>NC_135785.1:229561044-230264169 GCF_051106095.1 Pogona vitticeps | reverse complement strand
ACAAACCCTTTGTTACATTTAAACAAGGCATACAGAGGCATGCATGAAACATGCTTCCAGGAGGCTCTCAGAACATGTTTTCCTTTTAAAAACAAAAATTGTTTTTATATAAACAAGATATAGAACCCATTATTTTTAAAAGAGAATTGTGTTTCCTGCAGGTTCTGACAGCATGGTCGTGCTTAAAAGACAGCATGGTCGTGCTGTTAGCATTTTACAAGCAGAGATATTGCCAATGGAAGACAATTCAAAGGATCCAGTGTACACCTCCCCCACCCTCCGGCCTGAATTTTATCCACCCCTGGTTTACGTGAGCAATGAGAAGCAGGAGGCCGAACAAAGGCTGAACAGGGCAGCAGTTTCATAAGGCTCCAGCTGTACAATCTTGGACACTCATTATATGATTTTTTTTAAAAAGTGCTCTGTCAATCCACTGTAGTTCATTGCTGTCATTGCTTTCCTCCTTTTCAATTTTGACAATTATTCAGTCCTTACAATATGTATAATCTTAATGTTCACCTCATCATGTTTTTCACTCTTCATTTCAACTTCACTGAATCCCATTCCTTGGCTGGTACTGAAACTAAACTTGTAAAGAGAAAAACATTGTTATACTTTCTGCATGGCTTCACATTTAGGTCAGTTATCTTTCAGTGCAGTATTAAACCTTCCTGAAGAAATAATAATTTCTAGTGAAAGAAGCTAACAGGCTGTGTGGCTTAGAAAACAAATATGAAACTGTTTTTCAGCTGAAGTGGTTAATGCTGTTTAATTTGTGTGTGTGAGAGAGAGGCTAGTTTTTAAAGATATATCACTTTCAAGTATAGGATGACAGCTTGAAATAATTGCTTTCTTATAAATATTCCTCCATTGTTTCAAGTGTAGCGATGGAACTTGTATTCTGTCAACAGAGGACAATGCACATTATTGATTGATTGGCTGATCAATTGACTAAACTGTTAATCAATTGATCAGCCAATCAATCAATTAACAGTTTAATAATGTCTCCAACTGTTTTGGACTGTAGGGAAATTATTTTGCTCCAGTGGAGTGCAGCTAGAAATGAAATTGACTTAGGCTTAGAACATCACTGCAAGAAGAATTACCTTAAGTGATCCAAAATGTCTGATTGTCAGAGCACTGTACTTTGACATAACTTTGTATTCTGCATTCCAGTGAGCTTTGTTTTGTTATTGGTAATAGGCAAGATTTTGTTTTCACACCTGATTGCCCCAGCAGTTATCTCTGTGGGAAATACACTGCTAGTGAAAGAACATACTGACCACAGAGATTTCACCTTCTTCAAATTTAACTTGACTCCTATTTAGAGTGTTCATCCAAAATGTTGTCTGTTCCATTTTGTAGCAGCAAGGCAATGTAACAGTAGGAAAAACAGGTCAATACAGTCCTGTTGAATTAAATGGTGAGTCACTGCTACCCCTTCTCCGCAGATGCAATAAAGGATAGGGCTACAATATACAACAATGTACAATGTCAGCAGGGACATGGCGTTGCTGTGGGTTAAACAACAAAAACCTCTGTGCTGCAAGGTCGGAAAACTATCAGTAATAAGATTGAATCCAGGAGTGAGCTCCTGTCACTTGTCCCAGCTCCTGCCAACCTAGCAATTCGAAAGCATGCAAATGTGAGTAGATAAATAGGTGCCACCGCAGTAGGAAGGTAATGGCATTCCGTGTCTCGTCACACTGGCCATGTGACCACGGAAACTATCTACCGAGAAATGCTGGCTCTATGGCTTGAAAACGGGGATGAGCACCACCCGCTAGAGTTGGACACAACTGGACTAAATGTCAAGGGGAACCTTTACCTTTTACCTTGCAATGTCAGCATATGCTTAAGCATAACAAATGTACTCAATACCTACACAATTATGCCAGTTCAAGACCTCAAAAGTCAACCCAGCAGGAATCTCAACTCCAGTTGTACTGATGAGAGAAGCAAGAAGAAAGCATTGGTTAAGCAAGCAAAGGGCAACGAGCTTCAAACTGTGACTTTGGTACATGGATCCCAAACTGTCATCTTGCAAGATTCTGTGCTGACTAGAGTGGGACAAAGCAGCTTCCCACCATACTAAGAACACGGGGTAAACATTTGCTCACCTGAAATGGAATTATCAGTTGTAAAACCAGAAATGGATGTAAGCTCTCCTTATGCACTGGTTCTGTTTTCAGCTTTTTCACTCTGTGGGCAGGCCTCTGAACATTGCTGCTATCGGCTAGATCAGCCATTCTCAAGGGAGGCCAGATGGCCCCCTGAGGGGCCCTGGCACATATGGGAGCTACAGACTGGAAGTAATTCTTCACACATCACCATATAAGGTTTGTTGTGTGACTTATACAATCCTGATTTGGCTTACATTTCTTTCATATTGTGTTTATGGCTGTAGCCAGAAAAAGTTTGAGAATGGCCAGGCTAAAGAGCCAAAGGATACGTGTTATCCCATATTTGTCATCTGAGAATATAAGAATTGTTATGCTGTGGCAGACCAGTGACAAATCCAGTTCAACATGGTGTTCCCACCATAGCCAACCAGAAGGGCTTGGAAGCCCAGTATTTGGAAACATTCCCCTTTTTAAAGACTATTTGAGATCTTCCTAGCCAGGGCCATGCTGGCTGGGGAATGCTAGGAGTTGTAGTCCAAAAGATTAACTTTTTCAAGGTCTGAGGAAACCTATAGCAAGATACAAGCACATGTACACTGGATGCCATTACTAGTGTCCTTCATAGACAATAAAAGATCATCAACTCCTGTACGCTCATATCATTGCTTTTTATGAGCATACAGCTCATACGGCTGCTTGTTGCACTTCCCTCGCTTGCTTTCATTTGCATTCTCTCTCCCAGGCAACATATGCAATCCTCTCATGCTGTCCGAAAGGTAGTCATGTTATTTACCAAGCAGTGTGGAAATATTGTTTCCCCAGCATGGTTTGAAGCCCACTTGCTCCATGATACATTGAAAAATGTCTGTCCTGTCAAAAAAGAAAGAAAAAGAAAAGGTTTTGCAGAAAATCCAATAGCAGTTTTATAAGGGCTGGAGAACATGTGCCTCTCCAGATGCTCTTGGCTGAAATTCTGCTGCGCAGCTGCACATGCATAGTTTAAAGCTGCAGAAGGGATACAAAAGATTTGTGGCATGAGAGAAGTAATATCCACAAAGCATTTCCACAGGCATAACACACAGCAGCCCAAACGTGAACTGTGCAGTCATATATCCGACAATGATATGACCTACACAATCATGGACCACACAATCAATTTCTCATTAGGACAGTGAACATTATTATTATTATTATTATTTATTTATTTAATTTATACCCCGCCTATCTGGTCGGTGAGGACCATCAGATGGTTAGGACTGTGAACATAAAAAGAGAGACAGAATTTTTAAATTTTTTATTATAAGACTTAGATTAGGATTAGACACATGAAAAAAGCAGAATGTACGTATCATAAATAAATAAAAGCTTTTTATTATTTTTATTCTACTCTTTATTATTAAATCTGTTATAACACCCTTTGTTTTATGTAATATGAATCTCTTAATTAACAAAAAGTTGAAGTAAAGTCCTTCCACAGGGTGAATGTGATGTTTTTGTGTACTGAGTTGTGTATTTTGCTTGGAGTAAAACTGTTCTGTCAGTGTCATGTTTTGATTTTTTTTCCTTTTCTTTCTGGGCACAAAGATAGTGAGAGACCTTTGGCCAGTCTTTCTGTCCCAGCCTAATGGGATTATTTTGAGGATAAAAGGTGTGAAAAAGAGAGCCAAGGATACCCCCTCTGAGCTTACTGAAGGAGAGGTAGGACATAAAGGCATCTCTCCAAGAAACAAAAGCATTTGTACAACAGTATCAAAAAAAAATCTACTTATTATTTGCTACTTCTGGCACTTTTTGTAAAATAAATAAAATGAAACTCTAGAAAACAAGAATTAATAAGGAGTGACATCTTCAGTCTCATTAGAGTCAGAAATGTAACTCTAACCATTGCCATAATGTAGTGACTCTGATTTATGGACTCTTCTTTTTAAAAAAAAAAAAAATCAAAATGTTGGAAACTTTCCAAGAGCCTTAGATATCATAAGGTTCAGAAATATGAAGAATTTTTTACTTCTGCTGTTGTATCTCAGTTTGGTCGTCATTGTGAACTTCTAAACCCTAGGCACTCCCCGTTATTTTGTCCTCCTCAGAGATTTTATCACATCTCTGATTTCCTTCTCACCCTTCCTCAGCATATTTAATCTCCCAGTCTCAACATCTGCAAACCCAGGGGGGCTGGTGTTTTAGTGTTATCTAAAAGTCATCAGACAAGAGCTGACAAGTTCCCAAGATATCTGTTTTTCTGTTCAGGAGCTGATGGTCTGGAGCAAATGTCCTTCCGTATCAATTGTGATGACTGTTTGTGAATAATACATATCAATGTCTGCTACTATCTCCAGCTGTTGCTCTCTTAAACAGACTTCTTGTCTTGCCTACTTCCTGTGGCCATCAGTAGCCTGCTCAATGAATCTCTTCTTCTTACCATCTTACTAAAGATAAAGCGATCAATTCAAAATCAAGGCATATTGTAGCAATATAATCTAGATCATGGAAGACTCAGGGGTTTTTATCATCATTTGGTCATGATGCATTACAAAAGCAAAGTTGCAGTTCATCTTAATATCTCCTAAATAGGTTTGATAGCAGCATCATATAGTCTTTTGCAATAAACGTATCTTCCATTGTAGCATTCACTTCTGACAGACTTTGAGCAAATTATATCAGCTGCATGATAACATATAGCAGGAATTTGTCCAATTGTCATAGCATGGTCCTACCTTCTCAGTGATAAATATTGCTATGTTTGGAGAAAATCTAAAACTGACATTCCCTAGCCAGATACTCCCCTGGATCCATTGGGTCCAAGGTTCCCTTTGAGGTGTGTGGCTGCATGAGTGTGTACAACTCCAACCCCTCTGTGCAGGGCTCCTTCTCCTCCACACACCCACAGAGATAATTTCTAGCCCCCTTGGTTCCGGTCATCATGAAACCTGCATGGCGGCAGAGTCATGTACACAATGCGCCAAGCCCTGCACAACAGGGCTGAAAATTAGAGAGAATGTTGATTGGGTTGCATCCCCATCTTTTTTAACTTACACAGGCTGGGTATGATGTGAATTGTAGTCAAATATATCTGTATTGATGGCACTGTTCTCAGGAACATTATTCTGCTCCATTTGTGTAGAAAACTCAGTGAGGCTCCACTTCTTCAGTCACCTATCCAACGGTAAACATTATATTTTTAAAAATGAGACTATTCTGTTTTAACAGGCACTAAGCACATTCCAGTCACACCGACTTCATCCTCATGCAGTGCATGCTTTATTGGTTTTTTAAAAACTGAATTAAAAGAAAAAAGTCAGAGAAACCCAATACCATGTTAGGAACATCTGTTCCTCCCTCTGCCTGAGCAATGCAAGATCAAGCATTCTTCTTTGTCTTTATGCTGTAAAATGCCATTCAAACATCTGTCTCCCATAATTGGATTGTGAAGGAGCCTACCGGCCTGACCCACATTAATAAAACCTGGCTAAATCAGGAAGATGATGAGATGAGGATGTCCAAGTTATCTGCATATGCCCAGAAATTTTACACTAGCTGCAGTTCACTCTGAGAGAGTGTAGAGCAGCCTGCGCTCCTTCCCTCCCCCACAGCTGGGAAAAGTAAATTTTTTTAAACAAAATACTCATAATTCTACAGTCAACATGGCTCAGAGTCAAAGTCCAAAAAATAATGTATTCCATTTCTGTCCACCCCCATGCACAAAACCGAGGTCAAAAGAGCAAATAAGAACACCTAAGATCCCTGGGAATACTGTACATTTTTTTAAAAGGGAAAAACATGACGATTTGGGTGGAGGTGTTTTGTTTTGTTTTGTTTTGTTTTGTTTTGTTTTGTGTGTATGTGTGTGCAACATGGTCGTACTGAAATTGAATAAATGCATTTTCATACAGCAAATCTTGCTCTCAGATTGTTGAAACAGGTCATATCACCAGATGTTTCCTCAAAGCTTCTGGGACTGTTTGTGCTTGACTGTAATATCTAAGTCTGATACTGTTGGGAAACAAAACGATCTAAATTCCCAAGGCCGCTGACCTTGTTCATGGTTGCTTAGAGTCAAATGTATGTAGGAAAATTGGTACAAAAAATCAGACTGATAAATGCTGTTACTCTATAGAGAAAATCATTTACACGTACTCAATAAAAAGTCATTTCCCAGGACGTCAAACATTTTTTTGTGTGCTTAGAGTTGGAGTAGTGTGAGATACTAAACAGTCCCAGCTAGAAAGTAATTAGTTTCCAATAATTGTAATTGGTTCTCTTTCCCAGTAACTAAAGCATAAATACATTGCAATTGTAAATTACTAAGGTATAGCGTTCCTCTTTCTATAGTGTTACTGTTGGGCACCTGGAATGTTCAGACAATGACCCCTGGTTGTTGTGGGTTTTTGGGGCTCTCTGGCTGTGTTCTGAAGGTTGTTCTTCCTAACATTTCGCCAGTCTCTGTGGCTGGCATCTTCAGAGGACATCACTCTGAAGATGCCGGCCACAGCGGCTGGTGAAACGTTAGGAAGAACAACCTTCAGAACATGGCCTGAGAGCCCGAAAAACCCACAACAACCATTAGATCCTAGCCGTGAAAGCCTTCATGAATACAATGACCCCTGACTTTTCTGATTACCTGCAGGAAAAAGACAATGCACGCACGACAGCTGTTATTGACATGGAACTGAGTAGGCTTAAGATGGACATTGTTGCCCTGCAAGAGATGAGATTGCCAGGCTCAGACTCTGGCAAAGAAAAAAAATTCTCCTTCTTCTGGCAGGAAAAACCATTGAATGGCTTTGTGGTTAGACATATTCTGCTGAGATCCATTGTTCCAGTTACTATGGGGAGTGAAAGAATCCTGTCTCTGCAGCTCCACTCATCAACAGAATTGGTCACCCTCATTAGTGCATATACACCAACACTGTCATCTACAACAGAAGTCAAAGACAAATTCTATGACAATCTGGCAGCTACTATCAAAAAAATCCCCGAGAGAGAGCTGCTGTTTATTTTCAGAGACTTTAATGCTAGAGTTGGTGCTGATCACAATTCTTGGCCCACTTGTCCAAGCTGTTTTGGCATTGGGAAGATGAACGAAAATGACCAATGCTTGCTGGAGTTTTGCTGTTATTATGGCCTTTGTGTTAGCAACACATTCTTTAATACGAAGCTTCAACACAAAGTCTCTTGTAGACATCAAAGATCGAAGCACTGGCATCAGCTCGATTTGATCCTCACTATACTCTTTAGCCTTCCTAGTTTTATGATCATACGCAGTTATCAGGGTGCTGATTGAGATACTGATCACTCCCTGGTGTGTAGCAGAGTAAAACTGCAAATAAAGAGATTGTATCACATGAAAAAGGAAGGAAGACCACATATTGACATCAGCAAGACTTGCGATCAGAGAAAAGTGGAGGAATTTGACTAAGTGCTTGAGGAAACTGATGCAAATGCACCTAAATGATGGGAACATTTTAATACAGTGGTGCCTCGCATAGCGAGGTTAATCCGTTCCGGATTAACCTTCGCTATGCTGAAGCATCGCTGAACGGGGCAGCGATTTCCATTGGAACGCATTAAACATCGTTTAATGCGTTCCAAATAGGCCAAATACTCATCGTTCAGCGAAGCTTCAGGATGGCCGGCAGCCATTTTCGCGCCCTCGCCTCGCTTAACGAGAGCGCGAAAACGCTGCGCGCGGCCATTTTAGGCCATTTCCCGGCTTCCGGCGGCCATTTTGGCCGCTGAACAGCTGATCGGCAGGGGGCGTTTTGCGAAGATCGGTAAGCGAAACGCTTACCGGTCTTCGCAAAGCGAATTTTTCCCTATGGGAACAATGTTGTGCGATCGCATTAGCGATCCGAAAAAACGGATCGCTATGCGATTTAATCGTTATACGGTGCGCTCGTTAAGCGAGGCACCACTGTAATGCTGTTTATAACACCACATTTGGCAAGAAGACCAAAAAGACGGCAGACTGGTTCAAAGTCCATTCAGAGGAGTTGATGCCAGCCATCAAGGAAAAGAGGACAGCTCTAGCAACATATAAAGCCTGTCCTGCTGAGTACACCTTTCAGGTTCTTTGAGTTGCTCATAGCAAAGTCCAACAGAATGCCAGGAGATGTTCTAACGATTATTGGCATCAGCTCCACTCTCCGATACAGATAGCAACGGACACAGATAACATCAAGCAGGCTTTAGGTCCAATACAGAAGAAATCTGCTCCTTTGAAGGCTGCTACAGGCATGATCATCCAGGACCAAGCACAGCAGATGGAACGCTGGGTGCAACACTACTCTGAGCTATACTGTATTCCAGAGAGAATGTAGTAACCGAAGAGGCATTAAATAAAATTTGGTGCCTGCCTGTCTTGGAAGAGTTGGACAGAGAACCAACTTTAGCAGAAATAAAAGTGGCCTTGGAGTCCCTCACCTCCAGCAAGGCATCTGGGAAGGATAACATCCCTGTTGAAGTGCTGAAGTGCTGTAAAGAGATCATCACCACTAAACTGTATAAAATCTTTTGTCTTTGCTGAAGGGAAGGTGGAGTACCACAGGACATGAAGATTGCAAACATTGTCACATTGTACAAGAACAAAGGCAATAGGGGCTACTGCAATAACTACTGTGGCATCTCTCTTCTCAGCATTGAAGCTGCTTGCCTATGTTGTGCTGAAGAGGCTCCAGGTGCTTGCAGACAGAGTCTATCAAGAATCACAGTGTGGATTTTGAGCTAATAGACCCACAATTGACATGTTATTTTCCCTCAGACAGATGCAGGAGAAATGTAGGGAACAACAACAGCCGCTCTTTGTGGCCTTCATAGATCTCAAAAAGGCCTTTGATTTGGTTAGCAGGGATGGCCTTTTTGAAATACTTCCCAAGACTGGATGTCCACCTCAACTCATTAACATCATCAGGTCCTTTCATGAGAAAATGAAGGACACTGTAGTTTCTGATGGCTCAACATCAGATCCCTTTGAAATCCAAAGCAGAGTGAAACAGGGCTGTGTCCTAGAACCAACTGTTTGGGATCTTTTTTGCTGTCATGCTGAAGCACGCTTGTGGACCTGCAACAGAAGGTGTCTATCTCCGGACTAGATCAGATGGAAAGCTTTTTAATCTCTCTAGATTGAGAGCAAAGACCAAAGTCCAACTGAAATGCATGCGGGACTTCCTCTTCATCAGTGATGCAGCTGTTGTTGCCCACTCTGCTGAAGACCTCCAACTCATGAATCGTTTTAGCAAGGCCTGCCAAGATTTTGGATTAACAAACAGCCTGATGAAAACACAAGTCATGGGCCAGGGCATGGACTCACCTCTCTCTATTACCATCTCTGCACAAGAACTGGAGTTTGTTCATGATTTCGTGTACCTTGGCTCAACCACCTCTGACACTCTCTCTAGATGTCAAGCTGGATAAACACATTGGCAAAGCAGCTACCATGTTCTCTAGGAATGGACCTCAACAGAAACTCTGACATCTGAGTGTTCAGCCTGGAGGCAGGTGATACAGCATGGCCTCTCCCTATTTGAAGAGACACTGTTGAGGTCCATTCCTAAGGCCTTCAGATCCCACTTGCAGATATCCTTGTATTGCAGCTGTGGTCTCCCTCTGGGGCGCTTTCCTGCACTCATTCTCCATACAGGAGATCTTTTGGAATCCGACCATCAGCCATTCTCACAACATGCCCAAGCCAACGTAGACTTCACTGTTTCAGTAATGTATACATGCTAACAATTCCAGTTCGTTATACGACGAGTTTCTATTTGGAACTTTGTCCTGCCAGGTGATACCAAAAATGTGTTGGAGACAACACATATGGAAGGTGTTCAGCTTCCTCTCCTGCCATGCACAAAGGGTCCAGGACTCACTGCAGTGCAGGAGTGTATTCAGGACACAGGCTCCATAGACCTGGATCTTGGTACAGTGGTGCCTCGCATAGCGAGGTTAATCCGTTCCGGATTAACCTTCGCTATAGCGAAACATCGCTAAGCGGAAATTAAAAAGCCATAGAAACGCATTGAACTTCGTTCAATGCGTTCCTATGGCTTTAAAACTCACCGTTAAGCGATCTTCCTCCATAGCGCCGCCATTTTCGCGCCCTCGGTAAGCGAGGGCAGTGCGCGAAAATGCAGCACGGACCTTCCGGCGGCCATTTTGGAACCACCGATCAGCTGTTCTCCCCCGCTTCGTTATGCGATAATCGCTAAGCGAATCACTTAGCAAATATCGCAAAGCGAAAAAATGCCATGGGGCCATCGCTGAGCGAATGCTCCAGCGATGGCCCAGAGCCCCTCGTTAAGCGATTTAATCGCTCAGCGGGGCGCTCGTTAAGCAAGGCACCACTGTATATGCCGTCAGCTTCTTATTAAGCCATACTCTCTTTGTGAGTCTATTCTTCATATCCTTCAGGTTTGAAAAAACTGAAGAACCATTAGAGGTAGGAGACACTGTGACTGCTTGGTCTGATGCACCACAATGGGATGAACTATTCTACGGATCTACAGTGGCACTGGTTCTCTTTGTGGTTGTCCTTAAAAGACAATTTCTTGGGGCTTAATTTGAAGTCCCCAGACAGCTTTTCAGTGCCAGTTTCTCCTCAAGCACAGCGATTTTGCTCTTTTATTTCCCTCAGCGCCCAGCGGCCGTGCAGGCCAGTGACCACGAATTCTGGGAGGTTAAAGTCCAAAACATGTGTGGTGAACGTCTTGGGCATTACAGGTGACCCTAGCACCTGTAAGGACCAAGACGTTCATGTGAGCATGTGAAGAACGCTGTTTGCACAATGATTCCTAGCGGGCTTTTTTATTTTTTTTTATTTTTTTATTTTTGAGGCCGTTTCCACGGAATGAAGACAAAGACGAACTCTGCCCCGGGACGTTCGCCAAGCTTCCAGGTGCCACCCCACAGGCCCTTCTGCTGCATGTCTGTCGGGGGTATTTTCCCCCCCTTCATTCGCGGGACTCCCTCTTGGCGCTGCCGGGCGATGCCTTGCATGGAAGGGCGCCAGAAGCAACGACTCCTCCGCTATCGGGAAAGCCGAGGCAATGGGGCGGTTGGGGCGGGCGGAGGTGGAGGGGGGGGGACTCCGGGCTGAAGGAGGAGGCGGCGGAGGAGGCCGGGAAGGGGCGGCTGCAGCTGGGGCAGCCGACGGACCCGGAAGTGGTTGCGCCCATCGGGGGGGGCTGTGGTGGTGGTGGTGGGAGCTCTTTGGGTTCGTGGGTGGGGGAAGGCAAAGGAAGGGGAGGGGGCGCCAGCCGCGGCGGCATCCACGGAAGCCTGGAGCGCGGTTGGGGGGCGCGCGCGCGCGCGCCGTCGGCCTCGAGAGGAAGGGAAAGTTGCCCGGGGCTCGGGATGCATTCGGACTGCCGGCTGCTCCGCAGGCGACGCGGGCTATGGTGAGCAGCCCGAAGCGCCCGCTCCCCCCGGGGACCCGGCAGGCGGTGGCCTCCCTCTTGCTGCTCCTGCTCCTGCTGAGGCGGGACGCGGCGGCTCAGAAAGGTGCGTGAAAGGAGCCCTTGGAGGGGGCGGGGGGGGAGAGGAAGAGGCAAGACCGAAAGCGGGGAGGGGGGGAGAAGCCCTCTTCCCGCCTTTATTGCCCGGCGCCCACCCAGAAACCCCCCTCCCGAAATGGGAGGGTCACCCGCACTTCTCCGCAACTCGCGAGGGCCGAGGGAGAGCCCGGGTTTTTTTTTGGGGGGGGAAGCGGGAGAGCGGAGCGGAAGCGCTGCTTTCGGGGGGTTGGTGGACAGCCCGAGAGAAACCCGAGCCGCGTCCACACGTAAGCGGGCGCTCTGTTCTTTGCCTCCCGAGGCGGACACTAGGGACTCCCCGCCCGGCTTGTAGCCTGCTTCCTCTCGAGGAACTCCATTCCTGCCCTCCTGAGGAAAAGGTGAAGCCCAGCCAGGGGCGCCTTTCCCCTCCTGAGGTGAACCTGCAAGGGAAGCAAGTGCCTCGTTGGAAAGAAGCCGAGCCTGGCCTAAAGGGGAACTGGATGGGCGCCAGAGGGCGGCGCAAGAGCGGGCGAATGCCTTCCCGGCCGCGGCTCGCGAAAACGTGTGAACGGCTTCGGCCTTCGGGCTTACACGGGATCCAGAGCAGGGGCCACTTCCACAGAGGTTCTGGTGGGCTCCTGCCTGCTTGCCAGGCGCAAGGGGTTGAGGTTGTGACTGGCCATATTTTCCCAGGATGTGGACAGAAACACCTCCAGTTTCTATACCAAACCAATTAACTTCCGTGGGGAAACAAGAGTGATGCCTCAAGGCTGTGGAAACAGCTTCCAAGGGTTGTACTTATTTAACATTGTGTTTCAAGAGCATTTGGGGTATCTTTCATTGATAACCTTAATGGGTCCTCACCATCAGATATTACAGTGGAGGCAAGTAAAAAAAAAGATGTTGGGGTTCAGACCCTTTGGGGTTGAGAGCCAATCTCTCTTTTTTAAGAAACCAAGTTATGGCTCAAGGTTTTTTGGCTTCTGAAGATTTGTGAAGGAACAACTCCCTGATTCTTAAGATTCGAGCGGGGGGGGGGGGTTCTCTCAGTTCCACTGCTGGGGATGGTGCAAGAGAGGGTCTTTTTGGTGGCTGCTTCCAAATTGTGGGATGCTGTCCTCTGAGAAGCCAGAGTGCCCCCCCCCCACTGTTGTAAAATAAAAAGCTTCCTTTTTAGGCAGAATTTTCACAATTACATTGTACAGGAAGGAGGCATATTGTGGAATGCTGTGCATTTGTTGTTTTATGGTGTGTTTTTATTTTTAAATTGTTCAAAATCACTAAGCCTTTTTAAAAATAATTACAGTATTGTTTTTAGAAATGTTGTAACTTATTCTGCTTTTAGTTGTGCCTGGTTTTTTTAAAATCATATGTGAGCTGTCTTAGATCCTTTCTCCAGGAGAAAGGTGGCAGAGAAATGAAAGTAATACAGGAGAATGACCTATTTTCCTGAAGAATTTTAAGGAGTGACATTTGAATGACTCCCACTTTCCTCCACTATGACAGCTGAGATTATTTTTAAAAACATAAGTGGTGTTGAGAAAGGTTTGTAAATCTCTTTAATATTTAATGTTATTTCTATGAGGTTTTCAGATATAACAGGGGAATGGTTTGAAAGAGGAGATCCAGGAAATTCTGTGTGGAAACCACACTTCACAGTTCTCTACTTGCATTTGGTTGCATTTCTGATGTGATTTAGGAGACAGTCATTAGAAAGTAAAAGCAGAAGACTTGTTTGAAAAACGGCCATATAGTGCTGGGGATAAGGTTTTACATTCCTTGGATTTTGGAGGACTGTCATTTAAAATAATTATGATAAGACTGTGGCTCAACTCAAGTTGTAAACAGTGGAACATGTCCACAGAGGGATTTTAATGTCCACCGTGCAGTTTGCAAGGGAGCTTTTGGCAGGAAGTTCCTACTACTACCTTGCTTCCTTAGAGAAAGGGTTAGTGAAACTTTCTCTTCCTTTTGTAATTAGAAAGTGCTGGAACAAACATGTATTGATAAATGTGCCATTTGAAAACCGCAGTTGACGTTGCCATAGCAAGTCATAGGTCCAGCGCAACACTTGACACCTACTGGATCAGTTCCTAGTAAGATTCTAGTATGTCAGGGATGGATAACATTTGTCAGTACAAGGGCCACTCGGACCACCTGAAATTTCAACTGTTCATACACAGACATATATTTATGTCTGGAAGGGATACTTGAAAGAAGAACTGTTTTGGTGGGATGTTAATAGGTGGATTACCAAATCTGGAGCTTCAGGATCTTCAAACCCCATCTTTTAAAACAAAGACGGAGGCAGGGGAAGGTGGTCCCAGGGCTTCAGTTTATCTTCTCTGTACTATGACTGTGCTAGCACATTAGGAGAAACAGTCCTAATATATTATTTACATAATTATATATACCAATAAATAAATGAAATGTAAACCTGCTTCCTTATTTATGTGTAACTTGGTTTTCAAAAAAGATTGGCTGCCCAAGTGGACAATTTAAATGTGACCGTGTTATAGACATGTGGAAATGTTATGACATTGTTCTGGTAACTCAGTTGCTGTCATGATCCATTTTCCAGGAGGTTCATTCCAGAGGAAGTGGGCTGAAGGAACCATAGATAAATACAAGGTCTGACTGATGGTAAAATAACATTCCAGAAAACCATCTCTTCCACTGGTCTGCAGTGCTTTCTGTTTTGTGGTAGCTGATGACGTAGTCTTAATTGTGGACTCTTCCTCCACTTCAAATTCATGTAGAGTTACAAGTAGGTGTTTAAAAGTGTAAAAATGAGATTTTTCATGTGTAAAAAAATAGCTAGAATCCTTGCCATTAATGCTAAAAATATAAAGTTGGAGGTGCCTCGAGTCTTTTTCGGTAGTCCATGCAGAAGAAGAAATGAAAATAAGGACATACAGTATTATCAGTTTTCTGTGCATTTTCGGAGGGGAGTGAAAAGGGATTGTAAAGAGAAAGGAGAAACTGGTGGTTTATGGAACAAATACTGTACACTTAACAAAAAAGGAGGAGATATATATTAGATACAATAGGGTTTGCTACTTGATCCGTTTTAATGGCAGTCAACCCACAAGTTGGGGCACAGAGTACTTAACTGTTGGAGGGAGGCTGTGTTGGACTGGCATGCTTTTCCAGGCTTCCCCTGGTATTTTGGAAAGACTTTGGAAACAGTTTCCTGCAGGAAATAAGATTTCTTTGTTTCCCATGATGGATGATGTAGCAATCTGGCAGTCTTGATTTCGGACCCATATAGAATAGTGCTAGTGCTGAAGACAAATCTATCTCAAGTCTTGCTTTTTTCTGGTCCTGGAGTTGGGGAATTTTTTTCAATGCAGCGTTACTCATACATATATGTGAGCTATTTGTTTTGAAGGTGCAGATGCTCAACTAAATATATATCCCATTGAAAGCAATGAACATCATCTGCATGGAATTCACATTCCTGGTTGTGCCTAATATGCTGTCTGTTCTTCAAACAAGGGTGTATAAGAAAAGAAAAAATGGGTGAGGGATGAGCAGATTTTCATGATGGTGTTTCCCAATTAAGGAAATAATTGTCTTTAGGTAAAAACAAGATCAAAGACTATGATCCCTGAACTGCGGTGCTGCAGTCTAATGTGTGAGATAAAAATCGGAAGGAAGAAATTATTTGCTTAGGCACATCCAAGAATAATGGATTGTTTATCTACATGAGCATATTCAGCAAATTTTACATATTTATGTAATTTATTATAGTCTTTGTAATACTGCAACTAGTTTATATACAATATAAAATACACAATAAACATGTACAAAAATTCTCAAACGTAAATTTATAAAATCCTCAAAGTTGAGAACCATGGTCTTCTGAAAGGTCTATGGAAGTTCTCGGTTTGAAAAGCCACACTGAGTGCATTTCTGTGTAATGATAAACTACAGTCTGGCATTTTGAGAACAAGTCAAGGTCATTCTTGCATTGTCCATTTCCCCAAAGTGGCTACAGGGAGGATTTTGGAATCTTTTGCATCTGAGGAGCCTCGTGGCGCAGTGGTTAAATCGCTGTACTGCAGCTAAAACTGTGCTCACGACCTGGGGTTCAAATCCCAGGTAGCCGGCTCAAGGTTGACTCAGCCTTCTATCCTTCTGAGGTCGGTAAAATGAGTACCCAGCTCACTGGGGGGGGGGGCAATGTGTAGCCTGCATAATTAAATTGTAAACCGCCCAGAGAGTGCTTGAAGTGCTATGGGGCGGTATATAAGCAGCACGCTTTTTGCTTTGTTTAGACTTACTGCAGCTTGTTACCATGGCTAAACCAGAAAAAGCTAAGAGATATCTTCAGTTGCACTTACAAAAGCAACCCAACTCCAAACTGTTTCAGAAGTTGTCTTGTTTGGTGAAACATACCTAAGATTAACCAAAATTTTAAATTCAGGTGCATTGAGGAACTGCGGCTATTTTAAAATGGAGGTGAACACCTCATCTCATTGGAGCCATGCTGGAGGGTGTGGTGCATGCAGCACAGCATGCAGAGTGTTGCCTTTGTAACACAAAACTGGGGTTGCCCTTTTGACTTCAAGTTGTCCAACCTCTTTATCTTACACAGGATGTGACTACATAGCAAGAGAAATGTGAATCAACTTGCATTCTTTCTCTCTGAAGTTGCACTGGGGGATTCAGTTCTCTTCAATTTAAGTGGCCATACAGAAAAAAAGAGGAAAAAAACCCTCCTAATTGCAGTTCTATTTGAAGTGTGTAGGTGACACAGTTCAAAGGAACTGCCTTAAGAAGACTTTCTTTCCTCAGTCACCCATTTCCTCATCCTGCCTTGCCAGCAAGTAGAGCTCCTTAAAAAGAAAGAAAGAAAAAGAAAACAGGGGCTCTGCCCCAAAAGAAGCTGTTAAAAAAATAGAGGCATCTTGGGAGGGAGGTGAGTGCTGACTCTCCTTATGTGTGCATGTGTGTGTGATTGTGTGTGCACTCTGCTCAACCTTATAAGGCAAGGGGGAATTTGCTTTGCCAAAGCACTGCTTTGTGTGCATGCACATGCGCTTAGTTAATCTTTCTTGTCTGAATCATTTCAAAGAGTTCACACACTTAGAACCAAAGCAAAGAATTTGACTTTTATAATACAGTACGTAGAAGCATCTGTAGTGGGGAGGAAAAACTATAGATTGGGGCCATAGGACTCCAAACTGATTAGCGTTTCCCCTTGTTATCTTGTGATCAAGAGAAGAAAATATGAATCAGCCCCGTAAACCCATATACTGTAATTTCTTCTAATTTTTCTCAATGTAGTCATGCTCACACTTGAGTGAGACTGCTTATGTTGCAAATGACTGGATTCAGATGCACATTAATATATGTATTTAAAATATTTATCTGCCATGCTTAGCCCTGAGAAAAGAAGACTGAAGGGTGATATGATAGCACTTTTCAAATATATGAAAGGCAGTCATACAGAGGAGGGGCAGGACACGCAACAATGGGTTCAAGTTAAAGGAAGCCAGATTTTGGGTGAATATCAGGAAAAACTTCCTGACTGTTAGAGCAGTATAACAGTGGAACCAGTTCCCTCAGGAGTTGGTGAGTTTTCCAACACTGGAGGCATTCAAGAAAAACCTAGATAATCACCTGGCAGATATGCTTTGATTGTATTCCTGCACTGAGCAAGGGGTTGGACTTGATGGCCTTGTAGGCCCCCTCCAACTTCACTTTTCTATGATTCTATGTTTTTAAGACTTTGGGATTTGCAATACAATGCCAACAGGTACCAAGCACTTGCATTGAGGAGATCTGACTCCACCTCTTCTATTTATTGTTCTCAGGCATGTTACTCTCCTTTTATCTCTAATTTTCTTTTGGGGAAATGAATATTTTGTGAATGCCTGTGTTCTCAATAGCTGTTCTGTGGCATTTTTTCATAGTTTGCAAACTCCAGCACTAAATTGTTATTTTTTAAAAAAAACAATTAAAAACCAAGCAACAAAGGTGGCATTTCTTTAAACTAACAAACAAACTGAGGTAACTATGTTGTAAGTCCAAAGAAACAGCTGTGCTTTGTCACCTCTTAGAAAAGCAGCAAGAAAGAGAACTGCATTGCTGGGGATGTTTTTAAGAATGGAAAGCATGTCTGGTTGTGCCACTTGGAAGTAAATTCCACTGATTTCAGTAGGATTAATTTTGAAGAGAATACAGTATGTACAGAATTCCTGTGTTAGTGCTAACAGAGATAACAACTGCTTGTGATTCAACAAACCTCTTGTGTACTATGCAGCATAACTTTAGAAAAAGGAAAATAATCCTTTTCCATTTAGCTTAAGAAAATATATGGCACTGTCAGTCTTTTCTTAATGAGTTTGACAGCATTCAAAGGTTTCACTCTACTGTAACACTTTTTTAAGAAAATAACTTGTTACAGATTGGTGGACAGATTTGTGTATTCGTATCTATGCCTCAGCACAGCTGTCATGTTTATTCAGGTTTCCTCATTAGCAGTCACTTTTTTCTACCGATGCCATCTATAATGAACTGGAAAACAACTTTGTTTCTTAAATTGTTATAAATAAATTATTTCAGGGAAAATAATATGATGGTTGAATAAGACAATGTGAACATGAATCAGAAAACAATTTAAGACACATCTCACTCATAATCATGTGTGTTTTGTTAGGTCTTTTCACTGTTTAATGTCCTTATGGAATTGCATTGAAAGCCATGTTAAGAGCATTTAATGTAGTTACATTGTCTCTCAATGGATTTCAGGAGCTGGAAAATAGTATTATAATGTAGTCGAATTGCTCCGGGTCTTAGTTTTGGGACCTCAGCCTTTAAATAGGCATTCAGCCATGATGACTATCTGAGAAGTATACAACTGTTGGCTCTAATATTGGTTTGTCAGAACAAAGCAGAAGTTAAAGAAAGTGCATGTAGGGCACAGGACTGTAGAAAAAAAGGGAGTGGTGACTTTGCATTGATGACATTGATTCTGCTTTACATATGCACATACTACAGAGAATTGTGAAGATGCAGGGAACTAGGGATGTCCATGATGAAAAAAAAAGTATTTCTTTAGTTTTGGATTTTTTTTCCAGGTGCCTTTTTCATGGTTGTTGTAGGTTTTTCAGGCTGTCTGGCTGTGTTCTTGAGGTTTTTCTTCCTAATGTTTCACCAGTCTCTGTGGCTGGCATCTTCAGAGGACTGGAGTCAAAACTCTGTCTGTGCAGAGGACAGGAGTTCTGAAGATGCCAGCCACAGAGACTGGTGAAACATTAGGAAGAAAAATCTCAAGAGCACAGCCAGACAGCCCGAAAAACCTACAACGACCATCAGATCCCGGCCATGAAGGCCTTCAAGAATACATTGCATTTTCCATGTTTGTGTTTTTAGCATGCTGAACAGAGGTAGAAGTGTCTTGCCTTTCCTGACCCTGGAAAGAAAAGTAAACCACATAATCTGGAGATCCTTTTCTCAGTTTGGCTATTGCAATATTTTTATTACGGAAATGTGAGATTAAGAGGTGGCTAGATTTGTAATAGTTGGATAAAAGTCATTTTGTCATATTTGTTTTTCCTTTTACTCTACTATTTAAATTACCAGTATTATACCATATCATAGCTGTTCTTGACATTTTTCAAAGATTATAATGCACAGAATTCACCTTTTTTTTCTATGTCATCATTGTGGCGTTCACCCCTCGTGCCCCCTTGCTTGACTGTCAAGACTCAGAGCACTTGAAGGCAAACAATCTCCTCTTTTACACTGCTGCCACCAGGTGATCACTAAATCACCATTACTTCAGGAAGATGAAGATTCAGTTCCACACTTTAAAGTCCTTTAAATATAACTTTTGTTTATTGATTATAGAAATTGATAGTGATTCATGAAAATCTTCTATAGGTAAATTCATTATCAACAACAATCTTCTATTTGATAATACACTCCTAACTAATCACCTCTTAGATTTCTCCACACTCTATCTCCTTCTCCACTCTCTCACGCTACTCATACTGTCCCCCCTCACTCTCAGGCTCCGCCTCTTATCACATCTCTCTCGGCTCCGCCTCTCAGCAACGTGAATGTGCATGATCAATTAACATAACAAATATGAACCATTGACATAATAATGGGGAACGCTACAATCATTCATGTTTAACCTAACACATTTTCTTTCTCAAAGTGGAAATGTGATTTCTGATCCAGTCCATCCTTAATCAGCTGATTGTTAGTAGAGAATCTGCTCTCAAGTGCTTTGATGATTGATAAACAGCTTGTCCCTATGTTATCTTAAGAAAACAAGAGCAAAGAAGACAGAAATTTTGTGAAAGCTTATTGACCAGTACTTCATCCTTGGAGAGAACATCATCAGAAAAAAAATCTTGTTTTCTAAATTATTTGTTAGTCAAAAGTAGTCTTATTTGACTCTTTATCTAAGGCAGAATGAAAGAAGATCCAAATGGTCCATGAATCTCAAGCCAAGTATGTCATTTTGAAACCAGATGGGTCTTGTCCAGTCATACAGTTTTTCAAAATATCCAGCTGCAATTGCTGTATTGGCATATCTTAGGGCTTCCTTAATTCATACCAGCTGAAGTGACAGATGGATACCAGATATCAGCGAAACAAGAAATTAAACTTCTGAATTGTTGTCAGGCAAGCAGAGGTGCCCTGGGCAGGAAAGTAAAACAGTGCATTTGCTTCTCTTACACACACACACACACATTGTTCATGTATAAAATGTATTTTAAACCATTTCTCATTCTTGGGGATACTAGGGTGGTGTACAAGGCATACTTGGTTATCCATTTAAACATTTGTGCAGCCATTTCAGAAATATACAATTATACTTAAATTAATAGTGGCCAACTTGGCAAGTTAGACCAGAATGTATGATTTTAGGAGGTCAAGAAATTGATTGCTTGAATGATAAGAGGGGTGTAAAGTGCTACTAAAGTAATGTTATTGTGGCTGTTATTATATACATTTTGGAACAAAAACAACAGCACCCAAGTGCAGGGGTGCCCAAATATTCATGGAATCACATGGAGTTGGAAGGGCCATTGAGGTCAAACCCCCTGCCCACTTGAGTTCTTGATTTCAAAGGAAACAAAAGTAGAGGGCAGCCACATGTATATACTAGATTTTAGTAAAACCAATTTTAATTGACTCAGAACAATGATAAGTAATATCTCATGGCAGGAGATCCTAAAAGAAGTCCAAGATGGGTGGTAGTTACTTAAAAAGGAAATTCTAATGGCATTTCCTTCAATTCCTATATTCCAGTCATGGGAGTCATCCCACCAAGTTTCACTTATCCCTATCATATTTATCCTCCTGAACTAAGATTGCCAGTTCTTGTTTGTTTTCCATATTTATGGCATTCATATATAGACCCCAGAGATTGTGTGAATTGTGGCATGTTTTCCTTCATACATTTTATGAAGATTATTATTGAGCAGCATTTACTGCTTAGTCTGTTCCTCTTATTGTACATGAACTCTCATCTATCTTTACCTTTGAGCTTGCGTTTCCCCTTTACCAATTCTGTTAAAAGCCCTCCTGGTGAAGTTCTTCATGCTTTGGCCAAACTCATTCTTTCCAGTTCTTGTGAGGTACCAGCAGTCCCTCTTCCAGGAAGCATGAAGTCTGTGGTGCCAAAATCCAAATCCCTCACATTGGCACCACCTTCGTAGACAGTAGTTTACCTGGAGTATTTTACTTTCCCTTTGTATTTCTCTTTTCGTAGGATGGACGAGAAAAGTACATGGTCCCAAAGTTATTGAGTTTCCTTCTGAGAGTTTGGTGCAATTTCTTTGTGGACTTCTTGTTCCCATGTAGTTGAGAAGAAAGGAATATGTGCTTGTGGGTTTTATGAGCGATGGCAATCCTTCTGTCATATTTCTAATCCATCATCCTGGAAGACAGCATACCTAGCAGATATGTGGATTTTCTCAGCATATTTCAATTTCAATCAACTCTTTTCTTCTTCTTTTTGAAGGGTATGAATTCAGTGACTCTGCTTGGCTGAGTGTCAGCCTCTCATGTCCTTCAGCAGGGTCTCCTGTACGTCTTCCTCTGCATGCTGTCTGCCATCTGAAAGAGGTTTTGCAGTTCCCCTTGAGAAAAATGTCTTCTTCTTTTGCTCCTAACTGTGACTCTTTTCCATAGTGCTCCTTCCACTATGTTTATTCTTTCCTCAGCATTCTCCCATCTGCTTTGTCTTGCTTTTCTTCCACCTCGTGCTTCTCTTGGCTGCTGTTGCTGCAGAGTTCTGTCTATGTATTATTCATCTTCTCTTATAGACCTAAGTCTGGCCACTCACTGCTCCAGTTCTTTCACTTTTCTTCCAACAGCGCTATCAAGTTGCACTTGCAGCGTGCATACCCTGTGTGCATACCCTTGTACATCATTGTAGGATCTGCAAAGAAAAATGCTTTAAAATTCACTTAATATATAAATTAAATGTATAAAAATGTGTAATAAATAAAATGCATCAGTACTACTGAAGATTGGTTATAACGTCCTGTTGGTGATTTGCACATGCAGAACTTGCATAGCTTACCACAACAAATTATCCCAGCATTGCACAACTTTCTCAGGAGGGTTTGGACATTTTATTAAGTTTATTAATGGTACAATGCAGAGACAAACACACACCCAAGCTAATGCAATTTTGGATAGCATCAACAGAATTTCAGTGTCTGGATCAAGGGAAGTAATACTACCACTGCATTTTGTTTTGGTCAGACCTCACCTAGAACCGTGTATCCAGTTCTGGGCACTATAGGTTCAGAAGGATATTTGTGAAGAAACACAAAAACCAAACCAGAGATTTGAGGCCTAGCTAGTAGGAAGTGGTATTAATGAGAACTGGAGAAAGAACAGTTCCCATGAAAAGTGCACTTACGTTATCTCAGAATAAAGATGGTAGGGATGGGACTTCCATATACAGTATTGTGGTTTACAGTTCCCAAGAGTCTGCTGAAAATGCCGGAGCTAGAATTTAGCCCTCCCCCAACCAAAAAGCCTTCAAAGATGTTTGAGATAACTTTCAGCTACTGCATAAATGATATAAGATTCATCTATTCTGAGTTCTAAGGCTTTCTGACAAAGGAGAAACTGGTTGGGCAGGGCAGGGCAGGGCTAAGCTATGTGGCACTGCAAAGCATTGGGGTTTTGTAGTTTTCCAAGAGTACCCTGTACACTCTGTAAGCTCAAGAGTCTATCCATTGCTACTGTTTAAATAGAGTAGTCTGATTACCATTGCTTTCCCCCCCTGTGGTGGTTCATTCCAAACAGTTTGTAATTGCCTTATTTTTTCCCCCTTTCAATCTTTCCTGTTCTTTCAGAAAAATGAAATATTCTGCACATTTGGGAGAGTGGAGAGAGGTGAAGTGATGTTTTCAAATATTTGAATGATATGTAGATAGAAGATAAACCAAACTTGTTTCCTGTATCTGCAGAAGCCAGAACCTGAACTAATGGAATCAAATTACACAAGAGATTTCGACTAACATTTGGAAGAACTGCCTGATGACATTGAAAGTTATTTTCAGGATCTCCCTTCCTCTCAATTTATAGTCAAGGGTTTTGGGAATGGTGGAGAAAATTGTCCATAAAGATTCCCAGTATTTGAAATCAGCCCTGAAATCTTAAGATCTGATTCTTTTATGAATTTCTATTATTATTGTTCAGGAAAACAGGAAAAATGGCTGAAAATTTGTGGCCACTGCATACAAATCAAAGCATCTGGTGGGGCTGCTGTAAGATATAGGAAACTGGACTAGATAGGTGCATGGCCTAATCCAGCAGGGCTCTTCTTATGTTCTTATGTTCTATTCCTTCAAAATTCATTAGCAGAGGCAGTAGACATAGTGATTGTCATTGTCTGAGATGGTTTTCTGATCAATGAATGGATCTTGTATCACATGGGTCATAGCATTTGCATGAACTGTAAAATTATGCAAGAAAATGTTGCTAGCTAATAAAACTATACAGTATATATAAAGACACTGCTTTTTCATCCATTTTAATGAGTCATTTTTAAAATGTCAATTAGCTTCTTGGTAAGAAAAATGTCAGTGGTGTATTTCACTGTGATGGATTTTAAATTCTTAAGCCTTGAGAGTCTGAAATTCTTGCTGTCATGATGTTGACATATGGTTCTCAGAATGGTAGAAGCATAACCAGCTGATTCATATCTATTCTAGCCCTATTTATATCCACCCCAAAGCTGAGGTTGTTGGAGGGGTTCCCATATTGTTGACAATCTTAGTATATGCTTTATTTTTTATTGTGTGAAATGAATATTATTTGAGCATAGGACAAGAGGATGAATATGTAAGTAAGTTTTCCATTGTTAATCTTCAGTCCCTCAATTGAGAGGGCATAGAGGCAAACCTAAAGTAGACCTTAAATGGAAAGTGCTAGAGAACTCACATAACTTCTCACCTGTCCTTTTGACTGGCATTGTTTCCAAAGCGCTGGTCAGGTCCCTTCCTATTCATCTAACAGACACAGCTGAAATATTTTAATCCAAGGGCTGCTTGAAACCAATTTAATTTCAAGAACATTTTGTTAGTCCTGTTCATGTATTATTTACTTGGTTCTCTTCAACACTAAGCTCTTATGTGTAATTGATTTTTCATGTAGAGAGATACAAGGTCTGTTGACATAACAGACTCTCTACATGAGGAAGAGCCCCATAAAATTCCACAGGTGAGAAGGAACTTCTCCCCTGCACACCTACGTTTCTTGTGAATAAAGTGGTGATGGAGAGGAAGAGGGCTAATCACCATCTTGCTCACATGTTGGAGAGAACTAGGAAGGCAAAACCATTTGAACAACAAAAACGTCCAATTTCATTACATTTCACATTGTGTGATTCAGAATTTCATAAAATCTATAGCCCTTTTAATAGTCACACACTAGCACTGTGCTAATTATAAAATAAAAATGAGTTACAAAATCTACTTAGCTAACACCATAAATTCCATAAAAGAATTTTTCAAGAGATAAGACAGTTACTGAGAAGAAAATAATAACTTTTTAAAAAAACTTTTCAGACACATGCTGAAAACAAGTCACTTCTGCAGTAATTTCTGCAATGTCAGCCTTACATTTTAAAAGAGATGAGGCCCCAGTCGCAGAGGTCCTGTTTAATTCTTGTGAGTCTAAATTCATAAAGATGAGGAAGCCAAGCAATATTCCATCTAAATGGCCTTACTGAGAAAGAGGATTTGTATGAGAAGGGTTTTTTCCCCAGCTTCCTCATGCTTCTTCACCACACAGAAGAGTCACTGAAAAGCAGTTGAAAAGCCTAACTGCTTGAGGGATCAAGATAACCTATTTAGTAAGGATACCTGCTTTTGTTGGTCCACAAGGCAAGCTGACATGGTTGTTCATATTCTCCCAATGACCTAGTTGACATTTGAGATGCAAAACCAACTGCTAATGATTCAAGCAACTACAGCAGTATTTGCTTGAGTCTTTGTGCCTTTTTTAATTTTCTGGCTTTGGTTACTGTCCCAATTTAATCCACAAACAATTTAATCCACGAAATCACCTATCAGATTGGTCACTCTAGTGATAGGTGATCTTGTGTGACCACAATTAAGGAGTTAATTTAGCTCTTCATGGGGGGACCTCACAGGACAGTGCTGCCATTACTGTAACAGTAAAGAGCTTGAATTGGTGCCTCCGCTATGCTTGACCAGACAAAAGATGAGACACCATCAAAACAAAGGGAAAAAGAACTTAATTAGAGCAGTATGTAATACTTAATCCAACATTTAAGTCACTTATCTTGTTAGATTTCAGAAACTCTTGTGTTGTTTCTGAAACTGCTTCTGCATATCTCAAATCTGGGAATTTATTAGTTGTAGGGGCCTATATCGGCTCTGAGAGAGCCCCCTGTGGGTGCCATGGCAGTCATGAAGTTAGCTTGTTGCTTAGCTGTTTCAACTTTTACTATATACGCTAGAATACAGTATTCCACAAGTAGGTGGCGATATTAGTTTATAATCCATGGCCTTTGAACATGCAAGTGTAGCCTTATTCTATTTTCAGATATTTTTGAAGTTCTTGATCCTATATATCTACTATGTGAAAAAAGCAAGTTATAGCTTACATTGATCTGCTTCTCAGCTGTATCAGCACATCACCTTTTAGCCAAAACACTTTCCTTGTTAATTGTTTTGTGCTTATTTAAATAACGAAGTAGCTGAGAAATCCCTGACATTGAGTTTGGGCTGTAGGTGGTTTCAAATCCAATTCGTCATGCACGTAACAGTGGCATAGTCAAGTGAAAACGATACTACAGATGTATCTTTGTTTTGTAGGTGATGGATGTGGACATACCGTTTTAGGTCCTGAAAGTGGAACGTTTACATCAATTAACTACCCACATGCCTATCCCAACAGCACAGTGTGCGAATGGGAGATTCGGGTGAAGCCAGAACAAAGAGTTCAACTAAAATTTGGTGATTTCGACATTGATGATTCTGATTCTTGCCATTTTAATTATGTTCGAGTTTACAATGGAATTGGGCCTACAAGGACAGAGATAGGTAAGAATGTACAGGATTTCTCTTTCTTGGGTTTAAAGAAATCTTGCTGTCTGCAGGTAGTTCAGAACATTAAAGATATTCCTTACTGTTTATTTGGTTGTTGGTAAAAGCATTTCTGAATGATGTGTACAGTCCTTTTTAATCGCAATTAAAGCCAATGAAGAACTTAAATTGATTTACTTCAAACTTTTTAAAATGGGCTGTAAGTAAAACTGGAAGTTATTTTATTGTGTTTGTAAATATCAGGGCCATTTTATAGTTTTGTGAATTCAGACTTCCATGGCTATGCACCCAAGAGGGAATTTAGGCAGCCAAACACTGCCATGGGGACTACATATGCGCCTGTGAGGTGATAAAGTTATCAGGGATTCAGGGGCGTTGATTACATCTTGCAGTGTGTAAATGGGGAGCGATGCTGCATGCAAAACGTATTAAGCAACGATCTTTGGTAATGCTTGAAAACAAAGTATATTAAGCATTCTCACACAAAGTTGGTAGTACAAAACATTAATATGTAGGAATTAATATTTTAAATCTCTCAACTGTTTTATGTTCGATAAACTTCTAGTCTTTGCAGGTAATACCTTTATATGCTGTGGAAGTAGAATTGAGGTGGAAGGAATAGATGTTAAATGTCACTAACATGACAGTATTTTGTGGCTTGATGGATTTTAATTTAAAATTGCATTGTTTTTGTGTCTCCCAGATACATGGCCTAGATATTTCCACTGATATTTTTAGATAGGATACTGAGGGTGACTGCACCAAATCTTATTGCAAGGCATATTCAATGTGAAGTTGCTAAACTCAGCCACCATTCTTTCTGAGTGTTTTATGAAAACATAGGACTCGTTCTGAGCCAAGCTTACTTGTAAAAAAGAAAACACAGCATGAGGTCCTTAAATGGCTAGGAACTCCTAGTTCCAAGAATATATTCACTTTTACAAGTATAGTTCACTGGCCCAATTAAATTATCTACTTTTGTTCCCTTTATCTTTCAGCCATTTCCAGCTGGTATGGCTGCATAAGGGATTGAAGAGCACATATTGCTCTGATGAGAGAAAGCTTTTTTGAAATATTAATGGTGAAATTAAAATTGGTACCATTTAAAAACCTTTACATATTAGGAATAAGGATAAATGGAAATAGTTTGATCACAGACATGTGTATTTAGCAAATGAGAAACCTTTGAACAAGATATGCAATATATTGTATATTGTAATTTAATGGATTTGAGAGCAGTCAGGATGAGAATGGATTCCTAAGGCTAACTCTAATGACCTGGAGTGGATGTGTTTTAAATGAAAATTCACAATGGCAGATTGCTAGGAACCCATGCCAATCCAGTTCATTTTCATGAATAATAATAAAAATAATCTATTTACTGGAACACCTAGTTTGCATAATATTAGAACTATTGATTTTTTTGCTCATGAATATATTCCTAGTTGAGGACAGGGGTCACCTTTATAAAGGGCATTTTAAGCTCTTTAAATTATCACCGTGTGGGTGATTGAAAATAATGGGCATGATCGGTTTGACATTTTATAGCATTTGGAGCAGGCTTGGGGAAGACCGCATAATTGCTCTGACATGTGCTTTCGGTATTTCTGTCCCAGATTCTCCCTTGTGCCTGTTTAAAATTTTGTGTTTCATGTTTTTAATCTTTCTGTAATCCCTAGATGTAAGAGTGATTTTTTAAATGATGATATAGACTCCGAAACATGCTGACTTGTCCAGAGAATTTTAAATGTGCAAATTGGTGCTGAATGTATAAAACATTTAATGTCTTTTTACCCAGGAAAATACTGTGGTTTAGGCCTACAGATGGACAATTTAAATGAATCAAAGAGTAATGAAATTACAGTACAATTCATGAGTGGCATACACTTCTACGGACATGGATTTCTTGCATCTTATTCAACCACTGACAAGCCAGGTATTTATTAGAGTCTTACCACACGCTTATTTTCATGTTTTAAGCATACTGTCTTGCCATATGCAGTACATCTCTCTTTCTGCTAACCCCCCTTGTAAATTATTCATAATGAATCAAGCCCAAGCTGCTTGCTACAAAACCGCATCTAGACAGGGTGTAATTTATAATAATTTAGTTTAAATTATGCAGAAGGAAACAAATTAGGAATCACCTAATCCAATCTGCCTAAAACGTTTTGGGGAAGCTGCATTATGGCATATTTGATTCATTGCCTAATTATTCCCTTCTATTTGCAGGTTTAAGTCTGCGTTCCTTATCTAGGAGTAAATTCCATTGGCATTATTCAAGAATTAAAATTAGATTGTAAGATTGCACTGTTTTGAGTGCCTCTGCACTACACAGTTATAGCAGTTGGATCACACCTTAGCTACCATAGGCCTGTCTTACTAAATCCCGGGATGTGTAGTCTGGCAAGGTACTTCATTGTCTCTGCTGGAGAATTATCATACACTCCCCGAAAATGCAGTGGAAAATTTTGTGTGCCACACAAAGCTAGAAATCCCAGATTCTGTAGGATGAAACCATGACAGTAAAAGATCAAACTGTCATAACTCTCACTTTCCTTCCAATAACTATTTGACCCATTGCCAACCACTTTTTTGTCCCTTATGTGGAAGTATATTCCATTGCATTCAAAGGAACTTACTTGAAATAAAGATGCATAAAATTTGTTTGTAAACCCTCATTCAATGAATTCTGCTTTGCAGCATTTCCCCTTTTTGTTTAGTTGTTTTGAGTGAGATCAGTTTAAACATCAGTAGATGTGCACTCAGTATTAGCTACTGTAATGAGGCCTTGTTTCTGGGATTTCTTTGTTCCAGAGTCCCACTAAACAAGAACATTCTTATTACTTCAATGATGCTTTATTGATATGTTTTATCCTGTTTTCTTTCCTTAATTTGATGTTAACCACTTTTCCAGGGGGGTGAATATTTTAGACTGTTGCAGGAAAAACAAGGAGAATCTTAAGGCACCTTCAGCACTGACATGTTGTTTGATATAAGCTTTCATATACTGTAGCTCTCACTCCATGAAATGGCATGATGTGTTTGATGAAGTAGACTACAGTGGTGCCTCGCATAACGATTTTAATTGGTTCAAAAAAAAAGTTATGTGAAACATCGTTATGCGAAACACCATTTTCCATAGGAATGCATTGGAAACCGGTTAATCCGTTCCAATAGGCACGGATTGCCGTCCTTAAGCGAAAAAACCCATAGGAAACATCGTTAAACGATACAATGTTTCCTCCATTGGAATGTATTGTAGCTAACTCAATACATTTCAATGGCTTTGCGAAGTCAATTTTTGCAAAATTAAGTGTGTCATAAAAGGGTCAAAAATGGTTTTAAATGCTTGGATTAGCTTCTGCACTCTCTAAAACGGATGCAAAAGTTAATTTGGCTTTGATCTGACTTTTCGTTAATTAATGGTGAATTTCCCCCCCCCAACTTTTGACAGCTGTCAAAATCTGACAGCTCCATTATTTCCTATGGGGGAAGAAAAAATTCACAAAAAAATTAATGAAGACACAGCAACTGTTCTAAATGCTTGGATTCGTTAGAGGACCCCCTAAGTCGTGTGCAAACCTGATTTGGCTTTGATCTGAACTTTCGTTAATTTATGGCGAATTGTTTTCTCCCCCATAGGAAAGCATGGAGCTGTCAGATTTTGACAGGTCCATTGGTTCCTATGGGCCGGAAAAAAAAATTAACCATAAATTAACGAAAAGTCAGATCAAAGCCAAATCAGGTTTGCACATGACTTAGGGGGTCCTCTAACGAATCCAAGCATTTAGAACCGTTTTTGACCCTTCTAAGACACTTTTTTAATTGAAAAAAGAAACATCGTTAAGTGAAGCAGGGGGACCTAAAATCGCATTCGTTATGCGAAGCATGGTCCCAAACTTCGCTAAGCGAAAATCACCCATAGGAAACATCGTTATACGGTGCATATTATTTCCTAAAAAAACACATTGTTATGCGAATTAATCGCTAAATGAGGCAATCGTTAAGCGAGGCACCACTGTATAGTCTATTGAAGTTTGCCAAATAAAATTTGCTATTCATTTAAGTCTCTGTTACTTTAGCTGCAATTTTGCTTGTTCTTCTGCCTAACTATAAATACGTTCATATTGTCATGGTCTTTTGTGACTTTGCCTGATGTAAATTTAGTGAAGCTTACTGTGCTGCGTTGAAAAAAACAATGTGTTGGCAATTATACATTATCAAAGTGCAGAAGGTCATTGTTGTAGTGGGATAATTGCACTGAACTGTGGAACACTTGCCATTTTTGTCATCATAATTTTTTCTCTATTAAAAGGAAATGTGCTTTTTTGGTTATAGTCCTTCTTATAATATGTTTTTCTTTCCAGATTTAATAACATGTTTAGACACTGCAAGTCACTTCTCTGAGCCAGAGTTCAGGTAAAAATGTCACACTAATTGCTTCCGGGCTAGGCCACACCTGTGACCCAGCCATTATCTTTTTCCTCAATGGCATGTGGCTACATAGAGGTCAAAAGCAGCATGTGTGAATGCAAGTTGGCCACAAGTTTATGATACACATTTATATCATTCCAGTTAACTTTGGGTATAAGCTTTTCATGTTCAGCCCTCAATGAACATTTTTGAGTAAACACATTAGGTGCTACTTTATTTAGTATAATTTTCCCATGTTTCTTTCTGAATATTACTAGTATTTGTTTCAGAAACAGGTCTTTGGAAATCTAAGTCTATTATAGCTAAAGACAGAGTTTGTTATAGCAATTGATTGTAATTTTTAATGATTTTTACAACACGCATCTCCATAATTTGTAGTCAAAGTGCTGCTACTCAAACTCAAAAGTGGGGTACCTTGATGGATCTGAAGCTAAATTTTCTCCCCCAGTCTCCAAAATGGCCAAAAAATGGGGGAGGGAAAGGAACAAAACTAAATGTGTCCAGATGGCAATTTCAGATTCTTTCTTTGGGTGGAGAGGCTTGGGAAAAGCTGCCCTGCCAAAGTCCACCACTCCAGGAAATGAAATTAGATATTTCCGCTTTATATATTTTTTGAAGTGGAGTCAGTTGCCTGGGGGGGGTGTAAAGATACTCCTCATGGCCATAAGTAGTCTGTAGATGGTTGTTATGTGCCATCAAGTTGGAGCCGACATACAGCAATTCTAATAGGGCTTTCAAGGTAAGTGAGATATTTTGAGTGGTTTTACCACTTCCATCCTCCAGTGAGTTTCCATGACTGAGTAGGGATTGGAACCAATGGCTTCTGAGTCCCAGTCTGTCACACTACACCACACTGAGTATTGTGGTCTATGAACTACAGTTTTCTAAGCTGTGGAGTGATAGAAAGTGTCAAGCTACAATTCTTTATCTAGTTGAATACCAATTGAATTCTGTGGGATTTTTTTTAGTAGGCATGTATAAAATTGCACTATTTTAGTTGTAAAAGCCATTTGTTGCAATATTTATAAGTATTGAATGTAACCAGTCACGTAAATAATTATGATATATATGTTCATTGATTTATGGTTCTTTATTCTTTATTTTGGAATGTTAAATTAATTCTGATGCTTTTGATTGCATCTCGTTGTAATCAATTGGTCCAAGATGTTTAAACCTTAGAACAAGAACGCCTATTTGCGTTTCTTCATTCATATCTTAATTATCAAATCATGATACCTTTTATAGTAAAATGTTGTATGCAATTCTGGAATACTTCCCTCAGGCTCCCCTGCAGCATACTTGACTTGCTTATACAGTGGGGTCTTGACTTGAGAACTTAATCCGTATTGGAAGGCGGTTCTCAAGTCAAAAAGTTTGCAGGTCAAATCTGCATTTCCCATAGGAATGCTTGAGAACCATTTGATCCGTATCTGCTCTTTTCCGTCCATAGAAACTAATGGGAAGCTGCTATTCTGCCTTCAACCACTAGAGGGGGATATTTTGTTTCTTTTTTTCTTAGGTCAAGAAAGGTTCAGGAAAGGCAGAGAAAATACAGTCCAGGCAGTACCAGGCAGTCTGAAGACTCCCAATCCACTCTCTAAATGCTGGCAGGAGAGAGGAAGCAGACAGGCACCCTTTTCACTGGCCAACCGTTAACTGAAAGTTCAAATTTTGCACTTTCCCTGCCTCCCACGTGGGTTTTTTTCAGTTCTTAACTCAAATCTAAGTATGTAAGTCAAGTCAATATTTTCCTATGAGAGTGGTTTGTAAGTCGAAATGTTCTTAACTCGAGCCGTTCTTAAGTCAAGACCCCACTGTATCAATCACTGAAGTTGCTTAGTCAGCTATTCTAATTAAATTTTGCTACTTGTTAGATTCCATATATTGTGCAAACCCGAACTTGATGACTTTGGAAATTCCCTTGGAAGTAATGAGATTTATTTAGATTTTCAGGATTTCCACATGAGGTGCACTTAGTCCATATTAAAAATAATAATATGGCATCACATTGATTTAGACTTATGATGACCCTTCCCAGGATTTTCTAGATATAAAGTATGCAGGAGTGGTTTACAGTTTCCTCTTTTTGGTGGTGGTCTGTAGCTTGCCCAAGATCCCACAGGCTGGCTCTTCTTCAGGGAGGCAGGGAGGTGAAGAATCCCTAGGCCAGGTGCTCCAGCGCACTGAGTTACCCAGCCAGCTCGTACATTCTTACCAATTATAGAAGTACATAAGCATAGACAAGCATTATATGGATTTGTTTTGAGAGCTCAAAGCAATATAACAAATTTACAGTATAAATGTTATTCTTTTTTAAAAAAATTAAGCCACTTTTTGTCTCATTAAAATAAATTTTCCATGATACCTTATTTCCTTATTTGTTTCTTGCTGTAAAAAGCTTCTTATGACCCAGTATAATTTATGGCTTGGCAAGTTTTTCATGTCTGGCCACCAGTACAAAGGGCAGTGAGTGCCCTTATGTGTATGTGCTGAATGGTATACTATCCAAAATTTCATGTGTTTCGTCTGTGTAATTACGTTATTTGTGTAATGCATTACTTTTATTTTATGCCTATTTCTCTTATAGCAAATATTGTCCAGCGGGATGTGTGCTTCCTTTTGCCGAAATTTCTGGGACTGTTCCTCATGGCTACAGAGACGTAAGTAGATTTTAGAATAGCTACTTTATCTTCTGTTACATATTCTGCTGTAGTGACTGAACTATGGCATCCATATGTTTATGAGATGCAATGATGTGTATACATTTTAGTACCTAGGCTCATTTCAAATATGATTAGTGTCTGTGAATGCAGTGTATCTTTTGTGTGCTTACACTTTTGTAAAAGAAAGCTAAATGTGATCTCTGTTTGCCTTTAAGAGGGGTACCGGCCGCAGTGGTAGCAGTTGTGTATTTACCCTAATGAAATGACTAAATATCAATTAGCGCATAATTTCATGCTTTTTACTTCTTCCCCAAGTCATCTTCCCTTTGCATGGCCGGCGTACATGCAGGAGTAGTATCCAATGTTCTGGGAGGTCAGATCAATGTTGTCATCAGCAAAGGGCTTCCATATTATGAGAGTTCCTTGGCCAACAATGTCACATCAAAAGTGTAAGTGTATATTATTTACTTTCATCATTACTCCTAGTATTGTCATAATTTAACTTGAAGGTAAAATATTTAGTTCTGAAACATTAAGAGAAGTTCAGCAAAGGATACTATTATAAATGGTCACACTGTACACACTCTTGGGGTATGAAGACATAGTTGAAAGCTGTAAAGTGTATACACCATAATCCTGTTGCTATTTGGGTGAGGGCAATCATGTAAGCCATGGTAATCGATCCCAAACATTAGTTAGGTGCTGGTTGCATTCGTGGATGATTGCACACTTTCCCATGTTCATTTCCTATGAACTCATTGTCCTCTTTGCTAACCTCTGTTAACACAACCTGACCATAGTTCCCACAACCTGTTCTAAACATTGCATTTACTTAATGTACAGAATGTTAGTTTTTAAAAAAGTTCTACATGGACGTTTTAAATGGAACATGGTAGAATGACAGAAACTGCAGTTTGACAGAGATGATTTAAGTCAGTTTTAAACTGTTTATTCATTTCCTTACATGGGAATTAATGCTCCAAGATATCAATGTAGAACAATATATTTAGTTTTGCTTCTGTATCTCACCTCCCTTGTACTTGAAGGATGAAGATACAAAAGGCTAGAGAGCATGGCATTGTGATAAGATGCTATGAAGGCCCAGGTTTGAATAGGTGTGTGTGTGTGTAGAACAGAAGGTGAAGCTACATCAGTTTCCTAATTTTATTTTGAAATGTAAACTCTGGTAAATCATTTTTATACTGAGATATTATCTCACAGATACTTATGTTATACAGTAAATGTGCTAATTTTATTTTAATGCTTCTATTATTATAAGTAGTATAATAACAGAGTAGACCTTTGGTCTAGATGGGCAGGGTAGAAATCCAATTAAATAAATAAATAAGAGAAAAAGAAGTTAAGGAGTATATTTCCTTTTTTTTTGGTACTGAACTTGTCATTTCTTCAGCTGTTTTGTTTGCTTTTATGCAGAGGACCACTGTCTTCAGGTCTCTTCACTTTCAAAACTAGTGGTAAGCCTCCATTCTTTATATTCATTCAGTATTACATGAGATCTAGGCTACCCAATCCTACATCTCTATTGCACTTTTGATATGTCCTTTCTTTTCATGAATCCGGGTGGGGAAGACCAGAAGGGATTGTGAAGAGCTCCAGAAGGATCTCTCCAAACTGGGAGAATGGGCGGCAAAATGGCAAATGTGTGTCAATATAAGAAAATGTAAAGTAATGCACATCGGGCAAAAAAACAAAACTTTCGTTATCGGCTGATAGGTTCTGAGCTGTCCGTGATGGATCAGGAAAGAGATCTTGGTGTGCTGGTGGATGGTTGAATGAAAGTGCCAACCCAGTGTGCAGTGGCAGTAAAGAAGGCCAATTCCATGCTAAGTATCATTAAAAAGGCATAGTGGAACTGCAAAAAGGTGCAGAAGAGAGCGACTAGAATGATGACTGGGCTGGGGCGCCTCCCTTATGAGGAAAAGCTACAGCGTTTGGGGCTCTTTGTTTAGAGAAAAGGCGCCTGAGGGGGGACATGATTGAGACATATAAAATTATGCAGGGGATGGATCAAGTGTAGAGAGGGAAGCTCTTTTCCCTCTCACATAATACTGGAAACAGGGAACATCCACTCCAGTTGTGTGTTGGGAAAGTGAGAACAGACAAAAGAAAATATTTCTTTAGTGTTACTAGTCTCTGAAACTCCTTGCATAGATGCCTTGCAAAGGGGATCGGACAGATTCCTGGAGGAATCTCAAGCTACAAACCATAGCTATAGGGGAGTAGTATCAGGAGACAGGTATCTAGAGGCATCTGGTGGGGCCAGTGTGAGATACAGGAAGCTGGACTAGATGAGCCCTTGGCCTGCTCCAGCAGGGCTCATGTTCTTATGTCTTACTATCATCTCAAATTTGTGATAGGTGTGAGATGACATTCTTCTCTACAAAATTACTTTGAGGACTGCTAGGAATTTTTTCATTATACTTTCGTGTCTTGCCAACTTAATCACACTTTTCTTCTGCATTGCTGAAGTCCAGCTCTTCCTTAATGCACTCATGAACTCGATGTATCTGTAAATATACATCTATATTGAGAAACAGTATCAATTTAACAGCTTTTAAATATAGTGTGTTTAGACTCCATAGTGTTCTTGATCATGCCGTTCTCACATGTTTCCTTACCAAATTGCCATCATTTTCTGATTGGTTTTTTAATCTTTAGGTTGCTACGGTACATTGGGTATGGAGTCTGGAGTAATTGCTGATTCGCAGATTAATGCATCATCATTTCTAGAATGGCCAGAGCAAATGGGCCAGCCAAGCACCTGGAGACCTGAAAGAGCCAGGTTGAAAAGGCCTGGACATTCTTGGGCAGCTTTTACCAATGATGAATATCAGTGGTTACAAATAGACCTAAACAAAGAGCAGCGAGTAACTGGTAAGCACTTCTGAGTTCAATATTTAAAGGAAAAGAAAGTTACAGGTTGGTAAGAATTCAGCATTTGAGGGAAGCTCCAGTAGAGTTCTAGACTCTTGTAACCCTAAATCTACTTTCTGTGGAAGTTCATTGCTTGAAAATGTGTTGATGAATACACTAGGAAAGGTAATCTCATGTTATTCAAGCAACAGAAGACATTCAAGAAGTAGAATCAGTGGGAATTTAATCAAAACACACTTAGGTTTGCCACTGATGGGTTTTCTAAACCAAATTCTAGACCCTGTTTTGGCAACAAAAACATTTCGTATGGATTATTTCAGTTAGCTGTTAATGCCTTTTGGCGGAAGGATATCTATGCTGATATTTAGGAGCATTGCTCTCCAGATATTCTGCTCTAATATTTCCAGAGGTAGGTTTTGCTTGTTACTGTGGCATTTGATTCTTTGGGAGTCCTGTGGGACTCTTGCTTCAGCCCCTTTCTATAATATTTGAATAAAGCTGTTGAGTAAAGCTGTATTCATGATTTGTTGGGATCTGTGTAGGGCTCAAAGAGTGGTAGAGACAAGGGCACTCACCTAAGCCCTATGTCTGCCCACCACCTGGTGGTCATCGAGATCTTCCTTCTTTCAGTGCAAAGGTTTGCATAGGTGCTTTAAGTACAGTATATTCAGCTAGGTGGCTTATAGGATGTCCACGATTAGTTACACTTCCTTATCATGGTTTAACATCTGAGTAGGATTAAAGGTAATCCAGGGATGTTAGAATAAAGTGTTATCTGCATGCTGGCGAAGTTGTTAGCTGCATCCAGTTGTGTTTCGCTTTGTCAGTGAAACCTTTGCTATATCAGTATTTCCTGATGGATGAGGGCAAGGAAACTGATACTTACTCCCAGAAAAGATGGAGATGCTACTTGTATTTGGTTCACTCACAGAGATGAATGATAAAAATCTATTTTAGAGGAGGTTACATTTCCTCAAAGGACAAGGACAATAGGTTGTGGTGCTCATTGAATTGTCTCTGGCAGTAGAGACACAGGTGGTCTCTGACATGGACCATCTTCCACCTGTTCACGCTGATATGCCACCCATGACTCAACCAGGACAAGAATAACCTTGCTTCAATGATTCATTCCATGGTAAATCTTCTATTTTGGATTACTTTGTATAGAGGCAGCCTTTGAAGACAATCTTGAAATTCCTATCTATAATATGGGAGAAAGCTTAATTGGAACTGGGCAACAAAAATTTTTACATTTTTGGTGCCTAATCCATTTCTGAGCCCAATTAGATCATTTTGTTTTAAATGATTTTTCTGTCTTGGGACTACTATATATTTGGTACCTGTGCTTTTGTTTTCTTGGTGTCATGTCTTCATTATGCTAGGCATTATGAAACCAAATTCTCCTTCCGTGTCAGTCACCCTTAGCTGAGTCAGGATACGTGCAATCGCCCTAATGTTCATCATTCAGATTGTCTAAAATCGTCATAATATGAGTTGTTTTATCCTTACATCTATGGCCTATTCCTTCAGTTTTGGGAAGATGATTTTGAAGTTTCCATAATTCCTTGTCTATATAAGTGGCATTTTTATTGTGTTAAAACAATGGTTCACTTTTTCTTAATTTTTTCCTTGCTATTTATTGTAAATGAGAAACCTTTTGATTCACAGGTATCATTACTACTGGCTCCACCTTAGCAGAGTACCATTATTATGTCTCTGCCTACAGGATTTTGTATAGCAGTGATGGACAGAAGTGGACAGTATACAGAGAACCTGGTGTTGAGAGGGATAAGGTAAATAAATACTAACGTGAAGTCTTAGGAAATTACTATGTATTTCCTTGAATTTTCCTTTTTTTATATTTCTTTTTCCTCACTGAGCAAAAGGGAGTCAAAATATGACATTGCAATATGACTTTTCATTAGCCTTGCAGTATATGTTTATGTATACATATATGGAACAGCAGAAGATAGCTGTAACTACAGAGATGGTATATTGATCAGCTTTTAGAATCTGATTTAGAAACAAAAATTATCATGTATATTTCAGGATAGTGAGATGTACTGCTGGAGATGCAAAATAAGTTATTTTTCTACAGCTGAATTAAAAGTAGTATTGTTTTGGCAGGGAGAGCAGTCCTTCCCTGTCACCTTCTGGTGGCCAAATATATGACAGGGAATTTTGATTTCAGGCATACTTTATGAGACTGCTTGCGCATCTGCAGCATATCATACCTTTGACTTTCTGTCATCCAATGTACTACAACCCTGTCTATGAAGGGGGTGAATGATATGTGGTTTTCTAGATATCATTTCATATGGCCTTACTGGCTTGATCTGAGGATTACTGGGAGTCCAGGATCTGGAGGGCTGAAGGCTACGCATTTGTGTCAGCAAAGCTGGGTGGTGGTTGCTAATAAGTTGTCACATCAAGGGATTTTTAAAGGGGCCACTAATTTCCTGCTTGAAGCTGTGTGGGCGAATTTCTTCGTGGAATAGTGAACGCTAAGTCCGAACAGGAGAATTAATCACATAGGAGTTTTACTTCTAGCTTTGACTGCCCTCTTCTGGCTTGCAAAGTGGAAGGAAAAACCTCTTTATGTTTGATTCCAACAAGCCTCTGATTCTAACCATTATGATTAGCTAACATTCTATGTGTCTTCTGGTTCTCTTAAAATTGTTTTTGTTTCTTTTTCTACACCACCTCAAGATATCACTTCAGATATGGCAAGCAGTATATGGATTGATTAAATGATAACAGTTTTGATGGTGACACAGATGATCACTGAAACTAGTTGTATTAATGTACATCGTATAATGTAATTTAGTCTTTCTGGTTAGATCTCACTTAAAAATTTCGGAACTGTGTAATTTACCAGAAAGTATTTTGATGACAGTAGGCTGATTATAACTGTCTAAATTAGCTATGTGTAACTTGGATAACTAACTTGTAAACTGCCTAGAGAGTGCTTTAAGCACTATGGGGTGGTATATAAGCAGCACGCTTTGCTTTTGCTTTTGCTTTTCATTTTTGAATTAAAAGTATGCATTAGATGTACTTCGATTGCTGTGTCAGTACTCTGAGAACTTTATGTTCTGCTACTCAGGATAATTTAGCAAGGCAGAATAAAAGACTGAAAATAACTTGTTCTCCTGTTTAAAAATAATAGATCATCTAAAAAAACCAGTTGTTCCCCCCCCCTCCCAGATATTTCAAGGCAACACTGGATATTATCAAGAAGTGCGAAACAATTTCATTCCACCCATCATTACTCGTTTTATTAGAATAAATCCTGTGAAGTGGCATCAGAAAATTGCAATGAAAGTAGAACTGCTAGGATGTCAGTTTAATATTGGTAAGTTGTACCTCATTTGGCATTCTTTGGAATAGAGCAGTTTGCATAAGGGTGAGCACTTGAGGCAGGTTTAGTCTTTCCCTGTGCTGTAAAATTCCCACTTCTGTGACTAGGATATATAATCAAGCACTTGTTGAGTTTTCAGTTGTTGGCCATCTGGTCCTTGGCATTCTATATCATCATCTGATTTCACTGTCTGAGTAATACTTCTGCATTAGGAATATAACATAACTTGTGAAAGTTTTCTTCGGCAGTGATCCATATATTCATTCCCCTTCAATTACTAGAGCAACAGGTCTTGGCAGCTATTTTGTGATAGGTTAGAATAACGTAAAGACTATTTTGTTTTTAATTTGAATGTGGTACTGTCTGTCACAAAAATGAAGCTGCATGTTGTTCTTATTAGTGGCATGACCTTCAAATTATGGTCTTCTTTAAAGTTCGAGCTCCAAGACCTACAGCACCTCCGCCACCCAGAAACAGCAATGATTTTCCTTTCCAGACTGACGAAACAACCTTCACTCCAAGGATCAAGAACACTACAGTAACTCCGAGTGTAACCAAAGGTAGAGAATGGCACGTAGCAGCATAGTGCTCTTTGTTGCTAGTAATCTCCAATAATTCTTGATACACTAGACACTAACCAGCTGTATGATTAACATATAGAAAATTATATAGTAGGGAGATATTTGGTATACAAAATTCTGTATCAGATCAATCATGTTACATCAAAAGTCAAGAACTATTGTCTATAATCGTAATGCTCATGTATGCTGGCGTAAGTTAACCTGCTTGCAGTCAAGTCTGGTATTCCTTGTTTTGTACTAGTAATGTGACTTGGCATGCATTGTGAATACAAGAGTTGACTTAATGAGGGGTGATCTATTGCTGCGATTTACACTGTTTCAGGTATACTGACATATCTAAATAACAGGATTCTAGCCATTGAATAATTTGGTAATCAGTTGCTAAAGCAGAAAAAATAACTATTAGGATTTGTAGCCAGTTTATCAGTTTAAGATCCCCACACATTTCAGACTAGTTCCGTTGTAGTGATCTCTATATTATTTTATGTGGACCTTAGCTTAATTTTCTTGACTATTCATGTCACTAGAAGTGTGGATTTTTCCAGTTAGCTTTTACTGAGCCTACAAACCTAACATGTTCTATTTATTTAATGGATTTCAGATGTGGCATTGGTAGCTGTCTTGGTTCCGGTGCTGGTCATGGTCTTTACTACACTAATCTTGATCTTAGTTTGCGCCTGGCACTGGAGAAACAGGTATGTGAATCAGAAGCTGCTTTATATTCCCAGTAATAGAGATGGGGAATGTGTGCCCTTCCATTGGTTATTAGAACTGCAGCTCTAATCAGCTGTAGCCAGCATTGCAAGTAGTGTCCAATGGCAAATAGAGGGCTTTATAACCACCGTCTCTCCTCTGGAGTAGAAATATAATGCTACTTAGAAATGTAAACAATTCCGTTCAAATTTCTGCAGAGCTGAGGTGTGTGATGTCTTTTAATAGTGGGCTCTATAACCATTTATATTTCTTTAAAATTAAATCTCATGATTTATACTTGCTAAGGTGAAAGTGAAGTGGCAAAAGGAAACATCCTTTGATATTTAAAATCTCTTTTCCCTTAGGGAAAAAGCTTTGGTGCAAAAAAAAATGACTAGAATTCTTAACTGTTACTTCAAATAATTGTTTCCTCTTGATACTAATTATGGGTATGTTCTAAATTTCATCCTTTTTTTTTCAGAAAGAGAAAATCAGAAGGAACTTATGACATACCCTATTGGGACCGTGCAGGTAATAATAGCAGAACTTCTGCATGAGATGTTGAATCCTAAGATTAAAGTATAGTCCTGTGATATATATCTGCCATCAGTTAAATCTGGACAACACCTGATTACTTGGCCTTCAGATCTTCTGGGGTGCTTGAGAATTTGAGCAAAACATTCAAAAAAATTTGTCTAATGGTCAGATTGAAGCACTCTTCAATCTGGATATCCTTCCAATATGATGTTCTTATGGAAGTGGAAGAAGCCACATATCCCAAAATCAACTGCACAGTACTATCAGTTACAGTCAAGGGTCATGAGGCTGGTGAGTCCCACAGTCTCCAGCAGGGCAAGCTAAGGCTGTCACTTTTCATTTTTCATTAATCTCCTTTCAAGGTGCTCATTAGAGCCATGCATTTTAATGTTACTTTGTAGTATTTTCCCCATTCCTATTTCATCATAGGATGTTTGTGGTCATGCAGTTCCAAGTACACATGTAACAGGGAGCACTAACTAGTTTATAAGCAAATAATCTCATCAATTCCTGAAGGCCATGCTGGAGGAAGAAAAGAAAACACAGTCTCAAATCTCACGTTTGTCAATTGATATAATGCTAAATGGCGGCTTAGCATAGACTTCTCCAAGCAGGTGCCTACCAGATGTGATGGGTTGCAAGTCCTGTTTTCCTAGTGTGCATGGCTGTCAGATATGCTGGATAGGAACAATAAGAGATGTAGTCCAATGTGTATAGAGAACACCAGGTTGGAAAAATTGGGTTTAAAAACATTCATGAAACAGACTATACGTTGGACAGGGAATCTTCCCAAGCCAAAGAAATATATATCATGTAGTTCTGATGTATGTCAGTTGTAATGCATTTGTGAGAACTCCCTCTTTTCTTCCGAATCATTATACAGGATGGTGGAAGGGAATGAAGCAGTTTCTTCCTGCTAAGACTTCAGAACATGAGGAAACCCCTGTCCGTTACAGCAGCAGTGAAGTTAATTGTCTTAGATCAAGAGAAGTAACAACCATGTTACAAACTCAGTCTGCAGGTATTTGTGTTTTTCAGCTTTTACCTGTTTGAGGGGGTGACTACTTTGACCATTTACCCCTCAATTTGCATTGGATTGTGAACAAATTAATTCAAGTTAAACCTGATGACTTCACAATGTAAAAGTCAATGTGACAAAGCCCACTGTGGAATTGTCTTTTTAAAGAAGGAAATTGTCTTTTTTTGTTCAGCCAACAGGGATTGTTTACATTTGTTCTAAATTGGGTGGCATTTTTTTATCTACTTTCTGCCCAATGTGACCTCCTGATCCAATGCAAAGGGACTCTTGTGAGGGTGTCAGTTCTCCTCAATCAAGTACCCCTGGTTCTTTTTTTAAAAGGGGGGGGAGTTTCAACTCAGTGCTAAAACAATATTTCTAAGGCACTTAGGAGAAAAAAATAAAGAGAGAGAAGTTGCCAGTTAGCAACTTGTTAGCACCTTAAGGCAGCTTCTGCTGTTGGAGCACCATGCAAACCAAGCTCTCTGTCTTTGCCCCTGTTGATTCCTGCAAGCAGAAGTTTCATCTGAGGAAACCTGATTTGCATGGGTACAAATCACAGCAGATCAAACTGTATTTTCTCGCTGCATAGTCACACCCCAAGTATGTGGTGTCCATTTTAAATTGAAACATGGGGCTAGCATAGACACTTCAGTACTTCCACAAAATTTTATAACACCGATTTAATTCCACCCACTATAACAGTTCTCAGCAAAGGAACTTGAGAGCTGGCTGGATTTTCATATGGTGATTTCAAAAAATCTGTCCTCTTAATTTTTACTGTAAGTCTTAGTTCAGATGATAAACATTAGAATGAGCCCAATGAAATGGCAACTAAAAGATTATTCATAAAATCTTTTAAGTGTGCCTATTTACTAAAAATTGATTGCTATAGAGGTTTCAGTATACAAGCCTTGGCGTAATGGATTTAAAAATGTGCAGTTTGTTTATTCATTATTTTATTATATACTTTTATCTACACAAGGCAGTCCCGGAATGATCACCTTAGGAGTACCTGGTGGGCTCTCATTTGGCTGACCTACCACTTCTTCATATGTAGTTATCCTGATTCCTAGTATCTCGACATCTGTCTCTCAAGCAGAAAGGCTAATTCAAAACCGTTTATGACTCCATGTAGATAAGATTCTTCTGGCATTGCCTTGTATGTGAATTGGTTCCTGCATGTCTGATATGCTCTGGGTATTGCCAGTGCAATGTGTTAGAAGTGGGAAGAATAATCTTGAATAACGATCTCCCTTTGAATACAGAGTATGCACAGCCACTGGTGGGAGGAATTGTTGGCACACTTCACCAGAGGTCAACCTTTAAACCAGAAGAAGGAAAAGAAACAAGCTATGCTGATATGGATCCTTACAACTCCCCTGAACAAGAGATTTACCATGCCTATGCTGAGCCATTACCCATCAGTGGACCAGAATATGCAACGCCAATAGTGATGGATATGTCAGGTCACCCTGCAGCTCCTGCAGTTATTTCTTCTGTGTCTACATTCAAGGCTTCAGGGAATCAAGCACCTCCCATAGTGGGAGCTTACAATAAACTTGTTTCCAGGGCAGATAGCTCTTCACCATCATGTATACTCTATGATACCCCCAAAGGGATGCCAGGAGTCAGTTCCTCTGATGAATTGGTATACCAGGTGCCACAGAACTTGCCACATTCCACAGGAAGTAGAGAAGAAGAAGTTAGTTAAAATGACTTTAAAAATTTAAATCCTTGGGAAGTGATGTCAGAACTTTGTGTTGAAGAAAAATGTGAGACTTTAGTCCTAGAAAAAGATGAGTCAGCTGCCCCTTTGTGGGTCTATATACAACTACTGCTTTCCTGTTCATAAAATGATGGGCTTTCCCTTCGCTACTGATGTGCACTGCATTCTATGTTAGACAGGTGTGAGAAACTTAAAAGATGCCTTATCACTGAGTGCTAATGTATATGTCACTGCAGTTATAAATTTGTCCAGAACTCCTCATGTATGGCCTGAGTGCCAAGAAAAGGAAAGGTACTTTTCTGGACAGATAAAACGTCTTTGAAGGCACTGATGCTAGCTTGCTAGTATTTCAAATATATGAACTAAGTTCAGTTTGACTCCCAACTACAGTACCTACCCATTCGAATGAATGTGGTTTGTTGGTCAGCACTAATGTAAGTCAAGAGTTCTACTGCAGTTTGGACACAAAGTAGATTTAGTTTACTGTTTAATAGATGGACCATCTAACTGGTAACAAAGTATTACCTACAATCTCTTTCAAGTCTTTGTCGTACACCAGCAGTCACAGACACTCCGTGTTCAAGGGGGCACCTTGTGAATGCAATTCTGCTTATTCCTTGAAACCCTGGGGCACTGTGCTATCTTTTTCATTGAGCCTGAAAAAATTCCAGATAGGTTGGGGCTAGAACATATTTTCCATTTGTCACCAAAGCCATATTTGTGTTTGGTATCAAATTTACCACAGCATCCTAGTTTGCTTGGATCACAAATTCAGTGGCCAGAGTCCTGTTGCCTGTTTACACACTTGTGTGAGGGAAAATCATGTTAAGTCTCGGAGCACACTGCCACTCATCAAGGAGGTGCTGATCAGGCCCATGCCCAGGAATGCAAGCAGCATCTTATATTAATCAGTAGCAGTACACCACCAAAACTGAATGTTGTTACTCTTAAACAAGCATAAATCACCATTAGATTTCTGGCAAGTAGGTGGCAAATGCTGATCTACAATATGACAATTATAAAATGTGATAAGGTATTTAGTGGTTTGAAGAACAGAAGTAGAGTAGAAATGCTAAGCATTACTTCATGGCTAAACCAGGCCTTATTGGAAGTCTCTTGGCAACAGACATTGCTCTGACAGCTAAAAATGTAATTATTTCCTCTAACATTAGAAAAACAGAGACCATTTAAATTGAACAAATGGCCAAAATCTTATTCCATAGTTACTCTGGTGTAACACAAATGGTGTACATTTTGGAAGTGAATTGTCTGAAGTTAAGAAATCACCACAGCCATTATCCGTTGATTACTGAGTCTCAAGACTCATTTGCACAACATACAGTGTCAATGGTGATTTCTTAACTTCAGGCAAGTCACCTCTGGAAATTATGCTGTTTCTGTTAGACCAGCATAACTACACAACATAATTTTTGCCATTTTTAAAAAAAGAATGTAGAAATATATTTGATTTTTAAAACCTAAGCACATGAAGATAATCTATTCTATATACTGTGTGTATACATCTGAGTGTACACCAGGGCTCCTGCACATCTGTATTTGTACAGCTGCTCCCAAGTATGGTATATTTCTATGCCTTAAGAAAAACATTTATACATTGACTACCTGGAGTCTTTAAAATGTGAAATCTGCTAGTCTTTAAATTAAATGTTGAAACAACCTTAAATATTGGCATTTAGTGTAATATGAGACACATCAAGATTGTTTGACCCTCCCAGGTTCTGTAAATTCAAAATTCTCTGTAGCTTTTAGTTCAGAATTAAAGGCACATAATATTCCGAATCCTAGTGAAATTATTTTTTCCAAGATTTATATACTTGAACCAGTTAGTGAGTTTATGCACAATAAAAATTCATAAAAGCTTAGCTATGTAATTTCACAAACCAAACTCCCTCTTTGCCATGTTTAAATGCATATGACCAAAAAAAAGCACATTGGAAGAATGCATTGTTTTTATTGCAGTATGACATCACTGCAGTGATGATGCAGAATAGACAAGCATAACATCCCTCCATATGCCATAGCCCAGTTTTATGGACTTAAAAGTATTTTATAAATGCATTAATTCCAAAAGAACGTAGCATATTTTTCTTGTGGTCTTTATTACTGAATGCACAATATTTGAATCTAGCCTGATGGTAAAATTCATCCTGACAATCACTGTTGATAAACTGAAGGACAACATACTTGCCCAACACTCCCATTTTAGCATCATGGTAATGCTGGTCTCCTCTTATGCCCTTTTCCATTTATATTGTTGTTTTTATTTATAAAAGTGATACATAACTTATTTTTATTTTGTGACTGCGGTACACTAAGCTAAATATGTGGCCTAAGAAAACTTTCAGAATATGTGTATATAAAGAGTCTATTCTGTGGCCTTCTTTAATTCTTGCTTTGTTTGATCCAACTGATGTGGCTAAATCTCTGCTAGATTGGATTTATGAGGTTTGTATGAATACCAAAATTATGCTTCATCAATGTATCTATGTTATGTTTGCTAAACTCAGTTGTTCTTAACAAATTGGCATCATTTAAAATGAACGGTAGAGGGAGCATATGCTGATAACATTTCAAAAGTTCCTGATAGTATTTTATAAATAAAAAGTGGATTTTTTTGTTATTTTCAAAAACTGATTGAGTTTTGGAAGGAAAATGTAAGAGAGCAATTCAGAGGTTGAAGCTACGGTACTTGTGTGTCTTGCTCAGCTACTCATAGTCATGTTCTGTAGTTCCTGGGCCCTTGTCTTGGTTAAAGATTGGAGTTGTTTAGTTTGGTTAAATGGGGCAGACCAAAACAAACATGAGAATATCATTTCAGTCTGACTACAGTTATTTTTATTGATTAACATTAAATATTTGATTTTTTAAAATCGGCATATGTTCACAAGACAGTTTGCCAGCTAATAGATAAAATAAATCCAATTAAAGTAATGTTGAGCTATAAAATTAATAGCAGGAGAACAATCTTAGCTAATTTCCAAATGTCTGCTGGAATATATGCACCTAGATTTTACAGATGTTGTAAACTCTTCTTAAAATGGTCTGCTCAGATTGTAAACATACAGTAGCCTTTCTTTCTCTTTCTTTCTTTCTTTCTTTCTTTCTTTCTTTCAGAAAGTGAGAGTTTAACTTGAAATCAACTTTATCTCTGTGTGTCACCAAAGTTTTTGATTTTTGTATACTTGAGGTTTTGTACAAAATTGAGGCATACATGAAAGAAGACACTACCAAAAAGCCACTGTAGGTTGCCTTTCTGTCTCCTGCAGAAAAATGTGCATCCAGGGTGCTAGTTAAAAGTGCACCACAGACTTCAGTGCACACAGGTGTAAAAGCAAGCCACTCCTCACCAGTAAGTTGCAAAATGAATCTGACAGCACATCAAATGCTGGAACTATCTTAAAGTTACTGTGTGAGGAATTGAATGCATCAACATAAAAATGTCAGATGAAAACAACCTTCTTGATTTACAGCCCCGTACTTTAGAACTTAAGTTATTGATTCCTGAATGTAAAACACACAGCACAGACAGTTATTATGTATTTTGATTTTTGGTCCAAAGTTGTTATTGTCTTTGATAGGCTGATGCTAAGTATGTGCAGAAGGGTCTGTGTTATAGTGCAGGTGAGATGGGTACAAATAATGTTGAGTGGTTATTTACCTAGAATGTACTTTTTACCTCAGCATGTTCGGTAGTCATTTTGTATATGTATATGTTGCTAGAATTTAGATAATTTAGATAATTTTTATGTATGTGTTAAGAACTTTTAAATAAAATGCACAATGTGGAAGTGAGGCTTATTTGATTTTTTAAAAACATTCTTGCACAATATACATCAGACAAAATATTCCATTTGGATAGACCAGCTCATGGATAGACCAGTTCATGAATGATGGTGAATCACGTTTTGGGTGGACACCTTTTGTTGTGCAGATAGAAGTATTTTGTATTTATACCAAGACTTCTTTTTGCAAATATGGAACCTTTGTATAAAGGAAGATGTTCATTCTCAGTTAGTGGCCATTTTAGTACAAAAATATGATTTCTGTTTTATTTGATTTTCAGTGAGTTTACTTGAATTCATAGCATTATGAATAGTTCTGCATGAAAAAGAAGAGATCCTATAATCCAGTAATGCATTTAAGCAGCTCTAAGGTAGAAATTAGTAATATATGAGAGATTGTACTTTTGAAGGGCAAATAGCTGCTTTTATTATCTTCTACATGCCTTAATGCCAGCTATTTAGAATAGCTGATAACGATGGAACTTTTTTATTGAGATATGTAACCCTCTAGCTCACTCTGACCCTGAGTACAAATTAATATTTAAGGCTATCGTAGTAACAAGTCAGTCTCGTCTTATATTGACCGTGTGTACCAATAGTACCAGTTCTGCTTCCTGTATCTTGAAAACATTTAAAAGAGAGTACAGTGAGGAAATTTTGGTTTTTACAGTTATTTATTATTATTGTTATGTTAATAAATGCAGTGGTATGACAATGCCTAAGTCAATTGAAGTATTTGAAGATGTGCAAGGATGTGTCTTTAGATCAAAGCAGTAGTATTAAAAATCCTGATGTCTAATCCCTTGCTTGCCAGAGAGATTGCTCTTCAAATCATGTACAGTATCAAATAAACAGAACCATCCTATTACCACCTTATTTTCTTCTTGCATTTCAAATAAATTGCCATAATGATACAACCTGTTAGTAGAGTCAATGCACCAGTAACAGTGTACGCTATTCCCAGAAAAGGGTTTCTTCCTCCACCCCATGTCACTGTTGACAGGACCACGTGTTTCTCTCCTTGGAACTTGGTAACTGGGAAATCTGATCAGATGATGTTCAGTTTCATTACCAATTTGGAAAATACAAATTAGTGTTGAATGCATAGCTAAGTAGGAGTTATATCAACTAGATAAGAACCATAAATTTAGATTTAGGCAAGTGCACTGGCAGGAGAGACTTCCAATCTCTCTGCTACCATGGCAGTAACTCAGCTCCCTCAAAATGCTACACAGTCAGGAGATTCCTGAAGTACTGGGTGTGTGGGTGGAGGAATCTCCCCAGATCAGCAGAGGCAGCTTCAACAACCAGATACTTTTCACCATCTTGTCAGAACCTGGACCTAACCCGTGGTATTGAATACACATGGATTTTTGAAAGAGACATCTTCACACAAATAGGCAAAGTGTGTCTCTGGGCCTGTGGTCCCTACAATGGCTTTGTACCCCTAGGCTTTCCCCCTCCCAAACAAAGAAGGTACACTGCAACTTCTAGAAACTTCTAGGAATGGCAATTCATCTTTTAAATAGTTCTCAGCCCCCTGTTGCATTCTTTAACACCCATCAATATACTTACTCTTCAAGACTGGATGCAGGTACAGGTGAATGGGTTGTACTTCAGTGTGTCTTTTAGTTTTAAATTTACTCCCAAACACAACCTGAGTAGTTAAAAAAGGTACAGTATTTGCTTCCTATCCACGTCATGTAAAGGGAAGAACAAAATCCAGCACAAGATTATGAATATAAGGGATGGAGATTATTTTGAATAGCCGAGGACACCAGTGGTAGGAAGGAAATTTATTTCTCAGCCAGTGCTGTCTCTTAACTTTCTCCCACATAAATGCAGAGTTGCCATTTATCCCCTGTGATTAAAAGGAAGGATGAGAATTGTGCAGCCCACAGAAGCCTTCTGTATAGCTCCTAGAGTGTGATAGCATATCATCATTGTCACATCACCATTGATAGGAGGAGGAGGAGGAGGAGGAGGAGAAAAAGAAGACAGGTCCAGTGGTCTCTGGAAAATGTAAAGCAATATTTAATTAGTATTTTGGAGCTCCAGCACCTCAAAAAAGCTTCAATTAGCTTTGAAACGGGTGATTTAAAAATGCACATATTCAGGGTTGCGGTAAATGCTGATGCAAGTGTGGTCCCCTAGTTATCCACTCCCATCACTTGCAATCCACTGTACCAATAAACATTTGCCTTATGGACTGTCATGGCTTCTATGTAAGCAATTTGCATTTGAACATTTGAGTTTATGAATTAGACATGCTGGCAAACCATGGTTCAATTAAGCCAGAAAATTTCTGCAGAATGCTGTGGTTGGCTTCTAACACAGGAAAGTAAAGAAATAAGTACAGTGGTGCCTTGCTTAACAATGTTAATTGGTTTAAAAAAAACATCGCTATGGGAAAACATCGCTAAGCGAAACACAATTTCCCATAGGAATGCATTGAAAACCGGTTAATCCGTTCCAATGGGAACGGATTGCCGTCCTTAAGCGAAAATCCCCATAGGAAACATCGCTAAGCGATACAATGTTTTCCCCATTGGAATGCATTGAAGCTGGTTTTGCGATGTCCATTTTTGCAATTTTAAGTGTGTCTTAAAAGGTTCAAAACGGTTTTAAATGCTTGGGGTCCTTAGTGCACCTTCTAAAACCTTTGTGTGTTTCCCTGCTCCAGCAGGCGCCCTATCACACAAGTGATCACACAACTGACTGCACAAGTGATTTTGCAAGAACTGCAAGACAAGGTATGCAAATGTGAACCAGCAAGAACAAGGGCAATGCTCTCATGATCATATAATGCCACAAGGTACTGACCTTTGAATTGGTTCCCCCAACAGACTGGTAGCCAATGAAGCTGCTGTAACAATGGGAGTCACCTGCTTCCTTTAATCAACCTCTGCCAACAGCAGTCTGGCTGTAGCATTTTGGACCAGATGTTTCCCAACACTATTCAAAGTGAACACCACAATGCATGTTATAAAAGCCGCAACAGAACACAACTATTTGATCAATTTCCAACATTTTCAGGCTCTGTTGCAATTGGTGCACTAACTCTACAAAGACATACCTGGCCACTGTCAAAACCTGGTTATCTGGCCTCTGTAGAGAATTCAAAGGTACATACAAACTCTGAACCCAAGTCCTCAAGGGCGGTTTAGCCCCATCCAAACACTGGATGAATCCCTAGTTCCTCCAAGTCCCAACCTGGATAGACACTCAAAAAGCAACCATGGTCAATGGCACTGGAAAATGCCAAGCAGAATCATTAGGAGATCCAGTTCCTAGGATAGATCATCCACCAAGTAAGCTAGTGACTTCATAAGGAAAAACTGCACCATCTGTAGCATATCACTAATTTTAAGGAGCTGCATCTTGTTGAATCGAATGTGTGTGCATGCGTTGCTAATGGATGTGTATGCATTTGGTATCTAGCATCAAATCTCTAGTATGTGGAAATTTTAAAGCTTTTCTGCCCGCCCCCCAACATACTTAATACAACAGTACTCAGTACGCAGTCTGCAAAGGTGTACAGCACTGGTTTAGGCTGATGTATAACAATCACAAAGCACATTAAGTATGAAGAGTAGAATGGTAAACCTAGGAAGCAAGTAAGATCATACAGAAATAAAGAACAAAGAGAAGCAAAGAAAGATGATGAGCTGTTGGGAGGACAAGTGTACAACCATTTTCCTTTTTGTATATCTATATAGGTGTGAATTTAGTAAAAACTAAAAAAAACCCCACCCAAATCCAAATTGAAATCCCAGCAATGTGGTGTGTGTGTTGATGGCTGACACCTCTCCATGCAGACATGGAAAACCTAAATCAGACTGTGCCCCTGCACCCTTACTGCACATAGTGTGTGCATTAGCCACTAGTATGAGAAATGCTTTTTTAAGAACAGCCATGGCCCTTTCTGCAGTACTTTTTTTAGGTGGAGGTACAGTTGTTTGCTAGGAAGCAACAGCAGTTAGTATACAGGGAATGACTGAGGGTTGTAGACGTGGAAGAGAGTTGAATGAAGTAACATTGACTAGCTCTTTGACTTTCACAGTCTGTAGTTGCTTGTTGGCATGAGATTACAAGGTTACTATGGAAGGTAGTAGTTTTAGAAGAGGAAGGTGTATTAGTCTGTGCTAGCATTTCAGGCTAAACCAAAAGAAAATAAAAAATAAAGAAGGCAAAAACATTGTGGCATCTTAATGACTACCTGCTACAAGTGGGAGCTGATGTTATCTCAGTTGAATAACATTGCGAAGGATTAATGTATTTTCCTCCATGCAGCATCCTCCATATATAACAGACTACAAACTCCATCAACCGCACTCTTTGGACAATGGGGAAGAAGGGAATTGTAATATGACACACATGGAATGCAACAGGTTTGCAAAGGCTAAGTTACCGTGTCCTTCTAAAAGAACAGACTTGGAAGCCCCTAGACTAATCATTACATCAAGGAATACCACAGAAGCAAAAAAAAAAAAAGGTATTGGCTTTCTCTGCAGAGAAAAAAACCAACATATATTTTGTGTCTGTTGAGCACAAATCCATCAGGATCAAATTGTTGTCATCTTTCAGCTTTGCAACTGCAGAAGATCTGGTGGAAGTTCCTTATTTGGAGAAATCTGAAGTATATTGATTTGCCCAGATGAAGAGCTGTGGTCCGAAAACCTCAGAATATTCCATCACAAAAACCACTTAGCATTCATATATTGCTTCCTGTGTTTCCAATATATTATTATAGTAAACAGTAATTATTATAAAAGCTCTTTATGACAAGCCACTATTTTTATGCCCACAAGGCCGGTGCTGAGACTGAAAGAATCTAAGACTAACCAGTAACTTTATGAATGGGAGGAGATTTCATTCAGCCTTGCTGTGGAATAAGGCTCATTCTGTTGTCTAGTACTCTCCTAAATAAACTTTGTGAAAGAGAAATTGCAGCCCAGTTTGGCTGGCCAAGGTTCCCTATATCGCCCATGGAGGGTCCAAGGGTAATACTTCCCTGTGCAGGGAGATTCCTCCATGCCCCACTGGCCTTTCCTTGGAAAAGCAAGAGATATGCAGGGGAATGCTGCCATTATTTTCAATTACAGATCACAGGTAATGTGCCTCCCCTAATGGAAGAAGGTGCCTGATAGAGAAGAACGTAGGGGGGGAAATAAACTCCCCAGACAAAAGGAAAGGAGATGAGATCAAGGTTTTGATCAAGTCCTCTGGTACCATGCAGTTCATCTGGCCAAGAACCCCCCCCCCCCGAACCCTGCCTTTAGGGCTAACTAGTGCTACTCCTGTCCTCTGAAGATGCCCATGGCCACAGAGACTGGTGAAACATTAGGAAGAACAACCTTCAGAACGCGGCCAAAGAGCCTGAAAAACCCACGACAGCCATAACTAGTTATCCTTTGTCCCAAAATACAAATTCAATTTCATTATCAGTATCAGTAAAAATTTCCAGGAGAGGACTTTATGTAACATGCTGCTTTATTATAAAAGAAACAAACATGGACATCACAGATCTCTGTGGTTGCATTTTAAATTGAAAAGCAGCTTTAATGTGGCCAAAGATGACGAAGACTTGAGGAGGAGTTGAATTCAGCTACAAAGGGATAATTTAAAAGAGCCCCAGCTTCACAGAGCCTTCTCTACACAGTTTGATGAGTCCGATTTCCAGAAGTTCAATTGTTTCATTCCTTATCTGAAGAAAATAGATATCACAGATAAAAGCATGATGTGCACCAATGTATTTATTTTGGGGTTTTTTTTCAACTTGACTGAAATGTTGCTTTCCTCCCATTTTAAACATTTAGAGAACACGTCTCATAACAATTTATGTGTACAACATTATGCATTAATAACTACATTAATTTACTCACCCTTCCAATTATTCACTTGTCTGTGGCAAAAAAGTTCTTTCTAAAACAACAGTCTACTGTTCAAATCACCCTGTGCAATATTTTGTATACAGGTGTGAGGATAAGCAGTCTACTAAATGTTCTTGGCCTTGTTACAGGGAACTTTATGCTTCAACCTGCTTGAAAGCTCATCATTGTAACATGTTTTGATTATTTCATTTTTTGCCAAGAAGCATATTCAATACAGCTCAGTTTTGTATGTGTACAGTAGTTGTTTTGTGAACAACTGCCATTATATTAATTTCATACTGGAAGATAGTCACCAGGGGGCACTGAATGTTCCTTAGAACTTTTCTACTCAGCTTTTCCTAGCAAGCTGCACAGTTCACTCTGAACACAGAGAAAATCAAATGGCTGCCTTGTATGGTGACAGACGCAAAGTCTTAAGTAAAACAAGGCTCAGAGAAAATTGATTCAGTAGCCAAAGGAAAAAAAAGACAGTTGAAGCAATATATTGATTATAAAGATAGCTCAATACATTAAATCTGTTTCTGGCACAACAAAGAGCAAATCTACACTAAACAGTTATAGCAACTTGAGACCACCATAAGCATCATAGCTCTATCCTATGGAAATCTGGATTTCGTAGTTTGCTGAAACACTCTGGATTCTCTGTTATATTTAGTGCATTCTTGAGAACTATAATACTAGAACTCCCTAGCCAAGAATCCCTACTATCTTAGCAAGCTAAAAATTCAATGATTGCATAGGATGAAACCATGTTAATTAAGACACTATCAAACCAATATAAATTTCTAGTTGTCTGTGATATTGATTTATTTACAGTATAAATCAGTCTTTGTCACCAATACCTGTCATTAACAGCAAAGCAGTTCACTGCACTGTTCAAACACAAACCGGGGGGTTTGTACCAAGAAGTCTGCTTTGGATTACAGTGGTGCCTCGCTTAACGAGTGCACCGTATAGCGATGTTTCCGTATAGCGATCCCTTTTTCGGGATCGCTATACGGAAACATACCCGATCTTCGCAATGGGGAAAACCCGCATTGCGAAGATCGGGTATTGCGGCGGCCATTTTGGAGCCGCCGAACAGCTGATCGGAGGTTCCAAAATGGCCGCCGGAAGCCCGGAAATGGCTGCCGGCAGCCGTTTTCGCGCCCTGCCCTCACTTAGCGAAGGCGCGAAAATGGCTGCCGGCACCTGGAATCCTCGCTGAACGGGTAAGTAACGAAGGTATTGGAACGCATTAAACAAAGTTTAATGCGTTCCAATACCTTTCCCCTACCCGTTTAGCGATGATTCCGTATAGCGAGGGTTAATCCGGAACGGATTAACCTCGCTATACGGGGCACCACTGTACTTTGCTGTGATAAGATCATGTTTTACCTGAGAAACACTATAATACAATGTTTAGTGTTACAGGAGAAAAATTATTGTAAACTTGGCATTTGTTTATAATTTGTGCTTTCATAATTGTACATTTCTGTTTTTCTTTCAAATTTAATAAAAGAGAAAACAGTATACACAGGAGTTTAGCTGTAAAAAGCCCCAACTCTCCTCCCAAAAAGCTGTCAGGTAAGGAGCTTTATGTTCAGCATCAGATGGTTTGTCATATTATGATTCAGTGTTTTTTTTAAACTTCGTCTACAGGTGGAGGGGAGGAATTAGCAAAGCATAGGTTTAAAATTTGCTCTAGCAGATTTCGTTCTGCCCTCCAGATTTACCAGATCATTGCGTTTTAAAACACTCTAGAGCTTTGGTGTAAAGGCTAGAGCTTAGAAAAGTTACATTTTTTTAGAGCACAACTCGAAGAATTCTGGGTCTGGGGAGTTGTAGTCCAAAAGAGTAACTTCTCTAACCTCTGACATAATGAGGATCATACAGCATGTTACACTTTGAGGTACACACATCAGTATCCTATTGCTTGTCTAAGTAAAGAGCAGACCCATTGGTTGGAATGCTATTGGTGTTTGCATAAGGTTTATGTAACTAGCTGCAGTGCATGTTAACTCTGCAGCCAGGTATCTGACCAGTCATATGATTGAGATGAATACCACTGAATCAGTTCGCTGAATATTATGTTAGAATTAGAGTAAACCACATAGAGCTAATGGGTCTCTACTCTAGTTGAGATGAGCAACAAGATACTGGCCTTCAGCTGTGAGTCTTAACTGGCATGTAGCTGACAGACACATCTTTCAACAAATGCCACAGGGGAGCACAAATAAATTCATCAGGGAATCAAGACTGGCCACATCTCCCTGCAGAGGATACATTTAATGATATTCCCAAGTTTGCCTCTGTATAATATGTGAAGTGGCCTTGAGTGTTGCAGTTTGTAAGTGGAAACCTAAAGTGATATGTTTTGTGTAAGAGTATCTATTTCACTTGTATTTCTAGAATATGGCATTTAAAATGTCATCTTAACCACAAGAATGTCTGCCTTTCAGATAGAGAGATAGACAATTGTATTGTACCTCAGGGATGTCTACTAATCTTCTTAACTTCTGATCCCTCCAATTCCAGTCTAAGACGAGATACTTCAAGCCTGTCAGGCTAAGGCCATCTAAAGACATCACAGAAGGCATTTATTGGTAACATGACATGTTGGTATCAAAACAATCTCAGAGTGCTGCTATTTAAACTATGACAAACAATGTTTTCATATTTAGATCTGCCATTCTTAATTAACTGACTATGGCAAGATTTTGCAAACTGTTGGGTATGTAATCAATGCTATGCCTTTTTATTACTTAAACAGAAGAGCTGAGCAGCCACTGGCCTGTTGATACACACTATATGTGCCATTAATTACCATATTTTTCCGTGTATACGCCCCCCAATGTATATGATGACCCCCTAATTTTGTCCCTTGCTGGAGGTGGAGAAGCAGTCAATGGGCAGCCGCGAGGGGTGGCCCAGCGCGGCTGCTCCTTGCCTCCATCTCCTGCTGCCTCCACCGCCCAATCACTTCCTCCAGTGCCACTCGTAGGCTCCTTTCGGGCAGGGGACAAGGCGGCAATGAGAGCTATAGGTGAGCCTTTGCAGTCGAACTGGAGGAGATGATCAGGCAGCAGTGGCAGCAGCCAATGGGCAGCCACGAGGGGCTCCACTTCCTTCCGTGTACAAAATGACCCTCAATTTTTCCTCTAATAATTTTAGGAAAAAGGTGTCATTTTATTCACGGAAAAATATGGTAATTACTCAAATTTCAGCTTTAAAAAAAATGCAAGAGTTGGGCTTTTATTACATAGATGATTTGTTATGGATTTGTTATAAATCAGTTTTCTGTGCTTTTTATGCACAAGAAGTACATCATAAACAGGATTATGATAAATATATAATGCTGGATCTTCTTAAACCAGGCCATCGTCTACTTTGAACAAATTCCTGCTTTAACAGCAATCAAGCTGAACATTACCATCACTGGTTGTTGTGGGTTTTTCGAGCTTCTTGGCCGTGTTCTGAAAGTGGTTCTTCCTAACGTTTCGCCAGTCTCTGTGGCCGGCATCTTCAGAGGACACAAACTGTGCACAGTTTGCTGTCCTCTGAAGATGCCGGCCACAGAGACTGGCGAAACGTTAGGAAGAACCATTTTCAGAACATGGCCAAGAAGCCCGAAAAACCCATAACAACCCTTAGATCCCGGCCGTGAAAGCCTTCGCGAATACATTACCATCACTGTTTGCGCTTTCTCCACTGCAAGCCTATTTGTACACTTAGACAATAGTTGTAGCCTCTCTTCTGGAGATGGAACAGAGAGGGATAACCAGAAGGTGATGGCAAAACATTTCTGGAGTGCTCTCCCCAAGGAAGCTGTCTGGTTGCCTACATTTATATCTTGTAGATACCAAGTTAAGATCTTTCTATTTCTCTAGGTCTTTTAATTCTCTCTGTGCTGTTTTGTGATGTTTTTATTTGCTGTTGCTATATGAGAAATGGGCACCTGCATACTTCTATATATAGTTAATGTCAGACTGAGTTTAAAGTAAATTATCTAGGACTTAGTAGTGGAAATATGTAATATATGGTTAGCACATAATGGCAACTGTATTGTTCAGTGAAAAAGAAGGGACTCAGGAGATGCAAAGTGGCTAGCTATTATGCCAGCTAAAAGGCCTAATCCTGAGGTCTTTTAGAGCAGGGGTTCCCAACCGTTGGTCCGCGACTGGGCACCAGTCCATGGCTTAGGCAGGACTGGGCCGCAGACACAGATCTCTTGCGCCTGTGAGTGCTCCCCATGAGTGGCACCCCGCGCATGCATGCCATGCCCTCTGCACAAGCTCACCACACCCCTGCACAAGTGCACCACACCCCCACATGAGCATCCCACGCCCCCACAAGCGTGCCACGGCCCTGCGCAAGTGTTCCATGCCCTGTGCATATGGACCCCGCCTCCCCAACTGGTCCGCTGCTGGGAAAAGCTTGGGGACCACTGTTTTAGAGGAACAAAAACTCTTTAGATTCAACAAATCCATGCTGATTCCATCCACAGTGTGTCTACCACTGGCCAAAACACTAGTGGTTGCAAATACAGACTCAATGAGCATTCTATAGGGATGAGTGGAGTGTACAAAGCAGGTGTGCCCTTGTACTTCTGCCCCATCCTAACCCACTCCTGCTAATGGATTTGGGCCTTAGGATTGCCCTCTAACTCACAGAAATTATTCTGTACTGTATGTGCTTCATTTTCATTAGTACACAATATTCTGTCCTTTCCTACCTTGCTCTACAAGTGCCTTTATTCTTCCAGGTGTTCCAACACCCACATGAATGGTACCTTTCTCCAAAATCCTGATTTGTTCTTGTATCTGTTTCAAGGAAATAAATGTAAATGCTGCATCAAAAGAAGAAGAAATACTGTAAGCACTTCTGATTCCCTCTGTAATATTTAACAACACACTAAATGAGTGAAGATTACATCTAGTAATCTTGTACATCTTAGTAATCATGACTACATGGAAAAACAAAAAAGGCAGGCGGAAATGCTTCAGAGGTAGAGGAAAGCAACTAAACTGCATTGAATATAAATCGTTTTTGTTTCCTTCCAATGTGCCACTAAAGTATCCACCATTGCCAGGGCTGTATGCATTTTCCCAGTTTCAAACAACTAACAGCAAAAGCAGTGTCCTTCTATGGACTTAAGAAAGTGTACTTCTCCATACACACTGTCACATTGAGTTTAAAGTAAGTTATCCAGGACTCTGTAGTTGAAATATGTAATACATGGTTAGTACATGAAAGCAATTGTATTGTATAACGAAAAAGAAGGGATTAACCAGTTTCAGGAGATGCAAAACGGCTAGCTAGCCAAAAATAGTTGTCATAGGATACAGAGAAGTTTTCTTTGCTGTCAGAGGGCCCACAAAGAACGATAAGTGACATGACTGTAATTTTTTTAAAATGTATTTCTGTCAGAATATTTCCAAATTTATTTCTAATATTTCTGCTTGTTAAACACAACTGTTAAGCAGTGCATGATCAAAAAGAAAGACGCCATAATAAGCAATGAAACAAAATGTAACAATATTAAAAAATGACAAGGTAGAAGGATCAGAATTAGTTGTTTAGAAAAGGCTAAGTTAAAAAGTATATCTTCAAAACCCAGAAAAACCCACATCACATATGACATTTCACATAAGGCCATGAAAAGAGTATTTCAAAGTGCAGAGGAAATAGCAGAAAATACTCATTTCAAGCCACTGCTATGTGATAAGAACAAAAAGGACTGGTATATCCATTGAAGAATTGATGCTTCTGAATTGTGGTGCTGGAGGAGACTCTTGAGAGTCCCCTGGACTGCAGGGAGAACAAGCCTATCCATTCTGAAGGAAATCAACCCTGAGTGCTCACTGGAAGGACAGATCCTGAAGCTGAAGCTCCAATACTTTGGCCATCTCATAAGAAGAGAAGACTCCCTGGAAAAGACCCTGATGTTAGGAAAGTGTGAAGGCAAGAGGAGAAGGGGATGACAGAGGATAAGATGGTTGGATAGTATCATCGAAGCTACCAACATGAATCTGACCAAACTCTGGGAGGCAGTGGAAGACAGGAGGGCCTGGCGTGCTCTGGCCCATGGGGTCACAAAGTCGGACATGACTTAACAACTAAACAAACAAGAACATCCATTGAAGCTTTCAAGCTAGGAGAGATGATAGTCCCAGGATGTAAAACGGGTATCACTTTATTATTTAAAGATGCGAGCCCAACGTGTTTTGGCTAATGTATTTTTAGCCTTCTTCAGGGCATTGATATTGCACTTATATTGAATCTGTCTCTGCGGCTTTTTAAAGGGACAGTTTCCCACTCCTTTTTGGATAAAAACCTCCTCTTCTGTAAAGTAAGACACATGTCTGCCTGTACTTGAAACCTCTTTTTAAAAACAAAGAGAAGCATGAGTATGGAAACACAGAGTCGTAAAGCAGGTCCTGTTTCTGGCTTCATCTGATTTGGTATGAAGTCAAAATCTGACATTGGTTTTTCTGCTGTACCAAGAAGTCTACGCTAGTTAAGACTCAGAGGCTAGAAAATGACAGGTTGCAGTTGTAACTGTTTGTGTCTTTTGCCAGTCCTAAAAAGGGATGTCCAGTCCCCTCTTAGGTGCTGAGACCCACCTATATGAGTCACAAAAACCATGAAGAAGTTATTTGGTTCTTGGATTACTAGCTATGCCAGCTGGGCATTCTGAAAACACTAGTACAAGCTCTGGATTTCAGAATAGTGCTCAGAAATTTTGTAAGTTAGATAGCTACACTTATGATGACTTTTGAGATAGTCAAAGAAAACAGTATGGCAGATTAACAAATTGCAATTTTATGCAAGCAATCTTTCCTTTAACTGAGGTTACCTTTATGTGTTTTGCAAACATTTTCATAACCCTTCCTTCTCCTTTAAATGCTGCTATTGATCTAGAACAGAAAAGATATTTTAAAATAAGGAACCTAAAAGAACAACCACTTCAAAATGGGATTTAATATAAGACATGCACAACATCTATATTCTGACCAAGCACAAGGCAGCTTCCTCCGTCCCTGTGTTCCAGTTCTCCTGTAGGAGATGGGAATCTGCAAAGCACAGCTTATGCTATAGTAGCTACTGTATTAAAAGCTCCACCCACCAATCCTCCTTTTACATAGCCATCAAAAAGATCCAGGGAATTTGTGCCTCATCCCTTTCAGACAATTAAAATTACATTCTCACGCAAAAATCTGACCACAGGTGGCAGCACCACTGATGCAACTTTTCCAAACAGGCCTAGGCACAACTCACGCATGTTTCCAATAAGATACTAAGGAGAACTTACATAACAGTGTATGAAAATAAGTGACTTTTTTTAAAGCAAACGTTATTTTACGTTTGAAACATGCATGTTAAAGAAGGCTTTCCCAACTTGCTGCCCCTCCCATATGCTGATTTACAACTCCAAAGGCCATGCTGGTTGAGGATGATGAGGACTAGTCCCATGCACTGGGAGGGCAGCAGATTGAGGAAGAATGGTCTAAAGCTTGGTAAATGAGCAACGGTTATCTAAATCTTCCTGACCAAAGGGTAAAGAAGACATCTGAGTTATTTACATCTTCACAGTAGTCTAGCAGCCAAATAATAGCATCGTGCATTTGCCTTTGATTTTGGGTAAAAGATCTGATAAGGTGCCAGGTTCTATCACATCAGCTAATGACATACTTGATGAGTTCCAGACAGCGAAGGGCTGAGCTGCAGATTATCAACATCACCACTGACTTTTTCTCTGTGTGGTTTTTACGGAGCTTTACCCATTTGGGACAAACTGCAATGTGAAGCAAAATGTACATCAAGAGCAGATATTCAATATGTACAATAGTGCCTAATTACACAACAATATGATCAAAAACCAGCCATTAAAGTAATAAGCTATGTTCACCTAAGGCAAATGTGACTCCCTTACACAGACAGGAAGGTGTTGAATTAAATATATGAGCAAAATAACTGTAAATGTGAAGATATGTTAACAATTGAGGTATCCAAGCTGTAATACAGCAAAATCAATTTTTCCTGTTTTAAAAAATATACATGAGCATACATGTACATATATGGGGGCGGGGAGATGATAAAACTACAGTTTCAAAATTGCTCTTTGAATAAAAAAGGAAGGAAAGCAAAAATAACAAATAAAGCTCAATATCATAAATATTATAGAACTTAATACTGTAAAAGTCATATAAGGGAAAATTATATGGTTAAATGTTATCCTGATATTTTATATCCCAGTGATTTATAAACACATTCTGTTTTTCTGTAGATCTGTCTGGTACATGTCTCTCTTTTGCATTTTTAAAAAAGCATATGAGTTTGGTCAAAAGAGCCAGTTCTCAAATCTTTGCATACCAATTCAGGATTCAATGTGAATTTAAAGAGCTTCAGAGTGACATGAACTGCTATGAGTACACTGGAATTCATTCTCCTTTTTTATTACTGTATTTTTCCAGTTGTAACAAACAAAAGAAATATTCTAACAATATTAAGCCTCAATCACCTATTGCTTATTCAATTGAGATGTCAAATAAGGAATGCCTTTATTGAGACTAATTAAGGAAAAACTGATTTTCTTCTAAATATTTCTGGGAAACAATAAGCCTTAGAATTATAGCCGCATTCAACAGCTCTGGACCACCATCTACTCACTTTCTTTCAGGTAGGAGGAAAAACTGTGGGTGAGGTCATTGGCAGGGAGGAAACAGGCATCTGAAACCATAAGAGACAACTATTGTTGCTTGGTGTTACAGCTAAGACTTTAGATTAAATCTTCCAGGAAAGCTTATTTGCCAAGAGTCAAGGAAAGTGCACTGTGGGAATGCAGGGTTTCACAAGCACTCATAGCTAATAACAAGAAGCTTTAAGGCAGATTAACTAAATGATGGGAACAACTTTCAGCCCCATGTAGTTTCCTTCCAAAATTATCTCACCATTAACCTTGAATGCAATTGAAATGGATGCACAGGCTATGGGATGTTTTGCGGCCTACTTTCTCAAGGACTGAATCATTTACCAAGACCACAAAACAATGTAGTTCAAGTTGGCAAACCCCTGGCCAGGCCAATACAACAAATGCCACACATTTGTGTCTTCAAGAGGTAGTGCCTTACAAAGCAAAATAGAAATACATTTATTGTTTCACAGCTGTTATCACTTAAAGGTCTTCAGAAATTTGAAAGCATCTTTCTTGTTCCCAGTCCCGCAATTACACTGAGTTCAATGTACTGCATTTAGTTATAAGTAGTAAAAATGTACACAGTGCCTTACAACCAAACTTTCCAGACAAATGGGAGACAAAAATCATGATGGAGATTTTTTTTTTTTTAAGCCAGACAAAACCCAACAAAAAAGAAATAGAAGTCCAGTGTAGATGTAAGACATGGGTGGGAAACAGGTGGCTCTCCAAATGTTTTCTGACTAGGACGGACGGACGGACGGACGGACGGACGGACGGACGGACGGACGGACGGACGGACGGACGGACGGACGGATGGACGGACTGACTGACTGACTGACTGACTGACTGACTGACTGACTGACTGACTGACTGACTGACTGACTGACTGACTGACTTCCTTCCTTCCTTCCTTCCTTCCTTCCTTCCTTCCTTCCTTCCTTCCTTCCTTCCTTCCTTCCTTCCTTCCTTCCTTCCGTCCTTCTGTCCGTCCGTCCGTCCGTCCGTCCGTCCGTCCGTTCGTTCGTTCTACCCCACCCATCTAGACCGAAGTCTACTCTGGTCTGCTAACAATAATAGATAAAAGTTAAAACAATATAATAAAATAAAGATAACCGTAGTAATATAGTTCAAGATGGGAAAAATATTAAGTGATGACAGGAGGGAAAGCCTGCCTAAAGAGTCAGGTTTTAAGTTTGCTCTTAAAAACACCCAGCAAGGGAGCCAGACAGATCTCTGGGGACAGACTGTTCCAGAGGCGAGGACCACTGCCGAGAAGACCCATCTTCTTGTTCTTTCTCTCTGGGCCGCCCTAGGTGTTAGGCCCCTCAGCTGCCCGTCTTGGCTAGAACGAGTGATTCGGGTAGATCTAGGTGGGAGGAAGCGTTCCGCTAGATATCGAGGTCCTAAACCATTTACGGCTTTATATGTCATTACACCTTGAAATCAATGCAGAAACAGGCAACCAATGCAAGGCATCCAGAGTGGGGGAAATATGCTGATATTTTCTCACCCCAGTGAGAAGTCTGGCTGCCGCATTCTACACCATTTGAAGCTTCCACATCAATCTCAAAGGTAGCTCCACATACAGCACATTACAGTAGTCTAATTTCGAGATTACAAGTGACTTTAGTGACTTTCTTTGAACAGTATTTCTGTGTAGCATTCTTATTGGCACAAAGAGGATTATTTTCAAGATCCCTGATGTAGAGGTAGGATTTCTATGACATTTCACATTTTCTCTGCAACCTATATTTGAACCCATAAGCAAGTTCAAACATGTTTATGAGTAATTTGGCCTTTCTCACCAGATTACTCATGAACATGTTCAAGCCCACTCATAAACTCAAATATCGGTTGCAGACAAAAAAAAAATGACATGCCATAGAACTCCTTCCCCTATGATCACACTCTGCGGGATAACATATTCTTACAGCATCTTTTGTACTTAATGCAGCCAAGGAAATGGTCTGCAGTCCATGAGAGTTCATGCTATAATCTGTTTGTCTTTTAAATATTAGACCGCTTATTTATGTTTTAGCTGCAGCTTTGGAAAAATCTCCCAGGATTCATGGTCATACCAATGCAGCTTTGCCAATCAAATGCACACAATAAGCACAGAAGCATTGCAAGCAGGAAAATGTATGAACAAAATAGCAGAGCCACTTGGTCCAAGATTTATTCACAAACTTGTTTCTTGAGCTACAGTGGTGCCCCGCATAGCGAGGTTAATCCATTCCGGATTAACCTTCGCTATGGGGAAACATCACTATACGGATCAAAAAAACCCATTCCAAACGGGCCCAAAACTCACCGTTCTCCGATGTTTCCCCATGTTCCGGCGGCCATTTTGGGTGTTCTGGCGGCCATTTTGGGTGTTCCAGTGGCCATTTTGGGTGGTTCCGGTGGCCATTTTCGAACCGCCTGACAGCTGTTACCCTCGCAATGCGAAGAAACATCGGTATGCGATCGCATTAGCGATCGCAAAATCCACATCGGTATGCGTATTCATTGTTAACTGGTGTGCTCATTATGCGAGGCACCACTGTACTCTTAGTTGCAAGTTATGTCTAGATTTAACATCTATACATGTCCTAGTCATATGACCACATACAAATGCAATCACTATTCCATGTTGATAAAAATTCTGTACATGTGAAGTACAATGAGGAATAGCTGAATCATGTCAAGCTAGCTTCTGTGTCAAAAACCTCAATGCAAACTCACATTGCAGTCCTCAAGTCTACCGTGAACTGATTGATACAAGGCCACTGCATTTTGCATGACTGGGGCAACTTGGGAGATATCATACGTGCATGTGTAGAGGGACTGGTCTTTGTAAACACTGTATTTACACAAAGCACCAGTGATGCAGTGCTAGTGTGAGGGGCCACAAGCACATTTAAGTGGATTATTTGCTGTTTTTCTTAACTGATAGCTAGGAAACATACACATTGTTAACTAAATGCAATTTCAGTCCAAAGTAAACTAGACCCACTGAAATAAATATAATGCGTGTTGGTGGTGACTTACAAGACCCACTGTAATGAATACCCTGTCTTCCTATATATATAATGGTAGTGGCCTGCACCAATGAGAGCTGTTGGAAGGCGGAGTCAGAGAAACTAGAAGGAATGGATGAGTCAGAGTCTAGTCAGTTCAGTCAGAGAGACAAAGAAGAGAGAAAGAGTTTTGGGGTTTGAGGCAGAGAGAGTGTTTCAGGAGAGATTAGTCGGAGTGTGACGTGTATTAAAATAGAATAGGTTAAAGTAAAATACTGAAGCTTTATGTAACTTTAAGAATGTGCTTAAGAACTATACCTACAACTTGTAATCAATAAACCTGTTTCTGTTTAAAAGTTCAGTACTGAATGGACCTCAGTCTTTCATAGGAAATATAGGTTGATAAAAAGATCAATTGGTGGCAGCGTGTTAAAAGCGCATGCTGGGATACCTTCATGAGCTCTGTGTTTGGTGAAACAAGCAGGGGCCATGGGGTAAACGCCACACCCACTAATTTCAATGGGTCTGAACCTGGGTATGAAATAGGCTTTCAATTTTATTATGTCACAAAGTGATATCTCCCCTTTTTTCCCCTGCTTGTATCACTTTAATACCAACTTTTCTTACCTGGCAGTTTTAATTCTTCTAGTTCAATCACTGAACATTTAGCACCGAAGTGTTCATTAAGCATTTTCTGTAAGTCTGCAGGGACTCCTGGTTTTGGAGATGATTTTGCAAGAATATCGGTAATTTTCTTCTGAAGAAATAAAGAAGGGCATTCAACACAGTGGCTAGACTTTAGTGATCAAGCTGTTCAATATACAGTGGTGCCCCGCATGAAAACGATAATCTGTCCTGTGAAAATTGCTGTTTAGTGAAATCGTCGTCATGTGAAAACCCTTTCCCCATTGGAATGCATTGAAACCCAGTTTAATGCATTCCAATGGGGAAAATACCTCGTCGTCCAGCGAAGATTGCCCATAGGGAAGCCATTTTGTGAGCGCCGATCAGCTGTAAAAATGGCTGCCCTGCGAAGCATGGGTCCGGAAAACATAGGGCAGCCTTTTTGTGGAGTCGAAAAAATTATTGTCTTGCAAACAAATGGTTCGCAAAGCACGGACCTAATCGACGTCCAGCGAAAATCCCCCAAAGGAATGACTGTTTTGCGAATCGCTACAGCGATCGCAAAAAGTCATCGTCATGCAGATTCGACGTTTAGCGGGGTTGTCATTTAGCGGGGCACCACTAGCCACATACTTGTGCCTAGTATGACAAGGGAAGGTCTTCAAATCCTGCACATGGTAATTTTACTATAGTCTGTATTATAAAGACAATCTTCATCAGCCTTAACCAGCATGATGGGAACTGTAATATAACACATTTGGACAGTGTCAGGCAGAGGACAGCTATTGTACGGGATCTCCTAAAAGAATTTTAATTAAAGCAGAAGAGAGGTGGCTGAACTGCCTATGAAATGTCTCAGAAATGAGCTGCATTCTAAGAGTATCCATGCCCCCCCCCTTATTTTCTAAGGAGCACACTAATCTGAACCAATTAAAAACTTTGCCTTTAAACACAATGGTTGTCTACTGGACAACTCTCAGAGTGCTATTTTATGCACTCAAAATAGTTTACATTGATACAAATCTAACAAAGATCAATGGGACTCACTTCATTTAAAATCTAGGGTATAGTGCAGCAGGGGAGAGTAACTGCTCTTTCATGGGTATTACATCATTCACTGAGTCACACAATTCCTACAGGAAAATAATGATCCTCTTGAGGGCAATGCTGATATTAACAAGAAATTCCATAACAGTAAGAACAAGGACACCTGAACATGTTCCCCTCCTTCAAAGAAAAGCTATGGGGGGAAATGTTCTTCACACAGGAAGTTTTATTATTTTGCTTCTAATTTGTTCCAGATGGCAAAAAGCATAAGACTTTAAAAATGCACAGACACAAAAGAATGAGTGAGGAGGTTAGAAAAGAGAGATTTGTTGGGACATTATAAATTATCTTGATGTCCATGCTATGTTGATCTCCACACAATATATTCACAATGGGATTCAATGCTATGTTCCTGTGGAATTCTGGAGCAATAAATGTTGCTCTAGAAAGAACCAAAAAATGACATTTGATCCCAGTCTCAGCACAAAAATGGGGAACTTTACCTGAGAGATCTCCAATATGGGTAGCATTTCCTTGCAGGAAGTGTGTCTGCAGAGCTACATATGCACTTTCATGCAAAGGCATTCAATGTCTGTTTAAGAACACTGGATCAGTTAAAGGCCTATTTCAGTGTTACTTACTTGGTTTCTATTCAAAACATGAGGGGGGCAAAACATCTCCCTTTGCCTTGTTCCATTTCTCTCATGTACTGAATAACCTTGCTTCCTGCTTGGCTAACCAGATATCTATGGGAAGCCCTAATGCAAGACATGAAGGCAATAGTGCTGTCAGGTATTATCCAGCAATTGCTATTCAGAGGCCTGGTCCCTCTGAGCCTGGCATAGTATATATAAAAGGGATAAATCTTCACAGTTTTCATTCTCACAAGGAGAATGAACAATTTCAACAGTTTCTGGGCAAAATTATGAAGGTTTTGGTGCATATTTCATGTTGGCACTTTTTCCCCCTTCAAATCTTTCTCTGCACAAAAAACACCTTGTATTATGTCAATGAACTCTACTTTGTGCAAAATGTATGATTTTATTCAGAATTAACAAGGTTTTTCTTAATGCTGCTGCTGAAAAAAGTGCACAAAAACATTTGCAAATTCCATAGTTTACTGATGCACTAGTTCCTTTCATTCACTGTATCTTAATTATTTTTATTTTGCAATGATTTGTTTCTTTGCATGCTGTGAGGGTACTGCCTGATGCCTGTCCTGCTGATGGACTCTCCACAGGCAACAGATTAGCAATGAATTACTTTTAACTTACTTTTTAAGCAATTGAAAGTGGTCGAAATTCTCATAAATTGTCCCTCAAAGTGAAGTTTTAATTATTGATGAGTTAGCTTTCAATTGCTTTCAAAAATCAAAAATCCACTTAAATAAAAGTGGAGACACACCCCCCATGACTACTCAGAAGTAATGTTTTAGGAATAATGTGTTCACAAATAACTTGTAAGGCTTTTCCCCCCCCTAGTTGATTTTTAGTTGCATCCAATTAAATGTTGATTTAAACCAAGGGAAACCATTTATGTTGCAATATTTGTTAGAAGCTGGTACCTTTCTTCTCCTCTTTGGTTTCACTTGTGTTTCATTTTTATCTTTAGACTTTTCTTTCTCTGCAGTGAGATGAGTCTCTGTAGGCTGAAAGAAAAGGAAGGGAGGAAAGAGGAAAAAAGAGTAGGATTTGGTCATAATTATACAATTATTAAAACACTTTGGAACCCAACCTTGATGGGTGAGGAATGAGGCACATATTTTGGCTTCTAGGGCTTGGCAGAAAATAATAAAATTTTACATCATGCTCTTTATCTGCTAAAACCAGTGTGGATTTGGAGGAAAAGCTATCATAGATGGAAATAAACAGTGCCTTATAAGAAAGAACTGAAAAGAAAAATGAACAAACTAAGAACTATTGGTTGTTGTGGGTTTTTCGGGCTCTTTGGCCATGTTCTGAAGGTTGTTCTTCCTAACGTTTTGCCAGTCTCTGTGGCCGGCATGGGCAGAGGACAAGAGCCAGACTGGACTCTAGTGCAGTTTGCTTGGATGGTTGAGTATTTATAGTTGTGGGATGAGCTTTTGTCTTGCTCAAGAGATTGGGTGATTATGGTGATAAGTGGTTTTTTTTTGTTGATGTTATAAGGGGGAGAGATTATCTGTCACTGTCATTGATGGGTGTCGTTAACTGGTATTTTGTGTCTAGTAATCACCGGTCCTTGTGGCTGGGTAGAGTTCATTGACCTTTTGCAGGCTGTGTTTTTCAGTGCTGGGAGACAGGCTTTGATGAGTTTTAAACTTTCTTTTTTGTTGTTGAAGCTCTGTTGGTGTTTGTGGATTTCAATGGCTTCCCTGTGCAGTCTAACATAATGATTGCTGGTGTTGTTCAGTACTTCAGTATTTTTAAATAGAATTTCGTGTCCAGCTTGTTTTAGGGCATGTTCAGCTACTGCCAATTTTTCCAGTTGAAGATGCCAGCTACAGACACTGGCGAAACGCTAGGAAGAACAACCTTCCTAATGGCCAAACATGGCCAAAGAGCCCGAAAAACCCACAACAACCATCAGATCCCGGCTGTGAAAGCCTTCGAGAATACGTTTAACAACTATTACATTCATGTAACCTAATGAAATTGTCCAGTTAATTATAACTTGTGGATAACATGGAGAAGACTAAAACTTGGCATTAATAACATAGGTTATTGGAAGAACTAGGGAAATGTGCTCAGATATTTTCATCATGCTCTTTGGATACTACATTTTCCTTAGTGTACAGTAATGTATTTGAATTAATAAAAGTTCCTAATTTCCTACAGGTGTTTTAGAGAGGGCAGAGGTGTAAAGAAACATTTAAAGGAACTGCTATGGAAAATTCTGGTTCACTGACAGTTTAAGAATTTTTTTGCTATAATTTTCACACCTTTTGCCACATTTGAACCAGTGAGATTCAAAGGGGCTAGAATACATCACCAGCACAATGAAGAACAAGACACAAAGGTATGAAGTCAGACATTCCAGCTCTTCAGTCTTGTCTGCAATAGCATTGGCTCTCTAAGGTTTCCAATGTGGAGATTTTATCTCAGTCTGCCAAATGGTAGACTTGGCCCTGCCGGATAGTGACACCTTAAACTTCTGGTACAGTAGTGCCCCGCTGGACGATTACCCCGCTTGATGACGAATCCGCTTAACGTTGAAGTTTTTGCGATTGCTTTTGCAATCGTAAAACGATGTTTAGATGGGGGAATTTCGCTTAACGTTGATCAGTTCCCTGCTTCGGGAACCAATTTTTCGCTTTACGATGATCAGCAAAAAGCTGATTGTCAGGTTTCAAAATGGCCACCGGCTATAGAGAATGGTTCCCCGCTGTCTTAGGGACGGATTCCTCGCATTACAGGCACCAGAAAATGGCCGCAGTATGGAGGATCTTCACTGAACTAGCAGGTATTTTGCCCACTGGAACGCATTGAACGGTTTTCAATGCGTGTCAATGGGTTTTTTATTTCGCTTGATGACGATTTCGCTCTACACCAATTTCTCTGGAACGAATTAACAGGCAACACTGTATTTACGTTTCTGGTGTTATTTTTCAAAAGGCGAACTTTGCTTCCACTCCAACTGATGGCCGCCCCCACTGCCATCCATGCATTCAGTATGTGTGTGAAGGATCTTCTCCGTGTGTACAAATGTGTTTGTGCAGAGATTCTCCAAACAAGAGGAGATCCAGACCCATTTCTGGTATGAGACGTTGGCACCTGCACAGACCCCTTTCTCCCACCCACTGGGGGCATGGGTATCTTATGCAGCCTTATAACCACTCCCCATGATTTTCTACAATGCCCACACAAGTTGCCTGGAAAAGCACTACCCCAACTTTTACAGGCCAACCTTTTGCCAAGGTTTCCCCTCTGTTATATGTAACTGCATTTCCAAGTATTTCAAAGACAGGAGAGAAAAAAGTAAACATGCATCTTGTGGTCATGTTGTTGGCACTAAATAAAATTCTGAACAGGAGACACCAGAACATGCAGGGGCAGCTTGGACAGAGGGTAGTGGGCAGGGTCTTCAGGGGGCATTATCCTGCTCCAGTCACAAGCCCTTCTGAAGGATACATCAGGGGAAAAACAGACATTTGGGTTCCACACATTCTATCCTGCCTGCAGGAATTTCATTTTTTGAAATTTTCTATTAAGCATTAGAGCTTTCTGCCTATGAGTCATGAAAATAAAACCAACCAACCTGCTTCCTTTTTTTCTTTGAAGAAACAGACTGTAGGGTTGCAGACGGTTGGACAGGTATGCTTTGGCCAGTGTCTTCATTCAAAAACTCATCCTCAGACAGGTCTAAAGAGAAAAACAGATTTCAGTAAACTATTCACGGTTCTTCCTGATGCTCAGAGAACTTTGGTGCAATCGGTCCTTCTAAAAGTGAATGTGTATCATTAAATGCTTATCAGTCTGGAACTAAAACAGGATTCCCAAAATTAGATTGCCATTTTTCCATACTCTAGAGAGTCAAAAAGTATGCAGCCACGTACATCTTTTAGGAGTGTAGCTGTGGCAGTCTGTCCCTGCTAAGGGTGGCTTCTAGACTGAATAGAAAACAATGACTCTCTCACACACAAACCCCAAATTTTGCTGCTTATGGTCAAAAGAAAACAAGACTAACAATGGGTTTAATAGCACAAGACTAAAAGTTGCTATTTGGTATAAGCTTTCTTGGGAAACAGCCCAATTCTTTAAGCACAAAAGCTTATGCCACATAAAAATCCTAGCCTTTAAGAAGTACAGCGGTTTGTAAACTGAAGTACTTTTTAAAATGGCCTGACAGGGGCCTGTAAACTTTGGGGGTTGCACAATATTGAGGTGTTTTGCATTAATATATATGGAAAGAATGCTAGTGCACCAGACTCCACTTAAGACAGCTAGTATTTATTATTGCATATAGTTCACTACAACATATAGTTAACCTTCTATACAGAAGGTCATCCAGGGGTTCAACATTCACATGCACTGGAATATGCCTGTATTGCTCTATTCACATGCTGAGTCAACTGCTTCCCAAATAACATTTTGCATACTGTAATGCCGGGATTTTGTACGGTCTGTAGCTTGCCAAGAAGATCTGACAGCTAACTTTAACATTTCTTTATAAAACCTGACTAGGCATGTCCAGAAAGGGGAGAGGTCTAAGCAAAGCAGAGACATAAATAGTCCCTTCTGTATCTGCCAGCATATGGCCTGTTATAGAACGCTAAAAGTAGACAAATAGCTTCCAGGACAGAACTTCGCAAACAATGCACCACCTGTCAACTGCCTGTCTTCATTCTGGATTCAACTGCCACATGCAGTATCCTCCAACGAGATCACCTTAGCATCATACAGAAATGCAAATCTAAGGAAGAAGCCTCTTAACAGTAGATGAAAATATTGTGTGAACTTGGGTCATTCAAATGCATCATGAAAATGCCACAGTATTTTTTTTGTTTTTGTTTTGCAAGAAATACTGTATATACAGAACTAAATCCCAGCTTTTGCATCAAGTGACATGTTATAATACATAAACTGCCTAAGGTTTGTACAGTGCTTTAAGAAAACACAACATGCTCCACAGTGGTGACGTGATGAGTCAAAGGGCAGTTGATCCCACATAATATTATAACAATTTAACATACAATATAGTGCTGTACATTGACTGAAGTTTTGTAGCTCTGTTAGGACTGCAGGAGGCAAATGACAGAACTTTCAGTGCCTTCCATCTGGCTATTAATGAACCCCCTTGGGATTCTCAAGCATGTGACAAACCAAGGAGCATGTGCCTCGTCGCACAACAATCTCAGAAGTGACTCAAATTTTAATTGCTAGCTAGAAATAACTGAATGTTACACCATTTGCCTTACACAGGCACAATAAAGCAACAGGATACACAATGCTGAACACTCTTTTTTTCCTGTGTAAGTAATCATGTGGCTTCTAAATCCAGATCATGATTCCCGAGCTGTATTGATTAAAAAGTCTAAATGCCACTTAATACAAATGATAAAAACAATGAACTGTCCTATAAACACAACAAAAGCTGACTCATAAATTTGCCTTGTCTCAGGAATATTGAGATTACAACTTCATCATCATCATCATCATCATCATCATCATCATCATCATCATCATCATCATGCAACAGAAGCGAACTTGAATTTGATACATCTACTTGATTTGCTTTCTGCAATGACCAGTGGCCTTGCTTTACATGCCTTAATTGTACAAATAATAAGCATATCATACTTCAAGAGACTACTTTAAGGTGGCTGTCATTGAGAAAACAAGTAATCTGCTTCGATCTACCATTTCTGGTGATGTAATCACACATGGTTACTTCATTTATGCTCACATTCTTGGTACAGTAGCCAAAATTGACATGAATGACTTGTGTGTCTTCTTTTTCTCTTTTGGCTTTTCAACAACTGAAATTTCAGACATGGAAAAGCCAGGATTTGCCAGGGCAGAAAAAATAAATGCGATGCCATACACACAAACAAATGTGAGCCCATATACGTGTGTATGAATGTTTCTAGAGTTATATATTAATAATCTTGAGATAAATAAGTTCTTTCTTATCATGCTTGATTGTTGTAAAATATCTGATTACAAACTATTTTAACCCATGCACATTCCCTATAACCACCAAACCATTTAAAATAGCACATCTAGTAGAATCAATTCATAGACATAGCTATGAGCATATTTAGATTCTCAATAGAACAATTTTTTCATTTCTGCTCAAAATAATATTCTCTCATTAAAGTGCTGCATCTTTTCTAACCATCATCAGTTACATTTAACCATCCACCTCCCATTCATTTACCGGTAAGTAATGATTTTCTCTCTTTTATATCATCGAGCTAACTTTCTTTTTCCAGCTAACTGAATTCCTGTTGATTGATACTGCTGGTTGTAAGGTGAGAAACTGCACAGGACTTTTCATCACGCACATAGAGTGGGACAGTAGGCCAGGTCACAATGTGCAGCATCTTATACTCTCACACTTGTTCATACTTTCATAAGAGCTTTCAAAGTTCCCCCACCTTCACAACTAATCTCCAGCTTTTCTGCTGGTGTAGTGCAGATATTCCCTGTTGTATATGAGTTTTCTGAAGCCTAAACGGAACTAGTAATGGAAGAGTGGTTTTAACAGAAGTTTTTTTTTTTTTACCATTGGTTACTGCAGTCCAGAGGGGGGGAAAAAATCCTATTCTGCCTACAGTATTTAATGCTTGACATGCTGCTCAGAGGAGTTAGGCTTCTTGGAATCAGTTTCTATTATCTCAGTCTCCTGACTCTTGAAGGAGTCCGTCCCACCACACTTGAACCTCATCGTCGTTGTTTAGTCGTTTAGTCGTGTCCAACTCTTCGTGACCCCATGGACCAGAGCACGCCAGGCCCTCCTATCTTCTACTGCCTCCCGGAGTTGTGTCAAACCTCATCATCTCAGGTAATAAGAGACTACCATTAATATCAACATATGCATATACTGTCCTGTTTAATTTAAAATTCAGAAATTGCAAAGTGATTATTTAAAAAACATAGCAAAGACTTGCGATCGATCAGAGTGTGTGGAAGTGCCCCATCTGCCTTTTCAGGATAAGTTTCCTTCTTACTGCTCAGATCATAGGCTGCCCTGCTCAAATTTGGTATGGCAAAGGAAAACATACAATACAACTGATGTGGGTCCCTGGGCGGATGCTGCTCATACTCCCTTTCCTAAAGGTTCTCCTGCAAATGCTTTGAGTGCTTTTAACATAACACAAGCAACAGTTTCTTGTCAAGGAAGGTAGGCATCCATCAGAGCATGGAAATTTTACTTTTTGTACTATAACACACAGGATACAGAAGCTAGCAAGGCCATTGGTTGGGGGATTCTGAGAGCTAAGCCCCCCACCCCCTAAAAGTAATATTTTCAAGCCTTTCTATCCATATTCTAAGCTTAAGACAAAGCATTAACACAAATCATGGCACAGTTGAACATCCCTCGTGTGATATTTGAGAGGGAAGCACTACGCACTTCACAACTGGGAAGTCTCCTCTTCTCACTTTTAATAAAACTCAAGAACAGAAGAGGCAAAACACTGAAAGCAGTAATTCTCCTGAGCTAACTGTACAACAACAATGCACACGTGTAGAAAATGAGCAGAACGCAGGTGTGATACATATAAATGCCCATACTCATGCTTATTTCCTGCAGCCAGATGCCTGCTGCTTGCCTGCTGTCCTATCTCTTTTGCAGAGAGGTCAGTTTTCCAGCAAGGTCGCCTCTCTTCAGTCCTTGGGAGAGAGACAAGCACAGAAAGTGGGTTGGGTTATATTTAGAGTTTGGTCTAAATCAGTGCCAGGGTCTCCGCTCCATCTCTCCTTTACACGGCTGTCTCTGAGGTCCCTGGACCTAACATTGATGTGTCTATGTCTGCACAATACAAATGGAGATGGGGAGAAGTATTATAAAGCTTCCATAAGGGCAAGCTACGTGTATACCTTTCCATAGTTAAGTGTTCTGGGTACTCAGAAGACAAAGCCTAAAGAGAGTTTGACTTCTGTAAAAAGGCATTTTCATTTGCTGATCTGGACTTAGCAGAGTGAAAGGAAATTGCTCAGAAGGTTGTCTTCATAAATACGGTAAGTCTTTCTATTCTAATAATATTCTAAATAAATTGTTGTGTGGCACTGCATTGAATGTGTTTTTACTGTGATGTTTCCATATGTGGACAATATAAATTCTGCTTACGTTGTCCAATTAAGGGTATATAGATTAGATTGGTTTTTTAAATCAATATGGACAGGAAATCTTTATAAGTTACACATAAAATAAACCGCATATGCAATTCAATTGCTGTTTAAAAACTTTCGCCAGAGGCAGAAAAAAAAATATTATGCCAGAATCTTCAAAAAGGGGAAACAAAGTATATGTCTGTGGATATAGACAACATTTTATTGCTGTTAAGTATACATGAATATAAATATATTTACAGGGAATGAATTTGGTACATAAGCTGCATGGCAAGTAGCAATGTGTTTTAAGCAAAGAATGTCTGCAAATGTGAAAGCCTTCCAACTCTACTAATGAACCTCATACTTGCACTGCAACTAAATGTATAGTAGTTTTGTGTTGGTCATATTTCCTACTTAAGTCCAGATGTTCATCTATCAGTGGCTTGTGGCCTGAGTAGGGGGGGGATACCTTACTCCATCTCCCCTACCTTGGACCATAGGCCACCCCAGAGATACTGTTATGAAACTGAGCATCAACAATGGATCTGTCAGTAATATTTATAATGCCCATCACAATCTTCTGTTTTCCTTCTGTCCAAGTCCTTTCAATCTCAACCTGATTGGTGATTTTGCCCCATAATTCTTACTCTACGGTGACTTATTACCAGGTTTTCCAATCAAAAGGTCCTGCTGCAAGTTGCAGTCCTGTGAAGATCTAAGGATATCTGAGAAAACTAAGCTTTGATGGCAGTTTAGGAAAGCTAAACTGAACCACTCTTAGGTTGGGACAGATGTTTCCAGAATCTTCTGGTTTGGGACATTTCCTCTCTCCCCCAACCAGACAATTATCATAGAAAAGGGAAGTTGGAAGGGGCCTACAAGGCCATCAAGTCCAACCCCCTGCTCAACGGAGGAATATAATCAAAACATATCTGCCAGGTGATTATCTATGTTTTCATTGAATGCCTTCAGTGTTGGAGCACTCACCAACTCCTGAGGGAACTGGTTCCACTGTTGTGCTGCTCTAACAGTTAGAAAGTTTTTCCTGATATTCACCTGAAATCTGGCTTCCTTTAACTTCAGCCCATTGTTGCGTGTCCTGCACTCTGGGATGATCGAGAACAGATCCTGCTGCTCCTCTGTATGACAGCCTTCCAAATATTTGAAAAGTGCTATCATATCACCCCTCAGTCTCCTCTTCTCAAGGCTAAACATGCCCAATTCTTTCAGCCTTTCCACACAAGGCTTGGTTTTTAGCCCCCTGATCATCCTTGACACCCTACTCTGAAGTTGTTCAAATTTCTTAACATCCTTCTTGAAGGACACAATACTTAAGGTGAGGCCTAACCAGTGCTGAATAGAGGGAGACTAGCACGTCACGGGATTTGGAAACTATGCTTCTATTAATGCAGCCTAAAATAGCATTTGCCTTTTTTGTAGCCACATCACACTGTTGGCTCATATTTAGCATGTGAGCTACTACAATTCCAAGATCCTTCTTGCCCATAGTTTTGCTGAGCCAGGTATCCCCCATCTTGTAACTGTGCAATTGGTTTACTTTTCTGAGGTGCAGTACTTTGCACTTATCCCTGCTGAATTTCATTGTGTTGTTTTCAGCCCAGAGCTCCAACCTATCAAGGTCATTTTGAATTTTGTTTTCATCTTCTAGGGTACAGTATTAGCTATTCCACCCAATTCTGTATCATCTGCAAATTTGACAAGCATTCCCTCATCCAAGTCATTAATAAAAATATTGAAGAGCACCAGGCCCAGGACTGAGCCTTGGGGTATTCAGATATGAATATCCCCATATCTAACTAGCACTCATATCAGGACCACCATTGTGACGGGGGGGGGAGAGAGTGTCTCCCATGCTACAGTCATAAATGGAATCGTGCTTACTTTTCAGTAAGGGGGAGGAGTGATAGCCCACCTCAATGAGTCTTTAAAGTAACACTGAGTTTGACCTTGAACTCTTGACAAATCCTGAATGTAAAAGGTAAAAACATATAATGGTGCTTCAGTTTTGAAAACCATGCAAAACTGAAGTCTATTCTGCACAAATACTGTCTCTAACAGTAAACTCAGATGTCAGAGTTTCAGTAGGGTTACAGCCAAAACCAGGCCATCAAAAAACAAGAGAGAAATATCAGCATGCTGATGTGAGCCCTGAGGTATGCAAAATGTTAAACACTTTTTTACACCCAGAATAAAAAAGACCAGCCTAATGGAGACTGAATATGCCCAGAGACCTCTACAAACCACAACATCTTGTAAAAGAAAACCAGAACATGTGGTGAGGAAGGGTAAAATGGTCTACCTGTGCCATTTCATATCCTGGAGGACATTTAGTGAATAACCTAGATTCTCCCCGGTGAAGTGCCGTTTTGCTCAAAAACATATGGGCCCATTGCTGGAGCAAACAGATATCTAGCCCTTTAGAGAAACAGGTGTTATACTACTTTTTTTGCTTTTGACTTAGTCATGACTTGAGAAATTACTTTTTAAAGTAATTCACATTATCCATTTGTAATATTGAACTGTTGCTACTACTTGTCAATGCTGAAAAGTAACATGTTGTGTTGCTTGTAACTTTTTTGAAACAAAAGAAGTATCTTTATGACAATGGCATAAAAGTGTGTTTCCTATCAAAATGCTTTCAAAAGTGCCTTAGTAAAGGTTCTTTAAAGATAACTTTTTAAAAGTAACAAGAACATGATATTTATTATACTGATGAAAGTAATTTTGTTTCCACTCATTACTTTGCTTTTGAAATGTAACTTCGTTGTTACAAAACAAGGAGGAAGAACAGTTCCCAGAACTCAGAAATTGTCCTCTTTCTTTCTGCACTCCAGCTCCCTTAATTCTCCAGTTAGCGTGGGGTTTATGGGAATTGTGATTCAGATAATGTTTTTAAGCTTTTACTGTTACTAGTAACTGTTACTTGTAACTTTTTAGTTCCATGCTCTGGAATGTGTGCCTAGTAGTAACAAAAACATGCTAATAAGGCTGTAGAGAGTAAAGGCTACAGCAAGCACATCATCAAGGGCATATGTGTTATTGTATATGAAGACATCATATTCAAATATGGTACAAAAATCAATATTTCAGGAAATCATACTAAATAACTTTAGGTTCCCATGTTAATTTTATAAAAATTTTAGAAGAGTTGTACAACCAGTGATTAATGTAAAAATAAAAATAGTAATAAATAGTATGCTGGAGATGGGGTAGACTAGAGGGTGAACATATACACTGGACAGCATTTCTGTGAATGGCTTGGCAGGGAAAACTCATATCTACATAAAATGATAGTACCTGGAAAGATGCTTTTGTGTCATTTCTTAAATATATATCGTCTTCTTTAGAATAAAGAGAGGTATAATGCCTCAGTCTCAGAACTGTATGCATAAATATTCACAGAGTGTGATACAGAAAATGTGGTATTTTGTCTGTTCTTGTGATTCTTATTTGACCATGCTTCTAATCTTATTCACATCTTTGCCAGCTTAATATTAGGGAGATCATAAAACTTACAGGGAGTGGTAGAACTGATTGAATGTTGGGACTTGGGAGATTTGGGTTCTAGACCTTACTGAAACACGGCAGTCTCTGCATTACCTTGGGCAGGTCACATGCAAAATCCTATTGCTTAGTGTAGTAAAATGCACTAGAGTAGGCTCATTGAATCAAAAGAGTTTTGGTGAGTCCACTCCTCTGTAAGTCCCACTGATTCAAATAGGGCTACTCACTGAGACTTACCTTAGCACAGACAGTCACAATAAGAGTAAGCCATTGTGAAGAGTAAGCTATGCTGTGCATAGTCAAGTCAGAGTGAGAGCCAATGAAACCAGTGGGCTTTCATCTGAGTCACATGGTTTGGAATGCATTCAAAGTCCAACATCTAAAGTCCTTTTCAACGTAGCTGCCAACCTGAGCTGCACCCCTTAAGCCTGGATGTGACAAGGGTCCAGAATGTGCACTTTTAATCCATCCACCTGGCACCTTGATTTAAACTGAGAATTAGGGAGGCTTGAAAAAGTAACAGCCGAAATGCTAGAACTTTGCTGAAGTGCCTTTCTAAGAACAGTGTATTTCTGGGTTCCTGCAGCTGCCAGTCCAGGACTTTAGGCAGCAGTGAGCTATCTTAGTCCACTTCATTCACAGTTTCTTTGAAAGGTTATTTTTAAATAGCCGCTCAAATAAAAAAAAAGCCTTGCTTGTGTGAACACACACGCATGCGCATGCCACACGCAGATCAGTTCCCTCATCCCCGCACAAATTGTGGATTTCTATGGCCTTATCATGAACCAATATGGTGCTAAAGAACAGCACGATCAAGTTGAGCAGCATTGTGAAAAGACAATGAGTCATGACAGGGTAGAGACTGGGGAAAGAGAAAGTGATTCTAGATTCCCTTCTCCTGTGGTTAACAGATTTCTTCCCTTCTCACAGCAAACATATTGCACTACTGTAGACTAATGCAGTAATGGTGAAATTTTCAGGTTTCTTGCATACTTTCCATCACTGTATCAGAAATGGATCACCATGCCTACAACAGCAGGTGATCTGAAATCAGGGCTGGGAATACAGTGGTGCTCCACTTGAAGACGATAATCCGTCCCAGGAAAATCATTGTTAAATGAAATCATCATCAAGAGAAAAAAAAACTCATTGGAAAGCATTGAAAACCGGTTAATGTGTTCCAGTGGGGAAATACCTCATCGTCCAGCGAAGATCGCCCATAGAGAACCACCGATCAGCTGTTTAAAATCGCTATCTTCCGAAGCAGGGATCCGGAAAACAGCCATTTTGCAAAGGGAGGGAAGCCATTTTGCGAAGGGAAGCCCTTTTGTGGAACTGGAAAAATCATCGTTTAGTGAACAAAGGGTTTGCGAAGCAGGGACCTAATCAATGTAAAGCGAAAAAAACCCCATTGGAACCATCGTTTTGCAATTGCAATAGCGATCGCAAAAAAACTCGTCGTCAAGCAGGGCACCACTGTATAGGCAGGTAAATAAGCCATATGTGTTTTCCCCTCATTTTTTCTACATCATTTAGACTTGTATTATTAGGTTCATTTACTCTCCTGTCTTAAATTTTAACATCTCAAATCTCTCTTACAAAAACTGAACGAGTTTAATTTTGGTCTCAGTTTCCTACCAAGTCTTGAGGGGTTGCTTGTCTGTGGTTTCATCAGACTGGATTGTTGAGTAAATCTCCCAAGGATGCAAACCTTGGGAGTGCCATTTGACTGGGGCTTAATGAGAGCATGCTGAAACAATAAAGTGAAATAATGCGTTCGGTTGGAACCATGTGCTGCCGTGTCCTGTGAAGCATTTTTTTAAACTTCTTGCAAATCTCCAATGTAACCCAATTTTCTTTTGTTATTTAATCACTCCTATTAAGTACACTCTTAATACTCATTTCTGCTATAAATGTGCATGGTGACGTAGCTGCTAAACACTATATAAATTCAGTTGCCAGATCCTCCCCCCTCAAAAAAAGTTCACATTTTATCAAAGGCACATTTAATTTCCCAGCTTAAATAAGGGCTCCTTCCAAACCTGAGAGCATATTAAGAATTACTTAGGGAGCCATTACTTAAACTATTTATGATGTCATAACAAGACATGTACATTCTAGGGCCACCAATTTTTAGATTTAGGCTGCATCTAGTCATGTCAATGTTTTAATGAATGCCCATGGACAGCCAAAAATACATGCTGACATTGCACACTGATATAAAATTATTGGAAGTGTAATGGTATTTATAGATAATTATTACTTTTTTCTTTTTTTGTTATGTCACTTGAGGATTGTAACTTTAATAATAATAATAATAATAATAATAATAATAATAATAATAATAATAATAATAATAATAATAATAATAATAATAATAATAATAATAATAAATAAGTTGCACACTGATAACCATAGCCCACTTCCATCCTGGTTTTTTCTTGATACCATCTGTAGTGTAGAACAGGATTGAGCACATATTAACTTAGCCTGTTTTGGGCTTCAGCTATGCACAGCTATGCTGAACATAATTTTATCCTCTGTCAAGAGGTAGTGTAAGTCGTCCCCAGTAGCACTGCGAAAATTCATAAAACTTTTGTGTCAGTCTTCCACAGCTCATCATTATTTATGAGAAAGTATGAAACATATGTTTTTTTTTAAAAAAAAACCCTACCAAATGCAGTGAACAATCTATGTGTTGGAGGCTTTGGGGGTCAATTCTATTACATCTACAATAACTAAGAAAACCCTGAACATAAGGTTTCAGGAGATAAACTCTCCCTGCAAAGACTATTTAAAAGTTACTAATTATTAATAGGTAACCATATCTGCTTCATGCCCTATTCTTTTCCCCAGTTTTATAAGTCATGTCCCACTCTGACACAAAAAGTATCAGAAATCAACAGTATATCACAAGTTTCCAAACCCATTTAAAAATGTGAATTTTAAAAAATATATTCCCTTGCCCCCCATTTCCTTGTGACCTAACAAAGGGCCTGTCCACACTAGGAAATTTGGTGTGCTCTGGTCCACACTTAAAAGGTTCTTTAAGTGCAATCTATTTTAACTCTCACTTGAGCAATCATAGAATAATGAAGTTGGAAGGGGCCTATAAGGCCCTGGTGTTTTCCACTGTATCATCAAGCTTCTTTACTATCAAAGGACTTGAGTCCAAGCAGACAATTATCATAGAATCATAGAAAAGGGAAGTTGGAAGGGGGCCTACAAGGCCATTGAGTCCAACCCCCTGCTCAGTACAGGAATACAATCAAAGCGTATCTGCCAGGTTATTATCTATGTTCTTCTTGAATGCCTACAGTGTTGGGGTACTCACCAACTCCTGAGGGAACTGGTTCCACTGTTGTACTGCTCTAACAGATAGGAAGTTTTTCCTGATATTCAACTGAAATCTGGCTTTCTATAACCTGAGCCCAATGTTGCGCGTCCTGCATTCTGCGATGATCGAGAAGAGATACTGCCCCTCCTTTGTATGACAGCCTTTCAAGTATTTGAAAAGTGCTATCATATCACCCCTCCGCCTTCTTTTTTCAAGGCTAAACATGCTGAGTTCTTTCAATCTTTCCTTATAGGGCTTCGTTTCTAGTTCCCTGATTGTCTTTGTTGCCCTCCTCTGAAACTGTCCCAATTTGTCAGTGTCCTTTTTGAGGTGCGGTGTCCAGAAGTGGACACAGTACTCAAGATGAGGCCTAACCTGTGCCAAATAGAGGGGAACTAGCACCTCACAAGATTTGAAGACTACACTATCCACACTGGAGATTGTGCTACAGGTCCATACAGAGCAAGCTTTAGCTGGTTTACTCACAAGTAAAAAGGCAGAAGCAACAGCACACATAGCTTCCTTTCCTGCCTTTTCTCACAGCCATCATTCATGGAGCTGGGGTGACTTTCTCTATATATTTTTTGGTTAAATAATTAAGTGGTATATGTTAACGGCAATGCATCAACCTAGCATAGTATTAAAATTTTGCTGCTTTGGTTACGGAAATATTAAAAAGAAGAAGAAAACAGAGGAGAGGGTTTCTCCATCCTCCCTTTTGATATCACAACCCATCTAATATGTCACAGGGTTGTCCCCTCAGTTAATTCCTCCCACAGCTCCAATTTGAGTGCAGTCTAACCGTCCACACAGGCTACACAATGAGCTAGTTAGGATCACGCTGTATCATACCAAGAAGAATCACTATGCCAGAAAGGTGTGCAACAGCTCTTAAAGGGGAAGGATGGCTCGCGCTAAGTAGAAATACATATGGACACCATCATTTGGTTCTAACTAAACTGGACAAACGACAATCCTTATACTGATCTACTGTATATGCCAGTATTGAGAGCCTCACCTCATGGCTGTCCTTTCGTTGTAGCTGCCGTTTCCTGAAAAGCTTATCTGACATTTGTTGTCACTACAACCCAAACTGCAGCTACAAATATTTTTGTTTGAAAAGCACATAAGCTTTGAACCTTTTCTCCCTGTTTTGTTGCTTTCCATGTATAAAGGGCTACTGTTCTAGAAGCTTCTTTGCAGAGTGGAAAGTCTTCATAGATAGAAGAGGTTCTGCATTGTAAGGGCAATCAGTCCCTGCAGCATGATGAAAACAGAGGCGGACATTTTGCATAAACATGTCCACAACCCCCCTCCTATGGAAAGACTATACACTTAAAATATTTTAACCTGGCTGAAGGTGGGTACATGCCCAGGGGATTGTGTTACACCAATCCTGTAGCAACTATACTAGCTAACAGGTCTGCTTCTAGCCACAGTTCAAACTATTGGCAGTTACACTTAAAGCCTTAAATAGTGTTTCATCCGCATGTATATATGAAGGTGTATGGTGCTATTAGAGCAGGGATGAACAAGCTTTTTGGCTCTGGGGTATCTAGCGCTGTCTAAAACATCCTTTAATTGATGGCCTTTGGCTGCGTAATCAAGAATATTTATTTATTTATTTATTTATTTATTTATTTATTTATTTATTTATTTATTTATTTGCTTGCTTGCTTGCTTGCTTGCTTGCTTGCTTGCTTGCTTGCTTGCTTGCTTGCTTGCTTAATTAATTAATTAATTAATTAATTAATTAATATCCAGCCTGTCTAGTCAAATGACCACTCTGTGATTGAGGTATTCCTAAGAGCTGGAAAAGTTCTCCATCCTGCTTTAACAGCTACAGTACAGTAGAAAGTTTTAAGTAATCGGAGCTTGAAAATGTTATTTTTATGAACTTCAGCTTGCAAAATCCAGGCAGTGCAACCACCAGCCATGATGGTTAGGAGCTTCTAGAAATTCAAAAAGGTAATGTTCCCAAGTTCAATGAACAACCTGCAGTTCAGCAGTGAAGGGCGTTAACTGTAATTCAACAATAACTGTTCAACTCTCAATATTTCCATAAAAATTGTCATCACTGTTGCCTGCCATTGCAACACATCTTTTTTGCTTGGGATTTCAGTTCTTGTTGGAATTGTCCATACGTTCGCCATTTAAGTAAACAAAAACAACACCAAAACAAAATGTGGATTAAGTCTTGTAAGGCTGATATTAGCTCCACTCAAAACACAGAAAACAAGCCTCCTGCAACCAAGTTCAAAATACTTTAAAGAGGTAACAAATATTTTTTTTATTTAGAAATTGAAGATGTGACAATGTAGTAGCCTCAGAAAAATTACTTCTTGCGAACCAGCTCTCTAATTGGTTTTCATTAATCCAACAATGCTAACAGTGTGTTGTGTTACCATGGGGTTTCCACTAAATAGTAGTCTAGAAATAATTGCTTGAGGAACCAGGGCTTATAGACAGGGCAGAGTGTAAAGCAGAAATAGCAAAGCATTGAATTACTGCAGCAGACCAGATGCTACCTAACCTTCCAACACTGAGGCAGTTTCTGCAGAGGTTTGCAAGCTACAAACATTCAGATTTTTTTTCCCAACACTGCACTTCCAGCTGAGTGCTTGGTTCAGGTTTCAGGGTAACTGAAGTGATGCATTTAACACCTGCTGTTTATGTTCAATGTTAATGCAAGACTTAAGATACTAAACTGAGTTGCCGGAACTCATTCATCTAATGGCCTAAGACAAGTGACAACAGTAGGAAATCTCCCTTCTGCAAAGGTCAGAAAAACCATTGGCCTTCCATGTTCAAACACTTAAAACCATATATAAAATGCTTTCAGTCTCTATTTGTTTCTCATCAATTTATCCACCCCCTGTTTACAAGACACAAAAAAGTAAACAGTGGTTACTACTTCAGAAGTTTTGACCCAAAGTGCGCTCTAAGTCAGGAATAAATATCTGCTGGGTTTACTGTGTCAACATACATACAGGACCCAATGTCAAAAAGATGCTTCAAGGACACTCCAAGGTAGGAATCAATCAGCCAATGAGGAGATTAGTAGTAAGCATCCTTCAGTCACAAGAGACTATGGTAACGTGCTCTCAAGAGAGGTCTTGGAACAGTGTCTAGTGTGGCTGAAAAGGCCAACAGGAGAGTGACAATTCCTTCCACACTGAAGACAAATATAATCTGTCCCCTGTCCAGCTCCCTGATTTGGCTGCTTTTGGGAATGCCTCTTTGCCTCGGCCTGTTGAACAAGTGCCTCTTCAAATTGGGGAAGGCCATGCTGCACCACTTGCCTCCAGGCTGAATGCTCAGATGTCAAGGTTTCACATCTGTTGAGATCCATTTCTTAGGCCTTCAGATCCCGCTTGCAGATATCCTTGTATCACAGATGTGGTCTCCCTCTAGGGTGCTTTCCCTGCATTGATTTCTCATATTGTGTCCACATTGCCAGCAAGAAAAAAGGATGCCAAGCTTTACATAGCAAAGGGCAGCCTCAAGGCTCACAATACTAATGGTCTAGAATACCCTCTTGCGTTCACTATCACTCACAAAGTGATATCAAGCAAGAGAAAATCCCATAAGCAGACTCCTTTTTTTCATAAGTTGACCACTTTCCACCAAATCCAAAGCAATTGCCAGGGCTGTTTTTCAACAAGCGTGAATGGTAGTGAACAGAACAGGGTACTCTGTTCTGGACTGCTGCCACCGGTGTCATCAACATAAGCATGGCATCCTTTTTCCTGCTGGCAACATAGGCGTGATATTGTGCAGCAATACTGGGCAATTTCCTGGCTTTTTGAATTGTGGTATAGAAGCACAGTATCCCACATTCATAAACCAGAGGTGGCCTTTTTGTTGTGGTTTTTTTGTGGTTGTTTTTATTTTTAATAACTGACTTAGACCAAAAGCTCCATGAACAATTTGTGTGCATGTTTTTCAAAATATGTCCCCTTGCCTTTTGAAATTAAAAAGAGGAGAAGTTGGAATTAGCAAATCAAGGTCAAAATCACTGAAAACCAAGATAGAAATCAACAATACTATATGAAAGAGGAAGGCCTAAGAGGAAGACCTAACATGAGACTGTGAAGAAAGACAGGGGAGAAATCAACTCACTTGAATTTTGGTGTTGGAAGAGAGCCTTACAGATTCCACAGACCACCAGAAAGGCCTATCAGTGGATGCTCCATGAAGTCAAGTCTGAACTCTCAGTACAACAAAAACAAGTAAATTAAGGCTATCCTACCTTGCACCTAATGAGAATGCAGAACTGACCAGAAAAGACAGTACTGTTAGGAAAAATAGGGAGGAGCAGTAGGAAAAGAGTAAGACTTAACATGAGACAGATTGTTGCAATAAAAGATACCACAGTTGTTAAGCAGAACTTACTGGAAAAAATAATATTGCTAGAAGGGGGGTGTGCAGTAGGAAGAGAGGATAACCTGACATGAGTTGTTCTGGGTTTGCAATACCTGAGCATACCTGTTAATGAAAGGACATTTCGGAGGCCATTAAACCATATAGTCACCACACAGAAGTGACTTGATGTCATATAAGATCTTTGAAGTTTTTTTCTTAATTATGTTTATAGTGACAGGATGGTGGAGAGGTTGAAACTATCACAGGACAGAGGCACCAATGCTCTGCTAACATTAAGTAAGAGCAATCCCAGCCACAAAACAAAAAACAATAATTGTACAGCCTAAATGAGTTAGCTTTGGAATATTTGTTCCCTGTTCTTTTTAAAATATATTTTAAAATATTTTTACAACCAGATACAGAATCCTTTAGCAAGCACAAATATCTGTTTGGCCTAGAAGGAGTTAAAAAGTTCTCCTCCAGAGTGTCAGCTAATTAGGTCCTGACTGACAGTCTAAAGTTCAAATTACCCCAGACCTGGAGCTGATTTACCCTTTGAAGACTTTTGCTAGGAGCCTGGTCTCAGAAAACTTGAAAGAGTTCACTGAAGACACTCGGGGCTACAAACACAACTTATCTGTGAGGTTTTTTATGCAGAAATACTTTGAATGTGCCTTTCAAAACTGCTTACTAATTCCCTAGAAATGCATGGCAAGATGTCCCTTTCTGGAAGACTGTCAATCCATGGTATCAATTCTCTCTGAGGCTTAAGGGATTGCAGCAAAACAAAGAGTAGCTACACTAACAGAAAACATTATACTGTGCAGCCAACCTTTTTTCTTCCTGCAAGGAATTGGTCGTATTGTGCATAGCACAGCAAATGCTTGCTGGGACACTCTCTCACTAGAGATGGTAGGCTGGTAAAGTGGTTTAGCTCAAGAGGGATCAAAAATTTACACACTACCTTTTTTGAAGGTAGTTTTGAAGGTAAATAACAGTAACCTGGTAACAAAGCAATGAAGTCAGTGGTGAAAACTTTTAATCTTGATATAATTTAAGCCACTTATCTCCTGAACTGGACATAAATGTAAACTGAGGCATAATGCATCACTGAAACAAAGGTTTATTTTCAGAACACTTGATGAGAAATGATACTTAGTAGTCTGTTTAAAGGCACTGTACCTACTTCATAACAAGGTATGTGGATTCAATGTATTGACATGCAGACCATATAAGATTTTAACCAACAAACTGCTCATTGCTGTCTGATTTTAATAACACTTTCTAAGCACTCATAGCTAATTCTAGGACCTTTCCTCAGGGGTGAGTCCTGCTGATCAAACCCATCCAAGCTCAACATTTATCCACCTACTCCTCCAGTCAAGCTCTCATATCTGTCCTCTTTAATTTCAAAATCATAAATTTCTTTTTTATTAACTGAACCTCATCTGGTTCCTTTCCTATCCCAGCCCTATCTGGCAGCCTGTCTACACCCTATCAGGCAGTTACCTAGTCAGACCCTGCATTCTAAATTTTCCTTTCTTACCTGCTTGGTTGTTGTCTTGTCATGATGTAATTGGCTGGCATATTTTTCAGACGATACTCAATTTACCATCTATCACACGTGCCATTCCTTGCAAACGCCTTGTAATTTTTTTCTCTCAGAGAAGAATGGCAGCATCTGTCAGTAACTTTCCCAGACAACCATCATGCTAGTACAAATAGCCAGCAGCCAAGAGGTTTGTGTTGTTAATTTACCTTATCTGTCATCATGTAGCTTGTAAACCCCACACAACATCATATCATAGGTGACTTTTTAACATGTAAGTTTGGTAATATAAAATTGCTCCTCAGCATTTATTCAAGCCACCTAAGCATTATCATAAAGGGGAGGGGGCACTCTTTTAATAAGGTAAAAAAAGCTGTTCTTGTGATGAGAGAAGAACATGGAAAAAAATCATTATTTTTATGAGGAAAAGGGTGCAGAGCATAATGATGATTCCAGACCATTCTGGAGAAGTTATTAGCTCAATATGTGAACTCTCAACCCCTACATTTTAAGAAGGGTTTCTATTGTCTTGGCATCCCAACTGTTTTAAAGTAGGGATTAGTGTCCTCTTTGCCTATAAACAATACCCACAAGATATTGTGCAGAAATGTTGCTTTAAAATGTGTTAGTGCACTGAGGTTTGCCAACTGAACCTTACGGGGGAGGTTTTCCACAATTTACTGCAACACAGAAAAAAAAAGTATTTAAAGGATTTTAATTGAAGGATGACTTAGACCCGTATCCCGTAATGTGGGAAAACTCATCATTCTCCCCCCATATCTTCCTATGGGACCAGTCTACAAGCTCTGAGGCTCATAATGTGCTGAAAATAATAGAAATGAACTTTTGCCTCACAAAAAGCTCACTTGCAAGAGGAACAAAACAGTGACCAAAATGGGAAAACAAGCTCAATTACTGAGTGGTCATCTTTCCCATTTTTTATTAGACTACAACCCAGGAAAGATAGATTCACATCCTAGCTATTTCTCACCTTTAACTCGCAGTTTGTTGTCAGTATCAGAAAGGTACTGTCTTAAAGGAAAGGTAGAATAATACTTGAAGGAAAGGCAGAAAAAATAGCCTTCCTCAGACCTTCACCTTTCAGAGGCATTGGACTACAGATTCCATCAGTCCCACAGATCTGACTGGGACTATAGGAAGTATAGTGGAACAGATATGGAGGATGTCACCAGGTAAGGCTACTGGCTGGGGATCATGGGTATCAGAGAAGTAACTGTAACATTCAGCTCTGCTCTCACCTGTCCGTCACAGCTGGGCAGTGGAACATCAGCCAATGAAGGGACGGAGGGTGGTGCAGAAGGGGGAGGAGCTGAAATATAAAAGGGGTGTGTGAGGTGTGAGAGGGTTAGATGGAGAGATTGAGAGTTAGTGATGAGCATGTTTGAAGGCCTGTGAACCAAAATAGTCAGTGAGGAAAAGTCTGTGTGATTTAGTGATTTACACCTTGATTATCTACCTGTGATTTACTCATTTTATTTTATTATACCAATAAACAAGTTTTGTTTGGAAGAAACACTTGTCTTTTTGAATATTGATTATATATTTGGTGGCAGCAGTTGAAGAAAGGTAGTGAGCACTCCTGGAGGCCTGAGTTGGCAGAGGCTTCGGAGTGGCCCGCTACAGTAACATATTTACTTTCAGCTGCGGCAGCACTATCTGTGACCCATTAAGTCTAATGAAGTCCCAACAGCCATTTAGGGTGGTCTGTCAGAGAATCAGTAATCCCCATAACTTTTATGATCTGTCTGGGAATTCTGAACCAAAGAAACTGTGTAGCAGAAGGCAAGACAGGACAAAGCTGAAAATTAGTGCAGGCTAAGGTTTTAGCAGTACTTTTCAATATTTTTGGCTTATTCTCCTCCCCACTTTGGTTTTTATTTCACAGTGATTAAGAAGATAAGAAGCAATAATGGATTATTTATCACACATCAGTTGTGGCTTTATAAACTTGTATGATCAAACCTAATTCCAGTGAAACTTTACTATCTTGTTCTCTTATTCAAACATAAATGCTTGTATCTGGGAACGACAAAGTGTGCTGCTTATATACCACACCACTCTCTGGGCAGTTTACAATTTAATTATGTAGACTACACATTGCTTCTCACAATTCCCCAGTGAGGTGGGTACTCAATTTACCAACCTTGGAAGGATGGAAGGCTGAGTCAACCTTGAGCTGGCTACAAGAGTCCCACTGGGATCAAACTCAGGTTATGAACAAAGTCTTGATTGTAGTACTGCAGCTGTCTTGCCATGACATATTTGGCGAGGTATCTTTTTAACAACTGCATAAGCATTATAACTAGGAGGGATCCCTGAAATTTAGGTGGCGCTAAAATCTAAAAGCGAATCTACCACATTTTCCAGCTCTGTCCACACTATTTATCTTGTGAAAGCATATGTTTCTGTTTAATTTTGGAGGGCACCACATTCTCTTCCTCCTTTTTCATGAGGGATCTTGCAACCATGCATCCCTGTGTTGGTGGGAGATGGTGCTGCTTGCCCTGGATGCCAATATTGACAATTACAGCTCTGCTACTGTGGCAGGACAAGCTTATGAACCATTGCACTGGCAGGAAAAATAGTCATATCACTGATAACTACCTAAACCAGCAATTTTATATGTCAATGTTAAATAGGCAGCATGGCCACAGATGCTCAGCAGAAGTCAGTGGGTAAAAATGCATTTTCCATCAGCTACTACAGAATTCGATCAAAGCAGCATTTCCAAGGAAATAGCTGTATTAGTTGGTCTCAAGAGTTTGGCAAAATTATATGGAAGTGGGGAGGGAAAGCGTGGAAAGGAACCTTTCAGGGATCAGAATCATGATCTATATGTGATCCTCTGTTTGTCTGAAGAAGTGGATTTTGATCAATGAATGCTCGTGTTAAAACAAATTTGGTAGTCTTTAAAGCGCCACAAAATGTTGTCCTTGTTTTTCCCCTCACCTTTCTTCTTCTTTAATACTGCCAGCAGATCAAAGGAGAACACAGAATCAGCTGTGTTGACTAATAAATAAAGTTTAAAATGAAAATTTCCAATTGAGGTGATACATGGATTTTGAACTTTAAATTCAGATTAATTCACTCTTGGATGGTTCTTGGAGTTTAACAACTCCTAAGAGTCCAGAAGAGTTTGGTTGCTAAAATAGAGAAACCCTTTAGAGTAAGTACTCTTTAAATTTCCCATAGAGATGTAGCTGTTATTAATTTATTTATTTAAAATATTTCTATCCCTCCTTTCTCCCTAAAAGGCCCCAAAGCAGCTGTTATGGGGCTGTACTGGAAACCTGCATTGTAAATGATTATATGGAATCATGACAATCTTAACTTAGAGCCACATGGTGCTTTTCAGTTACAATTATGTAGATCAATTAGTTTGCAAGACACGAGGAGGTCTGTTAATGATGAGACATTTGGAAGGCCAGTAATTCATTGTTATCGTCATAGTTGTGCTCTGTCAAGTCAATCCTGAGGTACAGTGACTCTTTTCAGGGTTTTCTAGGTAGTACTGAGAAATGGTTTACCATTCCCTTCTTCTGGGCGCATCCTGAAACTGTGCAGCTTGCCCAAGAGTACACAGGCTGGCTCTTCCAGGATACACATGGGGCATTGAACTCCTAGTGTCTGGCTTTGTAGCCAGAAACCTATCTCACTCAGCTGTCCAGCCAGCCGCCAGTTATTCATACACCTACCTTAAGTTGAAACTGACTTGATGGTGCATAACAATAGAACAATTATACCCAAAGAGGAGAAATTTCACCACCAAAATGAGCCCATAAAACTACCATACAAATAAAAAATGAGTACATAAAATCTGTGTTCTGAAACAGTTATTTTTAAGGGCAAATAATGCAGTGCCTGACATATATTGTTAGTGTACTGAAGGTATTTTTTTTTACTACACCTTATTAAAATGTATCAGTCTTCCAACTGTCACTAATGGAAGTTTATTCCAAATATTAACATGGTGATAACAGTGTATTTTGTGTGCACATTATCGCCTAGTAAATCCCATATTTTAAAGCTAAACAAATACATCAGGTAATAACTACCAAATGTAAAACACTGGCATCTGTACAGGGGAAAAAAGTATGATGAAGCACTATGGTATGTTCCCATGTGCTTCTGATATGGGTCATTTTGACTTGCTAGATTATTCTTTTCAAAGAAACAACAGGAACAAAAATATAAAAGGTGATAAAATGTGGACTGATGACTAGGGATAGAGGTGTGACTCAAATGTCTCATGAAACTGCGCTAAAGAACTCTTCTAATATATATTAAAAGGTCCTTCTGGAAGCATTAGGAGTGTCTAGGAAGAGTTTTGTACGTTGTTGGCATAAATGTGTATATTTCATGATAACAGAGACTCAAATAAATAGGTTTTTAAGTAGTCTTCCTGGTATAATACCTGAAGCTTGGTAATACTTATGCTGTGATAACAGAATAATTTAGAAGGTCAGGATGCATGACCATTTTATTACATATGTCATCATGTAATATGACATGTAATGCAACGTTTTGTTGGGAAGTACACATGTGGGTTGTCTTCAAGGTGTTAACACATTAAATTTGATGTTACAATTAGCATGTTCCAGTTCTGCATTAAAATCTTCTTAGTCCTTTATATACACATACACTAGAACTTCAGTATTTACATGTACAATGGCCAATGTTCTAAAAATATGAAGCCATAGATATCATTACTAGCCAAGGAGATCTTTATCAGTTAGTACATAATTATTATGAAGAACTCACATAGCATTAATTTAGCATAATTTTCATTTTCAGACAGGGCAGGGCAGCTACAACCACAAAGACATTGCCCATGGTAACTGAGTAATTACGATCACAGTAATCTACCACACACACATTAATTCATGCAAGTATCCTGCATCATCACTTTTGTGTGTGATAATTAACTCAGTGCTTATGAGAACAAATAAGCGCTCCTTAGCAAAGCTCCAGTGGAGGGTGCTGTCACAATGACACATCAGAATGAAGCAATGGTGTTGAAACAAGAGGCCGTAGAGATGCCAAATTTATAGCAACGATGGTCTCAAGATACCAAGAACGTAGGAAATGAGAAGTTAGTGGGGCAGGAAAAAGTTGTGTTAGCAATAGTTATGCTGTATTGTGGTACAAAATGCAATTTGTTAAACTTATATCCGTCTTGAATTTTAAATGTATTGTTGAAGGATCTTGAAAATTTAAAGAAAGGGACACAGATGTTCCTCAGGCACTTTGAAAAGCTACACTTTGCATGAATCTCACTGAAGAACCACAAACTGTCTCATGTATTGTGAATCAATCTATGTATACATAGTTTTAATTTGTACACTGAATTCATTCTGTCATCTCAAAAAAAAAGTGACATGACAGATTTTCAGCTTGCTCTTGTATAATGAGTTCAAGGGAGGTCACCAAGCTGGCAATAACAAATGACTTCAGAGCCAGCCTGAAGCAAGGAACAGGAGACTTCTGCTGACTCTTTGCCATCACAAAGACCTCTTCAAAGGCTGTGACAGCAAACTATACGGTAAATTATGAGACCTACTTTCTTATCAGAGCTTTGCAAATATACACACTTCCTTGGTAGTGATTTAAATTCTTTTATATCTGTAACAAATATGGAACAATGTGAAAAGGAGGGAATTAAAAATATTGTAATCATTATTGGAATATAATTGAAATAACAGATTTCAAGTGAAAATGATATAGCAGTTTCTGTATTCAATTATTTTGTAATATTGAAGAAGGTGAATAAGTACAGTAAAATGATTTAAAAATAGTACCTTTCTGCATCAATACATAATGCAAATTTTGTAACAAAATGGGCAAGGGAGACTAAATGATTCCCTCACAACTGTGTCAAAAATCTTTTAAAAATATTGAACCTTAGCATTTCCCATCATCTTTAGCCAACATGGCCAATGGTTTGATTATGGGACTGTAGTGCTATACATCTCAAGAGCAAAAGATTCAAGAAGGCACTTGAAGGCTTCATCCATCCTGCAAGGAAACTACTGCACTCCAATTCATATCTCATTGCTGGCTCTGAACCAAGAATTCTACTACTAAAGAAGTAAGGAAAGACTGAAACCCAAGATAACTTTTACATATAGTTTTGACATCATAACACTGTTCTCTACACTTCAACATCAGGATATCATCAAGTTTCTGGAAACTTTTGATGATCATGAGACTGAAATTTTACCATCTATCAGCAGGAAATACACATTTTAGGAGCAAATTAATATGTAAAGAATGTGCTCTGATTGTATCAGCGTAACAGAAATCTAAGAAACGTAGGAACAGAAAAACCATTGGAACTGATGTTGCCCATGTTGATCCAGTTATAATCATATAGTATCAACATGTGAAAAAACACAGCCGATACAAAGTCCTTTGGAAATCTTTATGCAACATTATTTAGTTATGCAATTTTATAATGAACCCTGAACAAAAAGAAAAGTCTCTAAGATACCAAGGTTCACAAATAAACAAGTTGCTTCCTGGGGTAAAAAGCAGTTTGCATGTGTTTGGGAGGGAAATTATTGTTGGGGGAAATGTCACAGAAATAAATCTAAGCCAATTACTATAGAGTCATACTTTTATCATCAGATGGACTAAACCTCCCCAAGAAGATGTTCAAGTTTAACATCATCCCATCAACATAATTTTTTTTTTTGCTTTGGTTCTGCATGAGTTTAAAATATGTACAAGGTTAGCACTTCAGAGTTAATGTTATTAAACTAGAATGGGTTGCAGTTCCCCTATAACTCTATCCATGGATTTCCATTCTCACCACCTCCAAACAGTATAGCCTAGGACAGTGGTGGCGAACCTTTTTTTGAGCCCAAGTGCCCAAACTGAAAAAACAACAACACACCAGCGGGTGGCAGGCCGCAGCAGAACCAGAAGTGGCGGTAGTGGAACTGGAAGTGGGGCAGAGGGGGAATCCTGGGCATGGAGGTGCCTCGAGACCCCACTCCGGATCCTGGCCCGCCGCCTGTCTAAGCACCAGCATTGCAGCTGCAGCCACCTCCTAAGGTTTGGCTGTGGGAGGGGGAGTAACAATCCAGCAATTTATGGCTTGTGTGCCAGCAGAAATGGCTCTGCGTACCAGCTGTGGCACACGTGCCATAGGTTCACCATCACTGGCTTAGGGGGGATGACAATGGGAGCTGCACTCCAACAATAGACCACATATACTCCCATTATTCATATAAGTTGTTTCCCATTCAGGTCTATCTAGGATATATCTTGCCAATGACTGAAGAACTATATTGGCTGCCAATTTGTATGGATGCATGATTTAGAAAGTTTTAAAGATCTAAACAGCTTGGGCCCGGAAAACCACGTTTACTCATACAAACAAGCCTGACAATTCAAATCCCCTCTGGAATTCTGTTTAGACTTACCACATCTTATGAGTGAGGAAAGTAGGCAGAATGTGTTTTTTGTTTTGGAATACAAATCCCAGAATCCCACTGGTTATGAAATCCTGGGAGCTGTAGACAATCATCCAACATTTCCCATATCTGAAAAAGGATCTTCTCATTTGTGATGTCCCATACCGTATTTGTTATTTTCCATTAGTGTTAAGGTAAAGGTAAAGGTAAAGGTTCCCCTTGACAATTTTTGTCCAGTCATGTTCGACTCTAGGGGGCGGTGCTCATCCCCATTTCCAAGCCATAGAGCCAGCGTTTTGTCCGAAGACAATCTTCCGTGGTCACATGGCCAGTGCGACTTAGACACGGAACGCTGTTACCTTCCCACCGAAGTGGTCCCTATTAATCTACTCGCATTTGCATGCTTTCGAACCACTAGGTTGGCGGGAGCTGGGACAAGTGACAGGCGCTCACTCCGTCGCGTGGATTCGATCTTACGACTGCTTGGTCTTCTGACCCTGCAGCACAGGCTTCTGCGGTTTAGCCCACAGCGCCACCACGTCCCCTTTCCATTACTGTTAGTTTGTTACATATCCATTCTCACTGATTTGGGGATAGTATTCAAGACCTTCGCTTTCTCTGTAGTGCTTAGTTGAGTCACATGTAGTCTGATTGACACTGTCTGCTTTACCATTTCTTGGTTTCATTTTATTTTTATTTATGTATTCAATCTGCATAGTAACTTAAAACAGCAGCAGAAAACTCAAGAACCTTTGGCTGAGAGATGGGAGAGTGTTAAAGTAAAGATATTTTTAAAAGAAGCAGATTGTCCACCATCAACTTCCTTTGAAGCTAAGACTTAAAGGACAAAAGGTTTCTCTAGATTGTGCTTCCTTGTAGGATGAAAGCACCTGAAACTTATAGAGTGCATCACTTCAAAAGTATTGACAGGCCATTAGTATAACAAGACACTAAATACCAGGGCAAAAGACAGGTCTCTTGCATTTGATAAGTAAAAGTCCCTTAAATAAGTGGTTTCTAGAACAAAGAAAACGTGTTAATTATTTTGGAGTCCATATGGGCTATCAGGGAGTCTCTTATCTTGTGCTGTGGAAGGCAATTTGACTTAGCAAAGAGCTTTTTGCAGCCACAAAAAGAGGAAGAGTTAAAAAAAGATTTGCTACTGAAATTCTACAGAAATGGTCTGTGGGATGAGCCCCAGTGCCAAGTTACAAAATACTCACATGAGCTCTTAAAAATATAAATCAGTTAAGATTTACATAAAATTCTCAAAGGTTTGTCCTTCAACATACTCCAAAATATGGGGAACCATTCTGAAGTGTAAAAAATCAGTGGCCTTATGCCTGAAGAAATGGGCAATGGTCCACAATCTGAAAATATAGCAGTCAGTCTTTAAAGTGCCGCAATGTCATGTTTTGCTTTTGTTTTCTGTTTCTCGTTGAAATGCTTGCACAGACCAACATGGCTACAACTCCAAAAACTATGCCTTAGAAAGACAAGATGATGCTCTTCCTTTCCCATGGAAAAAAGACGACCGGACTGGCAATGGAACCTTATTTCAACACTGGCTACAGAGCAGTATCCAACTCCAAAATAGAAAAAGAGCAGTTAAGGAGGCTTGGCACATACATCAATGCTCTCCAGTATTAGAACTGCTGGATAGCTCAGTAGTTTAGCTATCTGGCTCTGGAGCTAGAAGCTGGGAGTTTGATTCCCCACTAAACATCTTTGAAAGGGCCTGGACTCAGTGGTCCAAGGGTCACTTCCATCTCTCCAGTTTTAGGGTTATTATTATAATAAATTGCCACCACTTCCTGCTTCTAGCATCTACCACCTGAGGTAACCACCTCTGTCTGCCTAACAGTAATGTTAGGCCTGTTATGATCTCAGTAACAAATACTCTTATAATAAATGCCTCAAAGATATGGAATGCATTCAGGTTGAACTGAAGCATACAGATACTTTAAATGAAAACATACTAGAAACGTATAGTATAATTTTCAAACACTATGTAGATGTAATCTCTCTCAATTTTAGTAGGCTTAGCCTGCCTAAAAATACGGTCCTGCATTATATGTTGTAAAAGAGTCGGATTTTAAACCTTGCAAGGCACCTAGTCTCTTTTTAGGTGATTAATAAATATGGAAAAGGAAATTGCTATAGGCAGGGCTGGGATTTTAACAGGGCACCAAGATGGAATCATATTCCATAGATTTCAGTGCAATTGAAAAGGATTGCTACAATATAAGCCACAAAGCCATTTGGCAAATTACTCTGTTTTGCTGATGTCACTGTTTGGCTTCTCTTGTTTAACTGCTCCCTCTTCTTCTCCCTCAAAGTGATAATCCTCTGCTCTGCATGTGAATCAGGCTAAGAGCCCACAAGTCAACTTTGCGCATGAGATTCAGAATAGCAGTCTTGCTGAAACACCAAAATGCCCATGCTGCCCCAATTCTCTCCCAGCTAATTTGTGACTGCCTGTATTTTCACAGATAGATTTCTATGTAATCACTGGTACAATCCTTCTAAAGCAAAGAGACACATCTGTGCTGTATATTTTAATTAACAAATACTGGAAACAAACCTATTTTGAAGAGTCACTGTCAATACTAAAATACATAATGGCAACATTAATGAGATTTTTGGGTTAACCCAAATGGAAAACCTCCTTCTTTTGGAGTCTTTTGTAGCTTTCTGAATGGCAATATCCAATATTTGTAAAATTCGGAATTCCGAAAAAGAGAGTGCCAAAACCAATAGATTTCGTACAGATTTCCTCTATCACATTACCTCCATTTGAACCATATATGTAAAGTCTTTATCCTCTTGCCCTTCTTTTCTTGCCATAAGCCTCATTCGTCTCCCTGTCATTTCCTCTCCACCACAAACCCTCGTCTTCCCCTCCTGCTCTCCTTTGATTTCCTCCCTACCACCACTGTTTTCCAAACCTTGGCTTTCCCCAATCCCACCCCCCATCTTATCATTGCCTTGTCACTACAGCTGGTTCTTGCAGACCCAGTGTTTCTTCTCCCTCTCCTTGCCTGACACATTTTCTTTAGTGCCAGAGAACCGGAAGACCAAAATGAACTCACTCCCAAAAGATCTGAGTGCTTTCGGTTTTACTGAAAGGCCTAGTACATACTAACTCAGGGAACTGCATTGTTAATCTGATTTCTTTTCACCTTTGTTTTGGTTTGGTTTTTTTGCATCCAGGTGTACATAACAGATTAGAAGATATTTATCTGGGGAGCATGTATTTGCTGATGTACTATACTTTTCCTTACTAAGCCACATATAAAATACCTTCCTGTTAGAAGAGAATATTACTGTCACCCTTTAGATGCACTCTCCTTAATTAGACGGTTTAAAACAGAAATTAGACGCAACCTGGAAAGGATGTTTTGGCTGTGGATTTCCTGTTCTGGCAGGGAGTTGGACTCAATGATCTGGGGGGCCATGCACATAAAAACAGATAATAAGCAATAAAAGGTGACTAAGTTCTACAGTGCGGTGAGCAATCTCTGTAGGTCCAAGGGCAATATGATCATATTTTCCAGCAGCCTAAAGCCCAAAGTCCCAAGGGACCGGGGCTAAAGAGAGAAATGTAACCAAAGAGGTAAATGTGCATATTTTTAAATTATTATTTAAAGCTTAAAGTGAGTTTTTGTTGACTCAAGAAAACTCACTTAAGCATGAAGGTTTTTTTTTTACTGGATAAAGCCCTCTTCCGCCCCATAGTTAGAAAGTTAGGCATCCTTCAGTCTAGAGAGACAATGGTAACATGCTCTGTATGGAGGACTTGGAACAGCATCTAGTGTGGCTGAGAAGGCCAATTCGAGAGTGACAATCCCTTTCACACTGAAGACAAATACAATCTATCCCCTGTCCAGCTCCCTGATTTGGCTAGTTTCAGGACTGCCTCTTTGCCTTGGCCTCCTGACTGCCTCTTCAGAATGGGAGAAGCCATGATATACCGCCTGCCTCAGATGTCAAGGTTTCCCATCTGCTGAGGTCCATTCCTAAGGCCTTTAGATGCTGCTTGCACATATCCTTGTATCGCAGCTGTGGTCTCCCTCTGGGGCGATTCTCCTGCACTCATTTTCCATACAGATCTTTTGGAATCCAATCATCAGCCATTCTCACGACATGTCCAAGCCAACGTAGACATTGCTGTTTCAGTAATGTATACATGCTAAAATTCCAGCTCGTTCTACGACTGCTCTATTTGGAACTTTGTCCTGCCAGGTGATACAAAAATGTGTCAGAGACAACACATATGGAATGTGCTAAGCTCCCTCTCCTGCCGTGCACAAAGAGTACAGGATTCACTGCAGTACAGGAGTGTGCTCAGGACACAAACTCTATAGACCTAGATCTTTGTATATGCCGTCAGGTACTTCTTAAGTCATACTTTCTTTGTGAGTCTAGAGACCATGGGCGCGGCTTTGCCAATGTGTCTATCCAGCTCGAAATCTAGGGAAAGAGTGTCAGAGATCGTTGAGTCAAGGTATACAAAATCATGAACAACCTCCAATTCTTGTGTGGAGATTGTAATAGAGGGAGGTGAGTCCACACCCTGGCCCATGACTTGTGTTTTCTTCAGGCTGAAGAAAACACAGCCTGTCTCCTAGAAGCAACAAATAAAAAATTCTGACAACTTTAGGGATCCCACAAATATTTCTCAAAACACGGCAAAAGTTGCCCTCATTCTTTCTAAAGAGCTGAAAGGGGGCTTTTTGAGCAAACAAACAAACACACATTTAAAAAAACACACCACATATTTGGTGTGCTGGGGTTGACATCTCAAGGCTGCTTTGGGAAGTATAAAGTGGTCCTGGGAGCTGAATATTCCACTCCCCTATTCTATCATCAGTCAACAAGAATTATAGGAGTAAAATAAAATGCTCTCTCTCTTTTTAAGCGCCCTTTAAAGATCAATCCATGTGAATGTTCACTGTTCTTAATAATTATAATGAACAACACATGCATTAATGTAAAATATTTCAATTATTTTATAATCTGATAGTGTCCCTCTACTTTCTTAAAAATCCGAGTCACAAAAAGAATTTCATTTTCACTCTTGAAGACAATAGCAAACATCTGCACTCAGTCATCCACAAAGAGAATAGATTTTAATCACCTTTGATCATTCTCAATGTACACTCTGTGAAGGCATCAATTTAGAAAGAATACTTAAGAAAGATAACTAAGGAATGTCAAAGCTATGACAAAGTACAGGGAAAAGTCTTCCCTTTCTTTGCCTAGTCAAGAAAGAAATGCTCGAGGCATGCATTAAAAATGCTTTCACATCTTTTACTGAATCAACTGCTTCAATGAAATAGAACCCCTTTAGTATTCCTTTCATGGTCAGCAGAAACTTTGTACAGAAAAAAGAGTCAGCAGTGCAAACACAAGTTATCCAAAAGCAAATCATTTTTCTTTAACAAGGAGAGATGTAAATTATACATCTCTAACTTGGAAGGATCATAGTCCAGTGACAAAACATACACTTTATATGCAGATGGTAACGGGTTCAGTCTCAGTCTCTCAATATTTCATTATGCTAAGAAAGACTCCAATCTCACATCCTAGACAGCTGCTGCATAAAGAAGAATATTCAGATGCTTATGGAGCCCAGAAAAGCTCCTTATTTAAATTACAGCTCCAATAAACTTGTGACTAGCACAGCGACTGGAAACACCTGGGAGTTGCAATAAAAATGGTTATTTTCTGAGCTCTGATCATTTGTTACAAAGGTGATGATGAGACAATATGCCTACATTGACCTATGAAAACTGGAGAGTATTCTGAAAGTATAAACTGCAAAATCCCTGTTTAAACCTTGCTTCACCAACCTTAATTCACCACAAGAGGTCTTTGGCACTATGATGCTGGGAATGGTCGAAGGGAGCAGGAAAAAAGGAAGGGCAAAGCAAGATGGATTTACTCCCTAGGAAGCTACAGGCTTGAGTTTGCAAGAGCTGAGCAAGAGCTGAGGACAGGAATTTTGGAGTTTGCTCATTTATGGGGTCACCAAAATTCGAGGGCGACTAACTTAACAGCATATTTCAACAACATAACCTTCTCAGATACCCATCTGCAATATGTTGGGGTGGAGTACTACAAAGTTACAAAGAAGGTGTGCTTTTGGATTGAAATTGGGGGGACCGAGGAAGATTTAGAAAGTCCAACAAATCCAAGTAGATTTAATGGACATAGTTCTTGTGGACAAAATGACTCACGAGAAAGGGCTGTTTCGATTTTGATGTTGGAAATATTACTATCTGCAGTATCGGAATAGTTAATGTCAACATAAACGGCACTGTAAGAATTACTGAGATAATGTATGTGAAGCACCTTGAACACTTGAAACATGGAGGGATGCTGTTAAAGGAGAACATAGCTTGTATGCTGCATTAGTTTCTTTCACTCCGTGAGGTATTTATATGTTACACACAGTCTTGTCAGTAACCAGGGCAATTATTCAATCAATTTTTTTGACTTGCTTTACAACTCCAGTAACATTTGCTTATATCCTGATGCATTAAAAGTGATGGAATAGTCTAGGAATTCAATTGAAAAAGAACAGGCTTAGGTACATTTCCCATCCAATGTGTAAAGCAAACTTCTGGTCATACTGATGGTTACTCCTGGACATGTGACAAGAACGTTTGAAAGATGTGAATATACACCATATGCAACTTATCACATTTAGCAATTGGAATGTGAAACACACATTGATTCTATGTGCAACTATGGCTTAGTTCAGAAATGACGGATATGTACGAGCCATCAAGAAAGAGAACGGTTAAGAAAAAGTTACTTTGAGGCGCCCAAGATTTGACTCGTGTGTACTATTGCTCCGAGTGCAACAAAAGAAAGAAAAATCTATTGATAATAGGTGTCATGAAAACAATCAGCTTGAGGAAACAGAAGCAACTCTGAGAGAAAAGTGCACCAGGCCATCACAAGACTTTTGAAACATTAAAACAAAAGAGGGCTGTGGTTGAACAGCAAAATCTTGTTATGTTTTTTGGACCATATGATGAATGCTAAACAGTCTGTAGTCTAATAGTTACCGTCACCGAGCATTTCTCTAGGATTTTAGGATATATCATTATTCCATATCATTGTTAACTCATACTAAATTATTTGCAAGTATTGTGCAATTTCAGAAGCACACAGTGGTTGCAAAATTATATCCATGTAATTCTGCCCAGTCAAAAGAAACATTGGACCGGTCTTTTGGAAGCAGCAGCCCTCCTGATACATGGCAAGCTTGTTCAGAAATTGAGGGAGCTTTCAAATACAGTTTGAATGGGAATACTATGACAACTCAAAAATGTCTCATTCCCACAGATTTTCTGCTTATCATGTCAAAATTCTACAAGAAGACTTCCCTTCACACCAGCTTTGTCTTCTTCCTGCTACAATGAGACCCTGGCTGTATTTTCTCCTTTTGTTTTTCCTTTTTTTCCTTTTTGGCTGTTCTGAACAAGAAACTGAAATTTGGTGCAGCTTAATAGCCCTTGTAATGAATCCTGCACAAGAAAGCCACCATTTTGTGCAGAAATTGTAATGATCCTGAGCTGCTTGTCGTTTCTTCCAGGAAAAAAAAAGTCATCAAAAGGTCCAAAAAAATAAGCAAGATTTTACCGTTCAACCAGAGGTATCTTTTATTTTTACATTTAAAAGTTCTGTAAGGACTAAGGAATCAAAAATGTCCCTGTGTCCAGAGCAAGTCTGAGGAAGACTGTGCTTTCCATGCATGCAGACTCTCCATCAAACTGGAACTCTTTATTTTTTTTTCCTGGGTTCCCAGGTGCATGGAAAGACTCCAGGCTGTTGCTTTTGACAGAGCGAGAGAGAGAGAGAGAGAGAGAGATGATGTATGAGGTGAAGCTAGCACACATCTCGACTTCCATACAGATTTTAACACTTTTAGTGAATATGTGAACAAGCTAGAGTACAAAATGGCTTCTGTTGCATACATAGAAGGAAATTTTAAAAAACAACACTATTACAATTACTTCAATAAGAATGAGGAATTTAGCAAGTATTCTTTATATGTCTCATACAGAGAGGCCTTCCTAATTTTGATTGACAGGGCACTGAAAAGCTAGGAATAGTCATTAAAGAAGCCTTTTCTCATGTCCTGCCAAATGTGCTTTAATTTGTTTGTTTGTTTTTACACCGCCCATCTAAAATCCACTGCCCTGAGTGGTTTACAACATTAAAGAAATTATATACAGTGGTGCCTCACTTAACGAGCGCCCTGGTTAACGACGAAATCGCATAGCGATTTGGTTTTTGCAATTGCAAAAGTGCTCGCATTGCGATGATTTAGATGGGAAAATATCACTTTGCGATGATCGGTAAGCTGTTTCCCAACAGCTGATCGGTGGTTCCAAAATGGCCACCGGGTAAAAAACATGGCCACCCGCTGTGTTTTGGGACGGATTCCTCGCATACCGGGCAGCGAAAATGTGCCCCCCACAGTAACACAGATACACATATGTACAAACATAAAGAAATGTATGTGTTGATAATATAAATATTCACTGTGAAAAAGTTTAGCAGTAGCAGAACAGAATGAAACTGGCAGCAAAGAAAGCCAACAGCACAAATATAAAAAGTATTGCAACTGTTTAAGATTGGTATGATTTTTGACAAAGAAAAGAGTGTTACCAGACACTAAAAATGCTTACAGCCTGTGCACCAGGCAAGCTTCTGTGGGGACAACATTCCACAACTTAGGGTGCCAATATGTGAAAAGGTCTTCTCTCTCTAAGCCACCTCCCATTAGTTGAATGTATCCACTCTTTGAAGCTACAGAGAAGAAAATGACATAAAACAACCACCACTGAATGCGGCAATCTGAGATCAGCTGCATTATTAGAAAACCAGATGAATTACCACCAAGAATTAGTATGAGTGTATCTGTTTCTGTAATTAAATTAGCAGATACAGCAGTGCAATGGAATTTTAACCTATCTATTACAGACTGATACACAAAGTCCATTACAGGTAGGGTTAAACAAAGAATTTTTAAAAGCTAAGAAGGAAAACATGTCATTTTAAATCTATGTTAAGTCTGATTTTGTACCAGTAGCATACTGTATAAAACAAAGCAGAACCTACTAATTATTCTCATGTGTTACCACAAGGACATTACATTAAGGTTATTTAAAGCCTTGGAGGATTTATTTACGACTAGATAAAACATACTTTTCAGAGTACTTCATTGAAAATGGTCTGAAAAATCTGTTCCAGAAAGCGAAACACACATTTTACAATTCCTAAAATGATTTATTGTCAGGCTCCTCATGCTCTCGAATATAATCAGGAACCTTTACGTTTAGAGGGTAGTTGGTACCTGTCTCCTGGTACAGCTGAGATTTCAGGTTTTAGTCCTCAGAACATATGAATGTTACAAAAAGGTGCAAAAGAACTCAGATCAATTGTCATTTAAAAAAAAGCATACACAGAAGGACATTCAGAGAGAAATGTCAAACAGAGAGAATTGAATAATCTAAATACCAAGTGCAATACTTTGGTAAGCCTTGCTAATTTCAGAATATATTTTTTAAAAAATCTTTATTTGGAAGAGCTGCAAATACCTTTTAGGAAAAGTAACCATTTCAGTTGTAGTGTCCATCTTTTAGGTTCCCTCCCTTCTTCCTCTGTATAAAAAACAACAAACATCCAGACCACTTGACATGTCTGTTGCAATGTGCAATCAAGCTCACTCCTGAATTATGATTACTCTAAGCGGGTTTTCAAAGTAGGCATGTGAGATATTCAAGGAGTGGCTTACCATTGCCACTTCCCTCAGTGAGTTTCCATGGTCAAATGGGGACTTGAACTCAGATATCTTGAGTCCTAGTCCATTACTCTATCTATAACACCACAGTAGATCTTTTATTTACTTGGATCAAAATGGTAATAGTTTAGACTGTATTCAGACACTCTTTCACCATGTATTCATCGGCTGTAATCCACTAGCGGAATTTATATCATGTAAGGTTGATGACACCATCAGCTGCAGTGGTCTTTTTGTGAATTAAAGATTTCTTCTTCTCATCCCTGAAAGTCTTTAATTTGTTTTAACGTAAAGATACTCTCCCTCATCCTATAGCTCCCAAATGGCTTCCCCAGGGGGTGAAAGGGATCCCAAGGACACATCAGGACCTTTGGAGAGGTGGAAATCAAAAGTCTTTAACTTCTAAACAATGTTCTTTAGACATACAAGACCAAAGTGGAGATATTTGACCATAATGCAGTGTCCCATTTGGTGAAAACGAAACACAGCATACCAGTACAACACCTCATACCAACTGTCAAGCATGATGGTGGAGGTATGATGGTTTGGGCTTGTTTCACAGCCACAGGAGCTGGGCACTTTGCAGTCCTTGAGTCAACCATGAACTCCTCTGTATACCAAAGTATTCTAGAGTCAAATGTGAGGCCATTTGTCCAACAGCTAAAGTTTGGCCGAAATTGGGTCATGCAATAGGACAATGATCCCAAGCACACTAGCAAATCTACAACAGAATGGATGGGGAAAAAAAGAAAAGAAACAAGGTGATGCAATGGCCTAGTCAAAGTCCAGACCTCAAGCCGATTGTTGTGGCAGGACCTTACAACAGCATAAACAAATCCCTGCAAAACTCAATGAATTGAAGCAGTGTTGTAAAGAAGAGTGGGTCAAAACAAAACAATGACGTAAGAGACTGAAAAAGTCATACAGAAAACAATTACTTCAAGTTATTGCTCCTAAAGGTGGTTTCACAAGCTATTAAATCATAAGGTTTACTTGTAAACATATGGCTTCTCCATTTTGACTTAATTTTTGTAAAATACATAATGACACGGTGTAATATGTCATGTGTTTTTGTTCCTCTGAGGTTGTATTTACCTAATTTTCAGACCTATTCAGGATCAGATTGTTTTTATTATGTCCTGATATATGAAACCATAGAATCCAAGAAGGATGTACTTTCTTTTTTTGAATGACTGTAGATACACTCTTAGAATCGTCCTTACAATTAGGAACCTTGCTTGTAGAGAATTGAAATCTGCAAGCAGGATTCTAAGCAACTTTGGATAAAGGCAAAGATAATTCTCTTTTAGAATCCTATGGGAAATCTAAGGTAGAGCCATTGAGGATGGTGTGTCCTGCCTTGTTGCCCTTCTATGGGAATCATATCTGAAACAGGGCTTTAGGAATTGGGGGGGGGGTCTCAATCTTCATTTTGTGTCCCTTTCACACTTTTTAAATTCATACTTCTGTTCTGTACCATTTCCACACTAATTGGTAATTTAAAGAAATATTGCTTGCAAAATATATACTTCAAAAAGTATTTCAAAACAGAATTTATATGTGCATTTTGTTACCTTTAAATGGTTGAGAACTGCGTCATGATACTAGAGGAAGTGTGAATTCTGGTGGATAGTTAAGTTCTGGTCTGTACATTAGGCCAAGAGGTGTGAAGGTCTAATCCCTCAAGCCTCACCAGAAGAACCATCCAGCTGGCTGCAGCTACATGTAAAGGGTTTAAGGCTGCCAGGCAGTTACAGAGTGATATGCAGGGTGTGTTTCAGTACAAGCTGCCAAGAACTACACAAACCTGTCATGGGAAACTGTGTTTGCCACTTAGTTGTTTTCCTGGGAGAAACAGATAGATCTTCTAGGTAAATAGATAGTCTTTCTGTAACAGATACTGTATGTCTTTTTAAGCTGGCTACACACAATACATGATATTCTTTCCTAACTCCTCTGAAGATGCTGGCCACAGAGACTGGCAAAACATTAGGAAGAACCTTCAGAACACTGCCAAAAAGCCCGAAAAACCCACAACAACCATTAGATCCCAGCTGTGAAAGCCTTTGTAAACTCAAAGTAAGTTATATTGCACACAATAGTAAGAAGCAGGAGAGGGGGATCACAAACAAACAGGACAAGACAAGATAGTTATGAGGAGTCTAAAGTAGGAATCAGAAGGTTTGTAAAACTGCTATGACCAGAATGCTCTTTACAAACTGCTTAAACGGAGCATTCCTGCTCTTGAGTTCTATCATGACTTACCTATTATTGAGCTTATGCTTTTGCTTTTTGTGCTAATTTGGAGAGGATATTTCAGAATTTTGATCTTTGCTAACACCCTAACTTGGAAGCTGCCCTGGCATTTTTGGCAAATTTTAAACAAATAATTATAAATCATTAAAACACAACCTAACAGAAGAAAACTTTCTGTCTGCTTCTGCGCTATACTAAGAAGCAGCAGAAACCAAGAAGCTGAGTGCCATATAGTGGTCAAGAGATTGAACTACAACTCAGAAAGTCTCTGGTTCAAGGCTCAATTGCATCATGACTTCACTAGATGGCCTTATACAAGTCACTCTCTTGCTCTTGCTCTCTTTCTTAGCCATACCTACCATCTGCAATACAGCAGTAATAGTAACTTTTGAGAGCCAGCCTTGTGTAATAGATCGAATTATGGAGATACGAATTCAAATTCGTGCTCCGCCACAGAAAGTCTTTGAGAATAGCAATTAGAAAATAACTCCTTAAGTATCTCGTTTACTTTGGAAACTCTATTAAGGTCACCATAAGTTGGATGTGACCTGACAGCACAAAAGACTGACTCACTTGGGCGAATAATTGCAAGGACTGCAATGAGATAATGAATGTGAAAGGTTTTTAACACTTCAAAGATCAGAGAAATGTAACATAGACAAATTATTTATTGATTGATTTAATGATTTTGGCTGAAATCCTGTTACATATATATACTTTGATAACCCCTTTAGCATAAATTTCAGCAGCAAGTTATGACAAGTTAAGAAGTCAGCACAGGCATTTGCTGTCACACACTTAGTCATGCAACTGGTGTGTGATAGGAAATGAGAGCAAATATCTACTACAACTAAAATGGATGTGGATAGAGCTAAAACTTGTAGGCATGACTAACAATTTTTTCCAGCTATGATATCCCATCTTTTTCACAATACTGCGACTAAAATCCTCTTGTTTATGACAAGCCAAATTGTCATAAATAGTCCTTTCCTCTCTGGTAAACAAACTGCCCCTGCTGTGATTCTCAGGGGCATGAGGGCACATTGGTTTGGTGCATGTATATGTGCACCCCGAGAATTGTAGTGGTGATGCTTTGTTTTCTGGGGAGGAGCAGACCAAAAGTTATGATTTGGATTATGCAATGCAACTGGATTTTGGCCAATGACTCAAGAAAAGTGAGTTTAAAAAACCCTCTGATGTCATTTGCAAATGTGCAAAATGGTGTAAAGGAGACAGAACGCCAATCACAGAACAGTAATAAAAGTACATGGCCAGAATTGCTGAAGATGTTGTAATAGCCAGTGCTGTGGGGACATGGAAAGGCGGTTTTAAGGGGGATGAAAAGGAAGCAAAGAATTTAGACTGAGAGAGAGACAGAAGTTAGTTCCAGCCATAAGAAATGGTCAGAAGGGGGCTGAGGGAAAGAAATGAAAAGAAAATGAGCTTACACACAGTAGGCAGTACATAGAGTTACAACAAGTGGGGAGATACAGGAAAAGAGCTCAAACTGAAATGTGTTAAAGTCTCACAATATTTTGTCCTTACCCCCGCCCACCCAGTTTTGCTGAAAAGAAAAGAACTGCAGCACTAGATCTCCCTAAGAACTAGGGATCCATTTACTGAATCAAAATACCAACATTTACAAATTCAATGTGCAATTGGCTCAGGTTTTGGCAATGGCAGGTGACACATTAACGGTAAAGATAAAGGTTCCCCTTGACAATTTTTGTCCAGTCGTGTTCGACTCTAGGGGGCGGTGCTCATCCCTGTTTCCAAGCCATAGAGCCAGCGTTTGTCCAAAGACAATCTTCCATGGTCACATGGCCAGTGCGACTTAGACACGGAACGCTGTTACCTTCCCACCGAAGTGGTCCCTATTTATCTACTTGCATTTGCATGCTTTCGAACCACTAGGTTGGCAGGAGCTGGGACAAGCGATGGGAGCTCACTCCGTCGCGTGGATTCGATCTTACGACTGCTTGGTCTTCTGACCCTGCAGCACAGGCTTCTGTGGTTTAGCCCGCAGCACCACCACGTCTCCTTAAAACATCTATTTAAAAACAAAACCTGGAATTCCTTTTGTGGAAAGTTGTGCTTTGTAAAATAATTGCTTTCTCTGAAATGACCAACTTGAATGTTTACTGTGAACTTCGTCATCCATACCTTGTTTCATCTGCCTTATCTCAATGAATGTGTTCTTTGGGAGATAGACAGAATTACTGGAACAGTTCTAAAACTTCTGTGCCTATGTTATCAGATTTTAAACTCAGGACAAGTATGGATGAAAATGTCTGAGCGCACAACAATAATGTGCATCAAATTTTTGTTCCCCTGGCAAAAGAGCCTTAAGAGACACATGTAGTAATTTACTGACCAAGAACACAGTTGATTGGCTAAAGCAATTCTACAGAGCTGCTATTAAACACTACAATGCACACAACATAAAGCTTTTGAACTGCAATAGCCTACTCATCAAGGTAAAGTAACATGAGTGAAGAACATACTTCACCTGCCCTGAGATGTGGCAGGTTTTACATAACTCATCCAGAGGCGATGGAAAATGGCTTTGAGATTTGTACTGTAAGTGGAACAGTAAAAGCACTGCATATTGGGATAAACAGTATCATGTCTGTCTGTATTCACATGGGGTGGGGGGCAGGAATAAGAAAACAACATTACTCACTTCTTGGAACAGTACCGATTTTCCTTTTGAAGCACACATCCCTCCCTCTGCACAGCAAGAGATTCACTCTCCTCAAGTTGGGAAGAATGTCACAAGCACAATCTGTAGCCATGTCATCATACTTCAGCTAATAAAAAGGAAGATACCTAGCAAATAATCTGGCCTTCATTTAAGAGGTGGTGTGGCTGCATCCTTGCAAGTGAAGAATAATATAAGAGACTAGTTAAAGACCCAAATGTAGTACAAATGTGCATAAGTGGGAGTATACAGAATGTGACTGAACAGAAACAGGGCAACTTGATTGAGTGAAATGTCTAATCCTTGAGTTCATCCATGTAGAAGCCTATGGGGATTTCTCCATATGACTATAGAACATGAAAAAGCACAACTCCTAAGCAGAAATGTTAACTGGATAGTTCTTTTTTTTCCTTTCCCCTGTCTAAACTAAGAGATCCTGTGGAGAATGCCTGGAGAGGTATAAATACTTTGGAACATTAATTTTGCAAGCGACAGGTCCCACAATCTCTCAGTAGGGACATCAGCTGCACTGACTGGGAGACTATGAGAGTCCTAGTCAAAAAATCAACTTTTCTGGCCTGGGTAAAAGATAATAATAATCTGGGCAATTAGAACAAACACAGCTGTTCAGTTGTATAGTGTACTAATACTGCCAAAATAAATGTAAACTCTTGAAAATAATAGTTTGTTAGAAGCACAAAAATGACTAGTGGTATTTCTTCTGGCCTGTACAAATGTAATAATTAAGAAAACCCAAAATATTCCTTGAATTGATTCCAGAAAGAAAGCCAATACACAGTTTATGATACGTGCTAATTCATAGTTTATTTTGATATACATTTTAAACCTATGAAATATATGAATACATATTTCCCTGGCTTAAACTATTATTACTTAAAAGCCTATGGAATAATTTTACCAATTACAACCCCTTTGACCTACCCCTCCCAAGTGAATTTCCACAGCCAAGTAGGAATTTTAAGGCAGATCCCCTGAGTCCTAGTCCATCACAAGATTTAAGTAAATATGAGAGCTAAGAATGCATCTGCAACCCTAGCTTTCATTGCATTTGTTACTTAAAATGCCATCAAGCTGCCTCGGATTTATGGTGGTCCCATCAATGAGTGACTTCCTAAATGTCTCATTACAGTGGACCCTTGACTTACAGACGGCTTGACTTACAGACTTTTTGAGTTACAGACTTCTCTGGCCGCAAAATTTAGGTTTGACTTGCAGACTGAGATTTGACTTACAGACCAGAAAAAAACCAAAATTGAACAAAAATGGCCTGTTACGGGATTAATCGGTTTTCAGTGCACTGTAGGTCAATGGAGACTTGACTTACAGACTTTTTGACTTGAGAATCGCCTTCCAATATGGATTAGGTTCTCAAGTCAAGACCCCACTGTATTAACAGTCCTGTTCGAAAGAATAAATCCATTAGTCTCTTATTCGGTTTTCCCTTTTTCCTGCTGCCCTCAACTTTTCCCAGGATTATTGTCTTTTCCAGTGAGTCTTGTTTTCTCAGGAGGTGCCCAAAATATGAAGCCCAAGTTTAGTAGTTTCTTGGTGAAATAATCAGCTAGAATAAAAAGATAAAAATTGGCTAGTGACTAAAGTAAGGCCAGTATCTCCTTTCTGCCTAACTCATGTACAAGTCTAGCATAAAAGAAAACCCATAACTGGCAGAGAATCCTGGGAATCATTTTTCTTTTTCCCTTTCTCATTCTCTGTTTCGAACACTCTATTTTCAGCCCAAGTAATCAAGAAAGTGCTACCCTTCATGGCTTAGACATGTGTTTGAAAACTGTGGGCTTCAATAAAGAAGGTATTAAGCTTTTCTGCCAACAGTGACACCATGCCATTCCTTCATGATTTCCAGCCACTCTTTGCTAAACATACAATCTTAATACTGGTCACCCCTCTGGTTTGCAAAAGTAAATACAATTTCTTCATTTGTACACAAGCTACCTTAGAATGAAACTATGATATGTAAGAACCACTGAAGGAAATTTGTATGCATTCATTTTCTTTTTAGAAAACATTTCCCTGAATAGCCAATGGAATTGCAAAAAGAGAAGCTACACATCTAACAAGTCATTTGGCAGTTGATTCATGGCAACTAGTCTTCTTTCTTATGAGGTTAAAACAATTCGCTATTCATCCAAGTAGCTTCTTCAGTCTGAGGAGAGTTGGTAGGAGATCCCTGATATATTCGTTACCTTGGTTTCACTTCCCCCTGGTCTGAATAGGCTCATTAGATGAACTAAGGACTGGGGGTGAGTGAAAATCCCACTTCTGCAGTTGTTAATAGTAGTCTTTCTGGTGGGTGTACTCCTGATCTTTCTGGGGATGTATGAAAGGGCATCATGATAAACAGGAGACAGACTGTGTCTAAGGCCTCCATCCCTGTTGAGTGAGGGATTTCCTATATGCATATGTAAGGGAGTGAGGTATTTTCTATATGCCCTGACCCCTCTCTTAAGCCACCTATCTTTGAGGTCCAAAATGAGTAAGTCTTGGTCATCAAATGAGTGTCCTTTGTCCTTCAAGTGAAGGAACACTGCTGATTGTGGTCCTGAGCCATTGCCCCTCTTGTGCTGGGCCATTCTTCTGTTTAGTGGCTGTTTGGTTTCTCCATTGTAGAGCTTTAAACACTTCTCTTAGGATTTGAGTGAATATACTATATTCCTCCTATTGTGTTTTGGTATCTGGTCTTTTGGGGGACAAGTCTCTGCCTTAGTGTGTTTGGGGTTTGAAGTGCAACCAGCTGGTTTTCCTGGACTATGCAGTCATTATAGGTTCCAACGACAGTTTAGGAATAGAAATCTACAGAAAATCCACACACACTGCGGTTTGACTGTCATTACCCATTGCAACACAAACTAGGGGTCATCAGGATGCTAAACCACAGAGTAAGAGACATCCCCACCTCCACAGAAGCCAAGAAGAAGGAACACAGACATATGAAGATAGCCCTTAAGGCCTGTGGATCTCCAAATTGGGCCTTTCACAAGCCAGTGTCCCTACCCAGCAGGATAATGGAACAGTCTGAGACACAGAGCCAACGGAAGAACCTGGCCACACATGGCGGGTGTCCCTGAAAAGCTCAAAAGGATTTTTGGTAAACACCACATACCAGTGCACTTCAAACCCACAGTAGGACTGCCAGCATGTAACCAACCATACACATGCAATTCTTTTTTTCTTAAAATTCTTTCAAGTTCAATTTTCTTCCCCAAAATTTTTAAAAGTAAGAAGATGTTGGATAAAATACATATAAATTTAGGGGACATGAGATAAATATCAAGCTCTTTCCAAGGAATATTCCTCCCTCAGCATTTACATGGGATTGGTTATAATTTTACAAAGTAACCCAAAAGCCAAGTGCTTTTATGTCTCTCTGAGATACTTGAGAGCACTATGATGTGCATATGTAGCACATATATTATTGCCTAAACATGTTTTGTATTCCTAGTCAATGATGGAAGCACAGCAGGTCCTTTAATGTAATTTAATTTATTTAAATTTTTTTACTTACTTACTTACTTACTTACTTACTTACTTACTTACTTACTTACTTACTTACTTACTTACTTACTTACTTACTTAATATCCCGCCTATCTGGTCTTGCGACCACTCTAGGCGTAAGACAGCACTTGTGTTTTTTCCCATTTGTGGACAAGGGGTGTATGTGCATAATGTGTTCTGGTACAATAAGTAATGTGTCTAATATTTGTTTCTCCCAGCTCAAAAACTGTGAAATGAATCCTATTTAAATAGTCTCATAATCAAAGTTCTGCAACTGTGGTCTGAAAGGCATTCAGGTGATTCACCGAAAGCTTGCAGAATAAGTGAGATTATTTATACTGGGCCCTATACTTATTTTTTCCCCTGCCAGTGTATCAGAGACCTTTGTCTAGAGTAGTGCTTTCCCTAATATGTTGTTAATTTTGCTCATGATGTATCCTAAGATCTTTAAAAATTCAATTCTGCGTTATTTCCTCTGATTTACTGGATGAAACATTGTGTATTAAGTGGTTTAATTTTCAAGTGATCCACAGGAATAATAAAGTTTAAAGAATACTGTCCTTTGATAAATACAGAAGTGTCCTGAAGCCATTCTGTACTATCTATAATCACTTGTTCAGATGGGAAACATGTCTTTCTCCTCAACCTTCAATTCTTAACTCGATAATAAAATTTTGGGACTCATACATAAGTACAGAATATCAGGAATTCAGGAAGTTACAACCTAAAAACAGTAACACTTCTAGTGTTTGGTTCTTTTCCACACAGTCTTCAGCTGGATCTTAGTGTTGGAGCTTTAGAGCTTTACTGTTATAACTGCATGCTACCTTGCCCAATTGGTTCCCTTCCCCTTCATTCACAGCTATTTTTCTTCTTCATATAGTTATGACTACAGACAAATTGGCCAGAATCCTACTGCATAAACTATGCTGGTGTAAGGGAGATGACATAACCAGCAGTGGCAAACTGATTGAAGAGTTCCTGCTTCAAGCCATGGGCTTGTATGACCTGCATGCAATGAGACCAATTGTGTGAGAGTTATGCAAGTCCTGGGATTGAACAATCACCAGCAATCTATTCCTTCCATCCAATCTACTCCCTTACAGCCGTGTCATTCATGCAACAAAATCTTGGACATTTTGCCCATCGTTATAAAGCTATTTGGCTGAGTGCAATAGTACTTAAAATCTTTCTTCTGGGAAGCATGTAGTCTATGGGTTCTATGTAGTAACTCTGATGGGTGTGATTTAATGTGATATCCTTAGGAACGTGCTAGCAGATTAGCATGGCTGTGTGGGTTTGTTGTTGTGGGGGAAGGAGGGATAATGCATCAAGCACAATGGCAGTATCTACCCTGTTTCCATGAAAATAAGTCCTACCCCAAAAATAAGCCCCAGTTAAGTGAAACCCAGCCCTCCACCATTGTGCAGCAACCAGAAGAAGATGCCATGACTGTATTTGAATAGATGTAGATTGTTGCGTGCTCTGGTCCATGGGGTCACGAAGAGTCAGACACAACTTAACGACTAAACAATGTGAAAAAGATAAAACATCCCCTGAAATAAGCCCTAATTCATTTTTGGAGCAAAAATTAATATAAGATCCTGTCTTATTTTCGGGGAAACACAGTAGTATTTCTGTGGTCACTGTATATTGAACGATGGAGTATATATCAGGGACTTCTACCAACTCTCCTCAGACTGAAGAATCTACTTGGATGAGTAGTGAAACCTAATGAGAAAGAAGTCCAGTTGCCATGACTCAGCTTCCAACCCTCACCTGGATGACTGAGATTCTTCACAGATATATTGAATGGTCCTTACTACATATAGGTACTGTAGAACTGTCATCAATAATTTATGAAATAATTGCTACGCGGCAGAAGACATACCAGGACAATGTCTGAATGAGCATCACCACTGTTAAACTAGCTCTTATTTTTACTGTTACTGTTTTGACTTTAGAGATATTATTTCCACTTGCTCCTTGGAGGGCATAGGTTTAAAATTATCTTTGTACGGTGCAAGCACCAATGTAGCTGCTGCTGAACTATCACAAGCCATATGGTTGGCCTACAAATGCGTCAGCCCAGTTGGAACGCCTTTGTATCATCTTCCTACTCTTACCTCTTTCTTCTATTTGGGGTATTTTGATATAGGAGAAAATTTCTCTTAGAATGACTTTAATCAACCACTTTTATTACAAAAATGGAAATTCCAAAGTAACATTACAGTCATAGCACATGAGTCACAGCAGCATGGCTGTTTCCCATGCTAAAAGACCAAAAACTAGACTAGATGTTGTACATGTACAGTTGATTTCCATCCCACAATGGAGAATGTAGACTGAAAGTCACTGGTAGACGTGCAGATATCAGATTACACCTAGCAATGCACACTGGGATTTTCTCTGTGTCCTGGTATACCTGCAGACTGTGCTAATGTTTATTGTCTTCATCCTGAGAGTTTTACTGTATACCACATGGCGACAGCATCTGATAACTTATTTGAACTTCTCATCCCAAACCTACGGTTTTGTATCACCTGAAGAAGAGTACTAAGTATTGACCACCTGTGGATTTTGTTTTTCTTTTGTGCACATGGTCCTATACTGGCATTTTTGTGTTTGTATTTTGCAGGGGTGTGAGTAACGCCCCTATGTCTTGCTGATAAGAATGAAGGGGAAAGGCAATAACTATTCACAGAGTTGGTTTAAAAAAGAGAGAGAAATAGAAGAAACAAATGCCTTTTGTGGGTCCATGAAAAAGATTAAATTCAATGCTGGTATATGAGTGAGAGAAAGATAATTAATGTTCAGCACTGGACTTCCTCCTAAACATACACACACAGAGAGACATTTTTCCCTTCTGGACAATCAGCATTTCTCCCCTGTATCCATGGATCCAATCTCTAAATATAGCTTTGTTTGGCCACAGAAATAAGCACTGGGAACTCAGACTGCAAAATATTGTTCACAAAAAAATGTTATTCAAACAAACTAAGGAATGTCTAACATAACAGAACTTTAGAGCATTTGAGGAAAACAGTTTTGTTTCTGCTGAAGCCAGATGACGCCACTATGTCTCCCTGATAAACACAAAGCTGTAAGGAATATGGAAATGGCAAGTGAACATTATGTATTTGTACTATAGAAATGCAAGAATGAACCTTGACCCTTCTGTTGCTGGATGGGAGCTGATATTGCCAAACGTATGTTTGTTAAAAAGTCTTGGACAAACAGCACTGGTAATATGCTCTAACTTGCAAAATATATGTTCCATATTATATGACTTTCTTACTCCCCTGTGCTATAATAATACCACATTAAAAGCATCATCAAGTTCTCTCAACAAGACATACAGGAAACTGATTCATTTGGTGCTGAAGGCAGGGTCATTTGAGATTACTGTACATCTACCCCTCTCTGACATATTTTATTAGTCTGGAAATTAAATTTGTTCTGAAACTTTCCTCCAGCTTCTCTTCTCTATCTCTTTGAACTGTCATCCCAATTTTATACATGGGTCAATTGTCATTATTAGCTGCTATGTAAAGAGACAATATTAGCGACATTATATACATATGATATGGCTCTTTGAGACTACTCTTTGCATATAGTCCGAACATCCTGCAAATTCTACTGTTTTACAGACTACTCTTGTCTGTTCATATAATATATGTCAAAATAAAGACAACAGGCAGAAAGTCATTCAGAAAGAACTTGAAGGTGGGTGTGGGACAAGTCTTAGCTGATTCAAGACTTGGCTCAGCCAAGATCTCACTGGGTGGCCTCAGGCAAGCTGCTATTTCCCACCTCCGCACCATCTAAGCCATGAACTAAAACTCCACAAGAACCATTTGTCATTCAGCATTACTCAGTAATGTGGTCTGTATGGGCTTCTGAGATTGTTTTGCTAAATAAAAGGTTGCATAAGGACAACATTTTTAAAATGTCCATTTAGGAATACTTCATCTTCCTTGCCCAAAGAAGAATAACAATGTTACAGTGTACTACAAAATAGATAACCAACATGAGAACAATGGAGTTTCAGAAGAATGGATCCAGATTGAATAAATAAATAAATAAAATAAATACAAATTTAGTCATACTTAGAGGAGACCTACAGTAAGGGACGTGGTGGCACTGCGGGCTAAACCACAGAAGCCTGTGCTGCAGGGTCAGAAGACCAAGCAGTCGTAAGATCGAATCCACGTGACGGAGTGAGCGCCTGTCGCTTGTCCCAGCTCCCGCCAACCTAGCGGTTCGAAAGCATGCAAATGCGAGTAGATCAATAGGGACCACCTCGGTGGGAAGGTAACGGCATTCCGTGTCTAAGTCGCACTGGCCATGTGACCACGGAAGACTGTCTTTGGACAAAACGCTGGCTCTATGGCTTGGAAACGGGGATGAGCACACGACTGGACAAAAATTGTCAAGGGGAACCTTTACCTTTACCTTTAGAGGAGACCTACTAAAATCAGTGAGACTTGAGTTAGTCATATTAGTCATGTTTATTTTAGTGGCCTAAATCAAATGTTTAGAAACAAGAAAACAGGCCCTTCATGGGAATTTAATATAAATATGACTAAATCTTGACTCAACCGAATTCTTGTGAGAGCAAGGAGGAAATCACAACCTAAATCAGAAGCAGGAAAAAGTTAGCCATGCAGATATTTTGACATTTAGCACCATGAAGCATGGACAATAGCACAAGACTGTGGAACACGTAACCCAAAACATGATTTTCCCAACCAAATACAGTGGTACCTTGCTGTACGATGACCCTGCTAAACGACAAATCCACATAACGATGACATTTTGCGATCGCTATAGCGATTCGCAAAACAGTGATTTCAATGGGCAATTTTCGCTGGACGTTGATTAGGTCCATGCTTCGTGGACCGTTTGTTCGCAAGATGATGATTTCTACAGCTGATCGTCGGCTTCGCAAAATGGCTGCACTGTGTTTTCCAGACCCATGCTTCACAGGACAGCCATTTTTACAGCTGATCGGCGCTTCCCTATGGGCAATCTTCGCTGGACAAGAAGGTATTTTCCCCATTGGAATGCATTAAACGGGTTTCAATGCATTCCAATGGAGAAAGGGTGTTTGAATGACAATGATTTCACTAAGCAGCGATTTTCTCAGAACGAATTATTGTCGTCATGCAAGGCACCACTGTACAAAGATATTGCAAGAGCACAGAGTTTGTGCAGGGCCACAGTCAAACCTAAGAAACCAAAGAGGTCTAAAATAATAAAGTGTGTAGCATTCCCCTTAAATTTGTCAATGGTTCATATTTTAGTATGTCAATTGTTCATGCATATTCATGTTGCTGAGAGGCGGAGCTAAGAGAGATCTTATAAGAGGTGGAGCCTGAGAGTCAGGAGAGTCAGAGAGTTAGAGAGAGAAGTAGTTAGAGTGTGGAGTTTGGGGAATTCTGAGGTGTGATTAAAGTTAGGAGTGTATTATCAAATAGAAGGAGGCTCCTACCAGTATGAATGTAATCCATCTATATGCATATTTCCTCATTTAGTTTTCCATAAATTCCTACCACCATAAATGAACCTTTAAAATAGATGGTCAAACTGTTGCTCTTCTTTTTAGCACTGGGTCACCATGTTTCATTCTCAGTGCTGAGAATTTCCATCTTTTCCATCCTCTAGATGGAAAGAAATTTATTGAACACATTCATTCAGAACTTGGCCAAATATGGTGGGATTTTGCAACATGTAAAACAACTGAATACAAACCTCAGTAAAAACTATTAAATTCTTTTCAAACGGTTGCCAAATAGCCCTCCAAGACTCACTGTTTTTATTTTGATGGATTTTGACTGGCTTGGAGCTGGCAACGCAGCGCTTAAAGTCTTTGTGCCTACTGCCAATAAAATATTAACAAGACAAGTTAAAATGACAAAATAAATATCTCCTGGAGATGCCATGAAAAATTATCTTACTTTGGATTTGGAAGACTGTTAAAATTGTTTGTTAATACAGCACCATTAATGTGCAAGGCAGTTTGTAGAAATAACAATGAAGACACAGATACCTGACCTAAAAAATGGAACAATCTGAATTTCATCACAAAGAGAGGTAGGGGAAGGAGGGGAGGAAAAGATAGAGTCAATGAGCTGAAAATACACGCAAATCCACTTACACATATTTAGCCCTAGTTGAGAACAACTCCAAAGATTATGCCAATAGCACTGTACACAAAAATAATCTTTAGGGAGGGATTTTTGAAGGGAGAGGATCGTGATACTGCTCAAGTCTTCAGGGACGCAGTTCTGGTGGTAATAAGCAAGAAAGAAGAGAAAATGGACAGAATCCTTTAAGCAAGTTATTTGCTTAACACTTGAAGACTGTATTACGAAGCATCTTAGCAGAGCCTTCTTTTATTAATTGGTATTGAACTTAGCCTGCATTAACATTAAAATAAAACAGAAGTATATTACCAGGCACACAGCTAGCAAGAACAAGGAAAAGGTGAAGTGTGTGCACTATACAAAGGGTAGTGTACTACTCTGCTCTCTATATAACTATATACTTATTACGATAAGCAACAGGATATCAGTGGGGGATAGCTCAGTAGTTTAGGAATCTGGCCGCAGAAGCAGGGGTTGTAAATTCAATTCCCTACTGTGCCTCTCTGACAAGGGTTAGACTCAATGATCCATAGGGTCCCTTCTAACCGTGAAGTTCTAAGATGATGGTGAAAGGTAGCTTCCTGTGTTCTTCTATTTAACCCCCCCCCCCCCGTAGCAGGATGGGGAGTGAACCAAACCAGTGTCCCTTAGTACACTTGCCTTAGTCCATTCTCTGATCTGTAAATTATCTATGAAGCATCTTAGTTTCACCATGAATCCCTCATAGCCAACCTATATCTTCTTCCACATATTCAGACAGAATGTTACGAGGAAACCCGCACACAGACAGAGACACAGACAGATACTACTATACAGCTGAAACATTTCAAGTAAATAAATTGAAGACATAGACAGATCTCTTTAAACAACACTATTATTATTATTATCCAGCAATCAGTGAATATTTAGGCAACATCGTAACATTGGTCCTACTTACGTAAGAGAATGAGCTATTGTATTTTCTGCTATTTTTATTGGATACTGCAAGTAAGAGGCATTTAAACAATTGTCTAAATGCACATTTAAAGAATTAACTTAGTGTATTATGTCAAGTCTAACACAGTTTAATAAGTAATAATGGTTAAAAATACCAACTGAATTATAGTATCAGAGGATTACACAGAACCACAAAATCTGGCCAGAGTCATGTTAAGAGGTTTAATTTAAACCACGTGGTTTTCAGCTGAAATCTCTGGAACCCTTTAATTTGATGGCTTTCTTTTTTTAAACAGGGAGGATCTGGAAATTCTTGTCCTGTAAGAACATTCTTCTTATGTCATGAAAACTAGTTCATGTGGTATTAGATTAAACTGTACCTGGTCTAGTATAAAATACATTATTCTTAAAACTAACCTTTCTGCTGGAGTTTTTATTCTCTTGCTGATGTCATTCCAAATACAAAGCCAATGCAAGAATCTTGAAGCATCTTAAAGAGCAAAGCATTCAATTAATGCCAAAACATTTCTGGTCAATAGCTGGTTTTAGACTATGGTAGCCACTTACACATCTCCAAAAAAGAAGACGAAAGAGAGAAAGGGCTTGCCTATTCTAATCTATATGTATAGCTGCAAAATTAAAAATAATGTTTATCATTTAAAGAGAATTGCAATATGCTTCACTCAACTGGGGGACACCATGACCAGATAATGAACAGTGTACCTGCTCAGTTTGCTGTCCAGATGCTCAGTGAAGATGGGCAACTTCAGTGTTCCTGATCTTTCTTACTATAATTTTTTAAATCACACTGAGACAGACAAGAGGACAAACAGAGGAAGTAGTAAAAGAGGACATGTGGTCACCCTGTACACATCAAGCAAGGAGGACTCTCTCCCATTTATGCCATAGTAAACTTATTATACTTCAAGATGCAGTAGGTAGGTAGTTAGGTAGGTAGTTAGGTAGGTAGGTATCAATTCATTATACACACCAATGGCAGAAGCCAAGTTGTTCTCAATACTGCATGGCCTCCTGGTCAACATTAGGCCTTTCCACCACCAACTCTTACCAAAAGTGCTTTGGAAGATTAGACTTGAACAGGCTTGTATCTCTGGCTTGCCAAACAGTGAGGAATCTGAAGAAACTCTAATTACTAATACTGAAGCCTCATAGATTTTGAAGACACCTCTCTCTCTCTTTTTAAGAGATAACAAGAAAATGTCTAATATTTGACAGCGGTGTCCTTCAACAAGTAGTTCCTGATTGAAAAGTCAGCTACCTCTCTCCCTTTAGATCTAGGACTTGCTTGAATAGGTCCTATTCTTGGATGGGTCCTTCCTGCAGACTGAGAATGGGATATTGGCTTACCTCTGTGAACATCAATTCTGGTTTGCACGGAAGAAGATATCCAGACCCACCCAACTGGTGGCTGACTTCATCATTGCCCTAATCCTTGGATAGTAAGGTAAGAAAATCCTTTAGAAAGTGAGTTGGTTATTCAGTCTCCAGGTCACAGCGAGGAAAATAGACTCCCTCCAAACAGGAGTGCTCTTTCCTTCTGTTGTACATAGGGGAAAGAGAGAATGAAGAAAAAGAGGAAAAAAGATAAAGTGGTTGCAGTTACCAGTGAATACATGGGGCCCTCTGTCTGTTCCCTCAGAGAGAGAGGACTGATGGAAAAATCTCTAGATGGCAGAGAGAGAGAAAGACATGGGAGAAGGGTGAAGGATACTAGTCTGAATCCTGGGTTGGGCTCATTCTAGCTCATTCATGTCCTACTTAAAGTGATAATTCAACATTTAACATGTGAAACTAACTCACACAGAGGGGTGAGCGCTTTGACAACATCACCAAAGCCAAATGAGAAAGGAAAGGGGAGTAACAGCAGGTCTCCAGGCCATACAAAACATACTACAAAAGAGAGGCCAACTTCATTCCATATCAGATTATCACACTGCCCAGAGAAAATAAAATAAAATTAGAATCGATATGACTGAAAGAAAAAGAAGAGATATGTTAGGAATTTTCAATAGAAAAAAAACTCTTTTGAAAGGAAAAACCACCACTATGCCCAAAGAAAAGAATGATATGGAAAATAAATGCAAACGAAAAATGATCGTGGAGTGCCTGTAAACTAAATATAAAAGCCAAGGAGAAAGAGGAGTTTGGGTTTTTTTTTCTTTTGTTTTGCATTTTGGAAATAAACTATTTTAAACTACAGGCTCCCATGCTTGACTTGATGACTAATCAAGAATGTATTTCCTCTAAATCTTAGTTTTTCAAAATAGTACATTTTCCACATCAAATATCTTGTTCTTCCCTGTATTTATTTTAAAAAAACAAAAACATAAAAACAAACACAAGTTCCACAGGGATCTTAATTGGGGAGAGGAGCCTGAAAAATGTAATAAGAATATTATTCATTGTACCAGTTTCTTGGAACGCCTTGTGACCCATTATGTATTCTCCATATGGAAAACAAAATCAGTGCAGTACTTGACACTTCACCTATCCATTAATTAAAATAAATGACTGCAGTTCACATTTTGGAAGTCATAAAAGTACTTGCTCATTAAAACCATGGATACTTTCTGTCTGCATCCTGAATTGTGTATTATAATTGTTTTTTTTTTAACAAGGCAATGATTTCATCTGTAAGTCGATAAGACTTGGGCTCAAAAGGAAATGGATTGTCACCAAGAAAAACAAAGAAAGCACTAAAGTTCTTTCTGCAATAATTACAGCTATGGTGTGATCTTAAGTGTCTGGGGACATTGTAACAGGAACATTGCAACACTGTCTGAACAATTAGTCAGCCACAGATTTGGAAGGTACCACCCAGGGTCACAGAGTAGATCCTCAAATCCTTCAACATGACATCCCGTTTGTAAACACTTTTAACATCTATAAGATAAAATAAACTAGAGCATCCCAAGTTTATAATACAGTTTAAGATTTAAATTTTTGAACTGATTCCCTGGTTCCAAAAATATGAAACAATTTTTCAAAGTTTCTTGTGTATGTAAATTATTCGTGCATCTGGTTGAAAGTACTTCTTGTTAAAAGCTGCTTTTATTCTTACCTGGCTCTCATAATCCTCCCTCTGGGAACTGTTCTACTTGTCCCGTCATGTCTAACTCCACCCATGCTGTGCCTACATCTTATTTTGTTCTCTGAACTTTCTAGCGATCCTCACAGGCTCTGATTGCACAGTTCACACGCTGCTGATCATGATGATTAATCTTTTCCTTCCAAATGTAATTTTCTGTGACATGAATTAGTGTGTGGGGGGGATTAGTATGTTCTGCCATAACATGTTTTTTCAACATACAGGGGAGCAGCATGGGAATCTCTTGACCATGACCCTACATCCTCTCCATTTGGCTGTAAATACAGTGGTCGCTCACAAGACAATTTTAATTCGTTCTGCGAAAATCATCATCTTGTGAAAAAAATCATCTTGCGAGGGTCCCAATGCATCAGTCTCAAAAAAAAAGTCTTGCGAAGCATCGGTTTAAAAAAAAAGTCTTACGAAGCACGATTGTAGAAAAAAAGTATTGCGAGGCACCATAGTGATCGCAAAAACCAATCATCTTGTGGGTTTTTCGTCCCACAAGGCAATCATCTAGCGAGGCACCACTTGTATTGAAAAAATAAATGTTGATTTCAAGGAATACTGTGGATCATGTACAATATTAACTTGTTTTTTCTCATAATAACTATTTTGGAAAGAAGAAAAGTGTTTAGAACGCAGCAATTTCAGATGTTCAATGTCTCAATTCTAAACGGATTTTAACAGTCTGTTTAGAACATTGTGAAGACTGACATCTCACTAACTCCAAATGGAAAGCTTCCCTGTCAACTGATGCTGAATCATCCTGCTCACAGACAACTATTTCACAATAAACTGAAAGATCACAGTAATTGAAAGCGATTTGGCTGTGTGTGGAATTAAAATTATTAAAATTATACTGACTTCATGAAACATAGCGTTGCAACATGTAGGAAACTGTCCCACTACTTACCATAGCAACAATTCATAACATATAATATTGAATGTTTTAGCAACCCACCCAACCCCATTCATATCCCACCATGAACAAAACATGACTATATATCTGTGCATACATTCCAGAACTACTTGATTTATTTGAGGACTAAGTTTCAGTTTTAATTTTTAAAATACAAAGTACTTACAAGAAAAGCAAAAAAGGAGAGCAACGAAATATTTGTTCAAATATGGTTATGCCTGAAGAGACAAATCTTCAACCACCCACTGCTCTGCTCCCAATTTTCCTAAGGGTATTTGTCTATATAAGATTTTATTTTAATACCTCATTTATCATGATAAAGTCTTCATGCTTTTCATGAACATAAAAACAGCACACTCAATTCACGCCAGATCCCCAACCCTAGTTTTGACAGAACACTGTTTTCTAAGAAGGCATTCTTGGCCAACTAAACTGGCTTATCTTAGACTCTTTCCAAGAGCAGAGTTGGTTCACACACATAAGAGCAGCACATAGCTAACTATTTTCCAAGCCTGTATAATTAGAACAGTTATGTAACCAGCCTACTGTAGACTAGCTTAGAACATTTATAGTGGATGTTGAATTTCTTGGACTATTTGAAGACTGCCTTTTTAACAAGACCCTGAGAAGACCTAAAGTCTAATTATAAATCTGTTGTGTGGCCACATCTAGAATAACATGTACAACGCTGGCTGCCCCATCTTGAAAAGTATTGCCATAAAACTGGAAAAGCTAGAAAAATATGCTTTAAAATTCCCTATGAGAAAAAGCAAAAGCATTGGGGGCTTTCTGGTTTACTCTGGTCATAACAGACTCTCAGGACATCGCCCGTTTATTAAAAAAGCATTGGTGTTAATGGATGTTTCTTTAAAGCATCCAGCAGGCAAGGAGGGCCTTTTCACCTCAGAGCTGTAGCAACTGCCCATAGTTAGCAATCAACTAACTCTTGTAAAACTGAAGATACATATCCTCCAAAAATAATGCTTTAATTAGCCTTGCCATGACTGTCCTTCAAGATTTATTTTTAATGTTATATGTAAACCGCCCAGGGTAGACACATTCTAGATGGGCAGTATATGAATGAATGAATGAATGAATGAGTGAGTGAGTGAGTGAATGAGTAAGTGAATGAATGAATGAATGAATGAATGAATGAGATCCCTTTTCAGAGAGATGAATGGGCACAGCAAAAAAGGACCTTTTTTCTCTTAAAAAACATGGTGGAGATAGAAAGTCCTCATTACACCTTTGCTATACATCCAATAAGTTCTGCAACAGTAGGCCTTGAGAGGGTGAAGGTGTCAAAACAGGAATTCTGTCTTTACATTTGAACTCTAATGGGAACATAATTTCGTGATGAAAGCTGCAGCTCTTGCCTCCTCACAACTGGAACAGATTTTTTCAAAGACAATTTAAAAAAAAATCTTCTTTGTCACTCAGGTACCTCAAATTTTGATGCCACCAACCAGGAAGTTGAACACCTACAACTCTCAAATTACCCCAGCCATTGCTAATGGTGGCATGGTTTTAAAAAGTACATTTTGTTAACTCTAGGTCAGAGTACTGAGGTATACTCTGCTTTAGACTCAAAGGAGCAATATGGATAATTAAGGGCACAACAATCCTTCAATTTACTTAGTGGTTTGTGCGAACATTGACATTATTACATTCAGTGTATTTTCAATGGGCTGTACCATGCACAACTAACTGTGAGTAAGCCTGGTCTTTTTGTGGGTGGGGGCATTCACTGATTTTTATTCAGCTAGTAGAGGCTAGGTTTTTTGAGGGGGGAGGAGTTGGAGAGTTGGCAGCTATTCTACTCCCATAGTTTTGTTTGTTTGTTTGCTTTTTCTGGCATGTGTGATAACTATATCAGTCCAAAGGGGCAGTGGCAAGTGTATCTGATATATGAAATGGGTACCTTCTGTGTGTAAAGCCCACATTCTACCACTGAATGAGTCCCCCCCCACACACACACACACATGAAAGGGATTGCAGCACACTCTGAGGCAAAGGAGAAAGAGAACAGAAAACATTCAAGGGGCTTAAATTAAGAAAAAAAGAGGAGGTACGTTATGTGTCCCAGGGATGTGTAAGGCCGTCTCACCAGCAACGTCATACAATATGCCACTTCTAATATAGATACAGCACTCCTTTAACTTTCATGTTATATGAGTATTGCCTGGATGGCAAGCTTCTTTTTTTAATATCTGTGCAAAGCTGGTGCATCTAATAGCAAGAAACACACATGCCCAAATAATTCTGCTGTTAACTAGAATGTTCCTTTTTAGGGAAAATATGAAAGCTGAGGGTTTAGCTTGAAATGTGTTTTATTTCTATTCTTGTTTGAAAGTTGGAGAGGCACAATTAATGTAGAAGAATTCACCCTGTTTCACCCCTACTCATACCGAGAAGGATCTGCAAAGCCGGAATTATACATCTAATTCTGTTTTCAAGAACTGCTAGATTGAGTCATGTTTCTTATAAATTCATTGTTTAAATGATTTTGGCATCTTTCCTTTCAGATTCCTGTCTACTATGTAATGGAAATTTTGACCTCACATTCTTGTTTCTTTTAACATCACAGATACCAAGATTATGAGTTGGGGAGACTTTGCCAGTTGACAAAGGGCTGAAATGAAGAAATGTAAAGACTAAGAAGGAACATTTTGCTGATTTAAATAAACGCAAAAGTAAATATTTAGTTTCACTGACATTATGCTACATTCATGCTATTGTAACAACTAGTTTGTTACAATTAAGAATGTGTTTGCTATCCAAGATTTGATAATTTGGCCATAAAATGTCATTCCTAAATTAAACTTGGCAAAGTTATGGCCTGGAAGCAATTTCTACATAAGAATAAAATGCAGTTTCTAAACCAGCTAAAATTTATGAATAGAAAAGAAGATTAGTTGCATCCAATCATGTGCTTTTGCTTACATATGACCTGGCAAGAATGATAAAACTCATGCTCAATATAGCACTCATACTTGGGGGCTGGACGCTGTGACTATTTTAATCAGCTACAGCAACTTAGTTATCTTTTCCATATTAGGATCTTCTTCCTTCTAATGATTCACAGAAGGCAGAGAAGACATGGGCTTTTTGCTATGCTTATTTCATTTTCTTTTCAAGAACTTCACCTACAAAACCTGATATGACACAAAACATTTAGTATGCCAAATCTTCTAAATCATGAAGTCATGGACCACTCCCCAAAAAACCCTTTGAAAGATGGTCACCAAACCAAGAATTAACGAGTAGGGATTTGAAATTGGAGGCTCCATACATATGGAAACCGTACAACCAACTCTTCACGTGTTTCGAAAGCTGGAGCATCATAACTGAATTTCAGTTTCAGAGTACACAACTCTCTGGCTCAAGCTACATCCCCACTCAGTAACTCAAGTAGTTTTACACAATGATCTCCCAGAGCTGTCTAATAGAATGGTACTAAACACTGTTATTATTCTCTTCTCCTTAAGCCCTCTTTCCCATAACACTTGGTGGTACCGCCCTCATCTGCAGAACTCTACCACTCCGGGTGCACAGATTGTCTAATCACATGGGAAATGCCATCTCTGCATTGAAACATTCCTATACACTCATCACAGTCTTTGGTAGGAAATACCTCATTTCCACTTTGTTCACAGCTAGTAAACAGAACGCATGAGAATGATGAGAGAGGGAATGTTCTGACATCATCATGGAATCATCTGCAGATCATTTCCGATGGAAACTTAGGAAAGAACATTCCTGCCAACAAGACACTATTTGGAAAGTTCAATGAAGTTAACAGTGGTAACTTTGTGTAGTCAGCTATCCCTTCCAGCTACTGGTTTTAAATTAACTGCCTTTTACAAGGCTAGATGGATATTTTTATGGAGATACTGATTTCCTAGATTAGCAATATAATTGAAACCATATCCTAATTGTGCAGGTGACTTTCTGCCAACAACACAGGTAGCAATCTGTTTACTGAATTCAGCAGATTTCTTAGTGTACGTAGTTTAGGAAGGTCCTGACTTTATGTGCTACAAATTCAGAATATTGCAATCTAGTGCTTGGATTTCAGTGGTTTATGAAAGTAAAAAGAATATTGGTTGAAATACAGAAGTAACTTGGAACTACAGTAGGCCCATCGAATCAGTGGGAACTCTGTCATTATGAGTTGCCACTGGATTTCAGCTATTGACTGGAAGAAACAAATGGGGATGGGTCAGTTACAAGCTACTAGGGAAAACATGCATAAATTGTGGATGGTAATTTTGAGGCATCGAAAGCCAGTTTGGTATAGTAGATAGTGTGACAGATTAGGACACAGGAGACCTGGGTTCAAATCCCTGCTTAGTCATGGAAACTCACTAGAGGTGTGGAACTGATGAAACCACTCCTTAAATATTTCACCAGGAAAACCCTGTTAGTGTTACTACAAGTTGGTTCTGACTTAACCATACATTTGTAGCTCAGTAGCATAAGCTTTCTCCCATTTGCTGGCAATCCCAAAAGGGACTTGGAAGAGTTTTTATTAACACATAACCCTAAAGCACTGTATAAATGTACATGAAAGTCTCATTGAATTAAGTGGAAATTACTTCTCAGTAGTTATGCATATAATCTTATGCATAGGATAAGTTCTTCATGTTTACATGAATATTCAGATCATTAAGAGGTTCTAAGTGTAAGGTTTACTCAGTATCTGGTCGTGGATCCAGAGATGGGGAGTTTGATTCCCCACTGTTCCTTCCAGGAGAAGAGCTAGCCTGTGTGGTATTGGGACAGCTACACAGTCCATGGCACCCCTAGATGAAGGGAATCGTTAACCACTTGTGACTACTGTATACCTACAAAATCCTGGAAATGGTCACCATAACTCAGAATTGACCTCACAACAAAAATTATAATTATATTAGAAACATACTAATGTCAGTTTTGTGGATATACATATTAGAGCTGGCATCTCATGAACTATGACCTTGGTTTTTTAAATTCCCAGAAAAAGTTTATAAGAATAAAATTCAAAATGCTATGTGGATTTGATTTTGTTCAAAGTACAGTAACAGATTCAGTACATATGCAGTAGGACTGCTATATCCATGGCATCAATACCCAAGGTTTCAGTTACCCACTGTCTGAAAATATTAAATAACATTCCCTCTCCCCCGAATTACACATTTCAAAGGTGCATTACTGGAACTAGCCACCAGAGGAAAGCAGAGGCTATAGGGCTACGCATATCCACAATTTTGGTCATCTGTTGGGGAGAGGGTGCTTGGAACCAAATGTAATCCTACTGTATATAATATTTATGTAGAAATCAGCAATGGAGACAATTGCTTGTAATTCTTACCTTCTTTGTCCCTATTAAAAGCTTGGGATGGAGGCTGAGAGATAGGAAATAAGGCCCTGTTTGTACATGCATGAATTACTGAAGCAGTAGAATAGATTTAACCATTCTAGACTGCTGTTGGTTGAGCCTTTTTAAAGGTCCTGTGCAAAAAAAAAAAAAAAAAAAAAAAAAAAAAAAAAAAAAGCACAGCTGGCAAAAAAACTGGGGTAGAACCTTGTACTCTCTTGTACTACTTCTTTACTTCCATTTTTGTTTTTAATGTGGCTGCAGATTCAAGACTGGAATTCCACACCTTTATACTCTGAAATGGTGCACAATCTTAGTACCCTCCCACCTCATTCTCATGTCTTTTTCTTGTACGTGTTGATCAAGCATGATCCACCACTATTTGCTGTGCCTGGGTCTGTGTGGGAATTTGCCTCCAGACAACATCAATTCAAAATCAATCATAGAAGAATTAAGCACTGATTAAATCTTCAGGATTGTGCAACAAGTGAACTGTGAATTCACATGTTCAGTACAGAGCTGCTGTATTCATTTCATTCACAATTAGATTCAACACAGTATGGAACAAGGGCAGAGAAAATAGATACGGGCTATTACAACTCAGCTATATTATAGTAAATTCACCACCTCAAAGTGTTGACTCATTTTTAACAAGGGCTAGTTAAGACTGACTCCAAAAGCTACATGATTTTGTACACTTTCCATCACTACTGGACAAAACCATCTGAAGTACAATGTTATTGCCATATGCTACACTGGTGTCCCTGATCTATAAATTCTGATTAATGTTTTTCCGTTCTAATCTGTATTTGTTTGATGATAACTGGGTGACTATAAACAAACAAAACGACTTACTTCCATATTACATCAGGTTTTCTCCACAAAATATATTAACAAACCAACTGGCTGTGCATCATCAAGAGTATTATACCTTGTATTATTAGTATTCTCACTTTATATAGCAGTCTTCATAACTTTCTATTGTTCTGTGTTAGGTTTATGAAGTGAGTATTTTAATATGGTTTTGTCTACTGTAGAGCAGTTTACTTTTCATGGATTACAGTTTACATTAGCAAGAATCTCAAGAGCAGTGATGAAACTGGAGACAGAAACCATGATGATGGCAAGCTAAACAGAAATTTGCTAGGAGCAAAGAATCTGAAGACAGGCTGTTGCTGAGTGGTAAAGCACACAATGTGTATGTAGAAAGCTTTGAGTTTAGTTCCTGGTCATCTCCAGAGAAAGACTGCTACTTCAAATTCTATACATTGGTGCAAGTATTATCAACCAAAATAAAACAATGGTCTGACTTAGAATAAGAAAATGTTCTATATTACTTCAACTTACTAATTCCGTAATTAGTAATCATTGCATTTTCCTAAGTATAGTGAATTATCCTTACACTGGTTATAGATAGCTGTGTCACAAAAAACAACAACCAAATAACTGCTTCATCACCTTAAAAAAAATTTTTTTTTTTAGTATTCCACAGTTCATAGGCAACTTTTGCAATAGCCAAAAGTCTTAAGACACATGTTATGGATTACACCGCAAAAATGATGTCTTTAATATTGGCCATGGAAGTTGTTTGTTTGTGTAATTCATAAACCACTTTAGAGGTTTGTTTGCTCGTTTGTTTGTGTAATTTATAAACCACTTTAGAGGTTTGTTTGCTCATTTGTTTGTGTAATTCATAAACCACTCGGTCAGTGCATATACACTACTCTGGAAGAACTATCACCATTCCTGAAAACTGGAAAACAGGCTGAAAAGGCCATTGGGAAGTAGAATCAAATAATACTTGCCATGAGCTTAAAAAAAGTCTCACCCAATAGTTGAAAATTTCTATTTACAAATCTTTACTAGCATTTATTTATAAATATCTCAAAAGAAATTCTAAAAATCCAAAATACTGTATTTCTGGAAGAGGTAGCCATGTTAGTCTGCTAGCATATCAGGCATAAGAAAATTTTAAAAAATGAAAAAGACAAAAATGTTGTGGCACCATAAAGACTAACTGCTATATTTTAATGTGAGCTTTCATGGACTCCAAAAGCTGCTTGGATCTCAGTAGCATAAATAAATCTCATATTTATTTATGCTACTGAAGAGGTTAAAGGCTAAAAAGACTCCAGACCATGTTATCAGGAATGCTTTGTTTCTGTAAAAGAAATACATTATTCTCAGAAAAGTTAAAACTGTATTTTTTTGAAGTTAACTATTTTAAACCAGTTCCCCACTTTGGAAACTACATGAAACTGAATTTAACAAGTTACAATATTTTCACTGGCAAGTGGGAACATTGAGGGAGGACAGGACAAGTGAGAAAAATCCTTGGTCTGCTAAAAAGTGGTTTCTAATGCTGCTACATTTTGACTGGGCTGCTGTGTTTAAATTCAAGTAATTTCTTTGCTTTTGAGCATCTGCTTGGCCACTGTAAGAAACAAAATGTTGCAATAAACAGACCTTGTTCTGATTTAGCACACCAGTTCTTCAGTTTACCATTTGACTTCTAACATCTGACTTCTGTTACTTAAATTCAGATTTCTCTGAAAACCACAACCAGACGTCTAGTAAAGGAATAATGCTTCAAGAAACAGATTAGTGCTCCCATCCCTGTCACTTTTAATTCCAACAATATTAACTGGGGATGGACAAAGGAATACACAATGCAGCCACATCACCTCTTTGCCTATGTTCAGGAGATACATTTACAAACTGCTGAGACTTCTTGCTTAAAAATACTAGGTTTCTACTCTGACTGCATGCTGCACCCTTACATTTAGAAACAATTCTTTTCCCAAAGAACACAGAGTAGCATTTCAGCTCAACAAAAACAAAGTGAAGCAGGCAAAACAGTAGAAGCAGTAGAGTGAAGTAGAAAAGCAGTTGATTAGTCATTACGTTGTCTCCGACTCTCCGTGACCCGATGGACCAGAGCACACCAGGCCCTCCTGTCTTCCACTGCCTCCCGGAGTTTGGTTAAATTCACATTGGTAGCTTTGATGACACCATCCAGCCATCTGGTCCTCTGTCATTCCCTTCTCCTCTTGCCTTCACGCTTTCCCAACATTAGGGTCTTTTCCAGGGAGTCTTCTATTCTCATGAGATAGCCAAAGTATTGGAGCCTCAGCCTCAGGATCTGTCCTTCCAATGAGCACTCAGGCTTGATTTCCTTCAAAATGGATAGGTTTGTTGTCCTTGCAGTCCAGGGGGCTCTCAGGAGTCTCCTCCAGCACCACAGTTCAAAAACATCAATTCTTCAGCGGTCAACCTTCTTTATGGTCCAGCTCTCACTTCCATGTATCGCTACTGGAAAAAACATAGCTTTGACTATGTGGACCTTTGTTGGCAAGGTGATGTCTCTGCTTTATAAGATGTTGTCTAGGTTTGTCATAACTTTCCTCCCAGGAAGCAGGCATCTTAATTTTGTGGCTGCTGTCACCATCTGCAGTGATCATGGAGCCCAAGAAAGTAAAATCTGTCACTGCCTCCATATCTTCCCCTTCTATTTGCCAAGACATGATGGGACCAGTGGCCATGATCTTAGTTTTTTGATGTTGAACTTCAGACCATTTTTGCGCTCTCCTCTTTCACTCTTATTAAGAGGTTCTTTAGTTCCTCTCCACTTTCTGCCATCAGAGTGGTATCATCTGCATATTGGAAGTTGTTAATATTTCTTCTGGCAATCTTAATTCCAGCTTGGGATTCCTCCAGTCCTGCCTTTTGCATGATGTATTCTATATATAAGTTAAATAAGCAGGGAGACAGTATACAGCCTTGTCGTACTCCTTTCCCAATTTAGAACCAATCAGTTGTTCCATATCCAGTTCTAACTGTTGCTTCCTGTCCCACACATAGAGATTTCTCAGGAGATAGATAAGGTGGTCAGGCACTCCCATTTCTTTCAGAACTTGCCATAGTTTCCTGTGGTCCACACAGTCAAAGGCTTCTGTGTAGTCAATGAAGCAGTAGATGTTTTATTGGAACTCTCTGGCTTTCTCCATAATCCAACACATGTTAGCAATTTAGTCTCTAGTTCCTCTGCCCCTTCAAAATCCAGCTTGTACTTCTGGGAGTCCTCAGTCCAAATACTGCTGAAGCCTACCTTGGAGGATTTTGAGCATAACCTTGCTAGTGTGTGAAATGAGTGCAATTGTACGGTAGTTGAAGCATTCTTTGGCACTGCCCTTCTTTGATATTGGGATGTAAACTAAACTTTTCCAATCCTCTGGCCACTGCTGAGTTTTACAATCTTGCTGGCATATTGTGTATAGCGCCTTAACAGTGTCATCTTTTAAGATTTTAAATAGTTGAACTAGAATGCCATCACCTCCACTGGCCTTGTTGTTAGTCATGCTTTCTAAGGCCCACTTGACTTCACTCTCCAGGATGTCTGGCTCAAGGTCAGAAACCACACTATCTGGGTTGTCTGGTACATACAGATCTTTCTGGTATAATTTCTCTGTGTATTCTTGCCACCTCTTCCTGATGTCTTCTGCTTCTGTGAGGTCCCTACCATTTTTGTCCTTTATCATGTCCATCTTTGCACAAAATGTTCCTTTAACATCTCCAATTTTCTTGAACAGATCTCTGGTTTTTCCATTTCTATTATTTTCCTCTATTTCTTTGCACTGTTCATTTAAGAAGGCCCTATTGTCTCTCCTTGCTATTCTTTGGAACTCTGCATTCCATTTTCTGTAACTTTCCCTATCTCCTTTGCATTTGGTTTCTTTTCTCTTCTCTGCTATTTGTAAGGCCTCATTGGACAGCCACTTTGCTTTCTTGCATTTCCTTTTCTTTGAGATGGTTTTTATTGTGCCTCCTGTACAATGTTACAAGCCTCCATCCATAGTTCTTCAGGCACACTGTCCACCAAATCTAGTTCCTTAAATCTATTCTTCACTTCCACTGTGTATTCATAAGGGATTTGGTTTAGATTATACCTGACTAGCCCAGTGGTGTTTCCTACTTTCTTCAGTTTAAGCTTGAATTTTGCTATAAGAAGCTGATGATCAGACCCACAATCAGCTCCAGGTCTTTGCTGACTGTACAGAGCTTCTCCATCTTTGGCTGCAGAGCATATAATCAATCTGATTTTGGTATTGCCCATCTGGTGATGTCCATGTGTAGAGTCGCCCCTTGTGTTGTTGGAAAGGAGTGTTTGTGTTGACCAGCTTGTTCTTATTAGCCGTTGCCCTGCTTCGTTTTGAACTCCAAGGCCAAACTTTCCTATTGTTCCTTTTATCTTTTGACTCCCTACTTTAGCATTCTAGTCTCCTATAATGACAAGAACATCTTTCTTTGGTGTCAGTTCTAGAAGGTGTTGTAAGTCTTCATAGAATTAGTCTATTTCAGCTCTTCAGCATCGGTGGTTGGTGCATAAACTTGGATTACTGTGATGTTGAAAGATCTTCCTTGGATTCGTATTGAAATCATTCTATCATTTTTGAGATTGTATCCCAGTACAGCTTTTCCCACTCTTTTGTTGATATTAATTTCCAATGCAAGATTAGAATGTTTAATATACGATGCAAGGAATACAAGATAATCTAAGTAAATAAGTGTTTTTTTATCCTTTTTCCTACAAATGTCTCAAAGTGAGTTACTAAGACTTTAAGTGCCAATTAATTAGAAAGGAATGGGCCCTGGGGAACTTGTAGGTATTCTCCTCTGTGGATCTCTGCACATCTACTGTATAGCAAAAAGGAATTTACCAGAAATTCAAACTGCAACAGTTTTCCCCTCAGTGCCCTCCAAATGAATACCACTTATTCTAAAAAAACACTCTTCTTGGGTTTTGTCAGTTTTTTGTTTTGTAGCTGCTTCTGTTTTACTGGCACAGATCCTTCTGTTAGAAAATATGCTCCCATTGCAAGTGGCACACAATGGAAATTGTCTTCTTTTCCTACTAGAAAGCAAGGTCTTCAATTAATTTTTATATGGAAATGAGAGTACAGTGTTAAGTCATTTAATCTGCAACATGTGTCACTGTGACCTAGACTGGAACACAGCATGGGGGGGGGGCACAGAGTCCAGTTCTATTTAAAGTTCAAAGAGTTCATCAATGACTATTTACATTATCCAAATAAAAAACATCTGGATAGGTGACATTTCAGTGATTCATTTCAACATCGGTTACTATGACCCTTCACTGGATAAATGATGTATCTTATGAGTTCTCCTTTTTCCCAAAATGAGTGCCATTGCACAGCTCACTAAAGAACCAACTGATTAGAAGAAGCTTGTCTGCCTGAACCCCACACTCCACCAATCAACAGTTCGCAATGCCATAAATGCTGAGCTAAGGTCCTTTTAAATCAAGGAATGCCAACTCCAGAAACAGACATCCTAATTGTCCTGGCCACTGGAAAGAAAGGACAAGGCTGTACCTTACAGATTGCTATACTATTTTTTAATCTACTAAAGCCACAGAGAAACCAACCATAACAGTTTCTATTTATAGTAGTATATCCATGAAGAACATTTTTGCACAGTAAGCAAGGTTCCCAAAATTATAGAATACTACATTAGTACTGCCTGACTCAATATCTTTCAATACGCCAAGAAACCATTCCTGCTAATACTTTACAATATGATGGGTTAAAGCAGCCCCTTCCTTGCATAAGGAGTACAGATGAAAAGATAATAACCAAATATATTCATTTCTCTGCATTATATTCAAATTCACATACAGCACAAGTAAAAAAAATGAAATATTCTCTGGAGCCCACTGATTCTAGAAGAAAATAATAAATGCTTGCTCATTATTGGAATGATTTAAATTTGATCACTATTAGAAAAAAACTAAGTAGTACTTTTCACATACAGTACTCTGTATGAGAGCTGATGAAGCTGTGGTCAATATTTTAGGCAATAGGACTATTATCATGGTACATCAATTTCTTTTGAGAGCTTCTATGCAAACTCATAACACTTCTATGCACAAAGCGTCATATTCATTATATTTAAACAGTTATATAAACAAGTTTATATTTGTTACATAAATGACATTAACCTCAGTAAGGTAGTACATCAACATTATGAGTGAGTGAGTGAGTGAGTGAGTGAGTGAGTGAGTGAGTGAATGAATGAATGAATGAAAACTTTCCATTGAGAAATGGCATCTCCATATTAATCCTTCTGTAAGATGCTGACTTGCTCTCTTCTCCAATAAATGTGGGAGAAAAGTGGAGCAAAATGTGTACTCGTTATAAGAAACTCATGGTAACTTTTGAAATGGGCTGCCCTTTAGAAAATAGTTGTGATTTCTCTCCCTCACATTCAGCTTGTTTGTATTTGAATGGTGGTGGTGGATATTATTTCCCCCTTCAGCAGCTATCTAAACCTTCTTGCTTGTACAGAGCACAAGCATCAATTCTAGGCAATACCATCAAGATATACGACAAATCTGCCATGGAATATGATGGGCAATAACCTGGGCTTAGTAATAACAATGAGATAGTCAGTGCTTCATAAGTCACTTCAGACATTGAAGTATTCACCAGTTTGCTAAACTGCATCTTTAAAGACATAAAAATCATAATAATTCTAGGACTCATTTAGGAATTACATCATGCGTCTAAGGCTCCCAATTGTTCATTCACAGACGTAATCATGATGCAGCCACTTGGCAACATCCAGAGAGAGAACTATCAGTTTTCAACCAACCCAGTGAAAAGAAAACTTTTGTTTTGTTGCCAGGAGGCCAAGGCAGTATCTAACAAAGTGCAGCACAACAGGTTTGATCAAGTTTTACAAGAGAAAGTTTTGAAGGAGGAAAGAAGAAAGAAGGCAGCAAGTTCACAAAGCTGAAACGCCGAGATGTAGCAAACTGGGGCATTCCAAGTTAAAAATAACCAACTTAAACTGCAAGGCCAGAGCTGTAATTTTGTGCAGCGCAGCATGACATCATGGTTTACACGGGGCCAGTTCAATAAATCAAGCCTTACCTAATTAGAGATCCTACTGCCAATCCGTATTATTCTGACAAATAATTGAAATGGGACAGTTCAGAACACAAGCCAGATATGTTTACTAAAACATATTCTTTTCAAAACCTCTTAGTTTCACTGCTGCTTACACAGAATTCACGTTCAGCAAATTATAAACCCCAAATCCTTCTTTCGAATCTGACCTCACTGTCAAAGAATTCTTCAGTTAACTTTACCATTGTTTCAAGGATTTTCTTGCCAATGAGAAAATAACCTGCATTTTTTTTTGGCCTTTCACATACCAATGGCTGCCATCTGCATGTGACTTGCAGATATACCACTTCTGCAACAGCCACTTTTGTTTGGTAAATATTATTCAGTAGTCCCAAACTTTTGAGAAGCTTTATTTAGGAAGAGAGGGCCCATCTCTTAATGAACAAACTCAGAACATAAAAGAGTCAACTTACTGAAAAATAGAATAGGATATGCTGTGTATTATGCCAGGCCATCCTTTTATTTTGATGTTGCAGAAGTCAAACCAAAGTAATGTATCGAAATATTTTCATATCTGCAGCATGGTTAGAACTGCCTGACTCAAGGTGCTTCAATGCGGAGACATAACCATTCATGTCAATACTTTAGAAATTGTTCATTCATAGAGTCACCATAAATCAGAGGTGACTTGACAGCATGTAATAACACAGGGGAACTGAAAGATCAGCAAACTGTATATATGCTCTTCTATTAGTAGTTTGGATCACTTAATATTTTCATAATACACAATTATGAAACAAACATACTGAAATTGACCAGTTTTTTTTCTTCAACATTATTAGTTCTATTTTGGTTTAGCACTTTTCTCAAATGTATATCGGAGGTGGTGGTATGGTGGAGAAACATACAAAACTATGTATTTCAATAAAAACAAGATGATTAAAGATTATCTGCAGGTGCAGACAACGAGGGTCTACCCCCCTGGGGCCAGACCAGCCACTCACCATTCTGCTGCTGCCATGGGCTCCACAATCCCTTCGTATTGCTCTGAGCTTGCGATGGATTAGACACTCTTCGACCTGGCCGAGAGGCTCGTCATCCCACCTTCTGCCAGGAGTGGCTAATCCACTGCGAGCTCCAGAGCGATAGGAAGGGATGGGGGAGCCCACAGCAGCAGCGGACAGGTGAGTGGTCGGTCTGGCCCCAGGGGTCCGCACCCTCGATATCTGCACCTGCATCTCTATTAAAGATCTATAATTTCTGAACACCATCAGATAATATCAAATAGGTAGTCTAGTATTTTTTATTAGACAATTTCCCGCAAGCAAGTGAACCTGGCAAAGCTGCAAATTCATTAAGTACTGTAGCTTATTAGATGTAGCATGTACATCTACAGATGTAGCATTAGCTGTACCACAATGTAGCATTCAAAGCTGTAGCTCTGTTAGTCTGTGTGAGAATATCAATAATAAACACAAAACAAAAGCAAAAAAGACATTGTGACACCTTACAGATTAACGCCTATATTTTAATACAGGTTTTCGTGGGATATGCCCGCTGTGCCATGAAAGTTTACAGTAAAATATAACAATTAGTTTTAAAGGTTCTATAACAATTTTTTTGGCTGTTGTTGTTTTTTTCCTCAACACACAATGTAGCAACGGCAGTGTGTGGATATCCAAATTAAGTCAATCCAATTGCATGCCAGATGTTACTAGCATTATTCCAAGATATCCTCCAATGAGAATTTTCCCCAGTACTCTTGCAATTTGATAGAAACTAAATTATTTTCAAAAATAATTTCAAGGGAGGAAACTTTTGGAGAAATTCTCCAAGGTGAGTTTTAGGATTCCTGGGCTTAGTTTACTTGTGAAGTAGCTGTAGACATACTATATTTTCCATGTATAAAATGACACTGTCTCCTAAAATCCTCTGAGGAAAAATTGAGAGTTGTTTTGTACACGGAAGGAGGTGGAGGCGGAGGCAAAGGAGCCTCCGTGCTCGGCCACCTCTCACAGCTGCCCATTGACTGCCGCCACCACCATCCAATTGCCTCCTCCTTCTGCCAGGGCTCACCTCCAGCTCACGTCGCTGCCTTGTCCCCTGCCGGAACGGAGCCTGCAAGTGGCGCTAGAGGAGGTGATTTGGCGACGGTGGCAGCAGTCAATGGGCAGCAGCAAGAGGTGGCCGAGCGTGGCTGCTCCTTTACCTCCGTCTCCACCTCCTCCTCCTCCTCCCTGCTGCTTCCGCCGTCAGATTGCCTCCTCCAGCGCCACTCGTGGTCTCGCTTCGGGCAGGGGACAAGGCAGCAACATGAGCTGGAGGTGATCCCTGGCAGTTGCTGCTGCTGCCTCTGCCACCAGATTGCCTCCTCCAGCGCCAATCGCAGACTCCCTTTGGGCAGGGAACAAGGTGGCAATGTGATCGAGTGGCGGAGGCAGCAGGAGACGGAGGCAGAGATGCCCCTCGCGGCTGCCCATTGACTGCTCCTCCACCTCCAGCAAGGGACAAAATTAGGGGATCATCGTATACATTGGTGGGTCATATACATGTAAAAATACGGTACACAATGTCCTGCGTTTCATTGCACAGGAGTAGCTGGTGGCCTCCCTAGCTTCTCACACCATGGGGTTTCTTAGGCTAAAAAGGGCAGACACCTTGGGAAGCTGCAGAGCAAAGACGAAATATGTAATTGAAAGAAAAATAATGGGGGAAAAATGCTGCCCCCCTCAGTCCCTTTGCAGTGTTATGGTAAGCTCAAAAATATTACCAGAAGAAAATTCAAATGAGACAGAAAAAATAGAAGTCTTTTTTTCCTGCAGAAATAAAATGCAGGGAAATTGTGACAGTAAACCATGGTATAAAACTAATTTTACCATTTAACTGAAGCCCTCACACATATCAACCACAGGCCTTACAGAGAAAGAGCAATATTTTCAGCATATTTTGAAACAAAGGCGAAATTTTATCTGTGGTGAGCCCTCCAAAAATGCAATATTTGGAAAGCTTTGGGGAAGGTGCTAAAACCTGAAGAATGACAGTTAGTAATGAGGCAAACTGATCAAAAATAATTTTTCTTAATGTGTAGTAATAAAGGGCCATTAAATCAAATAATTTCCAGACCTTCTCATCACCAGACCATCTACAAGAGTGATGACATTATAAAGGTAGCATAGTGTTGGTCAGGCTATTGTTGCCATTTTCAATAACTTAGAAACCTAAGAATCACAATCTATCTCTGCTGGCACATTAACAATGGTGCATTGAATAGTTTGACATTATTAATGGACAATACCAATTCTTGGGAATTTGTAGCACGTAAAAGAGAATTCTATGAGTTAAGATCAGAAATGTCCTGGCATTTTAAGTTGGTCCTAACTTCAAGAGATGATCTTCTAACCACACTTCTGCCAAGCTAAACAGAAGCCCACCAGACATGCATTGTAGTTTGCCACATGTTTAAAAATTTCCTGTTTTCAGTGTGCCAGGCAAGAAAACAACATACTTCATTGACTCTACATATTGAAATGGAACAGGTCCAAATTTGTCAAGCCTGTTGGATGATCAATAAAGAATGCTTTCTGCAGTATATCGGGATTTGACATGGGGACGAATAAAAAAATGAATTGTGATATTCTTCAGAATTCGCTGATTCATTAAATATTCATCCCTTCATATTTGTCAGATCCAGAGACCCCCATGCATACGAAGGGATGAATATTTCCCCATTTTTATTCATCCTCCATATGAAGAGACGGAAGGCCAGGGATTTTTAGTACCCCCCCCATCCACAAATCAACAAATAAATTCATGCTTTGTCAGTTCATGGGGGCAGTTTTGTGTTTCGCAAGTCATCAAATTCGTTTCGTGAGTCATCCCCATCTCTAATCGGGATCCTTGAAGGAGAAGAGCGGCTTCAGTTTTAGAATAACAAATACAGATTCACTACTATATAGAGAATGATTATAAAGACGGCCAATGGATTTGCTAATAAATGCATAGACATTTCATTTTATAAGCAGAAAGCATTATATGTGGAAACACACTGCCAGCATGCATCTAAGGATCTTACATTATCCAACTAGGACTTCACACAGTATATTATTTGTGTTAAATTACAGTTGGTGGGAGGTGAAATTTTCCCAAGCTATTTTAACAGCCTACTTGGTTTTGAAAATCACAAGCATTTGAAGAGCTGTGATTAAACAGTGAAATATAGCATTTCTCTTGTATAATCTTGTTCAAATTGCTTCTTATTGATCTTCTGAGTCATATTTTTGGCACTAAATTGCTATTGTGTTACAAAATAAAAGTGACAGAAAACAAGTGATGTAATTTAGTTTTAGAGTTAAATGAATAATATTTCATGTGAGAAAGAGAAACGTGTCCACACAAAAGCACAAGGCACGAGTTGATAAAAGAAAACAAACTATTCATTCATATATATTATTTTTTTAAATGAAAGACTGAGACAAACATCTGAGTACAAGCCAAATCCTGTAGTGTTTCTATAGCCTGGTGTAGACAATTTCATTGTGTCAGGGTGCTGTTTTCTGCCGTACCTCAGCAGGCTGATCTCACTCTTGACACCAGGCAAGAAATTCAATATGAAAATGGCTAATCGACTTCTGAGTTTTAGCCTACTTCAGATCTCCTAAGCTTTTTGAAGGCCCAAAATCAGTTTCATAAACAGCAATTTGTTCACAATTTCTAATTTATTTGTTTTCAAAGATTATTTTGGTTGTAGAAAACGGCCTGCAAAATAACACTTAAATGACCAGCCATGCTCCTGGAATCTTCTTGGGTACAATTAGGCAATTTTAAGCCAAATTCGACTTGTGGGGGTTGGAGAACAATGGAGGTACATGTACTTCAAAGGGCACAGTCTGCTGGTGACTCCTTTCTACCAGACCAGAAAAAAACCCAAAATGGAACAAAAATGGAATAAAAATGGCCGGTTACAGATTAATCGGTTTTCAATGCATTGTAGGTCAATGGAGATTCAACCTACAGACTTTTCGACCTGCAGCCACCGTTCCAATACGGATTAATTCCGTAAGTAGAGGGTCCACTGTACAGGCAGTAAAAACAGTAAAACTCCTCAGACGTACCAGTCAACCAGTTTTTTAAAAAGGAAAATTAAATGGAGGCTATTGTACTTTGAGCACATAACAGCAAGACTCATTAAAAGAGACAATAATGATGGGGAAAGTTGAAGCCAATAGGATATGAGAAAGACCAAATATGGATTGACTCCATAAAGAAAGATACAGCCTTGAGTCTCCTAGAACCGAGCAGTGCTTTTGATAAGACTTTTCAGAGGTCATTTACAGAGTTGCCGTATGTCAGGAGTGACGACAGTGTGCCTCCTTTACTTTAATTAACCTAAATTTTATATTTTTATAGTTAACTGTATTTTCCAATACAGGACTTGACCATTGCTGAGAGGAATGGTACTGGTAATGGATTAAGGATTTTATTTTTAGCAGCTTCTGACATAATTCCACTGTTTCTTCATATTACATATAATTACATATAATTAATGGAATTTCTGTTGTTGTAAAATTATTTAGCTGGGTGCACTTCTTTATAATTTACTACAATTACTACTGAATGGAACTGTTTTTGTGTTTCAGCAACACTTGGCTAAGCTGTAGTAGATACATCTGAAAAATAAATAAAAAACACTCCAATAGTCATAAGGAGTATTGCTACTTAAAGGTAAAGGTAAAGGTTCCCCTTGACAATTTTTGTCCAGTCGTGTTCGACTCTAGGGGGCGGTGCTCATCCCCGTTTCCAAGCCATAGAGCCAGCGTTTGTCCGAAGACAATCTTCCGTGGTCACATGGCCAGTGCGACTTAGACACGGAACGCTGTTACCTTCCCACCGAAGTGGTCCCTATTTATCTACTTGCATTTGCATGTTTTCGAACTGCTAGGTTGGCGGGAGCTGGGACAAGCGACGGGCACTCACTCCGTCGCGTGGATTTGATCTTACGACTGCTTGGTCTTCTGACCCTGCAGCACAGGCTTCTTAATGCTGCAGTAAATTAACACCAGTGTTTTGAGTTAAAAATGTCATATTGTAGGCTTGGTTACAGATGCATAGAGGGTCATTTTACATTATTACATTCCAAAGAGAATAGGTGTATAATGTTGCATTTAAAAATCACATGCATGTTTTATTATTAACCTCACACAAATGTAAAAACCTTTTCATGAGACACAACTATAATGAATAAATATATAAGAGAGTGGGGAGTGGAAATGCAATGGTAGCGCATGTCTCCAGCTTATATGCACTCAACTGAAACTCTGCTTAGAACTTACACAAATTGTCTATGATCAACAAGCAAAAAGATATGCTCCAGGAGATCTTTTCCTGCATATACTCCATGCATACTTTAAAATGAATGTAGAGGTTCCCCATGTTCATTCATTCATCTTTGCTTTGTGGAACAGAGACTTTTGTTGGACATTTGTTACTTTTTTGGACCAAAATATTACTTTTGGATTACAGCTCCCAGAAACCTCCAGCCGCCATGGCCCTTAGCCCCATCCAAGAAGTAACTTCCCCAGGGTAGGGGAAATGGCTATACTCAAGTTGCATTCAACACATATAATAGGGATTCCGTTGATCTCAACAAAAAGCAGTTTTGTACATTACCAAAATGAGATAGCTGTCTTTGCTGCAAACAGTACTCTTACCTAAAAAAAAATAATAATAATGAAGATCATTAGTTTCAAACTCCTCAAACATTTCTAAAGCAACTTTTCTGATGTCCTGAAAACCACATAACAGACCTCAAAAACATCAAGGGAGCTACACCAAAACAGGAAACGAAAATTTCTTTCACATAGTAATTGACATTAGAAGGAAATCTTGAGTCAAGGACATTTAGCATTAGTTTACAATACAATAAAAACCTATCTAAAGCAGGCACACAAATGATTAGCAAGAGAAACTTGATTTTGTTGTTTAGATGTGGTTCTTGTACCAGAAAAATAATTCAAGAGTTATAATGCTTTTAAGTTTTTAAGTTATTTCCCAGAAATAACATTCTCAGTTATGAGTTGACTGTATCACTAATATCGCTTGAAGCTAAGCATTCGAGAAGAGGTTTTGAGTTTAATACTTGGGTTCCATTTTACTATCAGGGCATATTTTACTATCATGTGTTATCTGTAACAGTGAGCCAGCCAAGAGATATGTTCAGACATCACACACTCTTAAGAAGTGTGACTTATTCTTGAAAACTCTTGGCCTCCTGTGAATGAGCAAGCATGCTTCTGAATACTGGTTAGTGACTCCCACTACAGCAGGAAGAGCTACAGAAGTTGCTGAATGTTCATCATTGGCTTGTTTATCATGATTCTAGGCCAGCTTTATCTTTCATAATGTTCTGAACCCTGTGGCCAATTCTACTCATCATGACCAAAATATTTTACATGCAAAACACCAAAGGACTCCATCTTGTTGATAAAATCCTCCCTTGCAGTTTCCAAATAATGCTAGAGTACATGAATCACCCTGTACTCAATTAAAATAAGAAGGTTCCCATGATATCATTTAATCTATGGCATTAGCAACACTGCAATGACTTGTGTTCTTATGGAGTCTAGCAAGATGATACAAGCATTGCTTGGTACCATTACTCAGTACATGCTTATATTTCAGTCTCTTCCAACTGTATACTGGAAGCTCCATAATTAGAGTGTTGCACTGCAATCTAAATGACCTATACAGGATGGCAAATCTAAAGGGTATAATTGACTATAAGGCTAAAAAGATCAGTTTTCAGTTTGGAAACTTGCAGACACAATGTACCACAACTACCAAAAAACCAAAACAAACAAACAAAAAAAACCACCCACAAATCATTTCATCCCTGTTTCACCTGATCCATCTTGAACAAGCTTTATGCCATCTTTTTTTCCCTTTCTGGTAGTCTTAGTTGACTTAAAGATACTTTTATTTAAGCATTTATGCCCTAGCGAGGCAGCCTAGAAAATATACTAGAGGTAATATAAATTTAAAACCAGCAGGTAAAACAGAAAGCAATCCAAGCTGATAAACACATACATCACACAATGCAACAAATGTTGCAGCAACTGCTTAAAAAAATCCTAACCCACATCCATCCAAAGGTGTCCAGAAAACTCACACACACAACTTGGCCAAATAAGTGAAAGCTAAAACAGAAGGAGCAAGAATTACTTTGTCACACAAAAAGATCTGCAAGTCTGGCTCAGAGTGGGGAGGGACCTTCCTCAACCTGTCACCCACCCATATTTCAGATAGACAAATGGAATATGATATCTGAGACGGTTCTTAGTTCTTCAGCAGCTGTACTGATAACACTATGTACAAGAAATAAAACAGTCCTCACTACTTTGAGAAATATATAAAACCTTAAAGGCATTTTTTAAATAGATTTCAAAGGCTCCCTTCTGATGAAACTCAATACAAAATACTTTAGTACTTTACTATCCTATGAGTGAAAGAGCTGAGGGGGGGGGACTGGCCTAGTGTTACTCAGAACTTCAGAGCTAGAGAGATTTAAAAATTGGCCTAACTACATCCAAACCAACAGTACTACGCTGCTTAGACACTGGCAGATTTTTAGGACTCAGTGACAAAATTTCACTACAGTACCTTCCATGTGGGGTAATTGGTATAATTGCAAGACAACTAATTATCAATATTCCTTTCTCCCATGTGTCTCTGAGAGTTTAAAACAGGTTATCAACAGACCTGTTTACACTGTGAGTTCTAAATTCTGTAGAACAGTAAATATATAAAAGAGCAGGAGAAATATATATGCTTAGAAGCTTAATGAGAGCTGAAGTATTTTAATATACGATGTTGAGTTCATGGAGAAGTAATCAAATCAAAGTATGGCTCCAAATAATACATATGAAGCACCATATAAGAAGCAGTTTTTGTTATTTTATGTGCCGCTTCCTACAAAAAGATGACCTATGAATGAATAATCTCCAAATCGTTGTATCATTAATAGTCCTGCTCAGCTTTGTAAACTCAAAGTTGTGACTTCCTTTATGGAGTAATCTACCACATATTTGGTATTCCTGTTTTCTTGCTGCTTTCTACTTTTCTTAGAGAGAATTCGGGTTGATTTGATCCAGGACCCACTTTTTTATCCTTCTAGTGATCTGAAGTATCTACAAAGCTGTCTTGTAGCACCATACTTTGAATAAACCAATCTCTCTCCTTTTGGCTTTATATATATATAGTACTGTTGACCTTTCACATTCATACACAGTTATCAGAAACACAACTGTGTTGAGGATCTTGGCCTTGGTCTCCAGTGACACATCTTTACACTTAGTGATCTTTTCTCATTCCTTAATTGCTGCCCTTTTGAATCTCCATCTTTATGTGATTTGTTTGGCTTCGGTCACCATTTGGGTTTTTTATGATTGAACCATGGTATACAAAATTTTTAACAATTTCAATTTCTTCATCGTCAATGTTAAAGTTCCATAGTTCTTCTGTAGTCATGGTGTTTGCCTTCCTAATAATCAACAGCAGTCCTGCTTTTGCACTTTCTGCCTTCAAATTAATCAGGACTTGTTTCAAGTCATTGCTTTCTGCCAGTAATATGGTGTCATCAGTGTATATTAAATTACTGATGTATCTACTAAAAATGTTCATTCTGCCTTCACCTGAATTTAAACCAGGTTTCCATATGATATTTCTGCCTACAGATCAAACAGAGAGGGAAATAAACTGCACCCTTTTCTAATACCTTTGCTTATAGGAAACCATTCTGTTTCTCTAGCAGGTCAGAGCTTTACATATTCCCTTTCACTGAAACTGTTCATACTGCTGAAAAGATAAGTTGAAAAACAAAAACAGTAGATGTCTCATTGAGGAGTACAATCCTCAATGAAAAACAGAAAGAAAAGCTCTTGCTCCTTATGTGATTCTCTCTCATCACACACAACATCCCTTCTTTGGTTCCAGCAAAGAGTCCCAGGATTTAAAAATAAAGTTGATAAAAGCAAAATTACCCTAAAAATGGAATCTCGCTGCAAAGAGACATTTTCATCGTGGTTTGAACTATGGGTGCCTTTCTAGTTCATAGCAGAGCTCAGTTATCAGTACTAAATATGCGTAATGTTTCTTAAATATAGGGCTTGAAACAAAATGACTCCTAATCAGATCTGGCATGAAAAGGAAAAAGAAAAATGCATAGGGTGAGGTAAGTGTGATCATACCCTGCAGAAGAACAGCGGATGGCAGGGCTTCAGCACATTACTTAGACACTAAACAGTTGAGCGCTAGAGATAATTCTCAGGTAAACTTTCCATGAGCCACTACGTCATCCTTCCATAACCTCCCGGCATTAATCATGTCAGTAGTAACCTGATGCAACCAAGGAAGAATGTCTGATTTACAGGGAGGCAGGGCAATGCAAGGAGAACAAACACACTGGCATGTCAAGAAAGGAAACAGCCAACTCAAATTTAATTTCAGCTCTGTAACTCACCCCAGAAGAAAACAAACATTTTCCATCCCAACCCCCCAACCCCAACCAGGCATGTTGTTTGCACAGATTTACTGACTGAGGACAATCTCTTAAATTCTGATTTTCCAGCACTCTTCCTGGACGTCACGAAAATTATAATGTGGGAAGAAATACGCATGTATCTCTTCCCATATTAGGCTCAGGAATGCTAAGCTGCTCCCACAGTCTTGGTATACTTGTGTCTAAATCACGCAGAGCCCAATCTATTGAGTCCTCAGCAGTTACAGTTCAGTAACCTTAATAACTTACTGTAGGGCCACCAGGACGAGGCCATCATATCCTCAGGACACCAACATAAACACAGGAAACAGAATATTATTGATGCTTATGCTGTTACTAGGTGTTATAAAAAGCTCATGATTCTGTGTGAGTGTGAGTCTTATATCTTACTCTGACTCACTCCCCTGGAAATATTAACCAATCCAAGATACATGACCTGATAGAAAGTAAGACAAACCCCTTTAAACATGGAGGTGGAACTGCCTCTGTTAATCACATGCCAGGTCTTAGAAAAGTTCATTTTTTGAACTCCAATTCCCAGAATTCCCTAGTCTTACACTAAGACTCTCCATTCAGAATTAGGTGTCATTGGCTAACCAGAAGTCAAATAACATGTTGACTAGAAGATACTGGGAGGAGTTCATAAAGCTCTGGCTGCACATTGACAAAGCAGAAGGGCAGCATTTTCAACACACATTTGGCTGTTACTAGTTTGTTGAGTTCCCTGCTACAGTTTATAAATAAGAATATCCATTCACATGTTGGCCAGCTAAGACAATTAGTACTAACAAGTTCAAGTAAAGAAAGACTAGAGAATACTTGAAAAGTATTCCCAGAGAAACAGCCATCTTTCACTTCATTGTGTTCTGATAACTTGGGTTATTACCCTGACATCTGATAGCAATGTCATTAGATTGTTAACATGAATGAAAGTCACCCAGTTATTTCTGTAAAGGTACTCTTGCATTTAATCCTGACTCTGAGCCTTTTTTAAAAAAAACCCTATATATCTTGAAATCTTTATCTCCAGTTTGGTATCTAGGAAATATTTCCTTAGCGGGAGACAAGGGGAGCATAATTTTGACTCCTGATCACACCACACTTTTTTTTTTATCATAACCCTGTTTCACATGAGCAAGGATTACGCAGAGGCACAGGAATTTCAAAGCGAAGTCTTTTGCCTGAAGGATAAACAAATTGCTTATACCAGCAAAATGCCCCGTAGATGTACATCAGCACCCAAGAAAAAAAAGTCCCACTCAGCCATTCTGGTTTCAAGTATTTGTTTACTATAATATAACCTAGGGAGGCTCATTGGGTCACAATATGGAGGAAAGTCTTCTCCTTTTTGGTACCAACCATGTTGAGTGGTCTACCCATTGACGGATATTTCTGCCATGTATGTATGTATGTATGTATGTATGTATGTATGTATGTATGTATGTATGTATGTATGTATGTATGTATGTATGTATGTATGTATGTATGTATGTATGTATGTACGTACGTACGTATGTATGTATGTATGTGTGTGTGTGTGTGTGTGTGTGTGTGTGTTTTGAACAACTTTGCAGCTTTAAAAAATAAAAGTAGTACAGGAACAATCTAAAATAAATAAATAAAATCAGGTAGAGGGAGGCAAGTGCATGCTTTCCAACCCTGTTACCCTATCTCTAGATGTCGAGCTGGATAAACGCATTGGGAAAGCAGCCACCATGTTCTCTAGACTCACAAAGAGAGTATGGCTCAATAAGAAACTGACAACACATACCAAGATCCAGGTCTATAGAGCCTGTGTCCTGAGCACACTCCTGTACTGCAGCGAGTCCTGGACACTTTGTGCCCGGCAGGAGAGGAAGCTGAACACCTTCCATATGCGTTGCCTACGACGGATTTTTGGTATCACCTGGCAGGACAGAGTTCCAAATAGAGTAGTCCTAGAACGAGCTGGAATTTTCAGCATGCATACATTACTGAAACAGAGACGCCTACGCTGGCTTGGGCACGTTGTGAGAATGGCTGATGGTCGGATTCCAAAGGATCTCCTATATGGAGAATTAGTGCAGGGAAATCGCCCCAGAGGGAGACCACAGCTGCGATACAAGGACATCTGCAAGCGGGATCTGAAGGCCTTAGGAATAGACCTCAACAGATGGGAAACTCTGACATCTGATCGTTCAGCCTGGAGGCAGGCAGTACATCACGGCCTCTCCCAATTTGAAGAGACCCTTGTCCAGCAGGCTGAGGCAAAGAGGAAGTCACAAAGGAAGCAAAACCAGGGAGCTGGACAGGGGACAGATTGGATTTGTCTCCAGTGTGGAAGGGATTGTCACTCTCGAATTGGCCTCCTCAGCCACACTAGAAGCTGTTCCAAGTCCTCCATACAGAGCACGATACCATAGTCTTTCGAGACTGAAGGATGCCTACTATACCCTATTTTTGATCTTTCTGTGTTGACAAGGGAAGTCTGCAAAGAAGTTTTAACCATACTTGGATGAATTTATCTAAAAAGATCCACATGATCAGTAACTTTGGGTTACCATGGTTGTGACATTATACCTAGTGTGGTACAGTATAGTAGAATGTGCAATAGAGCTCAGAAGGCCTGGGTACATAGACCTCCACAGGCTGTAGACATTCATGAGCAGGAAGAGGTGGCAGTGATAAAACCACTCCTGAAATATCTCATTTAGCTTGAAAGCCCTATTAGTATTGCTTGCTTCTAATATGTTGGCTCTGACCTAATGTAATAGTTTTCTCACCATGTTCAATTAAATGAAGTGACACGTTCTTTGCATTCCTTCCCCATCAATATGGGGAGTTTGATTGTGGAAGATGTAAGGTTGGGATCCATATCCCCAACTCCTCTATGCAATTTGTAACTGGAATGCCTGTATAGATGACAAGTGTGGGACAATTCAGACTTTCATACGTTGGCGTTAATTGTTGGAGAGCATGACTTGCTGTAACAAAGGTAAAGCTTGCAGTTATTATGGGAAGAAGCCAAGGTTGATTTTGAAAGTCAAAAAGCACTCCGGCAGCAGGAGGCCAGGAAGGGAGGATAGCTTCAACCAGGAAAAGGTAAGGATGTGGGTATCAGTAGAAAATAGGGGATGATGTAATATATTCAGGAAACAGCACTGACTGAGCTGAGAACATTAGTTTAAATGAGATATCCCCTCTATATAAAAAGTTGGTCTGCTGGGTGTACTCTAGGATGAAGACTATCTGAAGGCAGAGGATAACACATATCACTGTCTCTTATCCTTTCCCTCCTGGGATGGGTGGAGAAGGAAAGCTGTTAATGTCACTGAACTAATTTGCATTAGATATGGGTTGATAAGAATGTTTTTGAACTGGTTCACTTTTGCAAGTGTTGACTCATAAATCCTGTTCAGTGCTTGTGAACAGCATACTACAGTTAATGGTACCAACAGCAGGAAAAAGTCTCAAAATGTAGTATTTTAAATAATATTTGGAAAAAAATGTTAATGGAAATTTCACTGGGCACATTTCTTCAGAGGGGACATGTCATTTCTCACATTTTTGTTGTTGTTTATTCATTTAGTTGTGTCCGACTCTACGTGAGGTTGTGTATGTGAGAAGTTAGGCTCCAATACTTTGGCCATTTCATGAGAAGAGAGGACTCCCTGGAAAGGGGAAAATGTGAAGGCAAGAGGAGAAGAGGACGACAGAGGACGAGATGGCTGGACAGTGTCATCGAAGCTACCAACATGAATTTGACAAAACTATGGGAGGCAGTGGAAGATAGGAGGGCCTGGCGTGCTCTGGTCCATGGGGTCACAAAGAGTCTGACATGACTTAATGACTAAACAACAACAACAATGATTACAATATGCATAGCACAGGATTACACCTGTATATCTCTAGGTACAGTGGTGCCTCGACTTACAAACGGCCTTACTTATGATCATTTCGAGTTACAACCAGATCCGGCAGCAAAATTTTGCTTCTACTTGAGACCAGAGCTTCCACTAACAAACAGAAAGGGGGAGGGAAAAAAGGCGGGAAATTTAAATTGTTTTTTGTTTTTGTTTTTTGCTCTCTTCCCCCATTTCCAATGGGTCTTGGGGCGAGGTTGTTGCTTTTTGGAGTGTTTTTTCCCCATTTCTGATGGTTTTTTTTTGTTCCCCCCATTTCTGATGGGTCTTGGGGGTTTTGGTTGGTTTGGGTTTTTTCCCCATATCCAATGTGTCTTGGGGAGATTGTTTGTTTTTTTGGCTTTTTCTCCCCCATTTCCAATGGGTCTTGGGGTTTTGTTTAGTTTTTTGCTTTTTTGAGTGTTTTTTCCCATTTCTGATGGGTCTTGGGTGGTTTGGTTGCTTTTGGGAGGGGGTTCCCATTTCTGTTGGGTCCTGCATGCTTCCTTTGCTTTTTCCTTTATTTATTTTTTGCATTTCCGACCTTCCCCCTTTGTTCTCTGTGCATTTCCAATCTGCTCCATTTGTTTTCTGTGCATTTCCAACGGGTCTTGCACACTTGATTGCTTTTCTCCCCCCCCTTTTGGCCAGAAGGGATTAATCGCATTTCCAATGAGTCTTGCAGTGATTTTTTTTTTTTGGTGATTGTTTTATTCAGCCAGAACAGATTAATTGCTTCAATGCATTCCTATGGGAAATGGTGCTCCGACTTAAGATCATTTCGAGTTACATCCATCTTCTGAACGGATTATGGTTGTAAGTCGAGGCACCACTGTAGTTAGCATAGAAGTATTTGGTAAAGGTTCCCCTTGATATTTAGTCCAGTCGTGTCCGACTCTAGGTCGCAATGCTCCTCCCCGTTTCTAAGTCAGTATTTGTCTGAAGACAGTTTCTGAGGTCACGTGGCCAGCGTGACTAGATACAGAATGCTGTTACTTTCTCACTGAGGGGTTACCTATTTATCTACTTGCATTTTTACATGCTTTCAAACTGCTAGGTTGGCAGGAGCTGGGACAAGCGACGGGAGCTCACTCCGTGGTGTGGATTCGATCTTACGACTGCTGGTCTTCTGACCTCGCAGCACAGAGGCTTCTGCGGTTTAACCCGCAGCACCACCACGTCCCTATAGAAGTATTGCTGGGGCGTAATATTGGAAAAGTGTGCTTCCCTTCCCATCCTATTTGTGGTCTTTCAAAAAGTTTCCCAGTGCTTGGCCACTGTGGCAAAAAAGGATGCTGGATTAGGGAGACCTTAGATCTTTATAGGGATGCTCTTATTTTCTCATGGCTGATCTTGACTCTCCTGGTTGTTTTTTCTCCCCCACTTTTAAAAGTCAGCACATCAACGTCCCTTTACCACAGTTGGACTGAACCTTACATAGGAAATACATCTCTCTTAAAATTTTGAACCCACTTTTACTGATGTTTGTGTTTTTCTTCAACTGCCATGTTAATGAAAATGTTGAATAAGTAGAAAGTAGGGGGGTTGATTTTTCTTTCCTTTTTAATGCTCATAGTGCTAACACAGAAATATTATGAAAAACTTTAGCCAGTATCCTCCTGCAGAGGTTTGCTTGTGCAGCAGGAATGACATCATGGGCAGTGGCAGATTTCCACTAATAAGTTCCTTTTTCAGTTGCAGGGTGCATGCAACATCATCTCATTATGCATGAGCTGCATGCACCCAAAATAGAAAAAGGAACTCTTTAATTCCCAGCAATCTAATGCTTCTGGTGATGTAGTTCCTGCCATGCAGGCAAAGCTCTGCAAGAAAATACTGACCACTGTCACCATCCAAGCTCTTTGTTTTTGCAATGGCAAAAAGTGATACCATCCTATAACTACCCGCCTGTACGAAATTTTCTCTGCATAAGGAGTTACTTTCACATAGAAGTTCTCCACATGTGGTCATACTGTTAATTAAACTTGTGATGAAGATTTTCCCTGTTTTCTGCAAAATTTCTACATCAGAATTTCCAGTGGTTCTGATGGAAACTCTTAATACTACACATGTTGCTATACAACTTGTTGAAAATGGTGCAAAAAGCTGCTCTGCGAAAATAACTTCTCATCAGGACAAATTAACATGATCACTATAAACAGCTGTCTCAAGTCCACTTTATGAAATGGGTGCATTTTCCCCATATCCATCACCCAACATAGAATTAACAAGAGAAATAATGATGACGGGAATATTTTATAGGCTCTTTTAAGCGAAAGATGTCCAAAGAAGAACAGCTAGACAATTGTAAGTTATGGTTTATTTTGAGAAGATGTCACATGCTTGCTTAGAGAAGACAGAGAATAACCTGAAATTGTGGTTGCTTACTGTAATCATGTAAAAATGGCTGTAGAAAAAAAATGTACAGATAAAGCGAGCTGCTTATATACCAACTGCTCCACACCACTTAAAGCAGTGGTCCCCAACTGCAGACCAGTTGGGGGGGCACAGTTCGTGTGTGCAGGGACATGGCACATTCGTGCAGGGGTGTGGTGCACTTGTGGGGGGCACTCACGGGGGCAGCAGATCTGTGTCTGTGACCCGGTCCGGCCTAGGCCATGGAACGGTGCTGGGTTGCAGACCAGGGGTTGGGGATCCCTGACTTAAAGCGCTCTCTGGGCATGTACAAGTTAATTATGCAGGGCACACACTGCCACCGCTGCCTCCGTGAGCTAGATACTCACTTTACCAACCTTGGAAGCAGAATACTAATAACGCAATCTTGACATGTGACCCCCACCCACGTTTTGCAAGTCTTCCAATAGTAGACAATGCCCTCAAGTACTGCTCAGAACTCATACTAATGACTACCTGACTATAACTGGCAGTACATCAGATGGCATCATTCAGTGATCAGCCAACTCTATCTGCAACTATGCAGACTCTCGCTGCCTTTTATTAAGTCTGAGAAGAGTAAATGTGTTGCATGTTAAGCAAAGAACTTAAAATCCGTATTTTACTTTCATGACAATTATAATAGTCTTAGAATTGCAGAGACAGGAAAAGATCCTAAAGATCACTAAGTCTATCCCCTGCCAAGACTTAGTGGAGAATCATTCCCAACCTCTGACTCTGCAGCCTAAACCACTGAGCTTTCCAAAATTGATATGGGTCTGGCATTTTATAGCATGAAATCATTTTTAGGATCAAGACTCCAACTGATGAGATTACAGGAAGCAAGGCTTTGACTTACAATGGCTTTGTGCCCAATTGTAAAAATACTGCACTTTCCCTCCTGCTTGATTCACCTCTAAGAGAAGCCATAGGAAGTAGTCCGCCTGAAGGAGAATCTTCCACAACTGAACTCATCAAGGAGTTAATCTTTCAATCCTGAGAAAAACTACCACTAGCTTAATGCAGTTCAGCAAATTCAGGTCCTCGAAAAACTTTTCCTCCCTTTCCTCCTGACTAGAGTGCAATATGACATACCTGATTTATGGTGTAGTGTGATGCCCCCCCCCCTTTGTTCTGGAAGTTGTTCTGCTTCAGCTATTCCTTGACTTGATAAGAAGCCAAACGCTGGAAATGATATCACAGCTTTCACAACAAGTTAGTTATGCCATGTTCAGACAATGTATTACTTCATTTTAGTGTATCAAATCCCATTATGGCAAACAGAACAGCTATATGCTGCTTTATAGTAGGTTGTTTATATGAAAAGTGTCATGGATTTTTTAAAAGAATCAAATGTATTTGTTGTTGTTGTTTAGTCATTAAGTTGTGTCCGTCTCTTCGTGACCCCATGGATCGGAGTACGCCAGGCCCTCCTGTCTTCCACTGCCTCCCAGAGTTTGGTCAAATTCATGTTGGTAGCTTCGGCGACACTGTCCATCCACTGATTAAAAGGGGACTGAAGGGTACTTGGGGAGAATGCAGCATTGTTATGATCGGAAATTGACGTATTTTCTGCCCCTCCACTTCAATGTTCTTACTACTACAAAGAAGAGGTTTCTAAAAGGCACATATCTGGTTGCTCCTCTTGGTCTCCCAACAGGATCTCTGAGCAGTGGCAGACACAAGGCCAGGCATGTATGCACATGTTCTCACACATACACACCCTTACATTCCTGCTCCTCCCCAGAGCAGCCACTAAATGTCAGGATTTTTTCCTTTAAGTGAACAAGGGGTTAAATTTAATATTGTAGTAAAGAATGCAAAGTCATTCCTGTAATGTCAAGTCAATGAATGACTGATGGCATACAGGTGGGACCAGCTTATGTAATGCTTGTTAAACATGTTCAGCTGCCATGTGTGCAGTGATAGGCTGCTCTCAGTATATAAGCAGGTGTATGAGAGTACCATTTTGCCACTCAGTTGTGAGTCTGGTGGTCATTTGCTTTACATGAATGTGAATATAATGTTGTTCTGACAAGTCTATGCAAATGTTTATGTTGCCATGTACAGTGGTGCCCCGCATAGCGAGCGCACCATTTAACGATGAATCCGCATAGCGATGTGTTTTTGCTATCATTTTTTCGATTGCATAACGACGTTCACAATGCCTAAAAATCGCATTGCAATGATCGGTAAGTGTTTCGCTTACCGATCTTTGCATTGCGATGTTTTACAAACAGCTGATCAGTGGTTCCAAAATGGCCACCGGGTGAAGAAAATGGCTGCCCACAGCATTTTCGCACCCTGCCCTTGCTTACCGGGCAGCGAAAATGGTGGCCGGATGGAGAATTTTCCCCATAGCGGTGAGTTTTTCCCCATAGGAACACATTAAACGTGTTTTAATGCGTTCCTATGGGGTTTGTAGTCCCACATAGCGATGAATCTGGATAGCGACAATTTTTTCAGAACGGATTATTGTTGCTATGTGGGGCACCACTGTATGTCTAACCAAGCCTAATATATTATGATATAAGTTGTATCCGAACTTTCTCCGTGCATTTTCTTATGTCTGCGTCTTTACTAATGAAGGGGAGGATTTGAAGCAGCGAGATAAGGGGCTCTGTGTAACTTGTTGTCTTTAGCTCCAAGGTTTGTTTTTCCCAAACAGAGTGCTCTTACAAGCTTCATATCCAATCCAAATTTAAGCTTTTGGAGAGGCAATAACCATATAAAGCCTCTGGAGTTGGCCCCACGCCAGCGCCTCCAAGAATCAACTTCATGGAAGCCAACTACTGGTTTCCTCCCAGGCAATGCTCCACTGGGTAAACATTCTGAGGGAGGCCAGGAAATCAACTACGAAAAGGCAGGCCTTCTTCACAATGGCAACCACACTTTCAAACCAGTTTCCCAGTGGAGCTGAGCCTAGCGCTCTCACTCCTAATGCTTAGAAGGCTTCTGAAGATGCTGCTCTATTGAGATGCCTTCCAAAGCATCCCGGCCTGATTTTTATGCCTCTTGTTACCTTTAGAATTCATGCATCTTGCTGCATGTGCTCTTATTTGTTTATTGGTCTTTTTAAAATAATAGCGGATGTCCAGTTTTATTATTTTGCTCTAAACCACACAGAATAGTGCCTCTCACTAATGGGGCGGTATTCAAATCAAATAAATAAATAAATACCGCTATTGCTCTGTTGCTCTGCTTTCTTGCCTCCCTACCAAAATAAAACAAAAAACCCCATACCAAAATAAAACAAAAATCCCCAAACAAAACAAAACCAAACTAAAAAACCTCACCAACAAACACAATTTAAATAAACAATTACATTGCCTGGGCCTAACATCCAACACCATTATACTGGCATAATTTTACATTACACAGAGATGAGCAGAATTTCAGCCAATGACATTAACAGGGGATTGAATAAGTACATGATGCACAAGGGCATCAATGGCTACTAGTCAAAACAGTCACACATGACCTCTCATATCAGATGCAATATACCTCCATATATCATTTACTGGAGAATGTGAGACAGATGATGCAGCTGCACTCAAGCTCCCTGTACACAACTGAATGACCACTGTGTGGACAGAAATGTTAGACTATATAAGCATTTAATCAGGTCCAGCACAGCTCTTCTTAGATTTCAATGAATGTCAAGTGCAGTATGAGATAAAATGGCTGTTAGGCCTTTACTTACTATGGACTGCCTACCAGAATTACTACAGGAAAGGAGCTTAGCTACAAATGACTTATTTGCTAGTTGTTTACTACTATTTTTAACTTGGCACATTATATCTACCATGATGGGCCAAGAGTTATGTATTCCAGGTTCTCTGTTATAAACCTCCGATGAAGAATTGTGAAGTATGTTCATGAACACCGTCGACCAAGTTTACTATTCAGTCCTATCAACCCAAAACAACATACCTTTATTTCAAATATTAACATGGGCAGAGAGGCAATGCTGTATCAGTCCTCCAAAATAAGAGATGTACAACACCATTATAACATGCAGTCTACAGGCCTTCTCTTCACATTTCTGTTCCTATGCTATCATCTGGTATCCAAAAGTCAGTCATCCCTATCATCTGTTTCTAGGTAGTTTTCAAAGAGCTAGCCTTTTTAGCTTGCCTCAGCATGTTGCCAACATTATATTGTCCAAGGAAATTGATTTTTTAAAAATATCAATGAAAGCTCACATTGAAACAAATCCATTAGTCTTTAGGGTGCCACAATATTTTGTACTTTGCTTTTCTAATTTCTCTCCCCCCTCCTTTCCTTTAATTTTGTCACCTCTATGATAGACTGTTGCCCTTTACTGCACTACGGGGTTAACTGGTATCTAGATGGAGTTATGCTGAACTGAACTTTCATTTTGCAACTAATAGTTGTGTCAAATAGCAGCAGATAATATTTCCTGTAAAGATTTCCCAGGAATAAAAGCAGTTAACTTTTCTCTGCAATGGTTTCCAGCATATTAGCAAAGTTGTATATTTCTCTCTTTTAACTAAAATGCTAGAGGCAAATGGAGAAAAAAATACTATGTTTGGAAAAAAAAATCCTTAAAACTAAAACAAGTAAGAATACAGTATTTTATTTGTTGGCTGAACAGACCAGACAATTGCCATGTGGCAAGCATCTGTTGGTGTCTACACCTCAAAGCTGTTTTCGTGCTTTTTTAAAACACTGGCATAGCATTAGATCTGTGTCTGATGAGACAACATGGACTAGGACTATGCAATACTTTCTGGAAAAAACCCAAGGCTATGTGCAGTCAATAAAGTAAACTTTCATTGACTTGATAGGCAGCAATACATTACATCCAAAATGTAGTAAGATAGAACAAATTGGTACCTTTTTAACAAGAAAAAATATTTTTAAAACTTCCTAAAAGATCACTAAAGAGTCATCCAGAACACATGAGCTAATGCAGACTAACTGGTGCCTTCTCCTTCTGCTCTGTCATTATCTATCAGTAATAGATGGTTTAATCCTAAAAATATATGATCTGGTTTTCATTCTGGGTACTAGCTTCCAGATGGAAGGAGGTAAAATGCAGAATGTAATTTAGCTTACAAAAGCTTTCAATGTGCATTAAATGTATTGGTGACCCCCTGAAAGATAAGAAAACTTAATTCTGGCAAAGAAGAATATTCAGCTTTTCTGTTTCAGACAAGTTAGATTTTTTTAAAAAAAATCACTAAAGTGATGGGTTAACTTGTGTCACAGCACCTGGCACACTAAAGCACTATTTAGTTTCATTTCTCAGTATAAATAATTGCTGCATATTAAAGCACCTTCTGTTAAGTTACAATTGTTACATTCTAAGGAAACCAGTTTATCATATAGGTGCAAAAGAACAAATGTTAACTTTGAATAGCTACTTGCAGATTTCAACCTGCTACAGGAAGTTCTTTTTAAAAAAAAATCACTGTGAAACTTTGCTTATCTGAAAGGTACACAGATGTTTGAAAGGCATGCTGACTGTGAACAGTTCACAGTATTTTGAGTTATAAAAGTAACTTCTTCCTTTTAAAGGGATTGCAATTTGCTGTACTTATGGTTCTTGATGGCACTTAGATAATCGCGTTCTCTGTGTACCTCACAAACGTCGAATAGCACAGAAAATTGTCGCCACAGTTAAAAATACACAAATTATCCATCATGGATGATATCTTTAGAACAAACTAGAGCAATCACAAATGACAACAGGTATAATCCACAATAAATGCCTGTTGCATAGCCTGTGTATTTTTAAATTATAGGGTCTCATGGACAAATCCATGTTCAAATGAATTTTAATTTGGTAGTTTTATTTAAAAGTAGTTTCAGCTAGTGACAGGGTTAACTGCATTTTAATGTGTTTTTGGTTTTTATGTTTTTCCTGCATATTGAAAACCACCCAGAGAGTGGAAAAACTAATGAGATGGTACTGTATAGAAATGGAAATAAATAAAATAATAAATAATATATAATAAATAAATCCATAAGCTTAAGGATTTACACACAGCATTTTGCTAACTTCATTCCCAGGTTTGTAAGCCATTCAGCAGAGATGTGTTCAAAAAGAGGTATGCCATATACTCTTATAACATCCACAGTTTTTTTTCTTTTTGAACATGCCTTAATTTAGAAAAATATTGTTGACAGTTTCTAAAAAACACAGGGAGAGGAAAACACAGTACCTGCTCCTCCATGCACTGAATGAGTATACGAAGAGGCTGAGGGAGCCAGATCTACCCATGGGCTCTAGAGGTGCATCTCTCCCAAAATACATCATAAAACTAATTAGGGCCATTCCCCCTGTATCGCAATATATGGAGTGCTTGGTTCCGGAAGTGGGCAGAGACAGCCCCACAATTTCTTCCATGTCTTCATTCCACAGAGGGAGAGCATTGTTTCCATCTCTCCTAGTTACTGTTTCACAGGATTCAGGTTTCCCATCCTATATCTAGACAACATTAGCCTTTTCGTGGCGAAGGGGCTTGAGTAACTCAGAAGCTATGGGCTATGCCGTGTAGGGACACCCAAGACGGACAGGACATAGTGGAGAGTTCCGACTAAACGCAATCCACCTGGAGTAGGAACTGGCAATGCCACTCCAGTATCTTTGCCAAGAACGCCCCATGATCAGAAACAAAAGGATAAAAGATATGACGACGGAAGATGGGCCCCTCAGGTTGGAAGGCGTCCAACATGCTACTGTGGAAAAGCAGAGGACAAGTACAAGTAGCTCCAGAGCTAATGAAGGGGTTGGGCCAAAGCCGAAAGAACGCTCAGTTGTGGACGTGCCTGGAAGTGACAGGAAAGTCCAATGCTGCAAAGAAAAATACTGCATAGGAACCTGGAATGTAAGATCTATGAACATTGGGAAGCTGGAGGTGGTCAAACAGGAGATGGCAATTATAAACATCGACATCCTGGGCATCAGTGAACTAAAATGGACAGGAATGGGCGAATTCAGCTCAGATGATTATCATATCTACTATTGTGGGCAAGAATCCCGTAGAAGGAATGGAGTAGCCCTCATAGTCAACAAAAGAGTGGGAAAAGTCGTAATGGGATACAATCTCAAAAATGATAGAATGATGTCAATACGAATCCAAGGCAGACCTTTCAACATCACAACAATCCAAGTTTATGCACCAACCAGCATTGCTGAGGAGACTGAAATTGAACAATTTTATGAAGATTTACAACACCTTCTAGAACTGACACTAAAGAAAGATGTTCTTCTCATTCTAGGGGACTGGAATGCTAAAGTAGGGAGTCAAGAGATAAAAGGAACAACAGGGAAGTTTGACCTTGGAGTTCAGAATGAAGCAGGACAAAGGCTAATAGAGTTTGTCAAGAGAATAAACTAGTGATCAAAAACACTCTTTTCCAACAACACAAGAGGCGATTCTATACATGGAAATCACCAGATGGGCAATATCAAAATCAGATTGATTATATTCTCTGCAGCCAAAGATGGAGAAGCTCTATACAGTCAGCAAAAACGACCTGGAGCTGATTGCGGCTCTGATCATCAGCTTCTCATAGCAAAATTCAAGCTTAGACTGAAGAGAGTAGGAAAAACCACTGGGCCACTCAGGTATAATCTAAACCAAATCCCTTATGAATACACAGTGGAAGTAAAGAACAAATTTAAGGAACTAGATTTGGTGGACAGAGTGCCTGAAGAACTTTGGATAGAGGCTCGTAACACTGTCCAGGAGGCAGCAACAAAAACCATCCCAAAGAAAAGGAAATGCAAGAAAGCAAAGTGGCTGTCCAATGAGGCCTTAGAAATAGCAGAGAGGAGAAGGGAAGCAAAATGCAAGGGAGATAGGGAAAGTTACAGAAAATTGAATGCAGACTTCCAAAGAATAGCAAGGAGAGACAAGAGGGCCTTCTTAAATGAACAATGCAAAGAAATAGAGGAAAATAACAGAAAAGGAAAAACCAGAGATCTGTTCAGGAAAATTGGAGATATTAGAGGAACATTTTGCGCAAAGATGAACATGATAAAAGACAAAAATGGGAGGGAATCTAACAGAAGCAGAAGGCGTCAAGAAGAGGTGGCAAGAATACACAGAGGAATCATATCAGAAAAATTTGGATATCCCGTACAACCCAGACAATGTAGTTGCTGACCTTGAGCCAGACATCCTGGAGAGTGAAGTCAAGAGGGCCTTAGAAAGCCTGGCTAACAACAAGGCCAGTGGAGGTGATGGCATTCCAGTTGAACTATTTAAAATCTTGAAAGATGATGCTGTTAAGGTGCTACATTCAATATGCCAGCAAGTTTGGAAAATCCAACAGTGGCCAGAGGATTGGAAAAGATCAGTCTACATCCCAATCCCAAAGAAAGGCAGTGCCAAAGAATGCTCCAACTACTGTACAATTGCACTCATTTCACACGCTAGCAAGATTATGCTCAAAATCCTCCAAGGTAGGCTTCAGCAGTATGTGGACTGAGAACTCCCAGAAGTACAAGCTGGATTCCGAAGAGGCAGAGGAACTAGAGACCAAATTGCTAACTTGCACTGGATTATGGAGAAAGCCAGAGAGTTCCAGAAAAATATCTACTTCTGCTTCATTGACTATGCAAAAGCCTTTGACTGTGTGGACCACAGCAAACTGTGGCAAGTTCTTAAAGAAATGGGAGTGCCTGACCACCTTGTGTGTCTCCTGAGAAACCTATATGTGGGACAGGAAGCAACAGTTAGAACTGGTCATGGAACAACTGATTGGTTCAAAATTGGGAAAGGAGTACGACAAGGCTGTATATTGTACCCCTTCTTATTTAACTTATATGCAGAATACATCATGCGGAAGGCTGGACTGGATGAAACTCAAGCCGAAATTAAGATTGCCGGAAGAAATATCAACAACCTCAGATATGCAGATGATACCACTCTGATGGCAGAAAGTGAGGAGGAATTAAAGAACCTTGTAATGAGGTTGAAAGAGGAGAGTGCAAAAAACGGTCTGAAACTCAACATCAAAAAAACTAACATCATGGCCACTGGTCCCATCACCTCCTGGGAAATAGAAGGGGAAGACATGGAGGCAGTGACAGATCTTATTTTCCTGGGCTCCATGATCACTGCAGATGGAGACAGCAGCCACGAAATTAAAAGACACCTGCTTCTTGGGAGGAAAGCGATGACAAATCTTGACAGCATCTTAAAAAGCAGAGACATCACCTTGCCAACAAAAGTCCGAATAGTCAAAGCTTTGGTTTTTCCTGTTGTGATGTATGGAAGTGAGAGCTGGACCATAAAGAAAGCAGACCGCCGAAGAATTGATGTCTTTGAATTGTGGTTCTGGAGGAGGCTCTTGAGAATCCCTTGGACTGCAAGGAGAACGAACCTATCAGTTCTAAAGGAAATCAACCCTGAGTGCTCACTGGAAGGACAGATCCTGAAGCTGAGGCTCCAGTACTTTGGCCATCTCATGAGAAGAAAAGAGTCCTTGGACAAAACCTTGATGTTAGGAAGGTGTGAAGGCAAGAGGAGAAGGGGACGACCGAGGATGAGATGGCTGGACAGTGTCTGCGAAGCAACCAACATGAATTTGACACAACTCCGGGAGGCAGTGGAAGATAGGAGGGCCTGGCGTGCTCTGGTCCATGGGGTCACAAAGAGTCGGACACGACTAAACGACTAAACACACACACAAGTAATAATACTTAATGAATGGGACTTGTTAAGTCAACATCTACAAAGTTCAACTGTTTCACTTAGTCTGCTCTATTTGGGACGAAGAAGTAGATTTAGCCCAGAAGTGTTTTTCATACTGTTTGTATACTATTCAGCTACTCAGGTAACTTTTGAAATATTATCTGCTTTAGAACAATTACATTTCTCTGCTATATCTTTAAACAAATGGACAAATATTCCCTTGGATTCGAAATCAGTACAGAATAGGCTATTTCCAAAATAACTGAATGTAGCAAAATGGCACTTCAATTTATGTTAAATACTAGAGTGTGGAGCAGTGCTTCTTATTATGAGAAATAATGGCCAAAATTCTGTTGCTTAGCACAGTAAATTGCATTATAGTCTCCAAATCCCTTGAGGTTCTAGCTCCCCCCCCCACCTCTATTCAGCAATAGTTGGGCCTCATCTTGAGTACTCTGTCCAGTTCTAGACACCATACTTTAAGAAGGATGCTGAGCAAGTGGAACAAGTTCAATGAAGGGCAACAAGGATAATCAGAAAACTAAAAACTTAGTCTTTTGAGGAAAGACTGAAAGAACTGGGCATGTTTAGCCTTGAGAAAATAAGAGTGGGTAAAGATATGATAGCACTTTTCAAATATTTGATAGATTGCCATACAGAGGAGGGGCAAGATCTACTCTTTATCGCTGCAGAGTGCAGGACATGTAATAATGGATTCTAGTTACAGGAAGTCAGATTTTGATTGAATATTAGGAAAAATATCTTAACAGATAACAGAACCAATTACCTTGGGAGGTAGTAAGTGCTCCAATGTTGGAGGCATTCAAGAGAAAATTAGACAGCCATCTGTCAGATATACTTTGATTTGGATTTCTGTACTGAGTAGGGGGTTGAACTTGATGGCCTTACAGGCCCCTTCCTTATTCTATGATTCTATGAAAAGAGGATACTCTTCACTTCCAGCTATGGAACTGAATCAATAAGGATTTATTTTCAAGTACTGTGATTTTTTAAAAAGAATGCTTATACAATCATCTATGAATTAAAATCTGGCAGTTCTTTATCAATAATATCTGGTCTCCAGAAAAAGAGTTTAGTATGCAGAAATGGTTATGTGCAAGTGAAAGGGGCTCCAAAAGATGTGCTAGACAGGAATACATTCTTAATACCGTCTAGAGATGGAAATTCTATGAATACAGCTACAAATTTTGGATTTAATGAGATTATGATATTGCTTCAGATCTTCACACACTGCAGATGCACTGAAAGTAGACAAAAATAGCTTGCGCAAACATACTTGCATATCTAAAAATTAAGAGGTTCCCCCAACTATTTCATTATAAGGAATATAAAAGAGAGTTAAATATAACAGGTTACATATAGGTTTTTTTAAAAAATCGTAGCTCCTTCTCTATAACAGAAGAGACTGTTCCATAAACAAATTTCTTCTTTTTGTGCCAAAGTTGAAACTAATTTTGCTGGAGACAGCAATCTAATCAAGTTAAATGGGAATGGTTGATGTTTTAGTGTACAACATATATCAAAATGACATGGCATTTGTTATTTTGTATACTACAATAATGAAGAACAGTTTTTTTGGACAGAAATGTTGCTGTTGTAAATACTTTTTGTGGCAATTTAATTGTAACTGAAGTTCAATTAACTTCAATCTTATAATAAGTGGCCTTTTGGGTGGGTGTATTTCTGACATCTTTGCATGCAATATATACATTACAAGTCTTGTTCCTTTCTTGCAACTTCTCTTGGATAGTATTAGGATTATATGACACAAATGAGGTAATCCAGGCTTTTACAGCAGATGTTAAGAATTTCTTTAAATCATCATTAACTCTTTGTTGCTTCTGACAATGTAATGTTCATGCAAACAAGACATTCTGCAATTTCTGTTTAGATGATGATGATGATGATGGCTCAGACATCAGTTCATTTTTAAAGGCATGGGTTAAAGACCTGTATTTTCTTTAAAACTTTACTATCATCATAATTCATAGAAGTGTTTTAAGTGCTTTTGAATACTATTATGCAGCAAGGTAAACTATTGCTATGCAAGCTACATTTTTTTCAATGCAGTTTGCTTCATAGTATTTTCCTAAAAAGACTGCTATAACAAATTTGTTCACACAATCAATCTAGATTTAGCCTACATACAGTTCCTCAGACAGGTTCTACTTTGGAGCATCCACTATGTTAAAAAATGTACACAAATCAATGTATATGTTGAAACAAATTTGGTTCGAAAGGAATTCGACAAAACTGAAGAACATGGCTAACTGTCACACTAAATTGCAGCTGTCCTGAACCCTGTGTTCAGTTATGTGTTTTGCTAGCACTGTCCTAGTTTACCAGTGCTAGTGACAGTGGTACAGATTGCATAAGCACTCAGGCTAGAGCAATAACACTGTCAAGACTCCAGGGATGCTTCCACACGTAGCCTGAATCAGTCCCGCTTGGGTACTTCCATTTTTACAGGACATCTATATAGCATAATAATCCAAATACTGTCCTCCTGAGTTTTCCCTGCAGCTCTTCCATCTCTCCATGACAACAGAAAATCCACCGTTCCTTGATCATAAAATCAAATACCAGCACTTTGTCCAGTGCAGACAGGCAACCCATAATTTCTTAGGCTCAACAATGCAGACCCTCTAATTAAAAACACCTCTCTTGGAGGCTTGTGCCTAATTACCCAACTGCAGGAACCTTGAAAGGCATATGAGACTTTGTCTTAAGTCTAAAGACAGAGAGCAAAACAACAGATAGCCAGTAACTACTAATGGGGTTTTCACCAGAGAGTACCACTCTGTATTCACAATGAAAGTGACAGAAGAAGCAGGAAAGCCAATACATAGCCAGAATAGGGATGAGCAGTGGTATGAAGATATATTTAAAACACTGATTTTTTTAAATGAAGCAGTCTGATTAAGAAGCACATACTCATCAGCAGCACATACTCATTAGATAGAATTTACCAGCATGTTTGTGTATTTATCTATTTTACTGATGGAAAAAATACTTCCACAAGTTAAAAAATAAACAAAAATCAACATTTTCAAAAAAGAAAATATTAGATGACAACAACTGCATAAGCAATATGAAGTAAAGACTATTGTCCCTTCTTCCATTTTTACTTTTGATTTTTCTTCTTTCGTTTGCAGACAATAGATTGATGCTATTACATCTTTCAAACTCAAAGCAGCTTTGCTTCATTTTCATGAACATCAGTTACCATGTTTAAATGCAAGCAGATTTATGACATCTGGAATCAAGTCTCACCTAGTTCTAAACTACAGAAGTTAAGATTATTTCAGGCAACAGGAATTTACTTTTGTTAAGCTCTTTCTACCTTGTCACATCAAGTTGATTTTGTACATCAATTTAATCTCTACACACTGGCAGTCTTTACGGAAAATTGTCATGCTACAGGTGCTGTTGAAAGATAAGGAGTTAGAAAGCCATTCCCACATTGCTCTTTGGATAAACATGATGTTCAGCATACATCTTGCTTGACAAGGGCAATGTCATAAGACCATCAGCAGACGTATTTCTAAAATGGATCTCAGGCCACAATATTTGTTTCTGTTTAAATATAAATTTCAGCTAAAAACAATTTTATGAACAAAGAACTAAATGGTTACTTTTTCCTGAAAATATTTTTGTAAGAAGGATACTGTCATTCATCATTCTTAGTTAACATCTCCAAATGCAACTTTCGATCTCCTACTACAGCAGGCAACAAAACGGTTCCTGCTCACATCCCTAATTTGACTTCATCCTACCATGACCTAAAATATCTACTTGCCACAGCTGGTGAGGTGGTGGGTATGGATGGCTTTATACAGAGTCACACCACTGGTCTCTTGGGCCCAGTAATGTCTGTTCTTAAAAGAGTTTTGGAAGGATGGAATCCAAGGGTCATGACCCTGACCTCTGGCCATGCTGGCAGGAGGATTCTCAAAGCTGTAGCTCAGATAATACATTCCTGAGTTGGGGTACTATTTTTATTGAATGACTAAAAAGTTCCAATCAAGGTGAACTGTCAAGTTCATCAATCAATTAGCTTTAGCTGATCAGATTTAATTTAGTTCCATTTCTTATAAATAGTTCACAAGTTACATTGTAACCTAGTGTAACAAGTAAATTTGATTTTTTTTATTTTACTGAGATGAACACTGGTATCTTGCTCTTTGCATATCTTCTCCTAGCCAACAAACACCTGCGCTCCTCATACATGATACTGGACAGAGCTACTGACTGCATCCAAGTGGGCAAAATATCTAGTCCCCATTTTGGGATTACTTCCTTCCTCCCCACCTCAAGATTTTATACTGTATTACCATTTCCTAATAAAGAGTAACTCTCTTTGAAGGTTTTTAGTGATTCAGTAACAACATTACTCAACTCAGAAGTTTCTTTCTACAGATGAATCACATGGGTACTTTTTCCAAGTAGCTCAAAAGGAAACTTTTTCAAGCTCTGTGACTAGCAGCAACTCTCCAAAATCTAGGGTCTGTGCAGATATTGTAATTCTGAATGATTCTGATGTCATTCTACCAGAAGATGATTTAAGGCTTTCCAAAAATCGGGGTGTGTGTGTGCACAGAATGCCAAAAATGGGAGATGAGTCCAAATTGCAGATAAGTCAACAATGCAAAGAAGGAGGCAAACTAAGACGAGTTTTGTTTCCTGGGGACCGGGGAAGTATCTGAAACAGCTTTATTAAGCAGTGGTGTGTGTGTGTGGTTTTTTTTTTTTACCTTTTAACCTCTGTGATCAGCTAGTCCTCCCTATGATAAAGTCAAAAGGAGAGATATTTAGCTCTCTCAAGTATGTAGACAGTGAAACACCATACTCATTGAATCAGAACAATCCCTATCAATAAGGATATTTTTCACTAATGTAAAGTGAAAAATATCCTTACTTATAGGGACTCTTCTGATCCTCCCCTCCCAATTCATCCACACATGGCTATTTGAGATGTTTTAACTTAATGCTTGAAAATTTAAATGTTGCAATGACGTTAATGCAGGAAAAAAAAGAATCAAAATATAACTATATATATTTTAAGACACTCATTTATATTTTAGGATAAAACATGTTTTATCAATAGCTGTTTGGAGAAAAAAATATACTTGGAAATATATGGGAAACTATAAAAAGTATTTCAACATGAAATTTCATGCAAATTTATTTAAAAAACTATAACAATGTTGAAAACATGGTATTTTTATGAATTAGCAGCTGTGAAACTGACATGGACTGGAAAGCATCTGAACCATACATCCTTAATCAGATGCTCCAGAAACTGAATCTATGACTAAAACACATTCTCTATCACTCACATATTGTCCTATGTAGTCCTGGAAATTTGACAGGCCTCTGGATAGAAGAACCATGGCTGTTGTGTGTTCTGCTATACCAGGAAATATACAAGACTGCATCTATTATCTAGCCTATGAGATGGAGAATGTCAACACATTCTCATTTAAACCACTAAACACTATAAGTACATTCTCCAGATTCAAATCTGAGTACTGTACATTAGAATCAACAGAGTCCTTTTTTTCAAATAACATTGGTAAAAATTGGGTCCATACAGAATCAACTAGACTGTTCCATTCATATGTGGGGACAAAGGCTCCCTGTGAAACTGAATGGGTGGCCACTGGCATCTCTTTCAGAGTCCGATCTACCTCACTGAGTTGACATATATTTTATATATATATGAGAAGAGAAGGATCCTTGGAAAAGACCTTTTATGTTAGGAAAGTGTGAAGGCAAGAGGTGAAGGGGACGACAGAGGTTGAGATGGTTGGACAATGTCATCGAATCTACCAGAATGAATTTGACAAAACTCCGGGAAACAGTGGAAGATAGGAGGGCCTGGTGTGCTCTTGTCCATGGGGTCACGAAGAGTCGGACATGACTAAACGACTAAACAGCAACGAAAATTAATTTTTAATATATATACACAAACACATACCTACCTATTTATTTATTATATTTATTTATTTATTTATTTATTTATTTATTGGACTTATATACCGCCCCATAGCGCTACAAGCACTCTCCGGGCGGTTTATCTACCTACCTACCTACCTACCTACCTATCTATCTATATCTTGAGAGAGAGAGAGAGAGAGAGAGAGAGAGAGAGTCCATTAGACCTCCTACTGTATCACTTTATAATAATTAAGAAAATAGGATGAAATATCAGGAAACATAGTTCTCCAAATACATCAAAGTATTTTAAATGTGTCTCCAAAGTACTAGGATAAATCTTTTAATATGTAAAACATCTGTTTAATATAAAATAATCCTGACATTTTTAAACTTCAAAATTAGTCCTGCCTCTCCAAACAAAGTATATTCTTCCCCACTGACCCACCCTATGTGTGAACATTAATTAGGACCATGTTAGGGTCACTTCTTAGCAAATAGGACAATTTACAATTATCCCCCCACTTGCGCTTTGATGTTACAAGCTGAGCACCAGCATTCAGTTGTCACTTGGCAGATGTGAAGTGCTTCAGTTATATTTAAAACATCAAAGTGGGCTGTGTTTCTATCAGGAAGCCCCAGACTGAAGTAAAGCAATGTAAAACTATACCAAAAGATGACAAATATTTAAAACAAGAATTAAATAACAGCAAAAGGATTTCTCACTCAGAGCAGAACTCTTCCTTTCCAAGAGAAGATTCAGAAATATCCATTGGCCTATTGGAAATATAGCTAGCACACTGGATAACTTTATGTCTGAAACAGAGAGAAATACTCTTTGGGACTATCTCTGTTCACTAATATTTGTCCAAAGAAAATCTGCACAACAATGCTTTGGAAAGGGGCACAGGAACTCAAGTCACCACAATCTATTGGAAACACATGTACTTTAATGTAATGTCTTGTATCCATATGTAGCTTAAGGATTTCCTTCTACACAGCAGTGACATTGCTTAATGTCATATCCACCACTGAGAGTTGCTGCTTACATACGGAATTATGAATCACTATTTGTAATGGAAATAATGAATTGCAGCAGCTGGAACTTGCCATATAAAGAATCAGAACCATAAAAATTAGCACGGCTGCATGGCATTACAATAATTAAGAGCTGGGAACAACGAGAATGTAATACAGCACAATATATTATTTTCAGAGGTATCAGCAGAATCCCTATTTAATTAGAAAATTGTAATCCATCTGCATTACGTGTTTTCCATGTTGTAAATAAGTACTTTTGAAAGCCAATTAAACCTGCAGTAAGTGTGTAACTTTTAGAAAGGCCACACTGAATCTCTTACTGTGCCCACAATGGGTATAGTTGTTAATGTTGCTTTAGCTCCATCTACCATATTGGATGTCAAGGAAAACAGTATTTTATTATATGCAATGCTTTCCCACATAAGAACACTTTACAGCATTATGCAAAAGCTACATAAGAATTAAAGTAAAACAACAACAACAACAACAACAACAACAACAACAACAACAACAACAACAACAACAACAACAACAACAACAACAACAACAACAACAACAACAACCCAGATTCCCTGATGATAAAATGTAAGCAAAGGTCATGCTTAAAATGAGATAATGTGAGTTCTCACCTCCATCAATTATTGTGATTCTCAGTTCCAAACCACTACAACCAGGTCCATGTTAAATCATTCACATAGGGTTTGTCTGGCCACTGTAACCCAAATACTTATGTATTTCCTTATATGACCATTAATCCATTAGAAGAACCCTGCTGGAACCCTAACAAACTGAGAGAAATTTAACAAGCATGGTTTGGAAAATGGTATAACATTCCACTGAAGATGTTTTTATTCCTCAGAAAGTTATAAAAATTTATACATATCTTGTGAACAGCAACAAGATGCCTTCATACTTGTGCACTTATTGTATCAATCAATTTTCATTCCATCTTTCCAACAAGGAATTCCAGCTGTCCTACAGCTCCTCCCCACATGTAATTTTATTCCGATAATAACCTTGAAAGGAAGGTAGGCTACAATCAAAGTCACACACTTCAATACACCGGTACACGAGACTCCCTGGTTCAAGTTTGACACTCAGAGCATGACACTATGTTGTTATACCTAACATAGACAGACACAGAAGGAGCAAGTGCTCCTTATCCAGTATCATTATCACTGTTCGACCCTAATCTTTTGTATTCTAAGACCAGTATATCTATACATTCCTATTGTCAAAAGTCAATTCCAATTTAGCATGCGAAAATTTAAAACTTTTGTCTCTAAAATATCCCTCCTTAGTGACTTTTAATGATCAAAATCCTCTCGGTTTGAAACTCAGTTAAGCTGGCAGTGACACAAATTAGACAACCTGTGCTGTCAATCAGCCATTATTCTCCTCAGTGTCCTCTGGCCAGTGAAGCAGTTGTGTGCTCAGCCACATAACAGTTGACAAGTGATGAGAGGAAAACTGTTGTACAATTACCCTTACATGGATTTTCCCCGCAAGATTTTCGCCATTATTTTCATTTTAAAATAACATCATAAAAACCTAAACCTAATCCTTTGAATCTACAGATAAACCAGCACAGATGCACACTAGTCTACGATTGAGAGCAAAGGGACCAGACTGTTTAATTTAAATGGTGGCAGGACAGGAGCTGAGCTACAATGCCAGATCATAGCTTAGTTTGCAACACCAGGCCTAGCTGGAGCTGGGGACTTGCATGTTTTATCCTCCTCCCAAATTCCAATTCCTTTTTCGTTAGTCAACTTCTTTCTTCCTTTCCTAGGTTGAGAAAAACATTTTCTACACTTGCCCTTCAAAAGAGGATCAAATATTAACTTACAATTTTGATCTTCAGGACATGTGAGCTATGGCTTGCCTCAAACTGAGTTAAAAAGGGAAGAAATCATTATATACACTTAGTCAAAGGAGGCTGAACTGGAGGCCTCAAGATTGCCCAAGAATGCCTTCAGGATTAATTTTTTAAATATATGATACGTTTTGTATTTGTCAAAATTCACATGTCATCTGTTTAGATCCATCAAACATCCTGAATTCATAAACATTCTGCTGGTATTATGAGTAACAATATGCTAAGACATTTAACCAGTCTTCTGACATGCATATTTCTTATTACAGAAATTTCTATATTGTCTTTCAACAGAAAATGACTCAGTGTTCTTTATTAAAAGGCACATAACACAAATCCATGCTAATAAAACACAAATGGCCAAACCCAACTGAACAGGATGTGTTAAGGCAACTCTTTTTTATGTCTCATTGATTCAATGGGCCTACTCTAATCATTGCTCACAATAGAATTTAGATTAAAAAGGCATGAAGATCTAAAAGCCAAATAAGACCAATCAGCACAGCGAGAATAAAGTCCAAAAGTTTTGGATAGATACAAATGCTTGTTTGGTGTTAAAGATCCAACAAAATAGCACCATCAATGACAGCTTAGCTTTTTGGTAGCCATCTGCCTCAACTCACGTAACAGGGTTATCCACAAAAACATCTAAATAAAAGATCTTCCTGTAGTTATATAGAGTGATTCGGGCAAATTATTTTCCAAGAGATATCCATGCCAGTTTCAGCATGAGTGACAAAATAAAAACAAAACAGTTGTGGCACATTAGAGACAATCAGATTGATTACAGATTTCAGATACATGTAGCATAATCATCAGGCTCATATACATATGAGGCAGAGATCAAGTAAGATGGTGGAAAAGAGTGACACACTGGTAGTGCATTTTCAAAATGACAATGACATTATTGACAAAAATGACATCATTCAATTAACTGATTACACAGGTATATTGTTATCAGACACCAGATAGATTTTGGGAAATTTGCTGAGGTTAGAGTTATATCAAGGAAAAGCAATATCACATTCATCCTCCTTTGACAATGTGCATATCGTGATTTCTTCTCTTTTTTTCTCAGTTTGAGGCCATAGTTCACACATGTCCTGCAGATTGAGACCTTTTTCATCCAATACTGTGAATGAATCAAGAATATATACATTCTGAAATACCTGTAACTGTATGCCAGTATCTATATCTATGTAGCGTACTAAGAATCTCTAGTCTTTATTTAATCCTGATGACATATGTTAGAATCTATGAATATATGTCAGAATCTATGAATCTCTCTCTCTCTCATCTGTCTTTATACTCCAGTAGTGGCTTCTGTGTGTTGTTATTTCTGAAGTCTGATTTGTATTGATTTATTCTCTTCCTAAAATACCGGTCTGTTTGCTCTACATAGAATAGCAAAGACTACTGCTAACTAAGGATGGCACAGATCACATAAGCAGATGACCAAGTAAATGATCCCCTGATGTTATGGATGATATTGTTGGGGCCTTAACCATTCTGCCAGTGTAGATGTAATGACACAGATGGCATTTAGGATCACAGCAGGATCTTGTTCCTATCCTTTCTATGTTTACCACAATTTACTGATCTAGAACGAATTATTGCATACCTCTTTATGTAACCTTTCTGCATCCCAAGTTACCTGGAACACAAGTTGATGTATTTGGAAAAATCCAGATTGGATATCTGAAACAATCTTACCTTAGGGAGTTAAGCAATGAATGACACTAAAGGCTTTCTGTGGTCAAAAACATGACAACTGTCATTTTAAGAACTTGTCTTTATGTTTTCTAAATAAAGCTTGGAGCAGCTTCTAAATCAAAATGGTTTCCTTTCCATCCATTACACCAATCATAAAATACTTGCACTGCATAACCACCAGCTTGAGGAAAGGGTGGATCCAGAGTAAATGCTTTGAAAGGCAGCTGAAAGTTTGACAAGGCTATTTCTTACAGCTCCGTAGGACCATAGAGGGGTTGAACTCTCAGCAGAGTTACATATTGTACAGGTGGCCCATATAATTTCACAAGGATTCTGTTCTTAATAGTTTTCAAAGTCCACACACGGCATTTATTACTGTAGTTCTGACTAAGAACCAAACTATTTTTATGGGGCCCTATACAATAGTAATAATTTAGAATTTAGCTAAGCTTCCAAAGCTGAATTATATTTAGGTTAAAGTGCTGCATGTCAGATAAATCTCACTTAGGAGACAGAAGAGGAGTGTCAATTTAATTAATAAAAGAATGAGAGTGAAAGGTAGAGCACCAAGATATTACTCCACTTTTTATAATTTGGCCCACCTTATTCTTAATTTGTCCTTTGAACCTCTGGGGCTTCTACATGAGAACAAGTACAACTGCATATGAGGTAATAATTCCATTTGGGCCCAGTGCAAAACTGTGATGGAAGCAATGAATCACAGAGAAAGCCACATTCACCGCCCCTAAGCAGAGACAACTACAGCATTGAATTAACAATTTCCTCTTCACCAAAGCTCTGAATCTCTGTTGTCTAACAAGATAGCACGATTAATGTATAGGACAATTTGCTGAAGTGTGAGGCTGCAATGAAAAGGAAACATTTTTACAGACCTGAACCAGAGTTAATTCTTGGTAGGAATTACAATACTTTTACATCCATTGCTCCAAATTATGTGGTATAATTTGGAGGGGAAAAATGCATCAGAGGATGCTTGTCTCATGACATGTATTCCAACACTTACTCCTCCCCCCGCCCCCATTTTAAAGACAATTTGTTAAGGTATTTTTGCACCAGAGAGCATTATCTAAGAAGAAGTCTGATTAGGATTACTTGTTGCTATAAACCACTTTGATTTTATCAAATCCTCCTGCAGGATTCTTCCGACTTCAAAGAGATTAGGGCTCTTAAAGGCTTAGAGCTGCCAGACTGGGGTGTGCAAATCAATAAATTGGGACATTTATTGATTGATATAGCAAAGAACACACATAACATTAGATAGCAAAGAAATCATATAAAACGTCTTCATGATCAGAAACAAGATAAAACCCCAGCAGTTGTGATTTCAGGGATGAAAGAGGAAGATTTAGAAACGAAATGCTTGCCAACACTGAAATGGAGAGATAGGAGAAATAAGTTTCAGCCTCTATACACATTCACACCCATACCACTAAAACAAAAAAACAGATTTAAGCCTGAAAACTTGCAAAAGCAAAGACTATCTTCCATAGTTTCTTAGTGCATTACTTTCTACGACCTAGCTGTTTTCTGTTAAAAGCATGATCTATTATGTGGTTTCCTACAGAATGTTATTTTATATCAATGAATCGGGAAAACCACAAAGGCCACTGCAAAATGTTAATTGGTTATGAAAATACATTCATATGTACACTAGGAAGACATTCTGGCTATTTTCTGAAACATTTTTCTCCCATTGTTGTTTGTGCAGCGTAGCATCCATATAGTTGCAGGCAATCAATTGTCCACTCCGAAAATCACAGGTGCAGATCCAGGATGCAGTCAAACAGGTGGATTAAAAAAGAGCCAGTTCAAATACACCTCTGGAGAAATCTGTTAGCACCATGGGCTTAATTTAAGGAATCATAGGATAGGACAGAAAAAACATTTTATTCTGGAAGACTGAATCAAGGTTCTTTCATCAAAGTGCATAGTTTTATATATCTTTCTATCATATTCAAAATCATTCCTGGCAATACACTTCAGATGGACCAAGGTGCAACTCTAGCGCATCATCAAATTCTGTGCTAAAAAGGCTTTCTGACTGTTGAACAATCTCACCAGTAACTCTTTTAAAATAATTTAAAATTTCAAGTTCCTTCTATTTCAAATATGAACAGATATGCAAATATTAGTATATTCTTATTTTAAAAGCTGAAACAAAATCTACACCTATCCATAAACAATCAACTCCCTAAAGTATACAGTAAAAAATAAAATTAATCCTGACAAAAGTGATCCCATAATTCAATGTCACCTGACTTATTTATTTTTTCATTTACCTTGCATGTTTGTACCAATGTAAACATTTACATTTACAGTTTTCAAATTTCTTATTTACATGAAGACTAATTGCAGAAGACTTCCTGTGTTTCTTTCTGCTACAACCTCAAACATCCAAAAACATATTCTATACATATTGGGTTTCCACAGTAGAACTCTGATGATAAAAGGCATGACTCTTCATTGACATGAATTCATCAAAGATCAAGCATAGCAATTTATTAGACATTAGTAGGCTTGTTTGATCTTCTTTTGAGGAAACTGTTCTCAGACAATTCAAAGGGTTGTGGATTCTTTTTTGCATGGGAAGAATGGACACGTTGAAGTAAATATTCCCAGACAGAATAAGGTTTACGTAAAGCTATGCCTGTTAAACTAGTCCAGAAAACTGATGAAGCAAACTGGAAACTATAATGAGGGCACTGTTTCCATTTTTAACTCCTACTGTTCTTTCTATTTCTTTTTCTACAGACAACGCTTTTTCATGCATTCCCCTTGGCACTTCCAAGATGAATAATAGACTATTTAAAATTTACTCCTTGTCTTTACCAACAACAATGGCCTCACATCAAACTTCATAATTAAAGTTTTAAATCATGGCATTAGCAAGGTTACAGTAACCATTTCTTATAAAAAAGACAAAAACAAAAATGCAATATTCTCAGGGAACAGAAGGGCTGTTCAAAATGTTTTTTTTTTCCACAAAGAATGTCTATGTGCTTATGAGCAACTTTTAATTATAACCAACAGGCACCTTTTTATTGTGACCAATTGGATAAATAGCAGCCATATGATTTTTCTTTCCCTGTCACAAGAGCAGGACGCAATCACCATTTGGTGAGAGGCATAAACTCGGATCCTGTACAAAAGGCAAATTCTACATGCCCAGGAGATGGTCACTCTCCTCCAGATGAACACCCAATTGACAAAATTACATTTTCCTGTTTCATAGAGCTATATGGGCAACTACAAAGGTCTTCTGAAGAGACTGAAATTCTCTGGTAACTATATTTACATCTCCATCCACAGCCAAGCCCAGTGGCTGTGGATGGAGGAGGGCAGACACTGTGAAAGATAGGACTGGAGAAAAGTGCAGCAAACAGGTTATCAAAGGAGCTACACTGCAATGAAAGACCCTTTGGTTATTCACAGTCCAAGCTCAAATCGCTTGAATAGCTTAAAGAAATCAATATTTTGTGGGAGCCACAGTGAGCAGAATAGTGATAAACAAATACAGTGGTGCCTCGCATCACAACGTTAATTCGTTCCAGCGAAATCGCTGTAGAACGAAAACGTTGTGATGTGATTTTAAAAAGCCCATAGAAACGCATTAAAACCAGACTAATGCGTTCCTAGGGGCTTCAAACTCACCGTCCAGCGAAGATCCTCCATAGCGTGGCCATTTTCGCTGCCTGCGCCTGTGCAGTGAGGAATCCATGCGAAAACACAGCGGGTGGCCATTTTGTTTACCCGGTGGCCATTTTGAAACCACTGATCAGCTGTTAAAAAATCATTGCTTTGCGATGATCGGTTCCCGAAGCAGGGAACTGATCATCACAAAGCAAAATTCCCCCATAGGGAACATCGTTTTGTGATTGCTTTTGCGATTACAAAAAGTTTGTTGTGATGCGATTTCGTCATCAATCGGAGCGACCATTTTGCGGGGCACCACTGTACATCAAATTAAAACATAGATATTTCAAAATTAATGTTTGTCCTTTTCAGATATCTGTCAAACTTTTCACACTATAACAGCACCTTTAAGACTAACAGATTTATTTTAGTGTGCGTTTTGAAGATTATTATACACTTCCTCAGATGTGAAAAGATGTATGAGAAATAGCTCAGAAGACATAAAAAGCTCATGTTAAAATACCGTATTTTTCCATGTATACAACCCCAATACAGTATATAAAATGACCTCCTAAATTTTACCCTTGCTGAAGGCGGAACAGCAGTCAATGGGCAGCTGTGAGGGGCGGCCCAGCGCGGCTGCTCCTCCACCTCCATCTCCTGCTGCTACTTTCTCCGCCACCCAATTGCCTCCTCCAGTGCAACTGCCAGGGCTTACCTCCAGCTCAAATTGCCGCCTTGTCCCCTCCCCGGAGGAAACGATCGCTGGAGGAAGTGATGAGATGGCAATGGCAGCCCATGAGTGGCGCTGGAGGAGACTGCAGCAGAAGCAGCAGCATGAGACTGAGGCAGAGACTGAGGAAAAGGAGCAGCTGCACCCAGCCACCTCTCACTGCTGGCCATTGACTGCTGCTGCCACCATTACATTGCCTCCTCCAGCACCACTCGTGGGCACTCTTTGGGCAGGGGACAAAGCAGAGATGAGGTGAGCCCTGGCAGTGGCACTGGAGGGGTGATCGGACAGTGGAGGCAGCAGTCAATGGGCAGCTACGAAAGGCATCTGAGCATGGATGCTACCCTGCCTCCGTCTCCTGCTGCTGCCTTCCATGTATAAAACAATCCTCAATTTTTCCTCTATTTTAGGAAAACGTTTAGTTTTATACATGGGAAAATATGGTAAATTTTTTGGTTATGTTAAAATAGACTAACATAGCTATGACTTTCAAACTATTCACAACATGTGCCTCTCTGCTTATGAAGTGACTACAAAAACAGAACCTGAAGAAACAATTGTGCAAATTCGTTCTAGGCCTAATTGGCTAAGGAGGTGATGAATACTTTCTGTCAGGCTCCAGTGCAAACTGCTTAAGTTGGTGGCATGGGTAAAATCAGAAACACATGAAATATATTTTGAAATGCATTTACCCTAAAATAATCAAAAAATATTAAACTACAAAGGAATCCCAAGAAACAGAAGTCTGCTTTTTAAAAAAGAAAAAAAGGAATTTAAGGTTCTAAAGAATCAATTATTTGCTTCATAGAAGCACCAGTGTTTCCTACCACTTTACACCCTCTACTAAACCGAAACAGGCCACAAATCCAGCTGCCTGACGCATTAGTCATCCAAGTTTGATGTAATATAAAACATCCCTTTGGAGGGTTTTCAACATGTCCACCGCAGCTTTCATTCATGTTCTCAAAGCACTAATATAAATAACACCAAAGAGAAAGGCAACACAATAAGAGGAATCACAACATGTTAAACAAAAAAGGGATAAATCTTTACATAAAGTAGGTCATTATCACCTCAGGTAATTCAAATAATGGTAGCATTTATAAACTGACTATATCAAAATATCTTATAACATAAGTAGCTACCCTTTCAAATGGAGACCTAATATACATCTAATATCCTGTTTCTGTATGCAAAGTCCATTGACGACTCTGAGGTAAACTGAGGAAATATATACAACAAGCAGACCAAGGAACCTAGTGATGGCTTTTACAGACAGACCAGTGAAACCTTGTACAACATAATATCACTGGTACTGCTTCTGCTCAGTGTTTTCAGGAACTATTCAAACAGGCCCTCCTCTACAATACTCCACTCCATATTACACCCCCTCCGTTTCCCATCATCATTTATTTTATTTACATATGCCTTCTTCCAAAACTGGCTTACAGCAAGTTAATGAAAATGACATAGACAAGAATAAATACTGATAATATTAAAAACACAATTAAAGAAGTTGTAACAAAACAACGGTGAATTAGAAAAAAATTAAAAAGCACATCAATAATAATATAAAAGGACAGAATCCACCTGTTAAAAGTCCCTCATTGAGTAACCAGTAAATATTATCAAAGATTTGTCACAATAAGACAGGCTGTCTAAGGTTGTTGGGACTGAAAGAAGGGTTTCACCAGATTTCAACACCCAAGAAACCTTTTATGGGAGAAAGTCTGAACACATGTTTATAATGTTTTCAGTCAGAACTAGCACTTTGAACTGTGTCTGGAAATGAACTTTTACCTAAAAAATTGATTTCCTCTTCCAAAAAGTACTTTATTGTCACTGAGTTTAGTGTCATTGGGCTAGAAAGGGCATTTATTTGCCCTCTGTATTTTCCCCCCCATAAGGGATACCAGAACAATCCAAGTAAGTTTCCATAATTGGGGAAAAGTTATTTTTTGGGTGGTTGGGGCTACAAAGAACAGTGAACCATACTAACTGTGCGATTTTGAGAGTTGTAGCATCATACAATAATGTTTCCAAGCTATGTGGGTTACATGACGGAATCTAATGGAGTCACGTTATAGGAAACTATGTTGAATGCATCCTTTACATTAGTAAAGCAACATTAGTATAGTAAAAATTTCTGCACCAGCCCTACAATTAACCTGACCGATACAGCTGCCTCAAGAAGCAGGCACTGGTGGCAAGGGACAGGCTGTCCACTGGAAGACAGAGACAGCTGTTACCCTCAGATACCACATGGGACATTGTTTTGCAGAATTTCACTGTCAGCAACATTCCCTCTAAGTTTCTGCCCTGCTAAACGGGAAACTTGCTCCATGTGTGTGGGGTGGGCAAGGCTTCATTTGAAATGGGAAGTAAACAAATCAGACGCCGGATGCCTGAGCGCAACCCAGACGGAGTTATGGGCAAGCGCATAAGTGCACAGCTTAGAGGGAATACTGACTGCCAGTCTAGTTGGGTTTTGTATGTAGTGGCTTCCTTTTTGCCTCAGGCAACAAAATATCTTAAGACTGGCCCTGAAAAGTTTTGTTTCCCATCTGGCATGTCAGGCAACTAATAGACACCCTTTTATTACAAGCCACTTGCCAGTGATGGAATAACATATTTAATTCAGGCTACAGCCTAACTACTTAATGCAGATATCTTAAATGTAGTGCGTTCGTGTGTGCAAACACTTCTATAAATCTACATTCCAGACATGTTTTCTGGTTAGAGTAATATGAGAAATTGCAGAGATATCTTAACCTTCTAAATCTTCCAAAAGGAAATATTGCAGAGAATATTCTGAGATAAATTCAGCACTCTGGACTGAAGAGAGTTTTCCTCACAGATCTGTACCATTTTGTCAGTAGGTGTCATGGCCCTGCTGGTCAAATACGGACACATGAACCTCAGTGAGCGGGGTTAGAATTGCTGGATCCTGCACACCCTGAACCATCAGAAGCTGAGCAGGCTGACTATCCACCTGATTTCTGATTTTCCAGGATGCCACTGTTTGCTAGATCTCTGCATTGTCTTGAGCCAGTCACCAGACCAGGCTTATTTTGTGCCTCAGCCTGAAACAACATTGCCCTTGGAGTACTCTACCTCTGAGCAGAACAGCACAATGTACTAACTCAGGAAGTCTCAGAGGAAATCTGAACATTTTGAAGGTCAAACTCTAATTCATATCCCATGTTGTTTTACACTTCCTTTTTAAAAAAATTTATTATTACAGTGGAACCTCTACTTACGAACGTCCCTACCTATGAACATTTCAACTTGCAAACAGATCTGTTCACAACATTTTGCCTCTACTTGCGAACGGAGCTTCAACGTACAAACGGAAAAAGGCAGGGGAAAAGGGCGGGAAATTTCAGTTTGCTAACCATTGGTGGCAAAGAGGCTGCTTCTTTGTAGCTCTTTCGCCCCAACAGTTAGGAAAAGGGAGGCTCAGCCTCCCAGGCTTCCAACGCCGCCATGATCAGTGCCTTCGGAGGCCTCCCAGGGCTCCCCACCGTGGAGGGGAAGCCCTGGGATGCCTCCGAATGTGCAATTGCAGCAGTGAGGGACCACCAGGAGGTCTCCAATGGCGGTGGGGAAGCCCTGGGAGGCCTCCGAAGACAACGATCGCGGTGGCGGGGGACGCCCAGGAGGCTTCAGAGGCTTTGGACTGGTAAGGTGCTGCTTTTTCCTTTCAGAAAAATTGTTCTGGGTGGGTTATGGACGGTAGGTTTGGGATGGGGGGTTATGCTTCTGTGTTGTTGTGTTGGTTTTTTTTTTTTTTGGTGATTTTCTTTTGGCAGTCCCAACGTGGGACTTGCTCCAATGTTTATTTTTTTATTTCTTTGTTTTTTGTTTTTGTTTTGTTTTGTTTTGGAGTTCCAGCATGGGACTTGCTCTATTTATTTTCTTATTCTTTTCTTTCTTTTTTTGTATTTTTTTCTTCACCCGGAACAGATTAATCGATTTTCAATGCATTCCTATAGGAAATTTTGCTTCTACTTATGAACGTTTCAACTAACGAACATCTTCTGGGACGGATCAAGTTCATAAGTAGAGGTTCCACTGTATTATTATTAAATGAACTACAACATAAACATAAAATAAATAAACCAAAATACAAATCAACTGTGTTCCCCACCATCATAATCGGGACCTCTTGCAGTAATCCTCTTCTTCCTCTATCTTTATTCTTCTTCTTCCTTTATTGTCCTCTTCTCCAGAACTGCATTGACTCCTGATTTGGAACTTTCCTCTTCTTAGCACATATTCAAGAAATCTGCCCCACATATCATAAAATTTATTATTTTTCATCTCTCCTTTCTTAAACTTTAAATTAGAAGTTAACTTTTATAGCAATGTTCCGTATTTCATTATACCATTCTTCCATTTGAAATTCCAATTTTGATTTCCAATTCCTAGCTATTATTAATCTGGCTGCTGTTAATAAATTGGAAATCAACTCTCTAGTTGTCATATCGTATTCCACATTCTCAAATATTGATAACAGAGCTATCTCCAGATTAAATTCTATATCTTTTTCACATATGCCATTTAATTCTTTAAAGATTAGTTTCCAAAATCTTTGTACTTTTTCACATTCCCACCGCATATGAAAGCATGTTGATTTGCACTTCCTTTCATCTTTTCTTCCACCAATACAATACTACTTCAAAAGTATAATCAGTTCATGTTAAATTATTTAAAAATGCTGTTTTTTCTAACAGAAAGTGGAAATGAGTTGTTATCGGTGAATGAAATTACTCCACTGCAATATTAATTTCACTGGCTGCTGATCTGTATCTGAGTGCACTTTTCTGACCCCTGTCAAGGGCTTGTACTTGCTTGGTGTGGATAGGATTGCTCCATTTTAGTCTGTTTTCAGAGCATGTGATGGCTGGAAATGAAGCAAAGTGAGCCTTCCTCTTTTAATTTGCCAATATCATGAAGACAGCCACTTAATAATATTGGCAAATTAAACACCTCTTGGCTCCTAATACCTAATAAACATTCTTAATACACATATCTAATTTTATAATACACGTGCCTAAAGCTGTTTTTAAAGTGATGTAGCACAAGTTCAATGCTCTAATGCACAAGTAAGAGCTTTCTTTCACTTCTTTGGCTCATCCAAGAAGATCAGGAAGTGTTTGATTTGTCAATATTGTGGAGTGGCTCTCTTCTTCAATCTCTTCATGATATTGGTAATTGATAGCAGGCTACTGGAGACCAATAGAGTTGCCTGAGATCTGCACACTATTTGGTGAGAAGATGACACAAATGTCATACCAGACCTCCTATTGACTTTATTTAGCCTGATCTAGCTTGCTTCATTCCTGCCACGTAGACAAGCCCAGATTACACAAGAAGCCACAGGAGTTCTAAGATCCCCCCCCCATCTACTTTCACAAGGGGTTTTGGACGTAATTCATGGTTTGTGTAGTGCTTAGCTAAAACTACCCCAAGTCCCAGGTAAGAGGCAATAAACCCTTAATATTCTTTAGCAGAAAAAAAGGTATGATCCCTAGTGCTTTATATTTTGCTGCTGAATTTTTTTACATTTTTTTTTACATTTCTTTCACCAGGAATTTTTAAATGCCCTCCAGAAGTAGCAGTACAGAAAAGCCATCCAAGTCAACAGATTGTCAACAAATCCTAAGTGACACCTATATGGAAAACACAGGAAGAATCAAAATGAAGAGGACACAAACAGAAAAATCGTTTTCTGCAGAAAGTGATACCATCTTAAGAAGCCCAAATTTAGACAAGAAACAGAGAAACTATTCGAAGAAGGGTGAAGATCTTTCACGGGATGATCTTTTATTTCTTCTGAGTGTACTTGAGGGTGAATTACAGGCCAGTATATTTCTAGCTTCATTATAAATGCTTCTTTAGAATTCTGTGTTCCACGTCTATGCTGTCTTGAATGTAAAACAAAACAACAACAACAACAAAAAAACAAAACCACCCAATGTGAAATTATTAATCTACACTGGACTGAAAACACATTGGAGTCCTAAAAAGTGAACATATTACTATCGCATAGTGCTTACAGCATAAGCTTGTGCATGTTTACTCAGAATCAGATCTTCCAAAGGAGTTGTTCCAAATTTATAAAACATGTATAAATTGTAACCTAAACAATATAGCTATGAGCCAAATGGTCCCTCATTGAAATCTTATTTCCACCATTAATTTCTCGGGTTATTTTAAGGAAGGTAGTGTTCATGATAAGACACATTAAACTATAGCAGCTGGAACCAACACAGTTTCCATTCAAATTAACACAATGCCTCCATGAAAGCATAGAACTATGCAGAAGCTGAAATGCAGAAGTAAGTTGCAACTAGAGTTGGCCCATTGTATAAATGGTGCTTATAGAAGAGGTGACTCATCAAATCCTCACTGGGCCTGTTCTAGCTGTGACAACTGGATTTTAGCCAGAGTCTGAAGGCACCACAAGGCTAATTTAGAACAACACCTACTGATGCAGGAAATCCACAAGTATAATATCTGAGACTGAAAATGCTTCAACCTCTGTTTATAATTCTCTAAGAAAGGTGGACCTACCACCTTCTAAGGGAATTGATTCCACTGTCCAACAGTTCTCTGCCAGGAAGTTCTTCATAAGTTTAGTTTTTTTTTAAAGCCTTTGTTGTAATTCTGCAGAAAACGGAGTCACATTTACTCCTGATTAAGCAATTCCTTCCAGGTTGAACAATGTGGTGAAAGGAAATTTATAACAATACCTTCCTATCATCTGACTTCAACTCTGCCCATTTTGTGGAGGAGTCTGTTTTTTTCTCTCTCTCTGTTCTGGCTCATCACATGGCCTAGGGGGAGGGCCTACTAGTTTGAATCCTGATTTTACTGGACCAGTACTCTAACTCTATCTCCAACCCCAATATGCTGAATATGGATGGCCTGAAGGAGGGCAGAATTTCAGCTTTAAAAAGAAAATGAGGAGGAGAGTGTGTCACATGAAATTCCCTAATCCTATCTCTTACTTAATTTAGTAAAAGAGAGCAGGCCGGGTAGGTGGGGCTCGTCAGCCCTGGAAGGCAGCCCATCTAGGAGAAGGAAAACTCCAAATTTAAACCTCCACTGCCTTGTGGCTATATCCACTTATGGAAAGGGCTTCAGGAGATAACCTCGAGGCAAAATCCGGAGCCGGAGTCCCGGAGGCATTTTCTTTCATTTTGCCAACTCCTGCGACGTTGCTGGAACCAGTTGTATTGGCTCTTGCCTTTCCACTGGACCATTTCAGCGACGTGGAGAGGGGGGATTTGCTGCTTCGGTAACAGCCTATCCTCCATATTATTTTACCCAGGCTTCGTGCTCTGGACAGGACACTCCAGCTTCGCATACAGCGTCGAAACAACACGGGAAGTAGCAGTTACCGGTTATAAGTCTCTGCTCAATTGGCGTAGAGCAGGACGCCAGGGGCTACTTCTGACGGTGGGAGAGGTCATTGCACCTCACTAGATAGATACCGCCCGCCTTAAGCTGGGCAGCCCCCAGCCAGTAAGGTGCTACCTCGCCACGGTCTGTTAACCTCACGGGGTGCGTGGGGTTTAGGGTGAAACCCGACAAGCAGATCGACAACCGTGCACCATGCAACAATCATAAGAAAACTTCTGCCCTAAAGCTGGGCACCTGGAATGTACGGACAATGACCCCTGGCTTTCCTGACTACGGCTTTCCTAATGACCTGCAAGAAATAGACGATGTGTGCAAGACAGCTGTCATTGACATGGAACTGAGTAGACTGCAGATGGACATTGTTGCCCTGCAAGAGACAAGACTGCCAGACTCAGGATCTGTCAAAGAAAAAAACTTCTCATTCTTCTGGCAGGGAAAACCATCGAATGAGACCAGGGAGTATGGTGTTGGCTTTGCAGTCAGAAACACCCTTCTGAGATGCATTGTTCCACCCACTGTGGGGAGTGAAAGAATCCTGTCTCTGCAGCTTCACTCATCAGCAGGACCAGTAACCCTCATTAGTGCATATGCACCAACACTGTCATCCACTACAGAAATGAAAGACAAATTCTACGACGATCTGGCAGCTACTATCAAAAAAGTCCCTGAAAGAGAGTCACTGTTCATCCTTGGAGACTTTAATGCTAGAGTTGGTGCTGATCACAATTCTTGGCCCACTTGTCTAGGCCGTTTTGGCATTGGAAAGATGAACGAAAATGGCCAACGCTTACTGGAGTTTTGCTGTTATTATGGTCTCTGTGTCAGCAACACATTCTTTAATACGAAGCTGCAACACAGAGTTTCCTGGAGACATCCAAGATCAAAGCATTGGCATCAGCTCGATTTGATCCTCACTAGACGTTCTAGCCTTCCTAGTGTTATGATCACACGCAGCTACCAGACTGCTGATTGAGATACTGACCACTCCCTGGTGTGTAGTAGAGTAAAACTGCGAACAAAGAGATTGTATCACACGAAAAAGGAAGGAAGACCACGTATAGACATCAACAAGACTCGCGATCAAAGAAAAGTGAAGGAATTTGCCCAAGCACTCGAGGAAACCCTTCCAGGTCCAGCTAATGTAAATGCACCTGAACGATGGGAACACTTCAAGAACGCTGTCTACAACACCGCCTTGTCCACCTTTGGCAAGAAGACCAGAAAGATGGCTGACTGGTTCGAAGCCCATTCGGAGGAGTTAATGCCAGCCATTGAGGATAAGAGAAGAGCTCTAACAGCATACAAAACCTGTCCTAGCGAGTCCAACCTGCAAGCTCTTCGAGCCGCTCGTAGCCAAGTCCAACAGGCTGCCAGGAGATGCTCCAATGACTATTGGCTTCAGCTCTGCTCTCAGATACAGATAGCAGCGGACACAGGTAACATCAAAGGAATGTACTATGATGGTATCAAGCAGGCCTTAGGTCCATTACAGAAGAAATCTGCTCCCTTGAAGTCTGCTACAGGTGTGATCATCCAGGACCGAGCACAGCAGATGGAACGCTGGGTGCAGCACTACTCCGAGCTATATTCCAGAAAGAATGTAATAACCGAAGAAGCATTAAATAACATTGAGTGCCTGCCTGTCTTGGAAGAGCTGGACAGCGAACCAACCCTAGCAGAAATAAATGCGGCCTTGGATTCCCTCACCTCTGGCAAGGCACCTGGAAGGGACAACATCCCTGTTGAAGTGCTGAAATCATCATCACCGAACTGTAAGGAGATCATCATCACCGAACTGTATGAAATCTTTTGTCTCTGCTGGAGGGAAGGTGGAGTACCACAGGACATGAAGGATGCAAACATTGTCACATTGTACAAGAACAAAGGTGACAGGGTTGACTGCAATAACTACCGTGGTATCTCTCTTCTTAGCGTTGTAGGGAAGCTGCTTGCCTGTGTTGTGCTGAAGAGGCTCCAGGTGCTTGCAGACAGAGTCTATCCAGAATCACAGTGTGGATTTCGAGCTAATAGATCCACCACTGACATGGTATTCTCCCTCCGACAGCTGCAGGAGAAATGCAGGGAACAACAACAGCCACTCTTAGTGGCCTTCATAGACATTACAAAAGCATTTGACTTGGTTAGCAGGGATGGCCTTTTCAAAATACTTCCCAAGATTGGATGTCCACCTCGTCTCCTTAACATCATCAGGTCGTTCCACGATGGAATGAAAGGCACTGTAGTTTTTGACGGCTCAACATCAGATCCCTTTGACATCCGAAGCGGAGTGAAACAGGGCTGTGTCCTCGCACCAACACTTTTTGGGATCTTTTTTGCTGTCATGCTGAAGCATGCCTTTGGAACTGCAACAGAAGGTGTCTATCTCCGGACTAGATCAGATGGAAAGCTCTTTAATCTCTCTAGATTGAGAGCAAAGACCAAAGTCCAACTGAAATGCATGCGGGACTTCCTCTTTGCAGACGATGCAGCCATTGTTGACCACTCTGCTGAAGACCTCCAACAATTCATGAATCGTTTCAGCAAGGCCAGCCAATACTTTGGACTAACAATCAGCCTGAAGAAAACACAAGTCATGGGCCAGGGTGTGGACTCACCTCCTTCTATTACCATCTCCACACAAGAATTGGAGGTTGTCCATGAATTTGTGTACCTTGGCTCAAACATCTCTGACACTCTCTCTCTAGACATCGAGCTGGATAAACGCATTGGGAAAGCAGCTACCATGTTCTCTAGACTCACAAAGAGAGTATGGCTCAATAAGAAACTGACAACACATACCAAGATCCAGGTCTATAGAGCCTGTGTCCTGAGCACACTCCTGTACTGTAGTGAGTCCTGGACACTTTGTGCCCGGCAGGAGAGGAAGCTGAACACCTTCCATATGCGTTGCTTCCGACGGATTTTTGGTATCACCTGGCAGGACAGAGTTCCAAACAGAGTAGTCCTAGAACGAGCTGGAATTTTCAGCATGCATACATTACTGAAACAGCGATGTCTACGCTGGCTTGGGCACGTTGTGAGAATGGCTGATGGTCGGATTCCAAAGGATCTCCTATATGGAGAATTAGTGCAGGGAAATCGCCCCAGAGGGAGACCACAGCTGCGATACAAGGATATCTGCAAGCGGGATCTGAAGGCCTTAGGAATAGACCTCAACAGATGGGAAACTCTGACATCTGATCGTTCAGCCTGGAGGCAGGCGGTACATCACGGCCTCTCCCAATTTGAAGAGACCCTTGTCCAGCAGGCCGAGGCAAAGAGGAAGTCACAAAGGAAGCAAAACCAGGGAGCTGGACAGGGGACAGATTGGATTTGTCTTCAGTGTGGAAGAGATTGTAACTCTCGAATTGGCCTCCTCAGCCACACTAGATGCTGTTCCAAGTCCTCCATACAGAGCACGCTACCATAGTCTTTCGAGACTGAAGGATGCCTACCTGTTGTAATTCAGATCCCTAAGTTTTCTCCTTCAGAAATATTTGCTTCCATTTTTTATTGTCAATGATTTGCTATATCGTTGCAGCCTTGCAAAATATGATTTAAGTCAAATATAATTTGTCAGCAGCAAGCCAATGCCAAACCACAGTTTGAGAAGCTAGTTTGTTCCAATTAACTTTTTATAGGATTACAAACTCAGTTTATAGCTTTGAAATATTACTAAACTATGGTTAATTGGAATTAAAATCTTCCACAGTTTATCGTTACGTCTGAATGCTTCCATTATTTCTTTGCTTCATCCAATCTGCAAGGACAAGACAACTATTATGAAGAGAGCCATTATGCAAGTGAAGCAGTTTCACTACCCAAAGTGCAACATAATATTGCATGAACTCAATTTTATTGTCATTGGACTTTTTAAAGTGTTAACAAATGTCAGTCATTCAATTAGTATACTCTAATAAGTGAACTTAAGGCATGGTCTTCACAAATAAATATGCTATATAAATTCTGTATTAAAATGCACATGTCAAATCTCTAGCATAAATATAAGACATACGACATAAGCCAAATGCACTGTCATATAATATGAATATTTATTGGCACAGCTTTAAATGATCATATTACTTCCTCAATGTGCAACTTGCTTTGAGAATGTCATCCGAAGGGCTGGTAATATACTGTCATAAAATACTTCAGTAATATACTGTATCATTCAAATACATACTTTGTACATGTTCTCCAAAATCCACTGGAAGACCTTCCAGGGGACTTTAAAAAAAAAATCAGTACTACACTACTGATATAGGAGCCTTGTGGCACAGTGGCAGAGCTGTAGTACTTTCGCGAATACATGGCTGACTGTTTAATGTGAGTCTAGCTGAGAAAGAATGCCATTGCTGACACTGATAAAAAGAGCTTCTTTAAGAAAAAGGTTCTTTATTCAATAAATCCAAACAATCTATGCACTTTTACCAATATTCAAGCACAGTGATCTCAGGATTGTGGTGTATTGAAAGTTCTGACTGACGCACCACTGATATTAATGGAGAGGTACCAACAGCAACTTTTGCTGTCGAAGTTCACAGTTGGGACTGGCCACACTAACTTTCACCACAAACAGTAAGTGCTTCACTGAGCATCCAGGCTCCCCTGTGGTACTCTGGGTCCTGTTATCCTTGTGGATTTCTCCCAGCCATTGAGCTGGACAGCCAAATACACCTCCCCAAGCCTAGATCCAGGATCTATGCTCTGTCGAGTTAAATTCAGCTGTAGTCAAGAAAGTTGGGGCCATTTAATTTCCAGCTAATTTGTGTTGAAAATTATTTCATTCTGATTATTCTCAGCAGCTCAGCATGTTACCTGCATCTCCAATAACTTTTTCCATCTGGCCCAGTAGAACTAGGTGGATGAAACAGATTAGGTTGAAGTAAGAACAGGAATTAAGGCAAGAGCATTATTCCTACCATAACTATTGTGGTTAGCTACAAGAAACACTCCTTACTCATCTTTCTGATGTCAGAGTGAATTGATGTGTATATGGGCAGGCAGTATCAGATCCATGTAGTGAGGGAGAGACCTGAACCCCTAACAAATCTCATCAGGACTGAATAACTAAAAAAAAAATAGACTAGTATAGCTGTAAATTAATAAAGTTCCTATAGTGTGTCAATGTTAATATTTAAAAATATGGATGCTTCACTCAGAAAGTACAAAAACAGAGCAAGCTGTCTTAAGCCCAAAATAGCCCATCACCAACTAACTGATTAGTTGTTCTTTCTGATTGAATTTAGAACTTTGCACATGAAAAGCATGTACTCTGCCACAGCTATGGCCCCTCCCAGTTTTATTAATAACTTAAGAGAACAACTTAGCAAAGTGAAGGACTCTTTGAACTGTACTGATGTCACCGTTATGATCAATCAGACTTCCAGGGACTTGGCTTCCACATTAGCTTTTTAAGCTGACAAGCTCCATGTCTCTACTTGCTTGCCTCAAAGCCTCTACAGAGATACAGAATTAGCATGCTGGCCATAATTCTGAAAGACAATTTTTAAAAGAGTGTCTTACGTCAGATAGTTAGAAGAATTTGATCCTTGTGAGGGATTTGAGGGATTTAAAAACCATGGCACCTGAAACCCAACATCCTTAACAGCTTTAATTGTTTCTGAAAGATCTCAGTCACATGTATGACATGTGTTGTATTGGCAATAGCAAACATACATGGGTCACTTTGCCAACTCTGAGGCCAATTAATCTTGTTTTTAAAGAGTTGCCATTATTGCATGCTATTGGAATGCATGGTAAGGAAGGTCACATCTTCTGTACTGTGTACCTTGTTGGCTTCAGCGCATAAACACGTCCATGTAACAATAGTAGCACACAGCTTCTGGCCTGGCTTAAAATAATAAAAGGGTGATTTTGTACCCTTGCTCATAAGCTTTCCATGGGATGGCTGAACGACATGAAAATATAAAAACAGATGCCAATATAATCTCTGTTGCTTTTCACTTTACAGAACTTGTTCGGTAAGAACTAGTATGCATTTGATGTGCTATATGATCTCCTCCTCCCCTTCACACAAAAAAATAAGCAGCATGAATTATGAAGCACTATGTAAGGGAAATGGGTTTGCTCCTTATTCAGCCTATTGATTGTCACCCTGATTTTATATCTATACTGCAAGACCCATTACCAGTGCCTGGCTGTGAAGGAGAAATAAGGAAGAGAGAGAAAGATGAGAGTGAGCTGTCCCCTCAAATAGAAATCTCTTTAGTGGAAGAAGGAAGAGGGGGGGAAAGGAGGAGGAGATAACTCTACCAATGTGGGAGGAGGATATAAAAGATCAGAGAAGAGGGGGAGAGTTCAGTATATCCAGGGAAGGAAAGAGGGGAAAAGTAGAGAGAGGGAAAAAGGTAAACAGGGATATTTATTTATTTATTTATTTATTTTATTTAATTTATATGCCGCCCACTCTACCCAGAGGTAGTGTGTGTGTGTGGGGGGGGTTATTAGGAGATTTTTCTAATTTGAAGATAGGAGGATTACTACCTGACCCCGACTTGTCAAAGGGAAAGGGAACATCGACAGTGACACTAGAATGGACAGTTGTGGTCTTTCTGTGGGGACCAGGTCACTTGAGGAAGGTAATCCAACCAGACCAATCTTTCAGCCAACCACCACTGGAGGGAGATTTGGCCAGACATCCTTGTTACGGGACAATTTGTGAGGTTCAGGGTGCTCCAATGAGGAAACACACCGACTGGGAATGTTCTGGACCAGCCCCTCAATGAACATTGCCAATTTACAGACAGAGTCCTCATCTTCAAACTTTGGACAGCTGCCAGATCTCACTTATTTTGAACCTATAGAAGTTGTTGTGGAACCACCAAATGTTAATCCAAATAAATCTGTTAATATTTTAAGAGGCTCAATCGTCATTTCCCGCCAAAAGAGTGGAGCTGCTTCAAATTTCTAATGAACCCAATCACAATGGCACCTAACATGATTGTGATCGCAAAATGATGTTTTAAATGGGGGAATTTCGCTCCACGTTGATCGGTCCCTGTTTCAGGAACTGATTTTTCGCTTTACGATGATCAGTAAACAGCTGATCATCGGGTTTCAAAATGGCATCTGGCTTTCAAAATGCCCCCTGCTGTTTTCTAGGATGGATTCTTCGCTATACAGGCACCAAAAATGGCCACTGTATGGAGGATCTTTTTCTGGACAGTGAGTTTTTCAGCCCATTGGAACGCATTGAACGGGTTTTCAGTGCGTTTCAATGGGATTTTTTTGTTTCGTTTGACAATGTTTCCGCTCTACAGCGATTTCGCTGGAACGAATTAACATCATCAAGCGAGGCACCACTGTACTTGTTTTGCTCTACAAAGTCTCACAATGAAACAAATTTGCTAGTCTTTAAAGTGCCACAATATTTTTGCCTTTTTCCACCTTTCTTCCCCTTTAATTTTTCCAACATGCTAAGACAGACTGAGATAGCATTTTCTTTGAAACTACTGTTCATTCATGTGTCAGACAAATTCAGGTAGTTCTGAGCACAATTAAGATTAAAAGGCAGTACAAAGAGCTGCCCTTAGAAATGTCTCTAATTCATCTTAAAATGCAGACAGTAATACAATATAATTGTATTACTATGCCTTACTATAGAAAATCTGTGGTTCCGCAGGCCCAAGATGAAGTCATTGGAGTTTTAAAGGCTGAAAAAATCAACCTGGCTTTACTTGAAGCACAATATGGCTTTGTTACTCCAAAAAAGGTCCTTGAGGCTCTTCAGCGAGATGCTATACAAGCCAAGGCTACACTATGGCAGGAGGATATCTATGAAAAACCCATGGGAGAGGTATGTATGATGCATGTTTGAAAAATGATGTATGCAAGCGGGGATTAACCCTACAATGCACTGAATCAAAGTAACAGTTTCACTGATTTAGAGGGAGAAGGGCAAATGCCAGCAAAGCAAAATATTCTTTGGTTGAGTAGCACAGACTGTGAGCTCAGAGCCTAAGGACCCTAGTCTTTAAATCCCCCTTGTAAATCTGACACATAATTTTGCTTTGAAAACATCCTTTAAGATTGGAGAGAGATAAATTGAGGGCAGGGATCTTACGCTTTTTTACAGATACACGAAGCACTGTGGGAGCCTTTCCAGCTACATTATGGGGAATAAATTTTATTAGTATATTAATGAATTCAAATAATGAATTCAAACACTACCTTAATGAGCAGCAAATAGAACAGTTCTGGAAATCACAGTGAAAGTATCAGAAAACAAAGATAACTGAATGCCTGCAATTATTCCAAATTGCACCCCGTTCTAACATGGGCAAAGTGCTATGAAGGATTTCAGCAAAGCACTATGGGCAATGAAAAACATAAAACAGTCATTAAAACTGAATCAGTATTTTTTTCCTGTATTCCAAAGTCTTTCACTTCATCACATAAATACACATGCTTCTGGAATAAGACTTATTGCAGCTTACTATAAAAGGTATGATGAACAGAATTCTTCCCCTGAACATTTTCCAGGCTTTTAAAAGAGATACACACCCCACAATGGTGCACCTTTGTTTCTAGATCATAAAGCAGTGGCATTCTTGTTTTTCTCGAAATCTATTGGAGTCCAAATATTGAAGTTAATGTCTTTTGAAAACACTAAGGTTATTAGGTCATATAAGTTACGAGAATGAATGGAAATGATCCAAAGAGTTGTCCTGCCCCTCCCACAAAATTCCAAAACATGATTTGGACTTCTTTCTTGCATCTGTTGTATAAACATTTAGTTCCTACCATTACATGGCATCAGAAGGGTTTCTAACACCGCTAGAATTTGGCAATATCAAAGGCAGAGGTCAAAATGGTAGAGATCCCTCATACTCAGTGAAATTCTTGAAAGGGAAGAGATTGATAAGGGAAGAGATTGATGAACACCATTCAGAATATTTCCAAAGTCTATTTAAAGTTATGAAAATTGATTTTGTTGCCAGCATTAAATATTTATTAAAAGTGACAAGAAGCACCAATCACAGCTGCAGTGCAGGGATGAGCAAATCACTACGTGACTTCAAGTAACTATTCTGTTAACATACCTCATACCTCCACTTTCCCTGGGATTCTAACTGCTTGTTTCTTTGGAGCAATCTCTTAGCTTCTGCCAATAGTGTGACAGCTTCGCCAGCTGAGAATTACCAAATTATTCTGTGTGTATCTTGGTTCCTATTTAGGCCAGGGATAACAATGTGTTTCCAAGAAGAAAATTGCATGCTGCTTTCCTTTCTGCTTGTAATGAAGTACTAAGTGAAGCAGGCAACCTGGTTCTGAAATCATTAAGAAGGTCAATATTTCACTAACTCCCAGTTTATCCAATTTTCCCCTGGCAATACAGGTTCAAACAATCGGTTTAGAAAGTCAATTCACTCTATTCACAACAGGTACTGGTAATTCACTGCAGATATGCTGCATGTGAACACACCAAAGCCACCTTGGTCTGGGGTCATGTAAATGGCCATTAGAAACAAAAGCATACACAATCAAAGTGCTTATGGTTTTGAGGTGCACTGATTTGCATTTTTGTCTATTGATGACATGACACAGGGAAATGTGAATCAGCCCAGAGTCACCTCTACATAGTTTTCCAGTGCCTCTGGGGCTTCTACTTTTTAAAAAAACAGATCCTTTTGCATTGGCTCTGACAGTTCCTGCTTGAACTGATGCAGGAAGGATATAGCTGTGCACGCATGTGCTTACGCGCACACACATATACCCAGCAGTGCCAGCACACACTCATAGCGAGCAGAGTCTCTCTCTGTGGTGCAGTGAACAGAATGTCAGACAAGGGTTGAGGAGACACAGGCTCACACACCCACAGAAATTCACTGCGGGATGAATGACACTGGTAAAACATTTCCATTGAGTATCTCACATACCTTGACAAACCTACTAGAGTCACCATAATTTGGATGTTACAATGGCCCTTAACACACAAATAATCACAGGGTCATAGCCTGAAAATTTTATTCTAGCATAATAAATTAGACCACACTTCATGACATCAATTATAATTCTCATCAGGGCCCAAATTATTTGGAAATGTGATCCCAATGGAGATGTTCATCTCAGTTCAGGAGTACTGAGTGCTGCACATCAAGTTATGTGTGACCAGAGACAGATTAAATCAAAAAAATAATTATGAAAATAATCTTCTTGTCCTCTTTCTCTTATGAAACAGCTAATTTTAAAGTAACTTTAAAGCTCTGGTGCTCATCTGCAAATGGAAAGTTTAAATCCCAGCCTTGAAAACTATTGCACAAGACCATAAAATTCAAAGTATCCGTGCAGATTTGTGGGGAAAATGGCAACACACTTTAAAAAATAAATTAAGTAGCTAGTCTTATCTTTTTAAGATCAACAACAACATTCAATTTACAGCTGATTCCAGATAAATCTATCCCATGATTGTTTTATATGGAGAGAGAGAAAAATCTGAAAACAATCCAATGGAGACAAACCTCTTAAAAAATCATAAAGTCTAGACTATCTTGGTCAAAGGGCCTCCAACTCTTGTCAAAACAGTAAAGAATAAGGGAAATCTGTTCCATTTCATGTTTCCCTTCATTAGGCACTTATTCAACTCATTAGTGTAACAGAAAGAGCAGCAAAGAACTTTCATCACTTCATAAACTAATAATTATATGAACAAGGTCCCTGGCTTTTACAAAGAGAACAAAAAAAATTAATATGAATCATGGCTAGACAAAGAACACTCCATCAATTAAGCACCCAGCCAAAAGGGGAGAAGAGGTTTACGTCTGTAAATCAAAAGGATTATACAGAGCATGCTTTTAATCATGATGATCAAGGCAGAAATGACTAATACTCCTTACCAATATCATCAATAAGATGAAGAATAAAAAGAAATGAGATGTATCATAGAGGGATTTGCACTGGTTTATCAAGAGAAAAAAGAGAGAGATGTTGGTCCTGATTCTACAGTTTGACGTTGATTAACAGACATCTCTAAGAAAACACATAAAATAAAACTTTTAACTTTATATACTTTTATGTCGGCTTTCTCCAGCATTGCCATATTGGCCAGGAGCAATTTGTGTTGTAGACCAAGATATCTGGCGTGGACTAAAAGTCAGCTTTATGTTGTACTTTACCTTTTAAGCACAATAAATGAACACAATAAAAGGTGATGGCTACTACTAATGGCCGTGAACTCTGCAGTTTAGAGAGTTTTAACAGTTTAAAAATCTGTTAAAAAACAATTAAAGCCATACAATCTGGAATATACAATATACAATCTGTAAAAATTATACAACGCTGAAAATATTTGCAAAAGGAAGATGGCAAATGTTAGCTAGTGTTAGTATTATACTCTTATTTGTATTTCTCAGTCTTTAGTACAGGCACATTTGGTAAGCCAATATTGACTTTGTATGGCTAGTGATAACTTTCTTAAGGGCCTTAATATCACATGAAACAGCAGAAACTGGATAGCAAATCTCCAAGGGAACTCTCAATCCCCAATGCTACACTAGCTCTTTCAGAGTAACACTCTATGCATCTCTTTATCAATCAGCCTAATGCTCTTCTACTTTTCCTCTCTCTTACTGTCTTTCAATAGCACAATAGTCTTGCTGCACCACTGCAGTGAATTAGCTATCTACATTCCACTGCCTGTTTTATGGACTTAATACAGGCGGAGGAGAAGATCCACAACATGCAGCCACCATAGTAGTGTTATGCTTCTATGATCACAGAATGAAGTAGAAAGCTATGGCAGCTGTAGTACAGCAATTATTGGTTAAAGAAACCATCACATATATGTTTCTCACAATAACAACTGATGAAAGGACATTGTAATCCTTAAAGGCTGTCTCAGAATGCAAGGATGCCATCACAAAACATGGGTACTACATTTGTAGGCACTATACAGTGGCATTTGGAGCAGACAGATGGATGTAAATATTAGGATCATTGTATTAGCTTAAATACGATGTAGGGATGTGGTGGTGCTGTGGGTTAAACTGCAGAAGCCTCTGTGCTGCAAGGTCAGAAGAACAGCAGCCGTAAGATGAAATCCACGCGACAGAGTGAGCTCCCGTCACTTGTCCCAGCTCCTGCCAACCTAGCAGTTCGAAAGCATGTACTGTAAATGCAAATAGATAAATAGGTACCACCTCAATGGGAAGGTAAACAGCATTCCATGTATAGCCACGCTGGCCACGTAACAACGGAAACTGTCTTTGGACAAACGCTGGCTCTATGGCTTGGAAACGGGGATGAGCACCGCCCCCTATTGTCGAACACGACTGACTAAAATGTCAAGGGGAACTTTTACCTATTAGCTTAAAATACCATTATAACTAGGTGATAGCAACTATATGAACTACAGCATGGATTCTCACAACTATTTCCCCCACTTTAACTCAGAGCACGTAGTACTTTGCATCAAGCTTGCTGTTTCTGCATCCAAAACAGTAACTGCAAATAAAAAAAAAATTGTTCAACAGCCTACTGTGGAATGAGGTATAGGTAAGAGTCCTGTAAAAATTAAAATTTCTGTAGACTTTCTCATCAGTGTAGCATCAAAATTAAATCAAATACATATCTGAAAGTGAAAAGAATTTGTTACAAGGTAATGCATCCCAAATGTTAATGTATTTACTTTTTCTTTGTTGCTTATCCCACTGTAACATCCTAGTCAAGACCAATACAAATAAGCTTTTATTAAAAAATAAAAAGTTTAAGAAAACCGAGTAGTTAGAAACCCTTATATTTTTCTTCTCAGCTTGACAAAGTGATTGAAAAGAATAAGGAAACACATAGGCGAATGCTGGAGCAGCTCCTAATGGTAGAAAAATCTCACAGGCAAACCCTGTATGACCTAGAAGATGAGAAGAGGAAGCATGCAGAGTACATGGAGAAAAGCGATGAATTTACTAATTTATTGGAACAAGAGCAAGAAAGGTAAGATGGCTTGAAAAGTACCAAATAGAGCCTAAATCCCCAATACTACATAAGCATTCTTTGCAATGTCCTCCTTCTGATTTATAATGTGGGTAGTTAACTAAATACATAAAACATAACTTTTGCAACATTATGGTGTAGATAAAATCATACACATTCAGTATCTTTTTAATGATAGTTCTCCATCTCACAACTGTTTCCCTTTCCCAGTATGCAAGTATTATACTCTGCGGAATTCTGGTAAAAAAAATCACAAATACTTTTCATCTCTGATAACGCCTGATTCAATTCTGCAGTTCAATGAGCTTCTGAAATATTGTTCTTCTTTTATTCTGTTTTCTCAGGTAGCAACAACTTTTTCTTTGTTAACAGAGGCTCCCTAATAAAGGGTGAAATAGGCCTATTGTGGAAACTGTGGATACAGCTATCACAGTTCCGGGGAACAATAAAGACTTCCCACTAAATATCTCTGCTCTGTTTTTCTAGAATCACTCCACTTTTTAAGTTTAGTTCATACATAACTTCAGTTGGTATTGAAAGTGGAATCAGTATTACATCAATGTTAAAAGCAGCCTTCTGCTCTCTGTGTGGAACTGCATGAAAATTGTGCAGAGATACTGGTTAATGAGGTAGGGCTGACGTGACTTACATCCATACTCAGCCACCACAGAGCAAACTCATGTGTCACTTATGTAGTAAGGTTGTTAGCATGGGATTTTGTGACTGGCATGCAACATAGCAGGAGAGATCTTCTCAGCTTTCTTTACAGCAGGAAGCCTCTGCAGCTACAGGGCAGGCACCTTACTGCGAAACCAGCACAACCATGCATTGCTTAGTTTTCATTGTGTGCACACTATGTTCAGAACAGCAGCATTGTGTTCTGAGGATTACTGTAGAATGCAAGCAGTAATGAAAATGAATGACGTACAGCATAACAAAGGACAATAATATATTGAGGGAAGTCATGTATACCTTTGTACAGAGGCATTTCTCGCTCATTCACATGGGGGAGGGGAAAGGGAGAGAGAATTAGTTGTATTTTAAAAAGAAATGGCTATACTTTGAAATAGGGATTGAATTTGTGAAAAAAATCCCAAAGAGAACAGGAAAATGTAATGGTCACATTTCTATTCCCCAGACAGTAACATTTGACTCTTGAAAGTATGAGAACACTGTCCCTGTCTCTCACTGCTCAGAACAGCTTCCAGATGGAAATGTTTGGGTGTGAGAATGGTGAGCCTATTCTAACTTCATATGAGGCAGAGATATTACTTCCTCTCTCTGCCTGCATAACTTCATGTTTCATGTATCCTGGCATCGGTTGCAACAGTTCACCCTTCCTGCTGCACCTTCTTCCTTTAAGTCTGCCACAGAAAACATGCAGGTTCTCTCAAGTACTCAAGATACAGAGAGAGTTTTAAAAAAAAACACACACACACACACACAAACACAACAATTCTGCAGGGGGGAAAAGCATAGAGGGCTACAAATAGATGAAGTAGGGCATGTATAGGAGACAGAAAGAGGGAGAAGCTATTTAAAAATAGGAACTACTTAATATGCATCCCAGTTTATGTGATTTCCCAAAAATCCAAAATTCAAACTAGTCTTTGCTGACCTGTTCTTCGAAATGTTTTCCAGAAAGAAACCACACACACACACACACACACACACACACACAATCACACACATCTAAACAAACAAGATCAACCCCAGAAACATTGTCAAATTGTACAAGACTAGAAAGAAAGATGGTGAGCAAACATGGTTTTAGAAATAATGGGCAAACATTTTTGAAACGGGTGGAAATTAATTACCATTATGATTTGCAATATTTACTAATATCTGTCTGGAAAGGAAAAAATCGAGGTGGCTAATAAGACGTTTGCAAATGCAATAACAGATTTTAGATTAAGTCTCAATTTCTGTGTTTTCTTTGGAGTACTTGTTTTATGTGGAAAACCCTAAAGGGCCATGATGTCACAACTTGAACAGGGTCCAAAGCATTTGCCAAGTGATGTCGCCATAAGCATCCCTTAGCAATTGCCTTCCAGAGTGAGAAAGCTCTCATAGAAGTTAAGGCAAAGTTCATTCATTATGATGCTATATAAACTGATCTCTCTCTCTCTCTCTCTCTCTCTCTCTCTCTCTTTCTGCACATTGGCTCTCTCTCTCTCTCTCTCTCTCTCTTTCACTCACTCACTCACACACAAACACACACACACATACACACACAAACACGCACACAAACACAAGTTTTGTCTTTCCATATTCAAGCATGTCACACTTTCAGATTCAGTGTGTTTGCCTAATGCCAAGCACAGTATCAGGCAAAAAAAAGAGGGCATCACATAAAAAGGGGCTAGAAAATCTGTTAAAAGATCTGGTAAAAACATATCCTGTCAATACCACTTCCCACAAGTACCACATGTAGCAGTTGAGCAGGTAGCCACTAGGCAAGATATTCATTTGTCAACTAGTTTGGGAGAATTTTGTGAAGATGCAAGGGTAATGTAATCAGAGTGAGATGACAGATGAAAATAGAAGTGGCAACACAAACCCAAAACAGAAATATGATGCTGTGTCTGATGCCAGTAATTTATTTATATTTATATTTATTTATATTTATTTATTTTATTTATATCCCGCCTATCTAATCAATTAAGATTACTCTAGGCAGCTTACAACAATAAACAACAATACGGTTAAAATAAATTATACAAAGGAAAAGTTACAACAAGATGGGACAAAGCTAAGGAAGAAAAAGGAAGGGTGATCAGGAGTTAATAAACGGGAAAGCCTGCCGGTACATCAAAGTTTTTAGTTGTTTTTTAAAAGTACCCAGTGAGGGAGCCGCGCGAATGTCAGGGGGAAGGTTATTCCAGAGGCGAGGAGCCACTGCCGAGAAGGCCCGATTTCTTGTATTTTCTTTCCGGGCCTCCCTCGGCGTTAGGCTCCTCAGCCTCACCTCCTGACTCGCGCGAGTGACACGGGTAGAACTTGGTGGAAATAGGCGTTCCGCCAAGTATCGAGGCCCCAAGCCGTTTAGGGCTTTATAAGTAAGCGTCAACACTTTGAAGTCGATGGACTGGATGAGGACAAATTAATGGAAACTTAATCCAGATAAAACAGAGGTGCTCCTGGTCTGTCGGAAGGCAGATTAAGGAATTCATCCTGTACTGGATGAGGTTCCACTCCCTCTGAAAACACAGGTGTGCATCTTGGATGTGCTCCTGGAGCAGCCTCTGAATCTAAATGCCCAAGTTTTGGCTGGGAGAGCCTCTCTATAATTAAAATTGGTGTGCCAGCTTTGCCCGTTCCTGGAGAGATCTGAACTGGCTACAGTGACACATACCTTAGTATTTTTCCTTGGGGACTATCTAGGAGACAATAAATGGGTTGGCTTTTATTGCTTCTAAATCTGTTTATCGTAATGTTTTTAATATAATCATTAATTCTTCTTCAATATTTGAATAATTTCCTTTTTTGGGGGGCTTTTAATATTGTGCTTTTAATGATGCAAGCTGCTTTGGGTTCTATTTTAGGAGAAAGGCAGGGTAAAAATATTTTAAATAAATACTTTTTCACCCTGCCTGACATCAAATGACTGCAAAGGAAATCAAGTGTAATTGAAACCATTATGCAGATATAAGCAGAGCAGGTATTTGCGTGGCATACTGACCATTCAGTCAATATATTGGACATACCTGGTACTGAAACAACATGCCCTGTAGTACACTTGTGATTCACTTATTCTAATGATCAATACCTGACCTCCCAATAAAACACAGTGGTGCCTCACTTAACAAGCGCACCGTATAACGACGAATCCGCATAGCGATCCCTTTTTCAGGATCGCTAATGCGGAGGTATACCGATTGTTCCAATGGGCAAAACTCACATAGCGACGATCAGTAAGCGTTTCGCTTACCAATCTTCGCTTTGCGATGCCCGTGGATCAGCTGTTCGGCAGTTCTAAAATGGCCGCCGGACGCCCGAAATGGCCACGTGCAGAGTTTTCGTGCCCTCCCCTCGCTTACCGAGGGCGCGAAAATGGCTGCTGCTATGGAGGAAACTTCGCTGAACGGTAAGTTTAGGGCCCATTGGAACGCATTAGACGATGTTTAATGCGTTCCAGTGGGTTTTTACATTCCATTTAGCGATGTTTTCACATAGCAAGGGTTAATCTGGAACGGATTAACCTCGCTATGCGAGGCACCACTATGCTCTACTAAAGTCTCTTCTCTACCTTTTGTTTGTTGAATTCATTCATGTTACAACCAATCCTGTTTTCATTTAAAGACACAAACAATATTTTTTCCTCCTCTGGATCAGTGATACAGAGAAACACCTAAATGCCCACCAATACAATGTTACCCGAATTTCAGACAAACTGTGAAATGACAAGCTGCTCCTGTAACTTCAGCCCATTATTATGTATCCTGCATTCTGGAATGACTGAGAGCAGCTCCTGCCCATTCTTCATCTGATAACCTTTCAAGTATCAGCTTTCCTCAAGGCTAAACATGCCTCTTTTTTTTGGAAGATCCGCTGGTTCCCCCTGTACAGTCCATTTTGTTCGTTTTCCTCTCAGGATTATGTCTAACTGCAACAGCAAATAGATTCAGAAAGAGCAGATGGTGGGCAAGCCACTTAAACAGTTTCAACTCCATCCTCTGAAGAATACATCACTGTGGGCATGCACTTTTAAAGAAAGAAATCTACACCAGGAACAGCAGCCAAAAGTGCAAGGCCTGGTCAACCAAGGGCAGTTACGGAGAAGGAGATGGTGAAGAAGCCCCTGCCAAGGACACAGGAACCTACCACAGGCTAAGATGAATCAGCTTTGAGGTAGTTACTAGGTAGCAGTGGTAGCAGAAAGTGACACAGGAGGTGGAGGCAATGCTGGTGACATTCAAACTAACCTTTGTTCATACTATGAAGTAGGTAGTAATGGTAAGGCCATGCTGAACTTTCCTCACCATGAAAACTTATAATGAGACAGTCCAAAATGAAACAAGAGATAGTGCTGGAAGATAAGGCTCCTGGGTTGGAAAACATTGAATTAGCTACTGAGGATGAGCAACGGACAAGTACAAATAGCTCTGTCTCTAATGATTCAACTGGATTAAAGCTGAAAGGATGTCTAGTGGCTGGACGTCCACTAGAAAGAAAAGTCCAAAGCTGCACAACATATACAGTTGGAACATGGAATGTGGGAAGTATGAATCAAGGTAGACTGGAAACCATAAAGCAAGAAAAGGAACAAACATTTTGAACATTGCAGTGTTTGGTGTCAGCGAACTAAAGTGAAATGAGAAATTTTCAATCAGAAAACTGCAAAGTGTTCTGCTCTGTAAATGATAAATTCAGAAAAAAAGGCAGTGGCTCTAATACTGAGGCAAAATTTAGCTCAGGCAGTTATGGGCTATAAAGCAAGATCTAACCAAATAATATCAATTAGTATCCATGGAAAATCCATCAACATAACCATTATCCAACTGTATGCTACAACTAGCAATGCTGAGGAAGATGAAATTGAAAGCTTTTATGCAAACATCGAAGAGGAAATTGATCACACACCAAAACAAGACATGCTTATAATCACAGCTGACTGAAACAGAAATGTAGGAAAGAAAGCAAAACCAAATGTTGTTGGAAAATTTGGCCTACGGACAGAAGTGAAGCAGGAGAATATATCATAGAGTCTGCACAAATTAGAACCTGTATATTGCAGATACATTCATTCATTCATTCATTCATTCATTCATTCATTCATTCATTCATTCATTCATTCATTCATTCATTTATTTATTGGACTTATATACCGCCCCATAGCGCTACAAGCACTCTCCGGGCGGTTTACAATTTTTAATTATACAGGCTAATTATACAGGGAAAAGGAGGGGGAAAAGAGCATTTTTCCCTTCCGAGGCTTGCCGAAGGCTGGAGGAAGAGGCTGGAACTTTAAAACTGCTTTCAGTCAAGCCTCTCCAAACGCCGATCGCTGCGCAGAGGGACCTGCACGAGTCCTCCCATGCTGCAAGGTAAGCCCCGGGGGACCCCCAAAGCCAGGGAGTGCGGTTTCGGGGTACCCCGCCAGGGTTCTGATGGCTTCTCCTGCACCATCAGAGCCCTGGCGGGGGTGCCCCGAAACCACCCACGCCCGCTTTAGAGCACTTTGCAGGCTTTTTCTGCCTTTTCAGGAAAAGTCTCAAAAGTGCTCTAAAGCGGGCGTGGGTGGTTTCGGGGCACCCCCGCCAGGGTTCTGATGGCTTCTCCTGCACGATCAGAGCTCTGGTGGTGGTGCCCCGAAACCACCCACAACCGCTTTAGAGCACTTTGCAGACTTTTTCTGCACCATCAGAGGACTAGTGGGGGGACCTCCAAAGCTTGTGATTGTGGGGAGGGGACCCCCTGCCATTCCTCCCATGGTGCTTCCCCAGCTCCCTAACCCTTAAGTTCCTTTTTTAAAAAAAATTCCCCTAGGAACGCATTAATTAATTTTCAATGCATTCCTATGGGAAATTTGGTTTCGCAAGACGATGTTTTCGCAAGACGGCGATTTCTATGGAACGGATTAACATCGTCTTGCGAGGCACCACTGTACTTATCAACAACTGTTAATATCCAACATTAGAGTAAAGCTGAAAAAGAACACCAAAAGAATTGTAATGCCAAAATATAATTCCAACAACATTTCTGATTAATTTAGAGCCCACATAAGGAACAAGTTTGCATTACTATTAACAGTGAACCAGAAGAAATACAGATTGAAACAAGATATATTATTAAGGAAGGTGAGCCCATCCTGATTCTTTTGGATAGACATGTGTGCCCATGCACGTGCATGCACACATCTTAAAGTATATGTTTACAATTAACTGACAGGAACATGCACTACTTCTAAAATTACTTCTAATTGTTTCATACACTACAGAAGATGAAAATAGATCACAGATGATGATACCTTGATTGCCTTGAATAAAACTGAATACTAGCAAGCGAAACAAATTGGCAGCCCTTCAAAAGGAATATCTGGATCAAATCTACAAAAGCCATGTGGGATCAGCAACAAAATATTATAACCCATAAGCAGAATTGTTCCTCTTCAGGTTTCCAGCCTAATATGCCCTCTTTAAGAATAAAATAAATTTTCACAGAAGAATTAATTCACTTCTTTTGTCCTTTTCCATTCCACCACTTCCTCCCCATCTAACGCTCACTATTTTACTGGGTTACTCATAGGAAGCCCTGCCTTTCATTTGCCTTCTTCAGTTTCATAGTACAGTAAATGGCTGAAGGATGAAAAAAGGAAGGCGGTATCAGTAGGCCAACCAAAGATATTCCCATTTTTAGCTTTCTTGTTTTAGACCATATCCTGTGGGCACTCAGCCACTTTAGGTTACTTACAGTGAACAATCTTCTCTTCCCTTCCTTAAAGCCAGGAATTTGAGATCTTTATGTATACATATAAGTTCTTTTGTGTGTGCAAGAATGTTCCCACAGTTTCAACATCTTATACTGCTACAAAGATTGTTTGAAATGGCACCCCAGATTTGGGACTGGCTTCCAGGTACAGTAGGAAGGAAAGTTCTAGGACAGAAAGCAGAATCCCCCACATGACTCTTTTACTTTCTGGCCTATGTAAACGGTAACATCTCTAAAATTGCTTTGAAGGCTAAGTAGGATGGACTGTACTGTCTCAGTTTTAAAGCTCAATTTTCTTTTAGTATAATAAGTAAAAATAAATTCTGCATGCTGAAAGCAATAAAGACTATTAGCATTCATCCTAAATGATGCAAAAGCCACATAGTGTATCATATAGCAATAACTTGACATTATACTGACTCAGAATACTTCATACTACTGTTATATACATTTTTGGAACTGAATCTCCTAAGGATATTTACATATAAGATTACCTTGTTCATACAGAATGCTAACAGCACATAAATACTGTTGACATTAGTTGAAATATATGTCCAGCAGATTCTAATTTCATCCACACTGAGCTATTGTTGAAGAATGCATTGTACTCAAATGCAATCATTTCCTTTTTGCTTTCTGGCAAGTTGTATGTACTATTACATATGCTGAAGACTATGTCTTCCAAGTTGTGAAATGGATGCCAGATCTCTGTACATCTGACCTATTTCATGGGTATCTTGTGTTTTGTAGGTGAATGAGCAAGACCCTCCGCAAGCACAAATTTAGTTCTGTCTAACACCCCAGTGGGAGAACCTAAATACTTTAACCACTACAGCATAAAGATAGGCTCAAGGAAGTGATGTTCATAGACTAATGACTTCATGCTAGCATTTGAAGAACAGCCTACCACTTCACAGCATAACTTTCAACAGATGTTGGGAAAGCAAACCTTTGTCAAAATCCACATGATTAAAAAGGTTCCACAAAGATCCTGCATAATGAAAGGTTAAAATAATGACATAGAAACAATACGTCTTTTAAAAGTCACAATAAATCAAAGAGTGGAAAAAGTCTAAGGGGTGGAAGACATTAGGCATGTGCCCAGTAACTAATGATGCTTTTTAAACAGCTTCACCTATAGTATGTTCAGACTTTTGCCCATGAACTACAAGAAACCTCATTTCAAATTGCGAACCATCACACTGACTTCAATCAAGAATTATACTTCAGTTGGTTATGTTTTTTCCCACACCCTAACAAGCTCAAGAAAATTATGGACAAAATTAGTTAAACCAAATGAGTTGAAGGCAAAACAGTCAGGAAGCCAGTTAGCTAGGACTGGTAGCCTGTCTTTGCAGTCCAACATATGGTTCTGGAGCAGGTAAGGACCACCTGCTCCAGAACCAGGTGGTCCTTACCTCTTACTATACTGTAAATGGAACATGATGCATTATTTTATGCTAGCCAGTGAGAGACAAGTACTAATTCTGAATTTTCAACTAAACAAAAAATAAAAATAAAAAATTCCACACTATACTGGTAAAGGTAAAGGTAAAGGTTCCCCTTGACAATTTTGTCCAGTCGTGTTCGCCTCTAAGGGGCAGTGCTCATCCCCGTTTCCAAGCCACAGAGCCAGTGTTTTGTCCAAAGACAATCTTCCATGGTCACATGGCCAGTGCGACTTAGACACGGAGCGCTGTTACCTTCCCACCGAGGTGGTCCCTATTAATCTACTCGCATTTGCATGCTTTCGAACCGCTAGGGTGGCGGGAGCTGGGACAAGTGACGGGCGCTCACTCCGTCACGTGGATTCAATCTTACGACTGCTTGGTCTTCTGACCCTGCAGCACAGCCTCCTGCAGTTTAGCCCACAGCGCCACCACGTCCCTTTCACTATACTGGTACTGTCTGCCATTACACTAGATGGATTTACTGAAAACACTGGCATTCTAAAACAGTCAAATAATAAGCCGTCTTTCTCATAAGATGACAGAATATTAGTTCAGGAGGTCCCCAATTGGCTGCCATCCGTATTCTCAAGGTCTCAAAAATAAATATGTCCAGCAACGTCCCTCAACTCCCTAACCTGCAATCCCTGCAGCTGAATCTAGGGTTGGGCTCTGCCACAGAACTACTGCCTTTTTGTGGGGCTATAGCCATAAAGAAGTTAGATGGCTAGGAAGGTATAGTAATAGTGGGGAGGCTTAAAAACACGTGGCCACTGCAGAAAAAACAGGAACCTGTCTCATCCATTACACACACTTAATTAAAGGAGCTTAAGTGCAGAACTCTTAAAACTATTTAGGCTAAGAATACAACTTTGTTTGGGCCCTTAGTCTCAGGATAGATGCAGCCAAGATGCTAGCAAACCAAACTGCATATGATCATTGTCAGCGTAAATCACAGGGCTTGCTCTGCTGTAAGCCTTTGCAGTGAGAATCTGGCAAAGGGCCAGGCCAAAAGCATGTAATTTAAACACTCAATCAGTTACATTCCAAGGCATTTGTTTAGTGTTTAATAAGTTCTCAAGGGATGAGAAAATTACTGAAGTGCATTGTTTTGACATGACACAGAGTGAGTCACCGCTTGTCACTAAATTTTGGAGGCTTCAATATTTAGTATAATGTGTCTTAAAAACACATTATACATCAACATACTGTATATGTACAAAATCACATATGTACACTAGCCTAAATACATTTGTTTAAACCATTATGTGGAGAAAATCTTCTCTAGTTCTTCAGCTCTCAAACTGATCGATAGCTCTATGATTCTTTTACATAGACATTAATATTTTGCCTTATAATTGTAACAGTCCAAGTGTGACATACAGGCAAGCCTGTACATAATTGGCAAAACCAAAAAAAAACTTCAAATATTGAATCAGGTAAAAATAAATTCTGCTCTGAAAGTGAATCTGTAAATTGAAAATGTAAATTATGCTCTATACAACATTCATTTGTTTAAATCTATGTAAAAATTAATTTATGTAAACTGGGAAGAACTCACAACAAAACTTGCTTTCCCTCTTAAGCTGTCCATGCTCCCTCAGAAGTCTCTCCTGAAGACTTCCCATTACTTGATTTTTGGGATTCAGAGAAGCCTGGCATGGGAAGAGTCTTTGAGCGCCTCCTGACTCCCCTGCATCCCATTCTTTCAACAGTATAAGGCCACTGCTAGGTACTCAGTCATGCTGTGAGGCATTGATTACCAGTAGTTGTGTTCCCTGATGTCACTGTATTAGTGGCTACTGAAGAACACAAGATATTTATGAAGATAAAGCAGTAACATTACTTCATCAGATATTATCCTGATGTGTTTTGTTTTGTTTATAACATTCAAACTTCAACTGAAAAAGCAAACCTAAGATCTTTTTGGTGGTGTGAGGGTTAATACATAGCCTCCTCCTCCTCCTCCTCCTCCTCTTTTCCAAATAAAGTAGAAGTCATTTTTAAAGTTAAAGCAAAACTTGGGTTTATTGAGTTAATACGTTATTTAACTGTTCCTCTGGTAACTTCTCTCTTGGCACCAACGGGCGACGCAAGGGCAACCAAAGTTCAGTATCAAAAGGGTTCAATGATTTGTTCTCCCATGGCCCGGGTAAAAAAGGGTCATTGTCTTCATTAGGGTGTTCTCTTTCTTCATCCCCTAATAGCAGTAGGGTCTCCTCTTCTCTGGCCTCTCCCCATAAGGGCTCCCCTTCTCTCTCATAGGGGGTCCCACCCTCCTCCGTGCCTCTTTCACACGTCATGCCCGGCGCTCCTCTGCTTCCCTTGCTACTGCCTCCTTCTCCTCTTTCAGCCGTCGCCTCCACTCCCGGGCCTCTGACTCACCCCAGTACGATGGTCTTTGGAGTAATCTCCTCCTCCGGCGGTAGTCAGCTTCCTCGTGAGGCACCTTCACCTTTTCCCATCTCCCTGTCCAAGGGTCTTCCATCCAGATTAGTTCCCAATCACCTGGGATTGGGTCTTTCCCCCCTTTTATTTCTCCCATTCCCACCTCTACCACGGACCTTCCCCTTTCTTCCTTTCCTGCCCATTCCCGTTCAGTTTGTGTGGTGACTGTTAGTCTTAATAATCTGTCCTCCAATCCTCGGGTGTCAATTCCCCGATGGATGGTCTCTCGGGGAGGTGGCAGTGGGATGGTTTGAACCTCCTGAGACACCCTAAGGACGGACGGCAGTCCAACGAGAGCCTCTACGCTCTTGTCTCGCATTTCACAGGTGGCTGCTTCAAAGCCCCTCTTGAAAGCAGTCTCTGTTGCTCCAGTCCCCCACTATTATTCTACTCATATAGTCCAGGAAGGGAAGTATAACAACACCCCCTTACACTCAGCGTATTTGCCCCTGTAGCTCTGGTGAGATCGAATCTATCTCCCATGTGTTACTTCATTGTGCTTTCTATTCTGGCATTTGAGAGTTCTCATTAACCCTTACATGAGGGCATTTCCTGGACTATCAGAGGCACATTACATACTGCTTTTGCTGACTGGACGATGCCCTGGCAGATATACTGGGCTAAACCAAAATTCAGATATGCTGACAAGTAGCTAAATTATGTGCTGTTGCAATCAAAATCCATGAAGAAAAGGTTCCACCTAAAGTGCAGCTAAAGAATTTGTAAATTGGTGTATACCAATTTGGTATAATGATCACATGGGCTCTATGAGCTTCAAAGTAACAATTTTATCATTCTATGCAAGCTGCAATAGTCTATAGGTAAGGCCTATGATAAGGAGGTAGGAGATATTTAGCAAGATGTATGAATGTAGTTTTATATATATGTACAGTGGTGCCTCGCATAGCGAGGTTAATCCGTTCCGAATTAACATTCGCTATGCGAAAACATCGCTGTACGGATCAAAAAAAGCCATTGGAACGCATTAAACATCGTTTAATGCATTCCAAATGGTCAAAAACTCACCGTGCAGCAATGTTTTCCGGGTCCGGCAGCCATTTTCGCGTCCTCGGTAAGCGAGGGGAAGGCATGAAAATGCTGCGCGTGGCCATTTCGGCCGTAGCGAGACCGCGGATCAGCTGTTCAGCGGGTCCAAAATGGCCACCGGAACAGCCGAAATGGTCGCGCACAGCATTTTCGCGCCCTCCCCTCGCTTACCAAGGGCACGAAAACGCTGCCCGCAGCCATTTCGGCTGTTCCGGCGGCCATTTTGGACCCGCCGAACAGCTGATCCGCAGGTCGCAAAGCGAAGGTCGGTAAGCGAAACGCTTACCGATCTTCGCTATGCAAATTTCGGCCATAGGGGCCGACGCGATGCCTTCGCATTAGCGATCCCGGAAAAGGGATCGCTATGCGAATTCATTGCTATACGAGGCGCTCGTAAAGCGAGGCACCACTATATATAGATGTTTTTGGTGTTTTTAGTGTTTTTAATGTTTTTAGATTGATTTTATGTCTCCTAATTTAAATAATGTATCTTACTTTTGCTGGTCAATGACCATAATAAAACATGATTATGATTATGATTATGATTATATGATGATGATGATGATGATGATGATGATGATGATGATGATGATGATGATGATGATGATGATGATACCCATAAGCAGTCATGCTTTTGGCAACTGAACAGGCTGATTAGGAAGGGCTTTTAATGAGAGATGTTGTGCTCTTTTACTTTTTAATGACATGCTTTTAAATTGTTTGCAAATGCTTTAATTCCATGGTTGCTTCAATGTATGTTTGAGTTTTAATGGTAATACTTACTGCTTTATTAGCCATATTTGTTTTTAAATCATTTGATAAGCCATTTTTGGTCCCTATACTGGCAAAAAGGCAAAAAAAAAAAAAACCAAAAAAAAATCTCACACCCTTCTTCAATAAAACCCACCTTTGATCCTGTTACATTGTCTTGCCTGCCCTCTTTGCTCTGGGACAACAAATGTTAAAGTTAGCTTGACTTCTGTGTATGTTATGTCCTTGAAGAACATCTGCAGACTAAGGAAACTGACACAAATGTGCACAGAGATTTTTAGAAAAATGTTTTAAGTAAGACAGCCACTTCAGTAGCTAAGTGTATCAATTACATGCCTAATGTTAGGGAGACACATTTTTCCTTGCCTTCTATTGCTATATGTCAGCCTTTTCTCAAGTATAATTTCTGTCCACCATTTCTAAACATGTGTTGCTGTTTAAATGTCAAGAAAGGTATCTCTCAACTATCCCCTTTATGCATGATGAAACGGCAGACTGAATGGAGCCACAAAGCATGCCATTAGCCCTTATTCACACTTCTGTTTTCTTTTAACTTCTTTCCCTCTGAAGTTTATTCATTCTGTACATGGATGTTTAACTATAATGACATCCATGACTCATAACGCAGAAAATACGTCAGAAATTAACTGCAACATGGCAAACTCTGTGTGTTGATTTTAAGAAACTGTCTTAAACAAAACTATATTTCTCCCAGCTTTGGAAGCTGAAGATTCTTTTGCAAGTCACTTAACCCCATCATTAGCATTGGTGATCTTTTTAAAGTATTTTTTTAGTTTTAAAAAATTCACATCTATTTCCCTTGCCCATCTTTTCACAAAGCACTTGTTCATTCAGAACCAAATGAGGCTGAGCATTTTTAAGTTTTTCCACATAGACAACCTCAGAAAACATGAAAGGCAGTTCCCACATAAACATACAAGCAATGGTGAAAAACCATACATAGTACATCATTCAGGAAGAAAACGAACGTACAAGATTATTTGCCACCAAGTGTATGACTGAGGTGACTGAGGTCACCTGGCTGGCAAGGCCAGAAGTTCCAGAGGCATGAGCTGAATCCCACAAATCTACCAAGACTTATGCAACACTCTTGTCTTTTTAGTGTACAAGTTTTTGGGTCTCAGACCAGAATCTGCTGATAATTTGTTTGTTTGTTTGTTTATTAGATTTATACCCCGCACCATCTGGCAGCCAGGCCACTCTGTTCAGTAGGGCCTCCTCATCTCTGGCCTCTCCCCATAAGGGCTCCCCTTCTCTCTCATAGGGGGTCCCATGGTCCTGGAGGTATGTCCTCCTCCGTGCCTCTTCTACACGTCGTGGCAGGCGCTCCTCTGCTTCCCTTGCCACCGCCTCCTTCTCCTCTTTCAGCCATTGCCTCCACTGCCAGGCCTCTGACTCAACCCAGTACTATGGTCTTTGGGGTAGTCCCCTCTTCCGGCAGTAGTCAGCTTCCTCGCGAGGCACCTTCACCTTTTCCCATCTCCCTGTCCAAGGGTCTTCCACCCAGATTAGTTCCCAACTACCTGGGATTGGGTCTCTTCCCCCCCTTTTATTTCTCCCATTCCTGCCTCTACCACGGACCTCCCTCTTTCTTCCTTTCCCACCCATTCCTGTTCAGTTTCTGCTCAGGAAGTCACATAGTTGTATATTGGGAGTTTATTGTTCAGCTGTTAGCCAAAGGGATGCCATTTTCTGTTGCAAGATTTTGACTGGGGGGCCTAGAACGCAGAAAGTTTACTTACAGAAACACATGCACTCCCATTTCAACATACTTTCCTCAGACGCATGGCCTCAGTTTATCTGCTTGGACACTACATATATGTCTAGGACACAAAAACAAAAGCCCAAACTTTTATATTGTATTACCTTTGTCCTACAATATATTCACCAAAGTCTGTATAAGCACCCACCTATGCCTACAGAGATAGTCTGAACTCAGCATGTACTGTAGTGCAGTGGTCCCCAACCTTGGGCCTCCAGAGGTTCTTGGACTACAACTCCCAGAAGCCTTCACCACCACCTCTGCTGGCCAGGATTTCTGGGAGTTGAAGTCAAAGAACATCTGGAGGCCCAAGGTTGGGGACCACTGCTGTAGTGCACCAAAAATAACCTTAATTTTCCAACATCCATTGTAAATAAATCTTTCAGTCAAAGTAGTGATGCAGAAGCTGAGTCCCTATTGGGGGTCAAGTGTGGAAACATACACATCTTTTCTAGCACACTTCAGTGGGTTGACTCCATTGCAATCAGCATTAGCATGGTCTTGTTTTCAAGAATCGTGCCTAAACTGAGACTGTTGTGCAATGAATTCACCATGTGATATTCAGAAAAACAGTAATTTGGAGACTGATGAGGCTGAAAATCGATTAGCCCCAATATAGATAGAAGCCCCAACAAGCCCCATAGATTAACCCCAATATAGATAGAAGCCCCAACAAGCCCCAATCCAGTTGCCATGAAAACAGTGAAAAGGTAGTTATTTGCAACTAATGCATGTCTTATCAATTTTAATGGGACTCTAAAGAACTAATTTTCTGTGGAAAACAACAGTTGGTAAAGACAAAAAAATATATGGTCCTAATGTGCAAGTCTGATTTATTTCCACACAGCAAGAAGGAGTGTTCCTAAAATGTCAGTAGCCAACAGCACAAACTTTGGTCTATTTACAACTAAAGTGGGGGGTGGATGGGAATTGTATTCCTTTTAACAGCAATTTGATCTGTGCCAATCTACAGGAATCAGGCAAAACCTGTTTGCAAAATTGCAATGGCAAAATTATTATCTATTAATTTATCAAGCTGCTGTTGGCAGCACACATTGGAGGAGCATGGTTGAAGAACTGGAAACACAGTTATAAACAGGTTGTAGAGTCAGAACTGACTACACTGTATCCCTTCTAATCTAGTGTAAATCTACATCAAACTACATGCTAACTTTGCCCAGAATCCAATATTCATCTGCCTCACTGTGTCCACAAAAGTGGTCTCATGGACATAAGCAGGAAGAAAGCAGTCCCACCGTCTCCACATTCCTATTCCCAAAATTTCGGCTTCGGAGGACTGGGAAGTTTTCTTAAACTGATGTCCTGTGCTGGGGATGGGTAAAAATCCCAGTATTATAGGAAATAGTAATTAATATAGATGAAAACAAAACAAAGAGTTTAAAAAGTCAAAAATAGGATGGCGTCTTAAAGATTAATTTTTATATTTTTTTCATTCTGAGATTTCATGGACAAGTCCACTTCATCAGACATAAGAGAAGGATATATAACATGGCAAATATTTATACATGGCATTAAAGTATCAAAATACAGAGATTGTGGTTGGAAAATCAGTGGGTGTTAACCATTGTGATGATATACAGGTCTTTCATAGAAGCTTGTGTTGTAAGGGATGTAATTAACAATGGTAAAATTACAACAGTAAGATAACAATGGTAGAGTAACATGAATGTTAATTATATGGACTATTTACAGTGGTTAACTTTTCCCCATACAAGCTTTTCTTTGTAATCTTTGTAATCAGTTGCCATAGTGTGAATTGTCCCAGACAATGAATGACTACAAAAGCGGAGCAAAGATCTGTTTTGCTGTAGGAATTTCTAAGGGGCAAAAATATCTGGGAGATATAGTACAATATTTGTAGTGCTTAGTGTGTGTGTGTGTTTAGTCGTTTAGTCGTGTCCGACTCTTCGTGACCCCATGGACCAGAGCACGCCAGGCCCTCCTGTCTTCTACTGCCTCCCGGAGTTGTGTCAGGTTCATGTTGGTTGCTTCGCAGACACTGTCCAGCCATCTCATCCTCGGTCGTCCCCTTCTCCTCTTGCCATCACACTTTCCCAACATCAGGGTCTTTTCCAGGGAGTCTTTTCTTCTCATTAGATGGCCAAAGTACTGGAGCCTCAGCTTCAGGATCTGTCCTTCCAGTGAGCACTCAGGGTTGATTTCCTTTAGAACTGATAGGTTTGTTCTCCTTGCAGTCCAGGGGATTCTCAAGAGCCTCCTCCAGCACCACAATTCAAAGGCATCAATTCTTCGGTGGTCTGCTTTCTTTATGGTCCAGCTCTCACTTCCATACATCACGACAGGAAAAACCATAGCTTTGACTATTCGGACTTTTGTTGGCAAGGTGATGTCTCTGCTTTTCAAGATGCTGTCCAGATGTGTCATCGCTTTCCTCCCAAGAAGAAGGCGCCTTTTAATTTCAGGGCTGCTGTCTCCATCTGCAGTGATCATGGAGCCCAGGAAGATAAAATTTGACACTGCCTCCATATCTTCCCCTTCTATTTCCCAGGAGGTGATGGGACCAGTGGCCATGATCTTAGTTTTTTTGATGTTGAGTTTCAGACCGTTTTTTGCACTCTCCTCTTTCACTCTCATTACAAGGTTCTTTAATTCCTCCTCACTTTCTGCCATCAGAGTGGTATCATCTGCATATCGGAGGTTGTTGATATTTCTTCCGGCAATCTTAATTCCGGCTTGGGTTTCTTCCAGTCCAGCCTTCCGCATGATGTATTCTGCATATAAGTTAAATAAGCTGGGGGACAATATACAGCCTTGCCGTACTCCTTTCCCAATTTTGAACCACTCAGTTGTTCCATGACCAGTTCTAACTGTTGCTTCCTGTCCCACATATAGGTTTCTCAGGAGACAGATAAAGTGGTCAGGCACTCCCATTTCTTTAAGAACTTGCCATAGTTTGCTGTGGTCCACACAGTCAAAGGCTTTCGCATAGTCAATGAAGCAGAAGTAGATATTTTTCTGGAACTCTCTGGCTTTCTCCATAATCCAGCGCAAGTTAGCAATTTGGTCTCGAGTTCCTCTGCCTCTTCGGAATCCAGCTTGTACTTCTGGGAGTTCTCGGTCCACATACTGCTGAAGCCTACCTTGTAGGATTTTGAGCATAACCTTGCTAGTGTGCGAAATGAGTGCAATTGTACGGTAGTTGGAGCATTCTTTGGCACTGCCTTTCTTTGGGATTGGGATGTAGACTGATCTTTTCCAATCCTCTGGCCACTGTTGAGTTTTCCAAACTTGCTGGCATATTGAATGTAGCACCTTGACAGCATCATCTTTCAAGATTTTAAATAGTTCAACTGGAATGCCATCACCTCCACTGGCCTTGTTGTTAGCCAGGCTTTCTAAGGCCCACTTGACTTCGCTCTCCAGGATGTCTGGCTCAAGGTCAGCAACTACATTGTCTGGGTTGTCCGGGATATCCACATCTTTCTGATATAATTCCTCTGTGTATTCTTGCCACCTCTTCTTGACGTCTTCTGCTTCTGTTAGGTCCCTCCCATTTTTGTCTTTTATCATGTTCATCTTTGCGCAAAATGTTCCTCTAATATCTCCAATTTTCCTGAACAGATCTCTGGTCTTTCCTTTTCTGTTATCTTCCTCTATTTCTTTGCATTGTTCATTTAAGAAGGCCCTCTTGTCTCTCCTTGCTATTCTTTGGAAGTCTGAATTCAAGTTTCTGTAACTTTCCCTATCTCCCTTGCATTTTGCTTCCCTTCTCCTCTCTGCTATTTCTAAGGCCTCGTTGGACAGCCACTTTGCTTTCTTGCATTTCCTTTTCTTTGGGATGGTTTTCGTTGCTGCCTCCTGGACAATGTTACGAGCCTCTATCCAAAGTTCTTCAGGCACTCTGTCCACCAAATCTAGTTCCTTAAATCTGTTCTTTACTTCCACTGTGTATTCATAAGGGATTTGGTTTAGATTATACCTGAGTGGCCCAGTGGTTTTTCCTAATCTCTTCAGTCTAAGCTTGAATTTTGCTATGAGAAGCTGATGATCAGAGCCGCAGTCAGCTCCAGGTCTTGTTTTTGCTGACTGTATAGAGCTTCTCCATCTTTGGCTGCAGAGAATATAATCAATCTGATTTCGATATTGCCCATCTGGTGATTTCCATGTATAGAGTCGCCTCTTGTGTTGTTGGAAAAGAGTGTTTGTGATGACCAGCTTATTCTCTTGACAAAACTCTATTAGCCTTTGTCCTGCTTCGTTCTGAACTCCAAGGCCAAACTTCCCTGTTGTTCCTTTTATCTCTTGGCTCCCTACTTTAGCATTCCAGTCCTCTAGAATGAGAAGAACATCTTTCTTTGGTGTCAGTTCTAGAAGGTGTTGTAAATCTTCATAGAATTGTTCAATTTCAGTCTCCTCAGCAATGCTGGTTGGTGCATAAACTTGGATTATTGTGATGTTGAATGGTCTGCCTTGGATTCATATTGACATCATTCTATCATTTTTGAGATTGTATCCCATTACAGCTTTTCCCACTCTTTTGTTGACTATGAGGGCTACTCCATTCCTTCTACGGGATTCTTGTCCACAATAGTAGATATGATAATCATCTGAGCTGAATTCGCCCATTCCTGTCCATTTTAGTTCACTGATGCCCAGGATGTCAATGTTTATTCTTGCCATCTCCTGTTTGACCACCTCCAGCTTCCCAATGTTCATAGATCTTACATTCCAGGTTCCTATGCAGTATTTTTCTTTGCAGCATTGGATTTTCCTTTCACTTCCAGGCACGTCCACAGCTGAGCGTCCTTTCGGCTTTGGCCCAACCACTTCATTAGCTCTGGAGCTACTTGTACTTGTCCTCCGCTCTTCCTCAGTAGCATGTTGGACGCCTTCCGACCTGAGGGGCCCATCTTCCAGCGTCATATCTTTTAGCCTTTTGTTTCTGATCATGGGGCGTTCTTGGCAAAGATACTGGAGTGGCTTGCCATTTCCTACTCCAGGTGGATTGCGTTTAGTCGGAACTCTCCACTATGTCCTGTCCGTCTTGGGTGTCCCTGCACGGCATAGCCCATAGTTTCTCTGAGTTACTCAAGCCCCTTCGCCACGACAAGGCAGCAATCCATGAAGAAGGTAGTGCTTAGTAGTGTCCCCAAAAGCCTTGACTTATATTAAATCTATTGATATGTGTGTCAAGCATGTGTATATATTTTATCTCAGCTGTTTCTCTCTGGATTCTTATCCTGCTGCCTTTTTTTTTCTAGAATGGCCACTTTCAAATTGTCTGTGGAATGTTCTGGCAAATTAAATTATGTGAAACAGGTTTCTGTGCGTTGCCGTTCCTGATGTCTAATTTATTTCCATTGGTTTGCTTGTTTATAGATTATCCTATTTGTCCTATGTAGAGTGCAGATGGGTATTGTTGGCAAAAAAAATGGCATTGATAGAGGAAGAAGTAAACATGCTTTTGATATTGTGTGAGACATTGTTAGGTCTGAAAATTCTGTTGCCCGATTAAATGTGGGGGCAGAGTGGCATCTGGGTTTGTGGTAGAGTTTTGTTCCCATCTCTGTATCAGTGTTGCATAATTCATTGTTTGTCAGTATTTGTTTGAGTTTGGAGGGTTGTAACCCAGTACTGTATAGGTCTGCCATCCAGGGTTTGGGAGAGTGAAGTGTTCTTGTCAAGCATGGCTTGTAGATCCCTTATGATGCATACTTTAATGTTTACACAAATCACAATTTACAGCTGATAATTCTCTAAGACTACACAAATGAACCTGGAAGTAAGGCTTACTGGAAATGAAGGACATGCAGAGGAATGCAGTTTAAAAGCTTTGCAAGACACCTTTCATAATTCGATGACGCAGGTTCTTTCGAGTATTTTTAAATGAATCGTTCTCCAAAACCTAGAACTGCAGGCCACAAGGAAATTTTTCTGTATTCATTAGCAAGACCAATTACATACCCCATGTGAAACTTCAACAAAATGGTTCATAAAGCCACTTGTAAAATGTTAAGTGCTGTTTTTTTCCTCCTTCTCTTCTCCTGCTTTTCACATACAGAACATTTATACAAAGAAAGTTCTAAAAGGTGCTCCACTATTAACATAATTATCTACTTGTCATAACCCCCTTTTTTAAGAAGAGTTTTCTGTTTGAAGTCAAATAGTCTAATCTTTTAGACTAATACATTAAGAATATTTTATATCCTATAATAAAACTGCGAAAAGTGTTCCACTGTTAACTAGCTATAGCATCCTGCCCTCAGGGTAGGTTCCAATTAATAAGGCTTTGCCCTCTCCTTGTATGATGCAATGCCTTCATATTTATTACAGGGCTTGAGAGATTTTTGCAGGGATAAGAAAAAAAAATGGAATGACCGAGCCAAGTGACATGATGTCATACATGTTACTAATGGCCAAGTGCACTTTACTGTAACTGCACTTTTCATTTGTCCTTCTTGTTCTGAAATTTGTGCATTTTATTTTGAGTGTTAAAAACAGGCAGAGAGAAGAGGAAATATAAATATAATTTTCGTACCCCGATGGCACATGACAATGGATAAGGCAAGAGATTGGTGCAGAGAGAGAAAAGCACAAACGTGAGGCCAGTTTCAAGTCTCTTAAATATGAGTAATAGGCCAAGCTACTTCTTTCAAAATCCTGTTAATTTCAAAAGGAAGGCCCATTCTCACATCTTTGCCATGGGACTCCAGGGTGCTTATCTTTGCCTGGATCATGCCCCCAAGATACTAACAAAGTACTTTTCCAGAAAAGAGAAATGAACCACATGACCAAGACAAATGTCTATATCATCCATCTTTCATATAATAGATCAACATTTTAAGTGAAGTTATTTCCTAAGAAATTTACTTTCCAGAAGAGTGCATGTGGGATGTATTAACCACTATGTCAGTTCACACAAATTCCTCAACAGAAATAAACTTGCTTGATACCTCTGGAGGGCAGATATAACTGTTATACAGTACTAGCTAGAGATTTGTATTTGGAAAGAAGTAGGATGAACCATTCTTGCACAAGTTAACTAGGTATGAATACATATTGAAAGGAATCATGAGAGAATATATTAAACTGAAGATTATTGAAAATCACTGCTTTTTAGTAGATAAACTAGTTAGTTAGTTAGTCAGTCAGTCAGTCAGTCAGTTAATTAGTTAGTTAGCTAAAATTTGTTTATCCCACCTTTCTCCTAAAAAAGGACCCAAGGTGGCATATTATCTTAGGATCATAGTTACAATTTTTAGAAATATTGTAGGTATGTGATCAGATAGCACAATAAAATGATAATACATTTTAAAAATATAAATCATTACATGCCATCAAGTCAATTCTGACTAAAGGCAAACATTTCCAGGGTTTTCCAGGTAGAGAATATTCGCAGGTGCTTTACCAGTGCTTCCTTCTGGGGGCACTCTGAGACTGTACAGCTTGCCCAAGGCCACACAGACTGGCTCTTTTTGGGTGGGGCGAAGCAGTAGGGAATTGAACCTCTGCTTTTGCAGCCAGATATCTCAACTCACTAAGATACTCAGCCAGCTTAAAGATGGACTAGGTACTGTACAGGTTGTAAGCCCATACTGGATGTTGCGGGGAAGACAGTAGGGATGGCAGAACTGACTTTCCTGGTCATCTCCGGTTTCTTTTTTTCCTGTTAAACTAAGTTTATGTCCATTATGGTCATAAAGATATACTTGGAAGCATACTGCTAGTGCTTGTTGGAATCTCAGAAACAAGAGGAAAGAGGTGGCTAAATACAGAACTATTCGAATATTACTTTCTTGGCCATAGTGATTAACGAGTTGTTTTCCACTACAGCCACATTTCCCAGTTATTGTTAAATAAGCTTTTCAATTATTGTTGGGAGCTGACTTCCCATCTGAAGTTTGGGGATGGGGAATCAACTGGGCAAGTAGGTTTAGTTCCCAGCCTGCTTGGAATAAATTTTTCATCAAGGGAAAATCGCTGTGTCCTTAGTAAGAAATGCTTGCGACATCATGTTTTCTACCACAGCTTACCTAAGCAGCCTCTGCAAAAATGATTAAGGTGGGATGATTTCAAACATCTAAAAATATTTCTCAAAATAAATTACCCATAAGATACTGGAAGCCAGTATTTTTCATTTGTGTAAATATCCTGTAGAGGTACTGGGTGCGGTAGGAAAGTGGTTGCTGTGATTTATATAGTTGTAGAGGAGAGTAAGGCTCGTGGACTGAGACTATGCATCTAAGAAGATCTTCCCTAGTGTTCTGCTAAAACGGTGTGCTTGAAAGTGGCCTCAGTATCATTAGGACTGTAGGGAGTCAATCTTATGGGAACAGTACGGATGCCACTTTCTCAGGAACAAGTGGAGCACACACATGCACGTATGTCCTCTGCAGAAAACCTCCTTGGCATTGCTTTTAAAACAATATTTGGAAGATGCTAGATGATCTGATTGCATTTTGCCTCATTAGTAATGAATGAAATATCAACATTTTAAAATGAATGTGCTACGTCCAAGCTCTTGTGATTAGCACATCTTTCCTTGAAATCAGGGTGACTTAACACGGCCCAAGCATCTGCCACCCAGGTGTACAATGTAGATGTCCTCATCTCCCCCTCCCCCACCTTCAGTTTGAGAACTTTAACTCCTACACCTTACTCACGCTTGCAACCATTAATCTCCATTTAACCTAAGCCACCACAGTGAAAAACAAAGTAAGAGGGGGTATTTGATGAACTGAATCCGCAACCTCCCCACAAAGGAATCTGCCCTGCATTTTGCTATTGTATACCATGTGCAACCTACACATTTCTCAGTGTCTGCTGTAATAAATAAGCTGTCAAGCAAAGAGAGAGACTTAGATTTGAATAAATGGACCATTTATCCAAAAAGGAGAGATTGTCCACAACAATATTTTAAGAAACAGATTCTTATATTATTTATTTATTTATTTAATTTTAATTTTAATTTTAATTTAATTTATATGCCGCCCACACTACCCAAAGGTCTCTGGGTGGCTTATAAGCATAACATCAGTGTGCCTGAAGAAGGCTAAAAGTGCAATAGCCGAAACGCGTTGGGCTTATCTTTGAATAAAGTATTGATACCCATTTTTAACATCCTGGGACCACGGTCTCTCTTTGCTTGACAGCTCCAGTGGATGTACCAGTCCTTTTTGTTCTTGCTGTAATAAATAAGTAAACATTTAATTATTATTATTTTATTATTTATTTTATTTATATCCTGCCTATCTAGTCAATTAAGACCACTCCATTAAGCTACCATTAATTTGTAGCACAAATCAAAATCTGGCACTTTACACACCTAAGTACAGGATAATGCATATCTCTTTGAGAACAAGTATGTTTTTCCTTGCTCAAAAACTGTGGGAAAGCATGTAGACCCAGTATGCAGGACTTTGCACAAATGCAGATGTGTGTATATATACACACATACCTCTTTAGAATTGTGCTTGGCCTTCTTTTCAATAGGCAGTTGTTCCAAGTGAACATATTTCACTGATGGTTATGTCAAAGCCCTGCCTGATTTAAACCAATTAGATTTCTACATGGAATTAGGTTATTCTGAAAAGAAATATTCACATTCATGTTGACATCAGAAACCTTGATATAAGCTTCTCCACAATTTTAAAATGTTCCTAAATTAGTCCTACAAAAGCAACAAGGGAGAATTTGAGAAACTGAATTAAGTGATGTTTGAAATGAAAAAAGCAGCATGATCCCATTCTTCTTAAAGTCTAAAAGGACTATAGGACCATAATGAACGCCTAAGCTGCAAAATAAGATATATGGGGAAGGTGTTATTTAAAGACTTAGAGGCTATTCTCCACCCAGCTCCACGTGGGTACACAAGATCAGGTGCACTTTTGCAGCAATTACACATTTTCTAGGGAAGACTAGCTCAATATTTTGCATCCAGGAAGAAGTAGTACACCTCTCATGTATTCATAATTCTGTGGGGGTTTTTTAATGGCATAGTAGTGCACATAAGTTAAAATAGCTGTTGTATCTTGTTTGAGAAAGAAAGAAAAATCAAACTTCTGTCCATTATTCTGCAACTCATGGAACTAAGTGACCACACAGCTTCATTCATTTTTGAAACTTCTCCTAAGTGACAGTTAGGAGCTACGTAAGGTACATGAAGCCTTTCCTTCTGAACTAGTATAATTCAGTTGGTTGGAGTTGGCTGCACAGTCAGGGAATGGGAGGTTGAACCTCCACTGTGCCTTCCAGGGAAGGGGCCATTTGAGAGCGATCAGAGCATGTGTGGCAGATGGAGTTATGCGCCCTGCCACCTGGGTGGCCTTGGCAAGGTGCACCATCCCAGAGCACCACCAGGAAAAGGGATTGGGGAACCATTTCTGAATACTTGACATCCTGAGAACCTGGGAGAGTTGCCATGAGCTGGAATAGACTTGACAGCACCTAATTAATTAACCTATCCCTTTACTCACTGAAATCCCCACTACCCAAATTCCCACTTCCTGCCTTCTGTTAGGCTTCCGATATTTTACCTGCCACTATACTTTCAACCTCAAAAGCCAGATGGCTGCCAATTTTTATTGAAATGAAGTAGATAATTAGGATAGCAAATACCTGACACAAAAGAGTAGGGTTGCAGCCAGCTGGTGTGCATCCAGTTATGCTACAGAGCTACACACACACAAAAAGTGAAACTAAAAGCAAAACTCTCTTTCCAATAACGTGGCTGGTCTCAAGCTTTGGTTCTGTGGATGTTACGGATTTTAATTCCCAGAACCCCTCACCATTGGCCATGCTGGCTGAAATTGTCAGGAGCAAAGCAGAAAACAATTGGAGGGCTAAAGGTTAAGAACTTCTGCTGTAGCACAAGGGAAGTTGTGTGCCTTATTGAGAAAAGGGAAGCCTGAAATATACTACAACAAAGAGTCCTGCGGCACTTTTGAGACTAACAAGTTTCATTCAAAGTAAGTTTTTGTGGACTAAAACCCCCTTCTTCAGGGTTGCAATTCACAAATACTGTAACATATGCCAAATAAAACCTGTTAGTTTTAAAGCTGCCACAAAGGCAGTTCTTTGTTACTTTCGCTGCTACATATTAACTTCATGGTATCTTCATGGAAGCACAGTAATTTTGCTATACTGTCTCCATGGAAGTACAACGTTCTGCTATAATAAAATCCTGTTGCTTCACAGATTCTTAAACAACCTCTTGCAGAACAGTTAGTGAAATAGCGCTTTACAACTCTTTCTGCTTCTCCTCATGGTTCTTTGGATCTAGCCCTCTATGTCTCCATGATAGCTGTGTCACTTTAGTCCTATCTTGTTGAGTGCCATTTCACCCGGGATTTCTGACAGAGGCTGGGAGTTTGATTTTTCCACTGTGCCTCCTGGAAGAAGCACCAGCCTGTATAGCCTTGGACAAGGTGTATAGCCCCAGAACAAGAAGAGCAGAATGGTAAACCACTTCTGAGTACAGTGGGGTCTCGACTTACGAACTTAATCCGTATTGGAAGGCAGTTCTCAGGTCGAAAAGTTCTTAAGTCGAATCTGCATTTCCCATAGGAATGCATTGAAAACCATTTAATCCGTATCTGCTCTTTTCCATCCATAGAAACTAATGGGAAGCTGCTATTCTGCCTTCTGCCACTAGAGGGGGATATTTTTTCTTTTTTCCTTTTAACCTAAGATGACTTAGCTTTTTAAAAAAGGGAAAAAAAGAGTTTGTAACTCGAATCTAAGTTCGTAAGTTGAGTCCATATATTCCTATGAGAGCGGTTCGTAAGTCGAAACGTTCGCATGTCGAGCCGTTCGTAAGTCGAGACCCCCCTGTACTCTCTTCTTAGAAAACCTAGCAGTTGCCACAAGTCAGAATCAACTTGATGGCACATAATCAAGACAACACCTTTCTTCTCCATGCCCTCCTTGCTCTATTTCCATTACTTTACTCATCATTCTACATCCTAACTTTTCTCCAAGGAGCTCAAGGTGACAGATATCATTTTACTTCTATTCCGTGTAGCTTTTTTTTTTCATAAAAAGTCATTGAGGTCCATTTTACCAGGGGATCATAACGGTCAAGTTAGCTTCTGGCATCTTTAAATCAACTGCTGGCAAAAATTAAAATCTTAGTTATATATGGTATATACGTATCTTAGTGTGTCAGCCATCATTTCAGCTCAGGATGGACAAACTAATTGTGCAAACTCTAGGCACAAACTTTAGCTTTTCCAGCTTTAGCGTTGGAAAAGCTGAAATCTACACATGATGTACAGTATGTGTGTTGTGTTATCATGTTGCATCTGACGTAATAGTTATACTAACTGGGTTTTCAAGATAGGCAATATATTTATAATTACCACCACCTCCAGTGGGCAGGGAAGTAAACCCATGTCTCCTGATTTCTAGTCTGACATTCTATCTACTATTCTGCACTGGTTCTCCTCCCTATTGCTCTTTACTTATTTTACAGTACTGATCTGTTCTTTCCTCCAATGAACTCGGTGGGAGCGTGTGTGTACATGACTTTCCCTCTCCACACTTCATTTTCAAGATAATCCTGCAAGATATTTCCAGCTGCGATCTGTATTGCCCAGTGATTTTTATAACTAAGTAGAGATTTGAACTCACGTCTTTTGAGTCCTGGTCCAGCACTCTTACCACTAAACCATGTTGGACAAGTTTTCACTTAATTATTATAGGTTAAGGTTACTGCCCTGCTGAAGCCTCTACAGTTGATCCCCAAGGACATAAAAGTGTTGATCTGTATTGGTATTCGTGCAGGGAGAGTCGTCCTCCCTCCCCCTGTCTGGAGTGGCTAGCCAAGCAAGAAGAGAGCGGGGCTCCGGGAGTGATTGAAGCAAGGCCCCCACTGGTGGAAGCGAGAGTGGATGGCCTGGCCCCAGCAGCCAGACCCTTGTTAACTCCAGTTGTGCAGCGATATTCACATTTGTATACAAATACCCCATCTCTAGATATAACCACAACCTAACACATGAAGAATTATCAGAAAGGAAGAAAAGATTCTTCCTATCTATTTTTTCCATACCATGCACAATTTTGTACATCTCTGTTACCTCTTGCCTTATTTCCAAGCATGTAATTTCCTCATGGGGAGTTGCTTCACTCCCTTGGCCATTTTTTATTGTCTTATTGTTTTTTTAAAAAATCCCACAGATTCTTTCAAAGCTATGAAACTTTATGCGTTTTTCCCATGGTGATGGCAGTAAACCTGTCAGAATTCTGCACAGGATAATTCCAGCAGACTTCTGGGTTATGTATTCCAAAAATAGGAAAGTTCCATCCCTAGATAATATACATGATAAAAATGGTGGTGTTGCAAAATAAACATAGGAAAATATGTTTGCTTATATGTGTGAAAATTAACTAATTAATTTATTTTAAATATTTTAACCTGCTTTTCTCTTTTAAAAAGACTCAATTGCTTACAACAATTAAAATACAGTATTTAAGTTAGTAGCAATGAGTATACAATACTAACATGATCAATTAATACAAATGAAAAGAAAAGTACAACAATCCATTTTTAAAACCCCACTCGGTATCCATTCACTCAGGGAAAGCTTGCCTGAAGAGAAAAGTCTTCGCCTGTTTGTGGAAGGACAGTAAAGATGGGGCCAACCAAGCCTCCATTTAAAGGGAGTTCCATAGTGTGGGAGCAGCAACAGAGAAGGCATATGATGTGTACATGTGCAGAATTTCTTGATATCTAAAACATACTAGTGTAATACACATTTCATATAAGCATACAAAACTTCCTTACTCTATGTTAGACCATTGCTTAATATGCTCAGTGGCATTGATATCATTGGTTGGCACAATTGGGCACCTGCTGTCAATCCAGGGCTCAACCCCCTCATCTCCACAAGTGATACTGCTGCAGGTTATGACTGCTAGTTGCTCACTTCATCCCTTTCCTCAAGATGTGGTTTCCTGAGAGGACACTAGCACTTCTGACTAGGGAAAAAAGCTGGTTTGCAGCATCCATCTGCCATCTTAGATTGCCCCAAATTTCATGCTCAGCATCAGCATTCTTTTGGAAAATCTAAAAGGGCTGACAGTCATCACCAGATCAAAGTCACAGCTTACCTCCAATCCAAAAGGTCCACTATTGCCTTTGAAGACGGTCTGGCGACTGCAACTGGTCCAGAATCGAGCTGCGCGGCTGGTGAGTGGTGCAGCCGCCAGGGAACATATCAATGTTGTGAGCAAGATTCTGTATAAGTTACATTGGCTACCAGTTGCTGCCCGGGCCCAGTTCAAAGTGCTTGTTTTGGTATATAAAGCCCTAAATGGCTTGGGCCCTGGATACCTGAAGGACCACCTCCTTCCAGCAGTTAAGATCGAGCCGGGGGCCCTTTTCAAAGAGCCGTCCCTTAAGGAGGTAAATAAATAATAATAATAATATTGACCAGGGAAAGACATCCAGATGATGATGTAGGTGAGTGAGTAGTAGCTGCAAGTGTTGCTTCAGTGGAAATAGGGTATAATGGTGGTAACACAATGACAACAGCAAAACAACAAGAAGAACAACAGTGTCTTGAATTAGACTAGAAAGCAAACTAGCAATCAACATAAAATTATTTAAAATAAGTTAAAATTGTGGTGGCTGTACTTTGAACTCATTGAGTCTTCTGAACTGTCTTCAAGGGCAGCGCCACATTCATTACAACATGGTATGCTGTTAAATGGGTGTCATCAGAGCACAGATTATAGTTGCCAGATCATCCTTGTCCAAGAAATGTCAAAACTGGTATAGCAACCCAAGCCGATAAAAACACTCGATGTCATCAGGGCCTCCTAGACTTCAGGTGACCAATATGGACTATACAGTAGTTTCAAGGTGAGAACATGGTCCTTCTCAAGGACTGCAACCCCATATCCACACAGTGAATCCTGAATGAAGGAATTATCTGCACAGTGCCCCTGTCCTACCAGAACTCAGCAAGAAGCTACAGCCAGACATTTCCAGACACGATATATGCTCCTTAATGCCCATTCAATGAATAAGCATCATCATATGGAACACAAGAGCATGTATGTTCATTTACAAAGAACTGGGTCAACACAGAGAATTTTAAAAAGACATGCTCAAATCATTTAAATGCACTGAGTAGACAAAACATGCTGGTCTAAATAGTCAAGAAGGAGCAACTTTGTGTTGGCACGCAACAGTCGAAATGACCTAATCAGGCTTTAGCTCTGGTTTCTCTGATTCTGTGGTATTCTATCCTGCCATAATATTTACAAGTACAACAAATTTTGAAAAAAAACTATGATTAGTTACTAAGGAGACTGGAATTGTTTAGATGGAGTCAGCAGCTAAATCATTCCCTCTCCTCTTACAGAACAGCATATATTTGTAAGGTTCCACTGGTTTCCCAGCTCTTCCTTCCTACTAACAGTCTGCTTCTACAATTAAAAAAAAAAAACAATTTTATCTCTCTGAACTTCTCTCTAGGGACAGACCATGACGCAGCTACGGAGGACCATATATCAATATACAGAAAGTGTCAGGTTCAATTTCTAAAACCCAGACCTTAGAGTTGAACCACCACACACTTGATGTCACTAAGTAGCATTTGCTGAAACCACTGACGAAGCAAGAATCACTAATTTGCAAAGGCAGAGGAGGCAAGAAACAAAGGGATTGCTCCTTAGTATCAATTTATGATCTACATTTTGGTCAAGATTGGGGTCCTAACCAGAAGAATAGCAGAATAGTCAACCCCAAGGTACATAAGAAATTCTAAATAATGACCATATTGATAAGAGCCATGTTCTTTGGGAGTACATTGTCACTTACAGATTTTAAAAAATTAGTTTGTTGTGCTGACTAGCCAGAATTCTACTGGTGTTTGCATGAGAGCTGTATAACTTGCGGAAGCTAATCGCCCAGGTGCTGGAATATACCTTGGTTGTGCAACAGCATGCACGACCAACTTAGATTTGTCCTAGCATCTTGTCAGTTAGCCATAATTAGCTACAGCAAATCTTACATGAACACTGATAGGTGTTCCCCAAATTTGGCCAGTTTCCCCAAATCTCCCAGCTAGCGAAGCCAAGGGGCTGGAAGATTTTAGGAACTGTAATCCAAAAAGTATGTTTGCAAACAGTGTCAGACAGTTCTGAAAAATATCTGAATGGCATTTTACAGGAAAATTGAAGTCTGAAAGAAACAAAACTCTTGTATTCGCGAAGGCTTTCATGGCCAGGATCTAATGGAGCACAGAGGACAGCATTCTGTGCTCTGGTGCAGTTTGTTTGGGAGTTGAGTATTTATGGCTGTGTGATCAGTTTTTGTCCTTTTCAGGAGATGGGTGATTATGGTGGTCAGTGTTTTTGTTGTGGGTGTATTGTTGTGATAAGGAGGAGAGATTATCTATCACTGTGATTGATGGGTGTTGTTATCTGGTCTTTTGTGTGTAGTGATCACTGGTCCTTGTAGCTGGGTAGAGTTCGTTGACCTTTTGCACGCTGTATTTTTCAGTGCTGGGAGCCAAGTTTTGTTGAGTTTCAAACTTTCTTCCTTTTTGTTGAGGTTCTACTGATGTTTGTGGATTTCAATTTTTCTGGTTGTTTTAGTCTTCAGTGTCTCTCATATTCTTTGATTCTGGTGTGGATGCTTTGTTTGTGGTTCCAATATATACCTTGCAGTTGTGGCCAGGTACATATTTGAACCACAAAACAAAGCATCCACACCAGAATCAAAGAACATAAGGGACGCTGCAGACTAAAACAACCAGAAAAATCGCCAGTAGCTGAACATGCCCTAAAACAAGCTGGACATGAAATTCTATTTCAAAATACTGAAATACAGGGAAGCCATTGAAATCCACAAACATCAGCAGAACTGCAACAAGAAAGAAGAAAGTCTGAAACTCAGCAAAACTTGGCTCCCAGCACTGAAAAATACAGCATGCAAAAGGTCAATGAACTCTACCCAGCCACAAGGATTGGTGATCACTACACACAAAAGACCAGCTAACGACACCCATAAAACACAGTGACAGATAATCTCTCCTCCTTTATCACAACAATACACCCACAACAAAAACACACTGACCACCATAATCACCCATCTCCTGAAAAGGACAAAAGCTGATCTCACAGCCATGAATACTCAACCCCCAAGCAAACTACACCAGAGCACAGAGTGCTGTCCTCTGAAGATGCCGGTCACGGAGACTGGCCAAAGGTTAAGAAGAACAACCTTCAGAACACGGCCAAAGAGCCCAAAAAACCCACAACGAACACAACTCTTGTTTTGCTGTTTAAATGGAAGACACTAAAGCATACGTTTCATTAAGAATTAGCCACCAGAATTCAACTGCAGAAGGGTGATTGTGCATTAGGTTTTCCACTCTTGATCACTCCCCTTCATGCAACCAGTCACACAACTGGCTCTGCCCAATCAATGGACAATCAGGCATATAAAAGTGAGCCTGCAAGGGGAGAAAATGCTGAGGTAATTACTCTTACACAACCATGCAGGCTAACCACACACTGACCTCAAGGTCAGATCTTGGCATCGTGTGTTGAACAAGTAGGACAGACTTCTCTCTCAGATGTGTGAGAGAGATCTTTCCTGTTCAGAGAATTGCAGCTGGTCAGAGCAGACAATATTAGGCTAGGTAACAAATAGTACAAGCTGTCACAAGACACATTTCTAAATCACCGTACTTTAAAAGACCGTCCTACCAAATCTCGTTTCATTAAAAATATTTATGTATGTGCTTGCATATTTGTACGTTTAAGATAGGAATGGAGAGAAAGAAAATACGTGATCTTGAGTAGGCTGAAATACCCTTAATTTTCATGCACTACTGATAGTCCATCTTTGATCCACATACGCTTGTCTTCCTTTTCTGTAATCAAACATATTGTAATCAAACTTTGTATATGTTTATGGAAAGACTTAAGTATAAGCAAGTAACCAACTCTGGGTACAATGTTAAACCTATTTACTAGGGAATGCAGTTCATTTAGCATATTGTAATTTACTTCTGAGTAAACATGTACAGAATTGCTCTACAAAGAGCTAAAGCAAATAATTTATAAATAAAATCAGATGTTACAGAGTGATTTTAAAAAGTATTTTATAACAATACTCCTTCATTAAAATACACAGAATTTAAACCCTCATTCAATTTCTACAGTCCTTCCCCTCTCCCTCCCTCAGTTTGGATACCATAAGAATACAGCAGCAAACTGGGATATATCCTTATTACCCTCTTTTTGCTGTTTAAATGGAAGACACTAAAGGATAAATTTAGTAAACTTAATTATGACTGACTCACCAAAATCTAACTGGAGAAAAACCATATCTACGTATAAGGGCAATCATACCATGGGTTTCCCCCTCTTGGAGACTCCCCTTCATTTAACCAGTAATGCAACTGGCTGAACTTTTTTCCTGATTATTTATTTATTTAATAATCCAATCAACATTCTCTTTGACACCGTTCATAGTGCTAAAACAAGACAAATGCAATATACTAAACATATTAAGTGAAAGAAATGCAAAAAAAAATAGTTTTGAAGAGAAAACAGAGAACATGCATGCACACACAAAACACACCCCAGTTTCTCATCTGGCATTCCCATCCTCACTTGAAGAATGGTTTGCTAGTTACATCATCAGGAAATAAAACACAGGAAAAAAGGGAGCAGACTGTGGGTTCACGCTTCTCATAGAAGAGTTCACCCAGGTTTGAAATTTTGTTTTTGTACTCTAAAGAAAAGAAACACGGCAACCCAACCCCTCAAAACAATTGCCCTATAGAAAATGAAGATAAAAAGTACTGTATCAGATTGCAAGTAGCTCTTTGCTCTGTTATCAGGAGTGAGAAAGAAGTGCCCTAGCCTAACTCTTTCCTGCCTTCATTTTTGGCCAAAACCTGATCAGACAAATGAAACCTTTCACACCATCCAGCGTGTCAGCTGGAGCCAGAACACATTAATAAGCTTTTTTTGTTTTTAGCTCTGGATATCATTGAAGTACTCTACAGACACGGCGACGAGTCTGCACAACACACAGTTCCTTATATGGCATTGCCATGACGTAATGCTCCATAGGCTTGGGGCATGCAGAGAGTCTCTCTCTCATTGTTTGGTGTAACTGCTGGAATGCTCACATCCCTGATGCCTAAGAGAATCAAACACTACAGAGCAATTGCTAACTCAGGGAGCGATATATAGTTCATTCACTGAAGGTAAGAAGGAAGTTTCTGGATGAAGTTTCTTTTGGCAGCCAATAGGCATTTTGCCTCAAAGTTAAGTTGCTTCCCTTAAAGAGATGCACAGCATGTTTGATTATTTGGAGAGCATAGGGTTTTTCGGGGGGGGGGGGGGTTAATACAGGCATCAACTACTGCAAACTACCAAACTATTTAAGTGTTGTCCATTTAAGTATAAAAGGTTCTTTCCAAAGCAAAAGATACAGCATTGACACTAAGGGGAAAAAAGGGGAAGACTATGTATTACACACAGTTTCCAAGTGTCTGCTGGACAGAGTCATAACTGCATTTAAAACTGTGGGAAAGGACCCAAAACTTCATAAAGTTATAGTAATTCTTTTCACACATATGTGCTATGGACTAACAGGCATGTAGAGAACATATATGAACTAAGATTTAAATGGACTTTTGTATAGTTTTCTTGCACTTGACTATGGGAGATGTAAATTGTACTCAAGAAGATGCTGTATTAGGAATGCAACAACAGTGCAAATACCAGCACAGTTCTAGTCACTGGTTTATGTTTGTGATTCAGACAGACCTATTCAAGGTGACAGAGGAATGAAAGAACAATGACTTTTAAATCATTATTCAGCAAGGTGCTAATTTATAGGGCTACCTGTTATTAAGGGTAGAACATTTTAAGGCAGTTTACAAGACAGTGCATGACTTGACCTTAAGTCTGTCTAAAGCATCCTTTCACATGCCAGCAATATAGATATATGGCCAGATTAATAATAGGTAACTGAAGTTCGCATCATAGATATACTTGCTACTTACAGGAGAAAAAAACATAATATTGTTCATGCGGGAGAATTCTAAAAGATGTATGTTTTTTCTAGCTATTTTGGGTTTGTCAGCATCTTTTTAAAACTGTAACATGACAAAATTCAAATCTTACTATATATATATTAGTGAGGGGTTTATTTAAATATATATAAAGAACCATACAATATAAACCTTTTTCAAAGTGTTGAATATTGCTGAAAGCAGCTACTGGGCATATTTGTTGAAGATGTACTTGCACTATAAAAGCATTCATGTCTCATGTAAAAGTATACGAGTGGACACTTTAGAACTTTTGCTGTTGTCCTTTCTTTGCTTTTCAATGCAGTGCAGAAGAAAAACTGTGGTGAAATCAGTTGTTAATTAGGAACTGACTCATACAGACTTTCCTTAATGGCTAACAATCTGAAATTTGTCTTAACATTTTTACTCCCTGCTTCAATGACAGCTATACTTGCTGAACGGTAAAATAATAATGTTACGGCTTTGAAACAAATATCCATAAATGCTCAATAGAGAACCTGAGTTCTTATGGTACTTGCAGACTGTGAAAAGAGCAGCCCACTCTACTGGAGGCTCATGAGCAACTCACCCCATCGATCTACAAAAGGAAAAAAAAATCAACTCAAAAGAGCCATATCTTCCATTAAGCGAGTGAACTCTTTTTTAGGAGAAGCTTCTTTAACCCAATCTCCACTTTTTCATTCCACTTGACAGTCTTAAAAGTTGCACTCTGATAACTGATTGATTTACGAAAAATATCTAACGTTTTACTGTTACTGTAGATTGCAGTGCAGCAAAAAGGGCACCAATGGAGCAAAAGAGTGTTAGAAACTAAACTACAAGGGAAGACAAGAATCTGGTACAAGAAAAGTTCAAAACCTAAACCATTTATCTAAAAATACTGAATACATAAATGGGAAAGTTTGTTTTGTAAAGTTTGCAAGTGGGTATGAAAAAGTCATTCCTATCAGCTGCAGGAGTCCAAATCCTTTAAACCTCTAGGAAGGGAGACCATTGATTCCTCTGTAGTGCTTCTCTTAAGTCCTCACCAAACAATAAATTAGATCTAAACAAATGAAAATTGTACTGCCTTGTCAAAGTATTAGCAGTCAGATTTCTCCAAGTATTCGTTTATTTTTAGACATAAAAAACTTTCATTCAGATATGGGGTTGATGTGGCTCTCACAATTCTCATAACTTGAGATTTGATGTGCAATTCTCAAGTTATGGTATTCAGTACTAAAGCAAGGTCCAAGAATTTATCATCTTACTAAGTTTCAAAACTTCTAATCAATACTTCATTACTTTATATCCTATATATATATTTTTCGTAATTCTTGATAATCAATTAAACTGTCTCAGGGCCTACTGGAAGATACCAAATGAAATTAAGCATTTTGGTTAGCTTTCATTTATGTATCTCATATCCTTGAGAGATTTACGTGTTGTTTTCCCATAAATAAACCAATGGGATCTAAATATTGCTCATCACATCCATTCATATTTACCTACAATAAGGCAGCAGTTTTATGCACGAAGTTATTGAAAGTAAGTCCAAATAAACTCAGCGGGATTTCTCAGCAGGCAGGTATGGGACTGTGTGATAACTCTGTAAGTTACTGCTTTACGAAATGCGCTGTCTCCAATAAGCATAAAGTTTGTTCACTATCTATGTTAGCTCTGCAACTGTCAGTGGCTTACTGCTGAACTTGTAGGTGGATGTTATGTTTATAGTGACCAAAGCAACAGACAGAAACTGAGAGGGTTATACAACCTTCTGTGGTGATGGTGTACCTTTACTGACATCACATTGAGCAATACAACTTGAATTCACACGGTCTCATTAATATATCTGCATTTCTTCATTTTTTCATCAGCCCTACCTATGCTATGCTACTCTTTCAAATATAACCACTTCCGTATGAACATATCAATAGCAGTATAATAAATGAACTTGTTTCATATGATAAAGCTACTTTTTCATCACATAACTTCAATATTACTCTGTATTAATCTATTAAATCGTACAGTGACGACAATTTCTAAAGTAATTTTTTATTTGCCACATTGCACCCATTTATTTACATTTTTTTTAAAAAAAAAGAGGTTTATGTGGTGCAATCTCATTAGTGTCTACTGGCTGAAATCCTGTTGAATAATTTAGGCTTCTACAACTTGATATTATGCAAGCAGTAGGGCTCACAGTGTTAAGATAGAAGTGCAATTCATAAAGCACTTCTGCAGCTCCATCACACAAGTGGTCAAAATGGTAACTATGTGACCAATTGCGTGATTGAATTGCGCAATCTGCATTGCGAAGCACCTGGAATATTCATGCAGGCGTAATGTTATGCTAGCTGGCTGGATAGCTCAGTGAGTAAGGTATCTGACTGTGGACCCGGACATTGGGAATTCAATTCCCCACTGTTAATCCCAGAAAAGCCAGCCTCTGTGGCCTTGGGCAAGCTGCACAGTCCCAGGATGCCTCAGAAGAAGGAAATGGTAAGCCACTTCTTAGTGCTCTACCTTAAAAAGCCTGAAACGGGTGGTCCTATGTCAGAATTGACTTGATTCCTCCTCCTTTTTATTATTATTATTATTATTATTATTATTATTATTATTATTATTATTATTATTATTATTATTATTATTATTATTATTATTATTATTATTATTATTATTATTATTATTATTATTATTATTATTATTATTATTATTATTATATTAGCCATCTCCAGAAAAACAAGTTTCTGCCATAGAGTTCAATTATACCTGAGACTCTCACTTGTTACCAAGTTTTGGCTCATGTGGTGAGGCTACACAAACAGAGCAGCCTGTCTCTCCTGCTTTCACGTGATGAAAGCGACAGAGGGAGGCAGGGCTAGCATCTTCTCCCCAATACATATGTGTACTACATGCTTTGATAATGGAGGAATACTGTTTTACTCTCAGGCAATTGTTATAAAATTGCACCCTTCATTTTGATAATAATTATTTCTTCTTACAGTTGTGCTTCAAAGTTTCCAGTTAGCATTTAGTTGACTTAAGCATAAATAAACATAAAGTACTGTATTTTCTATGTACTTTACTATACACAGATTGTTGTAGTTTTGGAAGAGGTAGCTATTCAAAAGCAACCATCAGTTCAATGAAATTAGCTGGAACTCTAATATCAAACATTTAGAAGTTAGAAGAGGAATCGTAATAGTTTAGCTTCTCTGACCATTAGAGACTCAACTTGCAAAAGATGTCTCACACCCACAAAAGTCTGAGCATGTTCCATTCTCAAAAGGTCAAAGAAGGTTACACTGGCTTTTTATTCACGCTAAAGAATAAATATCATGTTAAAGAGAAAACTTCCAGTCGAGAAGGCAACATAACCCTCAAAAGCCACAGCATTCACTTATGAGTAACTACAAGCTTTTTAATCGAGGCTCTGCCAACACAAACACAGGAACCAAAGGGGTTTGTGGGGGACTACTTGATTCCAAAGGCATACACTGCTAAATATCAGCTTCCTTACTCCAGCCAGTCACATACCATTCAGCTGAACAGAACAGAGTGCAAGGACAGCAAAGCAACAGGAAAGAGCTAAAACAGGATAATATAACTGTAATCTTTGGGATATAAACAAGGTTGTTCTCATCCATTTTTTTTAAAAAAGAGGAATTTTTAACTTAGTACGAATGAGGGAGGGTTGTATTTATTTACCTGGGCCTCATTTGCGGATACTATGAACTTTCACTGCCATGTAATATTACCTGTCAATAGATATGGTCCTGTTTGTGTAGCCAGCAGAATAATAATAGTATTTTTTTGCTGTTAATTTCATTTCATTTTGCCTATCATTTTATTATCTGACTTCCTTGGTGCCTACAAAGGTAAATTGAACAGCAGTGCATGTGTTACTTCTATCTCTGAACCCTCTTCTAAGTCATTCAAATGGATAAGTTTCCAAAAGTTCTGTTGTATACATATCATTTGCAACCTATAGCTTCTTGAGACCACTTGTATTTTAAACTTATTATTATGCCATAAATTAGGCATCCTTCAGTCTTGAAAGACTATGGTACCGTGCTCTGTATGGAGGACTTGGAACAGCATCTAGTGTGGCTGAGGAGGCCGATTCGAGAGTGACAGTCTCTTCCACACTGAAGACAAATCCAGTCTGTCCCCTGTCCAGCTCCCTGGTTTTGCTGCTTTTGTGACTTCCTCTTTGCCTCAACCTGCTGGGCAAGGGTCTCTTCAAATTGGGAGAGGCCGTGATGCAATGCCTGCCTCCAGGCTGAACGCTCAGATGTCAGGGTTTCCCATAAATATGCATAAAGGAAACTGGTCCTGATAGATTATATTTTGAAATTCCTTTCAGAACCAAATTGATGCTTTTTACATACCTGTAGTCAGTTGTTACGATAATAATTTAAAAATACAGCTTTCCCTTTGCTCAGCATTTTAGCTCTTGTTGCAAAGGATGAAGGCAGAATTGAAAAGGTAATCAAAATATTACAAGTCTTATTCCCTTTATTACAAGCATATCTTGCCTGTTCTCACAACCAGGTCAAAGCAGCAAACATGCTTTCTCCAATTTCATCCCAACAAGCCTGTAAGGCAGGTTCGGTTTATACCTAGTGCTACATGACTGGATTGAGATAAATCCTGAGTTCCCATGGAAAGTCTAATCACTACACCACATTGATTCTCCTGTGCCTGCTTAAGTATGCAAAATACACCTCTTGTGGCCAAGAGATAAATATTTTAATACTAAAACTAATTAATGTAAAATCAACAGAGTTTTGTTGAGGGGTACCTTGGTACAATATTAAAATACTATTTTTAATTGGAAAGCATATCATGAAGTTGGGAGTTATATCCAAACAAGTATACACAGCGGCAGGAAGAAAAAAAATCCAAATACTATACACTGCAGCGTTCTGTCACTGTCCAGTGCAATTTCCTAGCTTAAGATTGTTTCAGGTTCTGTTTCAATTCTCACAGACCATCTGCTAAACACCAGTGATTTGCATGTTTGTATACAAACATATATACAGACTTTAAGCAAAATGAATGTTACAGTCTGTAATCCCACAAAATAAACTGAATCGGTTTCCTAATCTCATCAGGAATCCTTTCAGTGTAACTGCTGATAAGACTCGAGGGTAAGATGCACACCTTGGCTATCTACCATTTTCTGATGCCAAACCTTTTCAATTTAGTACCCAGTTCATATGCAACGCTAGGACATGTTTGCCACTTGTGAGTTGTCAGGATCCCATCCCACACTGGTAATATCTGTACCTAGGAAATGCATGCTTCAAGTGAGTTTTCTGAAATCTGGATAAATTAAATCCCATTACAAACTTAAAATGACAGGCAATTTTTCATCAGCATTCATTATCTCAAGAAAAGGAATAATCAACCAATATTACAAATTATAATACTCCCAATTTATTTACTTACCCAGTGTTCCATCATTCCCCATATAGCCTCATCTACATCTCTTATCCAACTGCTCATTGTGCTATGTATCACTTGAAGAAGAGGCAGTAAAAATTTGGGCTTCCAAATGATCCGCAGCTCCCACCATCCCTCACCACTCCCTAGACTGGCTATGGCAAATGTTACGCAGTTACAATCCACCAGCATCTGATATTGCATCTACATCCTCACCCCCATCCTGACAAATGAATAAAACTTGTTAATCACCACTTCTGTGTAATTTATATCAACTTGGTGACTCCAGTCTAGCTGGGACTAACACTGAGTTACCATTAAACTTTATCCTAAAGGTTTCTTAATATTTGTCACTGTGCATCTGGTTTGTACTGGAAGCTTTACTTACAGAGATGTACTAATACCCAGAAGACAAAGTGAGCTTTGACAAATGAGATATACGAGTTACTTGATAGCCAACTGTACTGTGCAAGATGTGTTACAATTTTTAAGGTAGCTGGGCTCTTATCAAGATAACATTACCAGATAAACTCAGATTCTTTACCAGTCTGTATCTTACTAGCACTTAACACAGTTCCTAGATTTCACACAGCAGATGCTAGTATTTTAACACAGAGGGACATATGGTCTACTTCCATTAGTAACCTACAGAACTGGCACCATTAAGCTTGATTATATCCAGCAAGACATAACAGCTACACAGGCTGTGTTAATTCACCATCTACCAACTGCAGACTTCCTGTTCTCACACTTCTTATTTAGCACAAATGTATGGAATTCAGGGACAACAAATATATCTTCCTCCAGAATGAGGTGAGAATTTAAAATCATGGGAAGGTGCTTGTACTTCTTCTTCTGAGAGCATCTATTAAATATGCTACACTTTCAAAATCTCTTCTTTCTATCATTTAATCCTATCTCTTTGTGATATGCTTTGTCCCCCATTTGAGTTGGAAGACTTTGCTCCTTTATCGGAATTCTGCTTTTGTTATGATAGCGGTTACACCTTAGCTGAATCCAGACTGACTATTACTTAGCACAGACTCATTGAAATCAATGAGATTTAAGTTACTCACCAGTTCAATAGCTAAATGATTCTAATGGGTCTACTATCTTCAGCACCGTTAAATCTGGATCCAATCCTTTGGGATTATTTCTGCTTATTCTGAATTCATGACTGCCTACTTACACTGCAATTGTTGTCACTGTAACTTCAGCTATTGTCATACCTAAGAAAAATTTTGGGATCTTCATGATATTCTTTCCATCAGTTTTCCACCAGCTGAGCTGATTAATCATACTCAGGATCCAACTGGAAGGTGAGATGTGATTTATAATGGGAAATTAGAGGGGCTGGAGAAGAAGAGTGAAGGAAAAAGCATTGTTAATTTCTTCATGAAATCACCAGCTTTAAAATAAAATTATTTAACAGATACAGTAATTACATGTAGGGAATCACCATTAGTCACTAACAGCACATTTGTTTTGGGTTCCTTCAAAAGTCTGGCTGCACTGCATTGGCTGCTCATCCGATTACGCATCGACTTCAAAGTGTTGATAGGTAAAGGTTCCCCTTGACAATTTTTGTCCAGTCGTGTCCGACTCTAGGGGGCGGCGCTCATCCCGCTCTTCAAGCCATAGAGCCAGTGTTTGTCCGAAGACAATCTTTCCGTGGTCACATGGCCAGTGTGATTTAGACACGGAACGCTGTTTACCTTCCCACCGAGATGGTACCTATTTATCTACTCACATTTGCATGCTTTCGAACCGCTAGGTTGGCGGGAGCTGGGACAGGCGACGGGTGCTCATTCCGTCGCGTGGATTCGAACTTACGACTGCTGGTCTTCTGACCCTGCAGCACAGGCTTCTGCGGTTTAGCCCACAGCGCCACCACGTCCCCCCAAGTGTTGATGCTTACGTACAAAGCCCTAAACGGCTTAGGGCCTCGATACTTGGCAGAACGCCTACTTCCACCAAGTTCTACCCGTGTCACTCGCGCGAGTCGGGAGGTGAGGCGGAGGAGCCTAACGCCGAGGGAGGCCCGGAAAGAAAAGACAAGAAATCGGGCCTTCTCGGCGGTGGCTCCTCGCCTCTGGAATAACCTTCCCCCTGACATCCGTGCGGCCCCCTCGCTGGGTATTTTTAAAAATCAATTGAAAACACTGATGTTTCAGCAGGCCTTCCCCACCAATTCCTGATCTTTCCTCTTTTTTCTCTCCCCTCGTCTTTGTCCCACCTTGTCTAAGTTTTTCCCCTTATTTAACATTGTTTTAATCATATTGTAATTACACTTGTTGTAAGCCGCCTAGAGTGGTCTTAAGTGGCTAGATAGGCGGGATATAAATAAAATAAATAAATAAAAGTGATCTTTTTGTCACTTTGGAATTGCCTTCCGGGTGGATAACAAATCCCATAATACAATTGTTAGCTAATTCCAACAGATGTGAAAAAACATTAGGTTGTGAAATTGTGTGTCCTGATGCAAGATTCCATCTTTCCACACAAAGACAGACACCCCTGCACACTGAACAAATTTAACTCTGCACAGAGCCAATAATTTATTTGAACATTTTCAAATACAGTACACTTTTTAACACTACAGAAGCTTTGCCTGACAGCACAGTTTCTCAACAAAAAGCTGTTCATCACTCCCTACCTTACTCTCCCCTAGGTTATACAAGTCCAGAAACTGTCCACTGACTGAGCTGGCTAGAACATGTGGGAGTTGTAGTCCAGAAATACGCAAAATGCCAAGATGAAAAATTTACTTGTATGAACATAATTCTCAAAGGGTGCCTTCTTTTCCCCTAGGGAAGAGGAATGTGGGCATATAGACATTGCATTAAGTAATTATTTTAAATCACAGAAAATGTGTTAGCACTATTTTTAAAGGATGGAATAATTTGTTGCTTTTTCTCTTGTTTGATTGAGGAAGGATGGAATTTCATGTAGATGAATTAAGTGCAACATGTTATTTCCAAGGGTAATGGGGTTGATTCCACTAATGCACTTGAGCAATCATGGTTTGCTTTGACTATCGTGCTAATACTTGAGCTGAAAGGCCAGTTGGCGTTCTTCAATTAAAATGTCATACGATAAATGGCTAATGAAATAAATAAGGCAAAGTAAACCCCATGTAATAGCTGAAAGCCTGTTGCGTAGCATAATAAGCTGCACTAGAGTAGGCCAACTGAACCAGTGTAGATTTAATGAGATTTTTTTCTGTAAGTGCCAGTGATTCAAATGGGCCTAATCTACTTGCAAACTTACTATGCTAAATAGCAACTAGACTAGGTAGGTCCATGAGAATCGACAGAAGTTACAGAAAACTGATTCACCAAGTCCTCACTGATTAAATGGGCCTACTGTAGTGTAACATTAAGGAACAGAATTTCAACCAATGTGACCACAGGACAATGTTAATAGGAAACGGGGATATCAATCAAGGAAGGCACTTTTAAGAATGAAGACAGATACTAAAATTGCATGAAGGGGACACACCATGGGATGGGGTAGACTAGCCCTAAGATGGATGGAAGCTCCTACTCTCCCAGTGCCAGCTTTGTGTTTTCCAATAAGTCACATTCCCAACACTCCCACACCTAAGGTGATAATTCTCAACTCTTCCCTGCCGCCCCCATAGGCTTCATGTTAAAACTGTCTGTGTACTCTCAATTCATGAAGATGTTCTGGGAAAATAACATTTATGACCAGTCAGACACTCCGAGAACTAGAATGAATTGCTGCTGGCACAGAGCCATGCTCAAATTCATCCAAAAATATGTACAGTGGTGCCCCGCATAACGAGTGATTCTTTTAACGACGAATCCGCATAGCGATGAGGTTTTTGCGATCGCATAATGATGTTTTAAATGGGAAAACATCACTTTGTGATGATCGGTAAGTGTTTTGCTTACTGTTTATCGCATAACGATGTTTTAAAAACAGCTGATCAGCGGTTCCAAAATGGCCGCTAAAAATGGCCACCTGCAGTGTTTTCGCGCCCTTTCCTCGCATACTGGGCAACGAAAATGGCGGCCGCATGGAGGATTTCCGCAGAACGGTGAGTTTTTTGCCCATAGGAACGCATTTAAGGGGTTTCAATGCGTTCCTATGGGCTTTTTTGCCCCACATAGCGACGAATCCGTATAGCAATGATTTTTTTGGAACGGATTATCGTCGCTATGCGGGGCACCACTGTACTACTTTAAGAAAGAAGATAAAGTCTGTGTATCAAAACACTTGCATAATTTTGTTTCTCAAGACATGAGCAGAAAAGCAACTTCCTTGAAACTTGAAATAACACCAAAACGGTCAAAACCACAGCTATGCTTTATATGGCTACTCAGTGGAATATGGTCCAAAGCACATTTACTGGGAACTACTGTTCCCTGAATTGTGTGGGGTTCACTTTTAGCTATAACTACATTTAGGATCAGGGATGTGGTGGCACTGCAGGTTAAACCACAGAAGCCTCTGTGCTGCAAGGTCAGAAGACCAAGCAGTTGTAAGATCGAATCCACACAGAGTGAGCTCCTGTCGCTTGTCCCAGCTCCTGCCAACCTAGCAATTCGAAAGCATGTAAAAATGCAAGTAGATAAATAGGTACCACCTCAATGGGAAGGTAACGGCATTCTGTGTCTAGTCACACTGGCCACGTGACCACGGAAACTGCCTATGGACAAACGCTGGCTCTATGGCTTGGAAACAGGGATGAGCACTGAGGATGAGCCCTAGAGTCAGACACGACTGAACTAAATGTCAAGGGGAACCTTTACCTTACCTTACATTTGGTATCAGGGTTGCCCAAGGTTTTTTCAAATAACAGTCAACTTTTCAGATCAAAAACTCAAAAATACGTTTCATGATTTATGGACTGAAGTGCAAATCCAGGGATTGAAAGCTGATGAGATTATACATAAAAAACCACACACTTGGAGACAAAGATAACCCCCAACCCATACATTTATGTGGCTTACAATCAAATTTAATATATGTACCCCATGGATATAATTCAAGATACAGTTTTACTAGTAACTAGCTTTTGGACCAAAAACTGAAATGCAACAATTTTTAAGGTGTTAAAAGTTAGAAACAAATTACCTTGCATTCTTAGTAAGCAACAAACCTTTAATTTGAACGATTCCTAGCTTTTCTGTTCTCACATGAAGAACAAAAAAACTGCTATACTACTGCCACTGTGAATATCATATTATAATTGAAGGGTTTTGTATTAAATTACCTACAGGAAGTTATACTAAGGCTAGGAATCTTCAATTTTTTTCTCTTAAATTGTTTGAACTTGATAAACAGCCTTGGACAAATCCCTCTTTCAGTTCTGCCTCCCCATTTATGCAGTTGGTATAAGACTAGTCCAAATTAATAGGCTACTGAAGATTGCTGTTATATGGATTCTCATGGCTATGCAGACTGGGAGATTCTGAGAGCTGTAGTCTAATGATAAAAATTTTCATACCTCTAAGTACATTACAAAGTATTTTGGACAACAGAGATGGTGCATGAATGCTACATATTTTAATACTTTTTAAATCTCTAAATGACAAAAATAATAGGATAACAATTCTATCCCTGGGATTTCAATATTGCTCCAAGGGAATACACTTATTTCTTGCTCCAGCTACTGAAAGCTCACTGATGCTAATACAGTGCCTTTCGTACAAGATCCTGTACAAAAACACCTGCCATTTGGATCTCTACCTTCAGGGTGAGTGGGCTTCATGCCTCTTTAAAAACCTTTAATAAGAGTCCAAAGGCTTTGGTCACCTTTGGCCAGTTCCCATTACATCCAAATATTGACAACAGCATGGGAAAATGTAAATGGTAAATTTAATTTAAGAGCAAAGAAGGCAAAAGTAGATAAGTTAAAACTCAGCCATTCTTTCCTCATAGTCTTGGGTACTAACCCCAATCCCACATCTCTAATGTCTAATCTTTCCATTTCCTCCTGATAGTCTTCAAGTTGCACAACAGTAATTTCCTCAGTGATGTAAAAGTCTGCGAGTTCCAGTTTCTGCTGTGCCAAATGAAACCACTTGCTTCTTTTCTGGCCTAGAACCAATATGTTTATGAAACAGAAAAGGGAAACATTTAAGAGACCCAAATCATACACATGTACATTCACAAACAAACATACACCCACTTACCTATAGCATTAATAGGCAACATTTTTCCCAATTATAATGCTAAACCATTAAAAATAAACAGTCTTGTTGAAAATGGGGCTCCTATTGCTGCCAGTTCATGAGTGCATGTCAGGCTCCACCAGATCATGCTATTTCACAAGTTTGGGACTTAATGGACAGAAGCACAGCTTGGAAAACTTACTTTTTTGGCAACAACTCTCAGAATTTCCCAAACAGCATGGCCATTGGCTTAGTGGGGGGATTCTGGGAACCATAGTACAGAAAAGTAACATTTCTGTCTTCTGGGAGGATGGAGGGCTAATCCAGCTTCAGAAATTAGGCTGGCTATGCACTAAATGAGGATTAAAAATATGGAATACAAATAACACTCTTCTGTGACTCAGAAACAAAGACTGATAAACAACAGCAATCCCATATGAGTTTACGCAATCCCGTTCACTGAAATTAAGCTTTTTGCCAAATAGGTATGTATAGGAATTTAGATACCACATATAAACACAAAAACAGAGTTATACCACTCGTTCACTCCAACCTAAAACCAATTTTCCAGGTTTCCCAATGGGCTCCTCATCCATATCAGCTTTTTCCTGCGAGGACTGACCGTAATAGTCCCAGCCCTCTTCTTGCTGGGTCAGAAATGAAAACAAGAGTTAACCAACTATGGCCCGGTTATTGTCCTGGATTCTTCTTTTGTCTTCAGCTCCAAACAATGTCAATTAGATATTAACAATTTGTTTTTCTACTTCATATTAAATATTTAAAATACTGTTCAATATCCAGGGTTGCACTTGATCATGACATGCCCCTTTATAATTATGCTTACATATCCAGCTAATATAAATCAGTTCCTGACAGGGCAATCCTATTCAGAAATAAATTTCACTGTGGGACTTACATTCATTTAAGTGGGTACAGGTTGAAAACGTCTGTAGTCCTACTTGGGAATACAGTACAGTGCACACAGTGAGGGGCTTAATAAAGATACATAGGACTGTACTGTTATGCTACCTGTATGTGACAAAAGCTTGTCAAACTCAGCTAAAGAAGCCTACAAAAATTGGAAACATCTTATAAGCCAATTTAGATAGAAAATGGGACACTTAGAAAAATATCATATCTCAAAAAAAACCCACAACAACCATACCTCACCTTAGTTGAGAAATAAACTTCATAAAGAAATTATTTCAGCAATTTAGAAGATTTTAAAACCCAATTGCCCTAATTAGCTTCCCTGAACACTCCTGAAGATTTTGCTGCAAGTTAATTCTCTGTCAGGTCGTATTATAGACTACAAACAGGCATCAATTCTAGTACCCAGCCCATAATGTCCCATGAGCCTGCTTTATTAGGCCATTGCTTTCATATCAAAAGCATGGAACTGAATCCATCCCCAGAATTGATAAATACCTTGATCCTACTTTCTCCTTGCTCTTACTTCCTTCATTTAGGTAAAGGTGAAGGTTTTCATGTATTCGCGAAGGCTTTCACGGCCAGGATCTAATGGTTGTTGTGGGTTTTTCGGGTTCTTTGGCTGTGTTCTGAAGGTTGTTCTTCCTAACGTTTCACCAGTCTCTGTGGCCGGCATCTTCAGAGGACAGCACAGAGGACAAAAACCCACAACAACCAGTAAAGGTTTCCCTTGACATTTAGTCCAGTTGTGTCCGACTCTAAGGGGCGGTGCTCATCCCCGTTTCCAAGCCGCGGAACCAGCGTTTGTCCATAGACAGTTTCCGTGGTCAAGTGGCCAGCACAACTAGACACGGAACGCTGTTACCTTCCCACCAAAGTGGTACCTATTTATCTACACACATTTTTACACGCTTTCGAACGGCTAGGTTGGCAGGAGCTGGGACAAGCAATGGGATTTACAAGTCTCCAATTGGTATCAGTTTTTCAGCCAATTTACTTCTAGTCAGTTAACTAGAATGTGATAGTTGGAACTCCAAAACTGAAATGGTTCTGTCCAGTCCTGTTCAAGTTCCATGGCCTTTTATCCTTCTCTTGAGCAACCTCTCCAGCATTTTACAATCCCTTCTTCAACAAATTACAACCCTTATTGACCTTAATCAATGTGAAGTATCTTCAGAACCTTCTCTCTGATTAGACTGGTTTTTTCAAGGTGTTTTCTGTCTCCCTCTTCAATACATTTCCTTTTCCATCAGGGCACCTTTTTCTCATTTCATTACAGACTTCCTTTAACCTCTTTTGATTCTAGGTTGTCTAGGCCTCATAATCATCAGCTCCTGATTTTCAGACGCTCTCTACATTTAAACCAAGCTGAAAACTAAAACTTTCCTCATGAAAGTGTTTAGTTCTCTTAATAAACTGAATATTTTACACCTCCTGACCAACTAATCCTGAATTAGAGTACTTAATCACAAGACCAATGCAATACAAATAACCAGCCCCTAGATACCACTGTAAGGTTCCACTTCTGGAAAAAAACTGCTTCCTGTAGGTTTTCCTTTCCTATAACTGAAAAACTATATCTCTTCTAGAGTGATGAACTATACCTAGAAGACACCCATCTTTTAGTTTGGGGAGGTTGTTATCTAGCAAGAACAAAAATCTTTCTAGGCTTACATGTGAAAAATAAAACAGTAACTAGGTTTAATTACACATGCATGGTATTTGATGTATTAATGGTAGCACTATTTCATTATAACACTGTTAATTGTTTATTTTCTTTGTGAGCCACACAGCAGCTTTTAAAACAAATTTATATGTATGTAAACATGCAATGCAAGTATGCTTACCAATGCAGATGAAGCCTATGTTCAGTATCAAGTCATGAGTTAAGAAGGGTAATAAAGTCAGATTACACTCAAATTATAAATCTCTAAAGCCTTTCTAAAAAGTTCAGTTTCTCGGGATGTTTGCGACAACCAATCTGACTGTGTTTCAGTCTAGCCAACTTTATAACTTGAGGGAATTTTCTGAAGGATTTCCTCAGTGAGCTCAAGGCAGATGAACAAATATGGAAACATGAAGGGCAAAGGTTCAGGGACAGGGATAATAATGATATTTTTAACTATTTTAAACATTATCCTGTTTGTGAAGAACAGAACTGACTCTCAGTTGCCTCACCTTTCTTTTTCATAATATGCACTGTTAGTTTTAATAGGTGACCTGGGTATAAGTATCCAAAATTTAAGAATACATAAATTGTGACTAAATAAATTATTACTGAATAATTATTTCATTATGGATTTTCTATTATTCAGGTATGTTTAGCCACTACAGGTTGGAAGAAAACCACTTTTTTTCTTTCTTCTTTTTCACTCCTTGCTACTGAATTATATTGCTTCACCTATACTTCCATTATAAAGTGATTTCACATAAGTTCTCTCTTTCAAAACAGATGTAGTTTAGGACACAGAAGGAGCTACTTTTTATTCCCACCAGATCCTTTTAATTCCATCATACTCTTTTTTTTAACTAAATAGGAAAATGTTTCCAACATGCTGAGGATATCCTTTCTTGATCCCAAATGAATTTTTTCTGGAAAAAAAGCAAGATGACAAAAGCCTTCCAAAAGCCTTCCAGGAATACTCCCGATTTTATAGTAAATTAAAACCACAGCTGTGCCGACCTGCTTTTTCTACATAAGCAGGATATGTTAAGATTTTCACCTTAGGCCTAGAGTGTACTTAACCTGGGTGTCTTATCAGTTTCAGTTGCTTCAAGGTAATGTATACAGAATCTATCTTATATCCGGACATTAAGCATTTGCACTGGGATATCTGTCAGCAACAGTAGTATAATGTTACAGCTACATCAGACTTTTAAGTATGCTGCATAAAGGAAGAGCTGGCTAGCACAGACCTGCTCTGGTATCTAATAATACGTACACAGCAGTACATTCAGTACACAATAGGGCTAGGGAAACTACAACCCTAAATAGCTTCTTGGACTACAGATACCATCACCCCTGACAACTGGACATATTGATAGGAGTTGTAGTCTTACAATATTTGGAGGGCCACAGATGCCTCATGACTTTAAAGAGCAATAAGTGTACACCAGGAAAACTCAAAAATAATTCAGAGATATTACTTCAGTCCCTGCCCAACTAGCCTCAGGCTTCGGTCCCTATCTTACTCTCTGTTGGGAAGGATTCATTGTGCTGCTGAACTGGGAAACAATGCAAAGGCTTCTGTTGTCTGTTCACCTTGTGGCCACCCACTGGCCAGCCACTGCCTTCTAGGAGACAATGAGAGAGTCAACCGAGAAGCAGCTGCCAGTGTTTTGCTATGTGGTAGTCAAAGTAAAATAAAGCTGCCTTCGGGGGAATTCAGGAAACAGGACAGGAGTGACTTTACTTTGAATCCAATCTCCCTCTGGCAGGAAGTTAAATGGGCCAGCCCCCATATACGGAGAAGGAGACCATAGATTTGTGAGATCCAGTGCACTGCTGATTCCCTGGCTACAGTCAACACGGTCAGCTGGTGCAGCACAAACTCTCAATGGCTGAGCCTCAAGGCAGTAATCACTTATCTCTGCAATAAATGCAAGGAGTTTAATGCAGTGTAGTTAAGGTAAAACCTCTCTGTACTCCCAGAGATCATATGGTTTATATTTCCCTAGTCATCTACAGTGGTTCTCAAACTTTGGTCCCCAGATGTTCTTGGACTGCAGCTTCCAGAAATCCTGGCCAGCACTGCAAGTGGTGAAGGCTTTTGGGAATTACAGTCCAGGAACATCTGGGAACCCCAGTTTCAGAACTTATGATCTAAGAGAACAGAAAAGTCATTTTGTGTGTACTGACGAGTTTGGGTCACCTGAGTTAACGGATAAAACTGGAAGACTACTATTCTGTTGGCAGTTCCAGCCAGAGTAGCCCCACTAAATCGATTGCTGAATGGTAAGTCAATAATTATGGGAATCCCATTGATTTAGTGAGCTTACTATAGTTGGGACTAGCAACAATGTACTACCTGAAGCATCATTACAAGCTATCTACATCTGTACATGATGAATTCTTCTTTAAAAACTCAACTCCTGTGAATATTCAGGTGTGGTTTATTGATCATAGCTGGGATGTGCAGGAGGACCCTGGCCAGTTTGCTCCTACCACCGTAAATATCATCTCATGCAGTCTCTAGAAAAATACGGAAAGGTGACGGCCAAAAGTCTGTTGTTTGATGTAGCAAATGCATTAGAGTAAACCTACTGAAGCAGTGGGAATTAAGTGAGTCAATTCTGCCATAAATTCATTTGATTCAAACAGGCCTACTCTAACTGCAACTTACTATGCTAAAGTATATCTCAACACGAGTAGGACATTTGAATTAATGAAACTTATGGAGGAGTTGACTCACCAAATCCCACTGACTCATTGGGCCTACTGTAGTGCAATTAACGTAAGTATGTTTCAAAACACACAGATGGTTTACATGCTGGCAACTACTCATAGCTTTGGGAAGCAATGCTGCAAAGAAGCATGAATATACAAAATAGGCACAATAAATTACACATAACATATCTGCAGAAATATTCATATAATAGTCATTAAATTTACAAAATGAATCATTACCTAACCAACACTATAATTGTCCAAATTACTGCACAGGAAAAAAATAAGATTCTGTAGCCAACTGAAGAGAAGTAAAGAAAGATTAGTAGATAAATATTTCGGCCTATTAAACCAATGTATGACTGTCACATCCCAGAGGCGACTAAAATTTTGTGATATACAGTATTTTTGGAGCTTTGTCATGCCAGTGTTCATTTAAGAAGAAACATTCTACAATGGAGTGTTATTTTAAGCCTAATGATGTGAATTCTCCAAAGCTGAGTGAAACTGACAGAAGTATTTTGTTTGTGTAGCTATGGCAATAGTTAAAATTAACCTCGTGGCAAAGACTCAGAGGAAGCATAGAGATCATGAGGTTTCATTAAAGAAAAGAGGAAATATTGTTTATTAATGAAAGCATCTTTTTATACCTAGTAGCTTTTCCACTAGCTCTAAACACCTACTTCTCAGATAATTTTGTCTTTATACACTTTATTGCAGTGCTTTTCTCTATAGTATTTCTTCCTTATTCTGCACATTTCATCTGCTGTTTTAAAGTAGATGTATGATATACTAATGTGATAAACTCATCATATGTGGAGTGTGCAAGAGGAGCTTGGCCACTTTGCTCCAACCACATAAATCAAGATGTTCGCTTGATTTAAAGCAAAGAACTGTTTACTCACTGTGGTGTAATGAATAGACTGACAGAGGAGGACTCAGGAGGACTCGGTTCAAATCCCCTCTCAGCCATGAAAACTCACTGGGGGCATGGAACAGGTAAAAAAACACTCCTTTAATATCTCACTTACCTTGAAAGCCTTATTAGAGTGGCTGTAAGTCAGTTCCAATTTGAAGGTACATAACAAAAACAGTTTAAAGTAAAGCTTATTTGACCATATTACTTTTATGCTGTACAATTGATACAAACTAGGAATGCTAGTACAGTGGACCCTCGACTTACAGACGGCTCGACTTACAGACTTTTCGAGTTACAGACTTCTCTGGCTGCAAAATTTAGATTCGACTTGCAGCCGGAGAATCGACTTACAGACCAGAAAAAAACCAAAATGGAACAAAAATAGAATACAAACTGCCAGTTATGGGAGTAATCGGTTTTCAATGCATTGTAGGTCAATGGAGATTCAGCCTACAGACTTTTCGACTTGCAGCCACCGCTCCAATATGGATTAATTCCATAAGTAGAGGGTCCACTGTAGAATTCTGCTTACGTATTTGTCCCCATAAAATTAATATTCTTCTACTGATATAACCACTGGTCTATCCCTAACATTGGCATAACTAGAGTCTGGGGATTATTTATTTAATTTCTATATCCTGCCTTTCCTCCAAGCAGCTCAAGTCAGTAAAACAATTTTCTTTCTCCCCACTTCAATTTCACATCTCTGTGAGGTAAGCTAGAGTGTGAATGTGTGATTAACCCAGTGAGTTTCAAATCCTAAGTGTGTTGAGCTCCTCGTGCCCTCCTGAGACCTAATATAACATTGCAGCTACTACACTATCCATATTAGTGGGTACCTTACACTACTTTACAAAACCTGGGCATAGTTTTTTATTCAACTGCTTATAAGCCAACCTTTGTCTCTAGAAAGCCCTTAAAGAAGCTTATAAAACATTATGGAAACACAGTGAAAACAAAATAAGTAAGACTCCTTTCTGTGTTGTTTTGAACAGACTACTATAGCTTCTTCTTTGGTAATATAAGACTTCCAGTACAGACTGTTTCCGGGCACAACTCAAAATACTGGTTATATGTATAACTATGTATAACTTCAATTTAAGCTATCCGAAAGACTCTGTTCTCCCATATGAACCTGCCTAGACTCTTAAGAAAATGCCTTGCCTTCGTCATGCTACATCCAGGCATATATGATAAGGACACCAGAGAAGGCTTTCTTCATAACTGCTCCTGTACCTCAGCAAAATGGCAGTTGCCTCCAAGAGGTTTCCCTGTGTGCACATGCACCTGCTTGCCCCAGGTTCCTCCAAAGCCCTGAAGAAACTCAGCCAGACCTGCCAAGTCCTGGAAGCCTGAGTCAACCAGCAGTTGCCAACCATGCCCTGGGATCAGCAAGATTAATGATTCCCCTTCTTCCACAACCGATACCAGCCATGCAGAGAAGATAAAGGCTGTTTCTCAAATAGCAAAAATTCTGAAAATCTATAAGTAGCAACTTCAAGGGGCTAAGTTGACTTAAGAACCCATCATTCCCAACCACACTTTTAAAAAGCACACAGAGGTATAAAATATATATTTTATTAAGAATATTTAAAAAAATGCCAAATTACAGAAAATAAAATCTTTTTAGACTAAGCCAATTCCAATAAATGGGAACAGTTTCCATTATAAAGAACAGGTCGATGGGCTAATTGATGTATTTGGAGGACCCAAGAATAGACACCGAAAAGTTTCTGAACACACACAGAGTGCTATTCTTCACCAGCATTGGAGCATTTTAAATTTAACAGCAGATGGTTCCCCCTTTGATCTCAGTCTAAACCCATCCTATATTCAGATGACGTCCCTCAGCCAGCTGTGCAGGAGATAAGCATTTCCCCATGTAGCCACTACTCATTTTCCACAAGAATTCAGCTATGTGAATCATAAACCTTTATAGGATTTTCCAGGTACAGAATAGGAATGAGCCTTTTATGTTTAAACAAAAAAACCCAAACATGAAAGAGGCTCTTTTTTAAATCTTTTGTGTTCTTTTGTAGATTGATGAAAGAGACACTCTTAAACATGAATTATTTGTGTTTATCAAGGAGGGGTGCACAAAATATCCAATTTAACATGTTCCACTTCCCATGTAACCTTTCTTTTACCCTTTGTATATTAAATCACATGAGAAAAATTTCATCTGGTAGCATCACAGAGAAGACTGTCAGCAGACAGGAGGAGGTAACAGGAATTTGGAATCTGTAAAGGGTCTGAAAGCCAGTGAGGAGTGTTCCTTCCCTAGTCGATTCCTTCTTGTAGAATTACTGTGTTGAGCTCCTCCTGCCCTCCTTCATCATGGACTGTGGCTGGCCAGCCTGCATATGGCCTGCTGAGCTTCCATCTCGGGTCCTTTCCCTTTTCCCCTTGATTTGGAGGGGCCCCCTCCCCCCCATTTCTTTTGATTATATTTGCTGCTGCCTGGCATGCCTGCTTCAGCCTGCAGGACTCAAAGAAATAAAAAGAAGTCATCAAGAGAAATCTTCCCATATTCTAGCAGTTCTTGTTGTGGGAAGATTTTGATTGGTTGCTTTTCTTGGTTTTTGGGAGAGGACTATGTGTGTACGTTTACTGTTGCTGCTGCTGCTATTCTGCCCCCACCCCAGGGGGAGTCCCTCTCTGTCTGATTTTTTAAAAAATATTTTCTTAATTTACTATGTATTTATTCCATTAAAGGAGCATATTTTGGTAGATTTCATTGGTTAGGGTTGCTACAGAAGCTTGCTTCTGTAGGGATTATGGGCATAGACTTTGGGATTGTGGCTGTGTGTCACTGGGCTGCACAAATGTGGTAATATAAACTAGTGCCTGCATAGGACTAATGATGACTTTTCTTTTTATTGTAGTGTCATTTGCTTTTATGGCATATTGATTGTCCGTTGACATGCTTCTCAGTTTTTAACAGTTATAGGGGCTTTGGAATGCCAAAAAAGGAACATAAGACTCATCATCATCATTTTACAACTGCAGCTCCTGTCAAGGATGCACAGCAGGGAATCGAACTAAACCACTGAGCTATCCAGCAGTAGGGAAACCCCAAATGAATTACCAAAACTAGTATTTCCCTTTAGAGTAAAACAAAAGGATTGATGCATGAAAAATGAAAGAAGTACTCCCGAAAGAACTGAAAATATTATCTTTGCTAACTTAGAAGAAATAAGGCAGTAAGTCTTAAGACTTATTTGTGCCAGAACCACAAATATGCCTATGAGACATGGCAAATTAAAGGGTAAACAGCAACATGAAATTACAGGATGTATTCTACCTTCTACTTCCTTCCCAAGACAATTTATAATTGACATTACCATCCATACCAAAGTTTTAAAAAGAAAAAAGGAAAGGGGTTAAGGTTTATCTTTCTAACATTTTGACTGAGTATTACCAAAAGTGCCCAAGATCCACTCAAGAAATGTATTTATCAAAATGCTTTCTAGAACAAAGTACACAATTTCCCTACTTATGATCTAGATAATGTTACTATTTTGTAACATCTGAAATACTGTCACAAATAAAATGTGTTTCTCCCTTCTTTCAGGTTGAAAAAGATTATTGAACAAGAAACTGCATATCAGGCAAAAAAAGAGAAAGAAAACAACAAGAAAATAAACAAACTGAAGGAAGAGCTGACAAAACTCAAATCCTTTGCTTTAATGGTCGTGGATGAACAACAGAGACTTACAGAACAGCTAAGCTTACAAAGCCAAAAAATCCAGGACCTAACCCTCACTGCAGAACAAGCACATGAGAAACTATCTATTGCAGAAACAAAAGCTCAGGAAGAGGAGCAGAAAGCTCTCAGGCTAGAAGCAGAACTTCAATCTCGAACCAGTAAGGCTTCCCAAGAACAAGAGGTTGTCATGGCTAAATTAACCAATGAAGAGAGCCAGAATCGCCAGCTGCGCTTAAAACTAACAGCTCTCAGTCGACAAATTGATGAACTTGAGGAAACCAATAAGTCTTTACGAAAGGCAGAAGAAGAACTGCAAGATCTGAGAGAGAAAATAAGTAGAGGGGAATGTGGGAATGCTTCCATTATGTCTGAAGTCGAGGAACTAAGGAAAAGATTGCTTGAGATGGAAGGAAAAGATGAAGAACTCATAAAAATGGAAGACCAATGCAGGGAGCTTCATAAGAAGCTAGAAAAGGAAGCCTTACAGAGTAAAGCTTTTAAAGCTGAAGTTGATAAGCTCAACAAGAGAATTTTGGAACTTGAGAAACTAGAGGATGCCTTCAGCAAGAGCAAGCAAGAATGCTACTTGTTGAAATCCAACCTCGAAAAAGAGAAAATGTTAACAAAACAGTTGACACAGGAATTAAATGGTCTAAAAGTTCGTATGGGAGAGCTTGAAGCCATTGAAAGTAAATTGGAAAAAACAGAGCTGACCCTTAAGGAAGATTTGACTAAATTGAAATCATTGACAGTGATGCTGGTAGATGAGAGGAAAACAATGAATGAAAAAATAAAACAAACAGAAGAGAAACTACAGGCTTCAAATTCACAACTTCAGCTGGAGCAAAAAAAGGTGATGTCTGTCACAGAAAAACTGATAGAGGAAAGCAAGAAAGCATTAAAATCTAAGACTGATGCTGAGGAAAAAATGTCCACTCTTGCAAGAGAAAGAGATGAGCTAAAAAACAAACTAAAAGCAGAGGAAGAGAAAGGAAATGATCTCTCCTCCAAGATGAATCTGTTAAGGAAAAAGCTTCAGTCCCTAGAAGCCATAGAAAAAGAGTTTCTTAAAAACAAACTTAAGGAAACAGCAAAACCTAGCCCATCTTTACAGCAAGAAAACAACAAAATTAAAGAACTGGCTCAAGAAATTGAGAGACTCAAACACAAACTTAAAGAAATGAAGGCCATTGAAGATGATCTCATGAAAACAGAAGATGAATTCGAATCTTTAGAACGTAGATATGTTAACGAACAAGAAAAAGCCAGATTTCTCTCAGAGGAACTTGAAGTTGTGAAAAGAGAACTGGCTCGGTATAAATTAGCAGAAAAAACGGAATGCAATCAGGAGCAGAGATTATTCCGAAAACTCAAGGAAGAAGCAGCCAAATCTGGACATCTTTCACGAGAAGTAGATGCGCTGAAAGAAAAAATTCATGAATACATGGCAACAGAGGATTTAATAAGTCATCTACGAGAAGACCACAGAATCCTACAGAAGAAACTTACACACCAAGAAAATAAAAACAAAGACTTAGGAAGAGAAATGGAAGTCCTTTCTAAAGAATTGGAGAGGTACAGGAGATTCAGTAAAAGCCTTAGACCAAGTCTCAATGGAAGGAGAATTTCTGATCTGCAGGTTGTCTCTAAGGAAGTACAGACAGAACCGCTAGATAATGAACCACCAGACTACAAAAGCTTAGTTCCTTTGGAGCGGGCTGTCATAAATGGACATTTATATGAAGAGAGTGATAATGAAGACGATGACAATGATGATGAACAGACCGTCTCCTTCAAATGCACTTCCTCTGTTGCAAATGCAGTAAATAATAGTAAACTTTGGATACCTTGGATGAAATCAAAAGAAGGTCATATTCAAAATGGGAAAGTCCATGCCAAACAAAATGGAAACTGCGTTCAGCCTGGAAACCTAGTTCTGAGTCACACACCAGGCCAGCCTCTTCATATAAAGGTTACTCCTGACCATGGACAAAACACAGCCACCCTTGAAATAACAAGCCCTACTACTGAGAGCTCTCACTCTTTTACTAGTACAGCTGTGATACCCAACTGTGGCACACCTAAGCAAAGGATAACCATAATTCAAAATGGATCTTTAACTCCTGTTAAATCTAAATCAGCTGATGGTCACTTGAGTCCTGAGCAAACCCTCTTGCCTCTTACTATGGCTGCTTTTGCTAGGTCTCAAACTCCTGAATCACCTGTAACACCTGAAAGGACAATGTCCCCTTTGGCTCTGACAAGCTCTTCAAGTTCCCCTGAGCATTTACTTTCACCAGAACCTCTGGAAATTGGCGACAAGCATGCTGTCTTTAGAGTATCTCCTGAACGGCAGTCCTCTTGGCAGTTTCAAAGATCGAACAGTTCCAGTTCTAGTGTGATAACTACTGAGGATAATAAAATACATATTCATTTAGGGAGCCCTTACGTTCAAACTATTCCGAATGCAACGAAAACCATCAGCCCTTGCACCCCGCTGCAAGATAACAGAACTCCAGCATTAACTAATGGGACACAAAATAAACCTATCAACAAAATCACCAGCAGCATCACTATTACACCAACAGCCACTCCACTCCCACGACAGGCACAGATTACAGTAAGTAATGTCTCTAACTGAACCTCCCATGCTGTGCTGACATAACTATACATATCCCATCCCAGCGAGAATGACTTGGGACAGTCCTAATGTGAGAGTTCATTGCATGTGACCTACAACTACATACAGAACTAACATGCAGACCTGTCTCTTTAATCATAATCAAGTGTGTGCGCTTACTGTATTATGTATTCATTTAAATAATATTTTTGTAAGATACTTAGACTTGCACCTGTATAAATTCATCTTCCATGTATTTGCATTTTCAGTAACTGACATTACTTTTGACTGCAATTGTTTCGATAAAATATTTTAACATTACAAGACAGTAAATATTTTTTTAACCATTGCCTGTAGGATTCACGTTGTTTTTGTTCCCCTGTGTGTGAACTGTTGCATGTAAAAGGAGTTCAGTGTTAATCTTTAGTTACTGTGTTATATTTTTTTTGTTCAGTACCTTACCCATTTCCTTTATTTTCCAATATACAGAGAAGTACTTTCAGATCAAGTATCACAAAAATTCACATATCTTAGAATAATGATGCCTGAAATTACACAAGAACCTAGAATAATATAGTGGTTAAAAGCATGAGCAAAGAGCTAGGCAGCAGCCAAAGAGAAATCTGAACCAGCAATTATCTCTTTGGGTAACGTTAAACAAACAGCTTTCTCAAAGGAATGGGTGGAGAACCTTTGGCCCTCTACACAACTTGGCCCACACCAATCAGTAGTGCTGTCTTGCAGCCAGTAATGCCGGCTGGGGTGGAAAGGAGCTGTAGGTCAAAGCATATTTTTGCCAGCATTGCCCTAGGGCACTGATGTACCTTAAAGCATGTTCTAAGGAATAAATAGAATGTGTGTGAAAATGCTTTCAGCATTATATCAATAAATAAAAAATAAATATATATTATGGGGAAAGAACCTACATTTCTTTCCTCTGATTTATTTTTTCTTGAATTTAACTTAAATTCAGAACTTCTTTAAAGTCAATAAACCATTTAACACTTCCTTGCATGCTTTCTAGAAACACAAAAACTATCTTGGGTTCGATTATTTTCTCATCTAGACCAGTGGTTCTTAACCTTTTTGAAAGAAACGCCCCCTTGAGCCATTGAGGAAGTTATCGCCGCCCCCCTCCCCGCGGTGATGATATCTTTCTTATCTATCTGTCTGTCTGTCTGTCTGTCTGTCTGTCTATTTATGACAATTAAATCCAATGACCCCTGAAAACAAAATTCAATTCCAAGAAAATGAAATGCCCCAAAAACATTTAATGATTTAGTTGCAAGCGAATTTTAAGATGCAAAAATAAATATAAAAAGGGCATAAAAACAAACCACAATGCAGGAACTAAAAATTTCAAGACGAAAACTCTGAAACTAAATTAAGATTGGAGGAAATTATATATTCATGCACACTGTAAAAAGGCTGCAGCCATCGTAACAGGTTTGGCTTGCTCCAGGGCCCCCCTACCGCCCCCTTCTGCTCCAGCACCCCCACACCACTCCTTTTCATTCTATCGCCCCCCTGAAAAATGAAATCGCCCCCTGGGGGGCATTATCGCCCACGTTAAGAACCACTGATCTAGACCAATGTTGTCTGCTCTGATTGGCAGCAGCTTCACACAGAGGTGTTGTCATCATGTAGTATTTGAGGTGCCAGGCACTGAAGCGGAGGACTTTTTCACATGCCAAGTATGAGCTCTCTCCCCAAACTCTGGTCCCAGATTAATTTTACTAATGAACAAAATAAAAATGTGTTTGCCATAATTCCTAATTATCAAATATAATTTGACTCTCTAGGACATTAAAAAGGAAGATAAAAAGCGATAATAGCTGCATGGACACCAACATTTACTTGCAAACTATGTCCTTAAACTCTGGTACATTCTCAATATTTCAAAAAGAACATCCATCATATTAATTTCAAAAATGTAAAATAATTTCCTGATTGATATATGCAAATATGGTTCCCATAGGAAATTCTCAGGGAATGGCTGTAGTTGAGGATCCAATCTATCAATCAGGTCTCTTATGAAGTGTCCTGGAAAACAGCTTTTCTCAAGGTATTTGCTGGGATGAAATAATCCCAGTGCCCAAAATCTGTCTGTTAACATTTACGAACATTAAAACGAATGCTGTATTTCCTGCACGCATGCCACTAAACATTTGGGTGTTGGCTCTTTGAAAAACCATTTTCTCCCATCCTAGTTCACTGACTATCTGTTTTGGTTTGGGTTATACTGTTCAGTTTAACACTCATCCATTCCTGGTTCATAATTTTAACACTTGTTTTCTTGACATCGTATTCCTTACTTAGCCATTCCCCTTCTTTAAAGTTACTTCCAATTCTATTGCTTATTCTTTATGCTTCTTTTCCATCTGTCTTTCCTAATTATCAGCTAAGGCTTACCGTGATGGAACTGAACTCTCCCAAGGGTATCACCTCTAAAGGGCCTGATTACCCAAGCAGTCTCTTTTACGTGCTTTCTCAACCACATTTGAGTGTGCAATCACACAAGAAAATATCAGTGTGATCTATGTGGTACATTAATACAACTTGCAGTGAATTCCATTGGCAACAACTCTTCCAAAGTATCATAACCACAGGAAGACATGTGGCTGGATCACACTGACTTTCCTCATGAATTTACATGATAAAGGAAGCAGACAGAAGAGTGACTTGGCCCAAGTGTCAGAGGACACTAAGGGTTGACTATATAGTACCAGGCTGAGATATTGTTTTTAACATTCTTGCCTTCTTGCTAAAATGCACAATGAACTCATTGTAAAAAAAAATAACATAAGGTACTGTCTTAGGTATATTTCCATGGCCATCATTAACAAGAAGGAGGAGCAAAGGTTCAGTGCAATACTGATCAATTAATTAACCAAGATACATATATCTATTATCCTATAACAAGTATTAGGATACTCAGGGAAGTGTCTTCTCTCTGTCCCAGCACTTCCACATGCATGTCCACTGAGGACTCAAGAGAGGGCATTTTCTGCAGCCATTCCTCAATTGTGGAATCCCCTTCCTTGGGAGATGCCTCTGTTTCCTTCCCTCGTTTACTTCTACCAGTATCTGAAAACATTTTTTAAGAGTGGCTTTTAGGAAGTCAGCAGAAAACTGAGATGGGGAATTTTTTTTTTAAAAAAATTATCTGTACTTGAAATGTTTTTAAATATTTGTATAGTACTGTTTCAGATTCAATTGATATGTTTTTCAATTGTGGTTTTAAAATTATTTTCCCCACCAGATGAGAAAATTGGGAAAATATTTATATATTTGGGAGATATTTATATATATATATCCCAATTTTCTCATCTGGTGGGGAAAATAATCTATGTCTATGTTTTAGGTGGCCCACACCAGGCCGAAACAAAATTCTACAAAATGAAAATTAGATACATAAAATAGTATGAACAAAAATAGGAAAATAATAAATAACTGAAAGTAGTGAAACCCCTTTTCATCCCCCCAAAACAGTTCTGTTAAAGACCCAGAGTGGCAAATTGAATTAAAGAGAATCAGTCAACTGCCCTTTCTGGAAAGGGTGTTGTAAAAGAAGATCACCATTGTTAAAATGGCCACATTTTGAGATTGCACCCATCTAGAAATGTAGCAGTCCAGAAGCAAATTGTTTTTCTTTTTTAGGATTCCCCACCCATTGGATACTTTGGATAACATGGGAGTTTGGAAGCACATTGTTTATTGAATTAAGCAAAATCTTTCCAGATAAGATTTTGCCCATCCAAAATATACAGCATAAAGATGTCTGTGCAATACCAAGTACAGCATTACAGAATAATATTTATTTATTTATTTATTTAGTATATAGACTGCCCAAGTGAAACATTACTTGGGGCAGGTTACAGAAATTAAATTAAGCATATGATCAAACTAAAATAATCAGAAAAAACCAGGGGGAAAAACACATACAAAAAACAAAAGCAAAGACGACTTAAAACTGACACCTGATAAATTCGATGGCATCCTTCAGTCTCGAAAGACTATGGTATCGTGCTCTGTATCGAGGACTTGGAACAGCATCTAGTGTGGCTGAGAAGGCCAATTCGAGAGTGACAGCCCCTTCCACACGGAAGACAAATCCGATCTGTCCCCTGTCCAGTTCCCTGATTTTGCTGCTTTCGTAACTGCCTCTTTGCCTCGGTCTGCTAGACAAGGGTCTCTTCAAATTAAGTAAAACATAGCAACATAAACAAATATACACCAGTATAATAAAGAGTACCACAAATAAACAGTTCTGAAAAATCAGCATAAGATGTTGCCAAAGGCCTCCCTAAACAATCTTGTCTTCAATAGTCTTCTAAAAACCTGATTTCTAATAGACGTTTGTTCCACAAGGAGATTGCCATTGCTGAAAATGCCCAATTCCTAATATTGGTTTTATTTCCTTCAGGGTAAGTACCCTCAATAATAAGGTCTGGGAAGAACAAATTGAAGGGGCTGATGTTCTTCAAGAGAGGTGCTCCAATAGGTACTGAGGTCCCAATCCATGAAGGGTTTTATACATTATAAGTTAAACTAAAACCTTAAATCTGGCACAAAAGCTAACAGGGAGCCAGTGGAGGCTGGTCAGGATATAGGAGACATTAGCAAACCTCCAAGCCCCAGAGATTAGCCTGGCTGCTGCATTCTGGTCCTATTACACCCTGTGTATCATCTTTAAGGGAAGCCCCACATAGAGAGCATTGCTACAGTCAATTCTCAAGATTTCCAATCCATGGATCAAAGTCTTGATCTCTCAGTCAGTCAGGGACACAACTGGACAATCTGCCTAAGATGAAAAAAGGTGGTCTTGATCATGGCCAAAATTTGAAGGGAACATTTATTACATTCCATTGACAGTGCTGGATCCAAATTGCATCCAACTTGTGAACCTGGTGTTTTAGAGGGAGTGTAACCCAATCTAGACTAGGCAAGTTATCCCCCAATATGGCATCCAATTGTGTGTCCCACACACACACAACAGCTCCATCTTCTGGGGATTCAATTTCAATTTGTTTGCCCTTGTCCAGTTCATTATTGAGGACAGGCAATGTTCCAAGAGCTGAACGGCATCCACAACAGATGTTGTTAATGAGAAATAAAACTGAGTCTTGTCAGCATTAGATATATACAACACTGAAATCCAGGATACATTTATCTCCGTTAGAATAGCATACAGGGATATAAACTAGACTGCTCCTATCAAAAAATACAGTTTCTTCAGTTTCCTGATGAAATTTGTGATTTTTATTTGTAAACTATTCAAACTGTAACAATCTTGTACTAACAAACCATAATGGTTTAACTGGCCTGAGGGGAAAAAATGCCTGCCCATGCACTTCCTCCTATTCTCAACATGCCAAGTTCATGGCTTGCTTAAACTACCACTCTCCATCACAGCCAAAACATGAAAAAGTGGTTCAGTCCCTTCCACTACCCAAGATCAGATCTTGTTGTTCACTGCAAAAGTATGAAGCCACAATTTCCTTGTCCAGATGGACTAGGAAACTATGGTTTAAATAACTCAGAAGCACATCAGCGACAAACAGTATTATACTTATATTTTTATGTATTTAGTGCAGCCACCCTCAACCTTTTTTTTGTCACGGCCGTAAACACAATATGAAAGAAATATAGGCTGAGTCCCCATTGTATAAGTCACATAAAGAACCTTATAAGGTGATGTGTGAAGAATTGTTTCCAGTTTGTGGCCCCCTTCAAATATTCCAGGGGCCCCTAGGGGGCCATATGGCCCCATTGAGAATGGCTGTACACAGACTACCAATGTAATGTACGCAGAACGGCTTGACCAGTTTATGTAACAAATGTTTAATGCTTTACAGTGAAAATATTTTAAAAAGGAAAGTTTGAAAAAATCACTCGGTACAAGAGAAAGACCTCGAAACAATCTGTGTGAAATTTTAATTACAAAGGCTAATACTGTATAACAAGTTGGTTCTTCAGAAAGAATTACTCAAACATCAGGAAGAGAACTTGGTATTAATGACCAGCCACTGTATGTGACAAACACACCAGCTTCTTGCAAACTCAACATCACATGAAGGTTTACCTAGGTTAGAGTTACTTATATGGAAACACAAGGATCCCATCAGAGCTAATCATCAATAACGTGACCAAAAATAGGGACATGAGCTCAATTGCTAGCTCCAGCTACAGCAGACCCCTTGCATCAATGGGATTTTTACTAGTAGCTGGTTCAATGGGTCTTCTCTAGTTGGGACTAGCAATTGGATTTAAGATAGAATACTGTGTGTGTGTACATGTACACAACAAGAGACAGAGAAAAGAAAGCAGCACCTGAAGCAAAGCAGTATAATTCTGCAAAATCCAAAAGGCTGGACATCTTATTTTATTTCACTTTTCTGGTGAAACATGAATATTTCATTTAATAAGGCTAAACATTAGCTCTCATTTATCATAGCAATAATTATGTATATTGCCTTATGAGTAATTACAGTGATTTGAAATGATGTTATTCACAGAGAAGAGGGAAAGATAGGATCATAGTTCAAAAGAATAAAAGACCACTATTTCAATTGAAACCTGTAGTTCTATGCCAAATACCACGTGAAAAGCTATAATAATATTACTATAATGGGTTGGCAAGAGATTATGCCAATTGCCCCTAAGGTCCCTCTACTTTCAACTTAAACATAGGCTTTCTTTTTAAATGGTAACCACATCCTGTGAAATTAAGCAATTCTACCCTTAACCTGTACTAAATTAAACATCCTATAATACAACATTTAGAAATCCTTGAATCATCAGTTGCATCATAAAAAAACAACACAAATTAGTTCAAAAAGGCATTTACCATTATTTTCCTGAGACTACTCTACATGTATTCTATAACTGAAAACAGCAAAATCTAAGAATATTTGGTTACTATTTGTTTATCACCCATACAAGTACTGTCTTCCTGGACCAAAGATCTATTTTCATGCCATTCTTCTTTAAAATTGTCTAGGCAAGTATTACTGGTACATCACTGACACTAGAGAAGATTAATCTCTGCAACTGGTACAAAGCACTTGACAAAGTCTGCTCAGTAGGTCATCTGCCAGCCAATGTTGTGGAGTCAGCAGGCAGTCAGACCCAGTGATTGCCATCAAAGACTGCACAAAGAAGCAGACAAACTTTTATTTCTGGCTAGGAATGAGCATCAGAGAAAGAGAACCAAAAAACCTTGCAGCTGTAACTTGTTTTTATTAAAAAATAATCCATGAAAAAAATAATAAACATTAAAGCCTTGCACGGCTCCTTAATTGTAATGGAAACATAAAGCATACATTCTTCTTTTTCCCACTGAAATCAGGGAGATCTAAAAATGTTTATGTTTGGCTACATTGTGACTCAAGTACTTATAAACAATTAATAACAATCATAACGTGCTGCCAAGTCAATTTTGACTTAGGAAAACCTAAACAAGTAACTAGAGGTGTTCCACCAATTCCTCCTTCTAATGGGGCTTTGGGATCAGGCAGCTTGTCCAAGGCCACGCAAGCAGACATTTTCCTAGGAGGTATAGTGGGGCTGAGCTCCCATCTTCAGCATCACAGTGAGGTGCTCTAACACAGTGGTTCTTAACCTTTGTTACTCGGATGTTTTTGAACTGCAACTCCCAGAAACCCCAGCCAGCACAGTTGGTGGTGAAGGCTTCTGGGAGTTGCAGTCCAAAACTCCTGAGTAACCCAATGTTAAGAACCAGTGTTCTAACACACTGAGCTATCAAGATAACTTAGAAATAATTGCCACCATTTAATTGTGAAACATCAGCCGCTGTTTCTAGCCAACAGAGACTTCATGAACTATCTGCATTTTCAGACAAGCTGTCCTTGTGGGAGTATATTTTTGGATATTGATCTCAATATCATGAGTACCACCTATATACTGTATAAAGGACTGAAGCAGACCCAGAACATAGATACAAAGTACAATTTAGTATAAAGTAGAATTTAAATTTTGACCAAAGTCCGTGAGGCATTGGAAAATAGGAGCGTCTGGCGTGCTCTTATCCATGGAGTCATGAAGAGTCGGACATGCCTTAATAACTAAACAACAAGAAGAAGAATTTAAATTCTTAGTAAAGGTAAAAGTAAAGGTTCCCCTTGACAATTTTTGTCCAGTCATGTTCGACTCTAGGGGGCGGTGCTCATCCCCATTTCCAAGCCATAGAGCCAGCGTTTTGTCCAAAGACAATCTTCCGTGGTCACATGGCCAGTGCAACTTAGACACAGAACGCTGTTACCTTCCCACCGAGGTGGTCCCTATTTATCTACTTGCATTTGCATGCTTTCGAACCACTAGGTTGGTGGGAAAATTCAAAAGTTCTTAAAGTACATTTTATTTTCCCTTTTAACGTTCCTATTTCAAATTTACACTTTCAAAATTACCTCTAGAAATACTTACTATACCGCTCCATGATTCAAGCATTCTTCCCACTGGTACTGCCAGTCAACGTACTAACCAGGTTTCTAAAAGAGGTTTTCAACCCAGTATTTTAGTCCTCTTTACACATAGATCAGTTGTAGTGAGCAGCTACAGAAAGAATCCCTAACTTTAGTTTACAGATATGGGTCAGGGATCCTTCCCAGCCATTTCTATACTGCCATTACCAATATTTACTCAGTTTTAAAATGCTACAGAATCACAGCTTAGAACAATGTTTTTTGACACTAACATGCTAATGTTACTGTTAGTTTTAGAAGGAGCAACATGCTTCTTGAGGTTTTAATACGGTATCACTAACATACTGACTAAAACCCTGTACAAGTTAGTGAAAAGTTACACCTGCAGAAGTGTGACAGGTATTACACTTAGGCAGCCAGCACTGTATAATTTGATTACACAATTGTTTCCACAGTTCAGATTGTGAATGTTGTGTGACGTGCCTGTGGAAGTGGTTTTCTGGATATTACTTCTGCTTTGCTGCGTTTTTGTTTTTGTTTTTCCCTATCACTTTCACAGCAGCAGAAAAATTTGGGATGCAACCCAGTCCCAAGAACTATACTGAATTTGTTCCTAAGTAAAACTGGTGTAAAAACCCAGGTGGAAACATTTTTTTACAAAAACAAAGAAATTGTGCTCTCCATTTATTCCAGATTTTCCCAAATAATCTGAGGACAAACCAGTATCCAGCCTTTAGCTGCAAGAAAATATAGTGTTGAAGTCAGCAGCAGCAGCGCTAAACCACATGGATAGAGTTGAAGCAGAATAGAAATTAAGCAATTACAAACTGTACTGGCCACATCAGATCCCTTCAAGTCTCCATATAGTTTATATTTTTAAAAACAATTCCGAAGGACTCTCCACTTTCATTGTGCATTCCAACACAAATGCTTTAAATGCAAGAATGTATCTGTTTAATCAGGGTCAGATATAGGCATCCGTAGTAGTTTCGCTGGGCCTGTAACACACATAGATACAACATAAAATACTGCGGCTTCAACAAGACAAACATGACAGCACTGGTAAAACTGCCCAACATCCAGAGAGGTGTGTGCAGTAATCCAATATACAATAACCAGCATAATCTAGGCACTTGTGTTTTCATGTCGGTGTTGCCATAACAGTCTATATTTTGGGATTGACAGTTTCTCCTCTCCAGCTGAATTCTTGCAGATTATGATGTTATCTAAAGAAAGCTGCAACTGGTGTAGAACATAGTTTTAGAAACCCACAAACTTAGTGGGAAAATTCCATGGACTTCTGATTCTTTCAGGGCACAATTCAAAGTGTCAGTTTTGACCTACAACAATTCAACCTTTGTGCTTCATTGCAAACTCTGAAAGTGGGAAAAAGATGGCTCCCCACCAACTTAAAAGGGCTGGAGTACAATTAATATAATGCTGATCCGGCGAGCAGCACAGATCCGGAAGGAAACTGTAAGAAACCAATATCACATAAGGCAGATCATGCTCTTTTTTATAATAAAATAAATATAGCCATATCTTATTGCTGTTTCAGCTGATAGTATATTTAGTTTTGATCTTTCTATAACTAGACATGAATTATCTATTTCTTATCTTATGCAAGATCAGTGTTCTTTCCCTTCTTCAAAGCTCACAAAACGTAAAAGACCTTCTACCCTGGTCCCATCAGAAACTCTGTGGGTACAATAAGAAAGCAATACTTTACTATTTTCTTGTCTTTAACCTTGTATTTTTGAACTTTTTTTCTAAAAAAGAAAAAAAAGTTTCTTGGTTGCATGTTTAGTTCACAATTATCCTCTGTAATAGGCTCTAAAAACTGTAAGTTCATAATTCAGTCAAGGACACATTTTTAAAAGCTTGTTTCAAAGTCTTAAAAAAAGCCAGATTTTAGGAACAACTTAACTTTGGTGCCATCTAGGGACAAGAAGTAGCCAGCTAAAATTCTTTTGAATTCTTATTCTCTAATTCATTTACTGATTTATGTTTGGCCTAAATCTAACATACAATTAGTGAAGGAAACCAGTGTGTTAAAGTAGTTAGCATCACATTTTCCAATTGAAAAGTGAACTACACTGATACACAAGACAATCCACACAGGTTGTTTGCATAACATTAGGTGTTTACAAGACAATTATTGTGTATGTCTGTTTACATGTGTGCAGATATCTGTTAGAAAGAAAAAGCAAAAATGCTGCTTTAAGCAAAAATTGTACTTGATCTGAACTAAAAATTGAATTTAGATTAAAAATGATGTGGGGTGATGCACTCAAAAATCCTTTTCATTTTTTAAAAAGTTTTTATGCTAGTGGCCTTTTAACAATACTGAATATTTAACTGAAATGTAATATACTAAAAAGTATGCATGGGGTGATTGCATTTTTTCTTTTTCTTTTTCTTCCTTTTTTCTCTTTTTTTTCAGAAGCATTACACTGCCAATCTTTAGAAGTACTATTTTAGGATAGTTTTCAAATTACTAAAGAACTGTGCAAATTACAACATTAACTATTTCTGCCCTCCATTTCACTTCAATTTATTTATCCCAGATTGCGGATGTCTTCCGACAAGCAATTCCTCCTCGGATCCCTAAACCAACCACGGTTCCAGAGAAAGGACCCAATGGACAACTCAAGACACCAGTCCTAGACAGTAAAGATGGCCAGTCAAACATCGTCAAAATCATTCCCGATGTTGCCATTCCTAATGGTGGGAAAAGATAGACTGATGTCTAAGTATTGAACAATATAGATACGCTACATTTTCCTCAGGAGCTACAGAAGAATCAGACAACATAAAAACATCACACACTGGCAGAAAATAGTAGCTTTGACAGTGGAATGATAACGCATCAGGACATGCTTATGAACAGTTTTCAGTCATTTGTTTCATCTATGCAGGTTCCTTGTTTGCATCAAGCTACATGTTAATAGAATTTCTCCTTTAGCACAGACGGAGAGATCAGTTAGTACAGACAATACTACAATTCTACAATGTCTTCTCTTTGGACCCGAGAAACTGGCCAAATACATAAGAAGAGATGCATAGGAATGCCTATGGCATTTTTTTTTTTAAAAAAAGCTTGCATGTTTATGAGACAGAAGAGGTGCTAGTCAGATAAATAGCATGCTAAAACTTGACAAAAATATAGGAAAATACTGCAAATGAGTGGCTGGAAAAAGAGAAATGAGATTCCCTGGCGGAGCAGCAGTTATTGGCAAATGGCCTGAAATTGCCTATCCCCTCTGACTTTTTTGATCATGCTTCCACATTAGTCTCATAAAAGTCTTTCCCAATTTTTTTTTTAAAGTTGGGACTGGCAGACACCACAGTGCTGTATTTTGCCAATGCATGAGGCACTACGGCAATTACCTTCATGATTCCTTCTTACCCGGGTTCCTGGTGCTGAGAGCTCCATCAGTACAGTATACTTACGAGCAATGTTGTATATCATTACATTCATCATATGAAAGGGACTTTTGGGTAGGGATACGCCCCATGGTTTCCCCTCCCTTTGAGCCTTCTTAACATTTTCAATAGTTAACATCTGAATCGTCCTTCTAGCTTTAAAGGGTCTGTAGAGCTTTGAGGCTAAAAGATAAGGAAGCATAGAGGTTTGCATCTGTGGAAATGTCAAACACTTTGGTAGATCCATGAATATTCTCACCTGGTAGAAAGGAAGGGACAGCAGTCCTGTGCTGCTGAAAAAACATGAAGGGCCTATGAGTCACCATGCCACCTCATAAGGTCATACACAGGATCATCACCGAAAAGAAATTTTACACATGGAAAACATGACAGAAGTGAATTTCTGTTCACAGAAGACATACAGTACCTGAAAGGGCCCATGCCTTTTAACAGCTGAGGTGTCTTTTTTTATTATTCCTATGTATATTATGTGTCAAACTGACTGAGGAATTTTTTAAAAGTAGATATTTCTTATGAAAGCAAAACAATTCAATATATAAAGCCTGACAATCAACACTTTCCTCTATTACATTATGAAGTAAAATCTTCTAGAATTTATATGTGAAATGCTACCAATAATTGAACAACATTCCTAAGGTGTTACCAAAAGGACAAGGGGGGGGGGGGAATTAAGGTATAAATATTCAGTGAGAGGTGTATGCAGTAAAATGAAGCAAGGGGGAGTGCAACTAGATCATAAATTATTTTGGTTCCCAGCATCATAACCAAGTCCTCGAAAACAGTGACTACCAAAAGGAATGCATTTCAAGAAAAGAAAAAAAGGTCTCTCGAAAGAGGCAGACACTACTTCTAAATATGATACAAATTATTCTCATTCTGACACAGGTGGAGACAAGTGACAAAATACACCTGTACCCTTTCCAATAAGTACAGATCCACTAAACAAAAACTACAAGTTCTATAGAATTTACACATAACGTAGAATAGATTAATCTTAGTGCCAGCCCTCTGTAATGCAGCCAACCTGCACAGCTTCTTTTTTTGAAAAAAATCCAAACTCATCAGCATGCTCTCACAGAAAGATGAAGCTTTGATTAAGACTGCTATCCTAGTAGCAGCTTCTTTGCAAACAAGCATCCACGAGATACACATATTTGCTTTAGGTGCTGAAATTCCAACAAGGCAGTTAGGATCCATGAAAACTCATTTCCCTAAAGATTTTCATGCCTGAGATAGTGCTGGTCATTTCACAGCAGACTGTGATAGCATGATCAGGACTGTGCTGCTAGAACTGCTGCCTCAATAGAACCGGGCGTAAATGAACTCAGTTCAGATGCAAATTAGACAAAGTACAAGTTAACTCTTTTGAAGAATGAAGTCAAAAAAGCTTATCAATCTCTAGTAATAACTAAAGAGAGGGAGAGTGCTCTTAAAAAGCCAAACAAACATCCAGAATATCCCAAACACCACAGATGGTAGTAACTAAAATAACTAAAGTACACTAGTGTAACACACTTAACCACAAAGGCTTTATGCCCAAAGGACACTAGAGGGCAGCCTTTGCACTGCAAAGAAACAGCATTCTCTGGACATACTGTATCTATCTGACATAGTGCAACTGGATGAATAGCCATATTCTCTCCTGGATTGGCAAAAATCTGTATCAAGGCCTGCTCAGTACCCTCAATCAAATGACAGTTCCAAGAATTCTGTGAGGAAGGCTCCATCCGCTCTGGGATTAGTCAGTGCCATCTCTTTTTTTTAGGGTTATTGCTACCGGTATTGGTTTAAATATTACTATTTCTATTTTTGTTTTCTATTTTACAAGTTGTAACCCACCCAGAGTAGTGCTGTGACACTAATGGGAGCAGGATACAAACTGAATAAATTCAATTAAATTAATAAATAAGGCTCAGTCCTGGGCCCAGTGCTCTTCAAGTTCTGCATTAATGAAACGGATGAGGGTGTTCAGGGAATAATTATCCAATTTGCAGATGACCTTGGAAAACACCAGGAAAATGTTCAAAAAGATATTGATAGGCTTGAGCACTGGGCTGAAAACAACAGAACAAAATTTAACAGGGATAAGTATAAAGTTATACATCTAGGGCAAAAACAAACAAAGAAAGAGTAACAAAATGGGGGCTACTTGGCTCACTAATATTAAGAGTGAGGTGGTTTCGAATTATTGTAGCAAATTTGCTGAACATGGGCCAATAGTGTGATGTGGCTGCAAAAAAAAAATCTTGTAAAGTACTAGTTCCCGTCTATTCAGCATTTGTTAGTTGCAGTTCTAGACACCACACTTTAAGAAGGATGGCAACAAACTGGAATAATCTCAGAAGAGGGCAACAAGGATGATCAGGGGACTGGAAGGGCTTACGACGAAAGACAAAGAACTGGGCATGTTTAGCTTTGTGAAAAGAAGACTGAGGGGTAATATGATAGCACTTTTCAAATATTTGAAAGACTGTCATACAGAGAAGCAGCAAGATCTGTTCTCTATCATCCCAGAGTGCAGGACACATAATAATGGGCTCAACCTACAGGAAGCTAGATTTACACTGAATATCAGGAAAAACCTCTTGATAGAGCAGTATGACAAAGGAACCAATTACCTCAGGAGTGACACTTCCCCCCCCCCTCAGGAGGTGGTGTATGCTCCAACGCTGGAGGCACTCAAGAGAAAATTGGACAAGCATCTGTCAGATCTACTTTGATTTGAATTCCTGCACTGAGCAGGGTGTTGGACTCAATGGCCTTATGAGCCCCTTCCAACTCAATTATTCTATGAAGCTTTTATAATTCTGGAAGTATTCTGGCACTCTCCACTTTTAAAGTGGTTTCTTGTTACCTAGAAACACACACTCATGTGTAGAGCAAGATATGAAGCAGACTGGATGCATGCCACTGGGTGAAGCACTGACAGCTAAAGTACTACACATCCAAACCATTCACATATTGCATTGCCATGTCAATGAAAGATAACCCAAATGTAGATACGTGGTCTTTTCTCTCCAGCAAAGATTGGGTGTCACCATGGGTATTCCAATTTTGGACACAGCACTTTTAAACAATGATGTTGTGTTGTGGCCAACAAGTCTTAAAGGTTTTTTCACACATTATTATGTTTTTCCATTCATTTTTATCTTAAATGATCAGTTGTAAGAATCATCAGTCTCTTGAAGGTGGCAGGAAAAGAGGAAGACTGAATAGGTGACAGATTGACTAAATAAAGCCACAGCCTTGAGTTTATAATATCTGACCAGGGCTACTAATGTCTGGGCCTTCTAGACATCACCTGGTTCATATGATTACTATTATGAGGCAGAAGCAACTTGACCAACATATAACAACTAGACCAATGAGAGTATGCACCCTTGAATACACAAATGTTCTCTATAACCTTATCTTTAATTGTCAGTAGAGTCTGCCAATTACATGAACCTTTACCAAAACTGTTTACCAACATCACTTTATTTTTCAAAGTCTTCCATATAATCAATGACTGAAAGATGACTTAACAGGTCATCTTGCAGTATGACCAGAGGTGTCTCAAGTCTGTGAAGCAGCCTGAATCGAAACTGGAATAGATCAAGGTGATGTTCCTCCTCCAGGTACAACTGGAACTGATCCTCCACCATGCTCTCTATCACCCCGCCCATAAAATGGATATTGGCAATAGGTCTTTGCAGAAATTCTACCATGTAGTGTTTTTATGAAAACCTTGACCAAAGGTTTGTCGCTTCCTTTATTGAGTAATGTAATAATGGTTGATCTTATCCAAGCTTCAGTAATAACATATATTCTATAGATCTGATTTTAAAGATTTAGTAAAACATCTAAGTCATAATCTTCTAACTACTTTGCAACTAACTTATGTAACAAATGTCACCTAGTCCAGGAGTTTCACTGTTTTTCTATTGGTAATACTATAGGACAGATGTTTGTATTTCTGGTCCAATCAACGTCTTGTGTAATAAACTCCATTGATCGGTTATCTTTAAAGAGCTGTTTAATGAATGTACTCCATATTGTGATTTTACCCTTGTTACCATACATCAGTAGCAAGCATTGTAGTGGTGTTGTATTTAATATGAATGCTGCTACTTTTTTTTAACACACACTAAGGGCCCTTACTGTTGTTGTTTTTTTAACTTTTGGACATTGTTTGGAACTCCATTTACATGTGGTAAATACCATTAAGTATGTGGTAAACATCTTTAAACCTGCACAAAATTATGATGTATTTTTCTTTCAATGACTAGTTACTGTACTGAAAATTCACAGTGTTTTCAGCAAAAAAATTAATCACTTTTATACAGAACAACTCACAATTCTATACAATTTAACCAAGTGGAAAAGCTCAAGTTAGCATTTTTACTGCCCTCAGACTTCCTACAAGTATATTTCTGTCCTTCCAGGCTGTGCATAATGCAATTGCCTATGGAGCTACCCCAATTGTAAATTATAAAATCGGACTAAAACTGGGAAGATGTGGGCTCAAACCTCCATTCTGTCCCGAGTTTTGGAGCATTCACTCCGTCACCTTTGGCCAGACACACTTTCTCATCCTACCTACCTACCCAGTTGTTGTGAGCATAAGAGGAGTAGAAAGAGAACGATTGTATCCTCAGGTCCATGGAGGAAAGATGCAGAAGAAGAAGTAGGAGTAGTAACAAACCATATGATGGCTACATACAGTTTCTCTGACACATCAGGGTCTGATCTCAGAATTTATATTCTTCTAACAGGTTTCTGGAAATCATTTTCTCCATACGGTTTCCTATGCCCCACTTTCAGCATCTTGCCCTGTTGCCTCCTTCAGCATCAAGGGAAACTGTGTCCTGTTTCAGTCTTTGCTAAGTATCTGTTTACTTTTGAGAGTCCGAAAAGAAGGGTACCACCTGTTCACAGCCTGTAAGAAATCCCACTTCTCCGAAGATAAAATTTCAGCAGCATTCTGAACTCTTTCCTTATTCAGGCTGGCAAAAAAAAAAAAAAAAACCCAACCCACAAGTATCCGCTCTCCTTTCTCCAAAATTAAAAAATGCTATTAGGAAATAAAATTCGCTAATATGTTTTTCTACTCTTTTTTTGAAATTAAAGGATGAACGGGGTTTGGTGTTACTTCTCAATGTTCCACAGCTCAGGAAACAGTTACAAGTAGGCTACAACGAAGCAGAGGCCGGTTTAGGAGCTAACGTTTGACTTTTTTTTCCTACCTAAATACGCTGTGAATAAAAACGGAGAGAGAAACAGGTGTCAAATAAACTGAAAATGAACATCAGAAAGAGCTAGCAGAAGAATGCAGTAAGGTTCAGCCCAAATCGGATGTGTTCTGGAAGGGGGAACTCCGAAGACAGAGGAACGGGGGCGAGGGGGAAAGGGAATCAACACGGACTTTGCTTGCTTCTTTTAAAGCTCGCCAGCCAGCAGGCGGAGCCCCTCGTTTCCCCCCCCCCCCGTCCGAAACCCCATTCCGGTACCTGGGCTGCTCTCGCGTGTCCCTTCACGTGCTTCCCACCAAGGTTCATCCAAGGCGTCCCCCATGCTGCTCCTGCCCCACGGGCCACGCCGCCCCGGCCGGAGGTGGAAAGGAGAGGCGGAGCACCCGCGAGGGCTCCAAGGACGCCGCTGCCGGCGGTCGCTGCTAGGGAAGCCCGCCCCGAAAGGGAGACGATGTGGGTTGGGCTTCCGACGTTCGGCTTCCGTCGGCTTCACGAGCTGGGGAGTGGACGCGTGTTCATCTGAGCGCCAGCAGCTACGGATGACTGTTAAAAGAGCTGAAGTTCAGCTGGCGATCCGCTTTGCACCTACTAGGGAGACGAGTAAATTCCGTTTACACTAAAGGAGGATTTCTGCTTCAAAATAAACCTCCTTACTGTTACTGTTGGCTCCTGCTCCTGTATGCGTCGCGCTAGGGCCCAGAATTGTGGCATATTATAAAGGAATAAAAGTCTCTTATTATCGTGTACATTTCAAATGTAGATGTATTAGAATGCTGGGACACATGCTCAATGAAGATTACTACATCAAAATGGGATGCAATACTACCCTTTGGCTATATACTGTACAGTATAGGACATCATAATTATGCTGTAAGCTGTCTTGCGCTATAACCTTGAGGAACCATGTGGAGGCCTTCCGGATGTTGTTGAGCTGGTCCCTCCTGTAAACCTAATAGATGAGGTAGTAGTGGAGACCCATAAGTTCCTTATCACTAGGCTGGAGTCCATGTTACCTGATGCAAATGAAGTTAATACCTCAGTAGATCTAGTCTTGTGCAGTATGAACCAGTGCATATTTATTCAGAATTAAGATGCCTACTAGTAAACTTGAGCTTGGCAGGGTGACTTCTACCCTGTGGATCCTCAATTGTGGGGTTCCACAGGGGTCAATCATCTCATTAATGTTATTTAATATGTATATGAGGCCGCTGGGTGACGTTATCTGGAGTTGTGGGGCCCGGTGTCATCAGTACCCTGATATCCAGCTCTATCTCTCCTTTCTTCTAACTGCAGTGAATGCTGTTCCAACCCTTGAACACTGCTTGGGGATCGTTCTGGAGTGGATAAGGGCAAATGGACTGTGGGTGAATCTGGACAAGATGAAAATCTTGCATGTGGGCGGCCCTGGAGTCAGTGGGTTGGGGAATTCTCTTTCCTTCGGGGGAGTGACTCTTCCCACGAAGAGTAAGGTTCGCAGCTTGGGCATCTGCCTGGACCGAGATCTCACCATGGAAACCCAGGTGGCATCTGTGGTCCGGGCAGCCCATTTCCATCTTCAGAGGATTGACCAGCTGCATTCCTATCTAGATGTGGGGGCACTCACAAAGCTGATTCATGCCCTCATAATCTAAAGAATAGACCACTGCTGTGCTCTATGTGGGGCTACCCTTGAGGCGGATGCAGAGACTTCAACTGGTCCAAAATTCGGCGTAATAACTGGGGTGAAGAAATTTCAGCACATCTCCCCCACTCTGGCCACCCTTCATTGGCTACCGGTTCATTTCTGCATCAACTTCAAGATTATGATGATAACATTCAAAGCCCTAAACAATTTAGGACCTCAGCACCTATCATAACACCTGCTCCCAGGCAGATCTGTCCGCAATACCCGTTCACAGGCAGGGCAGTTGAGGGCCTTGACTCCAAAGGAGGCCCAGAGGGAAAGAACAAGAAACCGGGCCTTCTTAGCTGTTGCTCCCCACCTATGGAACAACCTACCCATTGAGATCCTCCTGGCACCCTTGCTGGATGGGTTTAAATGAGTACTGTACTGAAGACTTTGCTCTTCCATTAGGCTTTCCTGGAGCATTAAGATCTTGGCCTCCCTTTTACCATCCTTTTTGTCATCTCCATCACCCTTTTTCCACCTTTATTGCTGTCTGTTTTATTTAACCTTATTTGACTTATATTAATTAATTTATTTTTATCGTGTTTTAATATTGTTGTTTATACTGTTGTTAGCTGCCCAGAATGGCCTGGTTGCCAGATGGTGTGAGGTACAAATTCAATAAATAAATAAATAAATAACCTTGAGCTGCCTATCTGAGCCCATTGAAATCAAACTCCAGTTGTGAGCAGAGTATTGACTGCAGTACAGCAGTTTAACCACTGTACAATGAGGCTTCTTGATAAACAGTAATACCTGTTTTGAAAATATACTGGCTGAGATTACACTTCATTGCTGTGCCACCTGTAAAGTATAGCAAACTTTTATGATCATTGGGTGGCAGTCTTGGTCCATGAAAATGAAACCATGCTCAGTTCTTTTATTATTGCACTTTAAAGAGGTCTAAAACCAGGACATGGACAAATGTATATATTTTAAAGATAAGGTGTAAAATCTGGATGCTGCATCTCAGGCACTGAATGTATGGACTTGGCTTTGGCTACATCAGCAAGGAGAAACATTTTAAAACTGCATACAGCCTAATCCTAGGTCAAATCAAGCCTGAACTATCTCTGGATGCAAGAATGTTGAAACTGGTTGTCCTATTTTGAGCACATCATGAGAAGGCAAGATTCTTTGTAAAAGACAATAATGCTGGAAAAGGTTAAAAGACAACAGAAGAAGAAGACCAAGTAAGATGTGGATCAGCTCTCTAAAGGAAGTCACCTTCTTGAGTTTGCAAGAGCTGAGCAGGGATCTTGAGGATGTGACATTTTGAAAATTGCTCATCTATGGGTTTGCCATAAGACAGCACATGTCAACCACAGCCTATTCCAGTGTGGACTTACTCACTGGTGAATAACATGTATGTTCTCCATATGTATATTCTTCTAATTTTAGGCCTTTCTTACTTTTCAAGTTGAATCCAAAGGGAACATAATGTAAGAAATGGAAAATAAAAAAAAAATTATGTGCATGAACCTGTAGGGAAAATTCCACATCAAACTATCTAGGACTCTCCTCTGTACTCATAAGCCACATCCAGCAGTTTGTCATGATAGCTGTACAAACATAATGACCTGTGTGCCCACTTTTCCATGTCACTCCCCTTTGTCTTTAGGATATAGATAAACTTCTATAAATGACAGGCAGAATATCAACAAATTAAGCCTTATTTAGAACTTCAGCAATATCTTATATTTTTGTTCATTATTCATTTTACATTCTTTCATCTTTTATTTTTATTCATTATTCAAAGCATAAAATTCTTGCTGGATAAACAGGCAACCTTAGGCACACACACCTCTTGCTTTTGTTAGTCCTAACTAGAATAAATAGGACTTACACAACTGTTGATTTAACAAGTCTGTACATATTCCAGAACTAGAAGAATTCATTATTTCTATATTAGGGATTGGGTGAGCCAAGTGTGGTTTAGGGGAACCATGTACTGTATTATAATCCGATGCTGATACGTATTTTGAATTGAGAGGAGGTCAAAAGCTTTGTATGAGCCGGTGTTACAGTTACCATTAATGTGTTATAGTAACATTGTAGGTTAGAGTGAGGCTGGTTTTGAATTTCCAGCCAAAATAAATACAAGAGCTGCAGTAAAGACACCAGACTATTTGTGTCTTCAGATTAAATGCAGCACTCGGTTGTACATGAAAACCTTGTAAACCCGACATGCAGCTTTGGAAAACAAGGGTGGGCGACGCTATAGCAGGCTACTGAAATCAGGCGCTAACTTTTAACGCCGCCAGGAGTCCTTAACACACACACGCACGCACTTTTCCATACAAAATTAATTGAGAAGGTGCGCAAACTTCTTTTGTTCCTGCTACTTTCTGTGTTGCAGGAAAGGTGGGCGGGGGTGTTGCTTAATCGCAGCGGCATGCCAAATTCCCAGAGAGCTACATAACAGACAAACAGAATAAAACACAAACAACAACCTTGGGGCACCTTAAAATCTCACTGCTGCCTGCAGAGTTTTCAGAGGAAACTGAGTTGGTTAAAAAAAAAGGTCCGAAATATACTCAGAAGCAGGTGATCCTCTATCTTTTATGCATTGCTCTATGAATGATCGTCCGAGCGGCTGTTGTGCTTTACGGCCCCATGCAGCAGATGAGAGCGAGTTGCGACGTAAGAAGATTGGGAATCCAGGCCATGCTTTACGGCAAGGCGGCGAGGCACGTCAACAGCCATGGCGGAGGGGGAGGAAGCGTCTCCGGCGAACAGCTGGTGAGTTGGACCATCTGCGGCTTAACCGGTGGTTTGAGAGGGGTAGAGAATGCGCGTTTGTGGCAACGTGATGTCGCCTCTCACAGGCAGCCTTGGGCGGCTATCGGTCCTGCTGTGGCCGGCTCCATTTCCTCCCCAGGTGGTCTCTCTCTAGACGAGACCCCCCCCTCCCGACGGATTGCTATGACTGGAGCGGCTGCCATTTACTCCAGATAACATAATACTGTATAGGGAGTTTGCTCTTGTCACGGAACCTCTGACGCTTCGCCAGAGACGATTTCTGGATACGTGAGTGGGAATTGTTTCCTAAAGAGTTCTCCATTCATCCCACTGGCGCGTGTTTTTCTTGTATATTCCCAAGTAAATGGGGGGAGCCAAAGGTGCCAAGGCTGCCAGTGAATCTGAAAGCGAAGGAAGCCCTGCTGTATATTTCCAGGAGAGCTACTTTTTCATGAACTATAAGAGAGAGGAGGGGATTCTACCCACAGAGCTTCGTGGCTGAGTGCCAGTGTGAACCTCCGTCTCCCTAGTCCTGTTCCAGCCCTCTGTCCTCCAGCTATTTCCAACCAGCTGCCCTCCAGCTATTCACGCCCCCCCCCCCAATTCCCTAGATTCCTGATCATTGACCAAGTTAGCTGAGGCTGGTGGATTGATGTCCAGACCATCTGGAGGGCATCAGGTTGTGCTACACTAGGCTTCCAATAATGAACGGACAGGGTATGAACATTAAAATGAATGTTGCTGAATTTTTATCGTATGAAATGAAGATTATGGTAAAACACTGTATTCTGAGTTTGTATTCAAACTTGTCCTAATCTTATCTCTTAATGAAGTGTTGTGGATGTACAAGTGAGAGCTGTAAGGAAATTACAAATATTGTGTGATACGCTGATGGAAGGAAGCATTTGGGGTTTACTATAATGTAAGCAAAGGCTGTTTATTGAGTACCAAAGGTCACTGTAATGTTGGAGGTGTCTGGCTGTTAAGATGGAAAATCTAGAAGGTCAAACTCCAGTATTTATAGTCTTTCTATATCTTCTTCATCATAAATTCTCTCTGGTTTAATTAGGCACAAAATATTTAAGACTTTGATCTATGCAGAGGAACTGAGATCAGCTGTAATTTTTTTTAGGGTTATAGACTCAAATTTTTGTAAACACCTTTATGTTTGGGGTAAATGTAACAGATAGATTCTTTTGAATAAAGTTTTAACATGTGCATCTCAAGACAATATGTGCTTGAGAAGTATTCAGACATAAGAATTTTCTGTGGAATATGTTGGGCAGGAGATGCAAAGAAGAACCACAACCCTTGTTTCAATATTGAAAGTTTGATTTTAGCATAATCTCTTTTATTTTCTTTTTTCCTGTTATTCTTCTCTTTTCTTTTCCTTTTTGCACACTAGTCTTAGGTATGCCTGGCCACAAAGTAACTATATATAGGCAGATACTGGAAATAAGTGATCTAATTCTGATGCACTTATGCCAAAACATCAGTCTTTTTCCACATACAATTTCCATATGATTAAAGAGAAGGTCAGAGTACTTCAACCTTTCACATTTAAAATAAGCATGAAATTAACGTGATCTGTTTTTTAAGAGAAAGTATGTAGTATTTAGGAATCTACTCCATGTAAAATATTAAAATATCTGGATTCTAACAGCAGGCTCTCAGGGCTAGGTTCATGACTGAACAAATGAGATTAATCTGATTGTCTCTGCAAAGAAGTAAGTCTTTTAAAATCATGTTATGTTTCTGCATTTCTTTGTTAATGTAGCCAGTCATGCAGAGAATTCTGTCTGCAGGGCAGTCTGCCATCATTTTTTCTTGCACCGTTGTTATTCTTGGACTTTGTAACAATAACTTAAAAATAAGTGAAACATTGAAGTGGTATTTAACAAATTTTTTAAAAAATATAAAAAGAAATAGTGTGAGAAAAGAGAAAGTAGGAAAAAATAATTCTGATACTGCCACTGAACAAAATTGTTAATAGAAGGTTAATGAAGAATATTTCTCTTGTCTCTGTACAACATGTACTCCAACTCTGCAAAGTTGTGTTAAGTTATCAGGGATAGAGAAGATTACAGGACCTGAGAATTATAAATTGATACAATCTGAAATTTAAAACCTCATTCAGGAAAACACCGCAAACTACACAATAACAGTAATAGTAACACTTAGCATTTGTATAGGATTGCACTCTAAATGCTACACAAGTCTCTTTTTTTCCAGTCAGTAGTATTACACCATATAGTTCATGCAGGAGTGAGATTTAAACTATGGACTTCCTGATCTATAACTCAGTTTTTAATATGTGGTGTTGAGTTTTGTTTAGAGCTGGAGCACCTAATAATGCTGATAAATGGCTATTCCCATAATTCCCTTCTCTTAGCCACGCTGGCAGGGATTGATGGGAATTGGAGCACAGTAATCTTGGAAGAAATCATACATTCCCTAAATTCTCTGCAGATGTTAGTAAGGGACTGAATACAATAGCTGAGATTAGACTAGACTCACTTCATCAGTGAGACTTGCATATCGGCTGACCAAAGTCTCATTGTTTAAGGAATCTAATCTGGTCTAGTAACCAGATACAGGCCAAAGAATTGTTATGTTAAATAAGATGGTTGATTTGTGTTGTAGTCTAGATTATAGAACAGCAGAAGAGCACTAGTGTGGAGAAGCTTTAGTGTGTGAATACTGAGCAATTCTTTGTGTCACTTTGGCTTTATGATAGTGTTATTTTTAATTGCTTAGTTAGAATGTATTACCTTTAACAGAGAACCAGAACTTCTGGCTGCCAGCACCAAATGCAACACCAATTATGTGTAGTACGTGGGCTCTTGTTAGACTTGTCAGAATCTCAGCATTCTTAAAATGCAGTGATAACATTTATGGGTATTTTATTAGTAAGATTCAATGTCATATTTCTTTCATCTGGTATGCAATATAGCACACCCAATCAGAATGCATGGATCTTTATACAGTATATTATACAACCAAAAGAGTATGATCCACAAAGGATGAAAATATCAGTCTTTTGAAACCATACTATTTCAGAGGTACAACCTTTAAAAAAAAATACACTTTTGGACAAAAGTACCCTAGCTTTGAGAGAGGTGAAAGAACTCCATGAGGAATAAGCGGGCTCAGTGGACATCGAAAGCAAGCCAATTGTTGTGGGGAGAATGATAAAAAAGAGGAAGAGAGAGGAATAAAGAATTCTTGAGAAGGGCTTGAACAGCTGGCTAGACCCTGCTTGCAATATATAAAAGATGCTTGGATCTTGTTCATTAACCTGTGGGTAAAACCACTGAAGAACTTCAAAAACAACCAGGCTTCTTAAACTGTTCATAGTCTGAGTTACTATAATGATGAGAAAGCTCCAAAAACAAAACAAACTTCCTGTAGCATTAGCCAGCAGCCTTGAAGAGAGCAGGCCAGAAAGCAAATGGCATGGAAGGGTATGGTAGTTCCCCATTTACTGGCTTGAATCAGCCTCACATGAGAAATGCAGAAGTTCAATATTGCTGGGGGAAAATAAGAACTGAATAAGCCATACATGAAAGAACAGAGATGAGAGAGCAAGCTTCACCAGTTCTCACATTGCAATTTCCAGTGATAGCTAGGAAACCTCCAGAACATTACATGTAAACTTAAAAAGTAATACAGTACAGTACAGGGCCGGACTGGGACCAAAAATCGGCCCTGGCATTTAGAGCACACAGGCCCACCGGCTGTGGTGACACCTGCCGCTTCCTCCGAATCCCTCCCGGGAATGGCCCGGGGACCATGGGGCGGTGGCGGGGAGCGGGGGGCGGCGGGAGGGGGTCGCATGGATCGCCGGCTTGCCAGAGGCGGGGAGGGGAGGGGGGGTCTTTGCTAAGGCCGAGAGTCTCCAGCCGCCCCCGAGAGCCGGGCAAGGGGCCGCTCGCTCAGCGGTGCGTCGGGGTCCCGCGGATGCCTCGGCCGACGCCGCCAGCAGTCCCGCGGGCCAGGGCTCCGGGCGAGCGGGGCGGATGCGGCCCCCCCGGGCCGGGCCTCGGAGGGAGGGGTGGCAGCTCCTCAGCGGAGAAAGAGCCCGGCGCAACAGACCGGCGGTGGCGGCGGCAGTTCTCGCGCTCTCCGGGTGGAGGGGAAAGGGAGCACGGGGGCCCGCCGCCGCCTCGCCCCCTCCTCTGCCGCCCCCTCCCGAGGAGGAAAAGGTGCAGGGCTGCGGGGGAGGGGGGGAAGGGTGCTGGGCCCTGCCCGGTCCTCCGCCGACGCCCCTCGGCCGTCCTTGCCCGACGGCGCCAGGCAGGCAGGCAGGCAGGCAGCGGGCCCGGTGGCAGCGGCGGCAGAGCCCGGCCCTGGTCTTCCTCCAGCGGGCGGCGGGAGGAGAGGGAGGGGGCTCAGGGGCAGGGGTGAGGGGGGGAGCGGGAGGGGGGCCCGCCCTCTTCCGGAGGGGGGGGGCGCTCAGAACCGGGCGGGAGGGTCTTCTTCCGTCAGCGGGGCCGGCCGCCGGGAGGCGCTGCTGCAGCTTCCCCGGGGGAGGGTCAGCCGGCCAGCCGAGCGGAGGAAGCCAGGCGCCCGGTGGCAGCGGCAGAAGAGCAGCGGGGGGGAGGCCGCGAGGCAGGAACTGCCCGTTCTGACCATCGGCCGTTCTGGCATTTGCCAGAACGGCCAGATGGCCAGTCCGGCCCTGGTACAGTATATAAATTATACTTTAAAAGTAAAGTTTGTATGTCAGGATTGTTCACAGACTCCTTCACCCCCCTTTTTTTTTAACTTTGAGGATAATGATTTCGTACTTTATTGTAACCAGCTCAAAGAATACTTTGTTATTTGAGGTAGGGCAGTAACTGCTACAAGCATAAGAATAAAATGTTTCCAAATAATACAAATAATAGCTGAAGTCCTATTACACAGTTACACAAACAATGTAATTTTAGAGGTGAATTGCCTTAAGTTAAGAAATCTCTATAAACCTTATCTGTTGCATGCCAAGTTTTTCCACTTAGAGGGGGATGGGTAGCATTGGTGTACAAGAACTCTATCCATGTTAAACCTCTGCACTATCGAGCCCTTGTCTGGAGTGTTTACATTTGACCATGGGGCTTAGGGATAGACTCAGGATAGTGCTGGTGTACTGCTTTCCCCGCAACGCAGCACTCTTCGTGTCAGGACTGAACAAGTTAATCTCAGTTGTGGTGCTGAGATCACCTAGACTACTGATAGTCAGGGACTTTAATATCCATGCCAAGTCTGAGCTTTGGGGTGTGGTCCTGGAGATCATGGAAGTCATGGCCTCCATGAACGTATCTCAGTACTGTAGGTTACCAGCCCCACACATATTGCAAGTCACACTCTAGGTCTGATGTTCTCAATAGCAGGTGGAGAATGGTCTGAGGGTGGAAAATATCAGCCTCCTCTCACTTTCATGGACAGACCACTTCTGGCTTAAATAAAGCCTATTGAGTCCATCTTGCCACCCACCACCACCACCACCACGGGAAGATTCGACCTATTAAAATGGTCCACCCTTGGAGGCTTCTAAATCCAAATAGGTTCAATAAGGCCTTGGGATGATATCTACTGGATTTGGCTGGTGATCTTGTTGATGCCCAGGATATCAGGTGGTATACCGAAGTGGACCGGGCTGTTGACATAGTCACTCCCAAACACTCTCTCTGCTTCAGATCTCGACCTTCTCTCTGGTTCAAGCTATGACGTTATTGAGGAGATGTCTAGAGAATAAGTGAAGGAAAGACCAATCAGACTCTTAACTTTGCAGCTGTTAAATCTTTGACCAGGAGGCATCTTCTTAGGCATCCTTCAGTCTCGATAGACTATGGTAACATGCTGTGAGCTGGAGTGTCCTCTCCAGAACATGAAGCCTGGGTATGGCAGTGCCCTAAAATCAGCCAGAAGAACTTTTAACATCAGAATCATTACTGAGGCCATGAACCAATAAGCTGAAACTTATTGGGTGCTCTGTGATTCAACTCTGGTCAGCCCCAGCCTCATCCTGGTGATTTCACCAGTAATCAATTTGCTGCCCATTTTAAATAAAAAATCAATGCAATTCAACTGGATCTTGCCCCAACAACCAGCTTGGTTGATCCTGTGGAAAACCCTGGAGCATCTTTAGGGCAGTGATATTGGAGGACATCTCCAGGGCACTGGTTCGCTGCAGGCTGACTGCTTCCCTACTTGATCCTTGCCCTGCTTGACTTATAAAAGCTGCCAATGATGTTGCTTCAGAATGGATCATTAACATCATGAGCTCCTCCCTGAGGGAGGTTTGCCTCCCCTCACAGGTACTGTTATTCGACCCATCCTAAAGTGACCAAGTTTGGTGACTGATAGGAAGAATATTGCCTTGATCTATTCCATTTTGTATTCAGGCCATGTCGCAGGACTGAGACAGCTTTGATCACACTGCAAGATGATCTGCTATGGAAAGCTGACAGGGGAGCTCACACCCAGTTAGTTCTTCTGGATCTTTCAGTGGCTTTTGATACCATTGACCACAGTATCCTCCTGGATAGGCTCTCAGACATGGAGTTTGGTGTTAGGCTGGCTCCAGTCCTTCCTAGAGGGCCAAGCCAAGAGATTGCCACTTAAGGATGAGTTGCCAGCTCCTTGGACCCTTGATTGTGGTGTTCTGTAGGGATCGTCCATCTCCCCAATCCTTTCAACTTCTTTGTGAAGCCACTGGGGGAGGTTGTCCAGAGATATGGAGAATAGTATCAGTATGCTGATGATACACAACTCTGTCTGTCCTTTTCCACTTCTGCAGTGGATGCTGTCTGGATGTTGGAGCTGTGCCTGACTGAAGTTGAACCCTGATAAGACATAGATCATCTTCCGGAGAGGTCCTGTTCCTCTGATGGGTTGGGAGACACTCTCTCTAAGCTGGATGGTATTGACCTCCTGCTCAGGAATCAAGTCCAGAAATTGGGAGTAATCCTGGATTCTCAGGTGGCAGCTGTGTCCAGGTTAGCCTTGAACCAACTGAGGCATATTGCCCAGCTCTGCCCCTTGCCTGACAAGGGTGCCCTCAGAATGTTAGTGCATGCATTAGTGATCTCCAGGGCTGACGATTGCAGTGCTTGACATGGATATTGCAGCAGGTCCAAAATGTGGCAGTTAGGCTTGTCGCAGGTATGAGCAGCTTTGATCACATCTCACTTGCACTGTCTTTCAGTTGCATCCCAGATCAAATTCAAAGTATTCATGTTCACCTGTAAAGCTCTTGGCAGTTTGGCACTATGTTACTTAGTGGTACATCTCTCCCCAAAGTCTTCTGCCCATATCACCAGATCTTCACAGGCCACGCTCCTTCAAGTAGCCAAGCTGAAGGAGGCCAGACACTCTGCCAAGAGTCCAGGCCTTCTCAGTGGTGGCACCAACTCTGTGAAACCATTTTCTGACAGAGCTACACCTGGCTCCCTCCCTCTCTAATTTTAGGAGGCTGCTGAAGACTCACCTCTTCCAGGAAACTTTTAATGGCAGCTTCCCCTGATCTTGCTAATCTTTTATTGATGTCCAGTTTTACTGCACCATCTGGGTTTACACCTTTGTCTGTTTTTTATTCGTTTGTTGTTTGCCTATTATGATTGATTATGGCATTTTGCTTTTTATCTTGGTTTTTATATACCCCAACTCAGAATAATGGGAGGGAGGGATCAGATAACATCTATTGAGATTTCATAATCTATGGAAATTTGTTCCAAAACTTACACTGTTTGCAAAACTGCCCAGCAGAATTTCAGCCAATAATGGCTGTGTGTTTGCTAACTACAGTGCTGCTGCGTTTCACCTCCAGTTGTATGATTTTTAAGAATGAGCAAGTTTATCACCATAATTGATAGATTTTAAAGTAAATGGCAGCTGCTTGGTGTACACATTCTCAGTAAGACTCTTAACCTAAAAGTCAGAGTATAATTTGGTTAACTGTTGTGTATGTGGATTATTTGAAGAATACATGAGTATTAGTTTGAAGATTCTTAGAATTAGGTGGCACTTTATTAAGGAGTCTGTGGTGAATATGGTCATAGGCCATGTAAATATTTTACAAAATTGCTGTCATTAAGAGCAGCAGTCTATGTGGAATTCAATTATTTAATGTTCCAGTTGGATCATCAAAGAGTTATTTTGAAATATTTGGTGATTATGCTCATTATGGTAAAAGCAGTAGATTATTTGTGACTCAGCTGAAGGTAGTAAATATATCTCGATATGAAAGTAGGGGGAATTATAGCAAGAGAAGCAAGATAATGTTGTTTCTGTCCTGTATATTAGCTGTTCAACTGTCTTTGGTTTTCCTACTGTTTTCCTCCCTGTTTGTTTCTATGTGTCTTCAATTAACAGGAAAACAGTAATAATAATTTCTAGTCTCTGTGCACCAGTTTCTATTGTAATTCAAGCTGTCGTTATGGTATATATACTTTTTCATTCACTAGAAGTTATTGCTTTTTGTAACTATAGTACTTTTTATTGCATACAGTACTTGCTTTTGTAAGTGGGTAGGCATACCTGGGAATTTTTCTGTGTACACCAGACATGCCTTAAAAGCAAATTGATAACATTAATCTATGTATAATGTGTAATGAATTTTTATACAATCCATTTCTTTCTGAGAGGAAGAATCCTAACATGATCTTTGAATACCAATTTCTGATTTGGCCATTTTTTTTTTGGAAGTAACATTCTAGAACATGATTCAAATATTGTATTCATTGGATCAATGAACTCAAATTCAGAAAACACCTGATGAAAGTGGTAAAATTAATTTCTGAAGTTATGTTTTAGTTGTGGATTTGGAAAGATAAATTATGGTTACCTTAGAATCCCCCTAAATGACATTCACATTGACACATTGTAATGAGGGATCACATTCTTTTCATCACATTTGTACAGACTAAAATCAGGTATGAACAATATCCTTATAGCACAATCTTGACCTTATCTACTCAAAAGTAAGTCTTAAGGGATCGTATGCTTGTCTGTTTAGAAGAAAGAGAAGAAAGAAGTAGGCTAGAATCATATTCACCGATGCAATCACACAAGTGTTCTCTCCCATTGGCAGGGTACAACTCTATATGTGCCTCTCTTGTGAAAATGAGCACATAAAGGACCACCTTCTGAAAAAGTGCAGGATTGCACTTATATACATAGTTCTTTTCAACTGGATTTGCAATCATTGTCTCCTACCAGCTAGAAATGCTTGGTTCATATTTTCAATGAATGTGCAGGTTTATACTGTAATCGTCTAATCTTAAAACTGAAGAGCTGGAAGGGACCCTATAAATCACTGGTTCTTAACCTTGGGTTACTCAGGAGTTTTGGACTGCAACTCCCAGAAGCCTTCACCACCAGCTGTCCTGACTGGGGTTTCTGGGAGTTGCAGTTCAAGCCCAGTCCCTGTCAGGGAGGCATAATGGGGGATAGAACTCCCAACCTCTGGTTCCACAGCCAGATAGCAAACCACTGAGTTATGAATGTCAGGTGGCAGTTTTTAAGAATATGAATCACTGTAAGAGGCCTGTTAAAATCATCATTGTTAAAATGGTGTACTGAAACAACTTATGTAATCATATCTACTGTAGTGCATCCATTATGGTCTGGTTCTTATTAATTGATATGACTTTCTGAACAGACTTCCACAATAAAGGTATCCATGTAATACATTGTGACCAAGCAACATGTTAAAATTAATGTGGTACTCAATTTTAAGGATGATCTCTTTAACTTCTGTGAAATTTGTAAATTCTGTTCTTTTAAACTGTGTTTTAATAATCCTCTGGAATGATTTTTTTTCAGCATCATTGTATCCCTCATTCATAGGCATCCTTCAGTCTCGAGAGACTATGGTATTGTGCTCTGTATCAAGGTCTTGGAACAGCGTCTAGTGTGGCTGAGGAGGCCAATTTGAGAGTGACAATCCCTTCCACACTTAGGACAAATACAATCTGTACCCCGTCTAGCTCCCTGATTTTGCTGCTTTCGTGACTGCCTCTTTGCCTCAGCCTGCTGGGTGAGGGTCTCTTCAAACTGGGAGAGGCCGTGATGCACCGCATGCCACCAGGCTGAACGCTCCGATGTCAGGGTTTCCCATCTGTTGAGATCCATTTCCAAGGCCTTCAAATCCTGCTTGCAGATATCCTTGTATCGCAGCTGTGGTCTCCCTCTGGGGCGATTTCCCTGCACTAGTTTTCCATACAGGAGATCCTTTGGAATCCGACCATCAGCCATTCTCACAACATGCCCGAGCCAGCGTAGGCGTCTCTGTTTCAGTAGTGTATACATGCTAGAAATTCCAGCTCGATCTAGGACTACTCTATTTGGAACTTTGTCCTGCCAGGTGATACCAAAAATACGTCGGAGGCAGCGCATATGGAACGTGTTCAGCTTTCTCTCCTGCCATGCATGAAGGGTCCAGGACTCACTGCAGTACAAGAGTGTGCTCAGGACACAGGCTCTATAGACCTGGATCTTGGTGTATGCTGTCAGCTTCTTATTGAGCCATACTCTTTTTGTGAGTCTTGAGAACATGGTAGCTGCTTTGCCAATGTGTCTATCCAGCTCGACGTCTAGGGAAAGAGTGTCAGAGATGGTTGAGCCAAGGTACACAAATTCATGGACAACTTCCAGTTCTTGCATGGAGATGGTAATAGAGGGAGGTGAGTCCACGCCCTAGCCCATGACTTGTGTTTTCTTCAGGCTGATAGTTAGTCCAAAGTCTTTGCAGGCCTTGCTAAAACGATTCATGAGTTGTTGGAGGTCTTCGGCAGTGTGGGCGACAATGGCTGCATCATCGGCGAAGAGGAAGTCCCTCATGCATTTCAGCTGAACTTTGGTCTTTGCTCTCAGTCTAGAGAGATTAAAGAGCTTTCCATCTGATCTAGTCCAGAGATAGACACCTTCTGTTGCAGTTCTGAAGGCATGCTTCAGCATGACAGCAAAGAAAATCCCAAACAGGGTCGGCGCAAGGACACAGCCCTGTTTCACTCCACTTCGGATGTCAAAGGGATCTGATGTTGAACCATCAAAAACTACAGTGCCCTTCATTCCCTCATGAAAGGACCTGATGATGCTAAGGAGTCGAGGAGGACATCCAATCTTAGTAAATATTTTAAAAAGGCCATCCCTGCTAACCAAGTCAAATGCTTTTGTAAGGTCTATGAGGCCACTAAGAGTGGCTGTTGTTGTTCCCTGCATTTCTCCTGCAACTGTCTGGGGGAGAATACCACGTCAGTGGTGGATCTATTTGCTCGGATTCCGCACTGTGATTCTGGGTAGACTCTGTCTGCAAGCACCTGGAGCCTCTTCAGCACAACACGGGCAAGCAGCTTTCCTACAACGCTAAGAAGAGAGATGCTGCGGTAGTTATTGCAGTTGCCCCTGTCTCCTTTGTTCTTGTACAATGTGACGATGTTTGCATCCTTCATGTCCTGTGGTACTCTACCTTCGCTCCAGCAAAGATGAAAGATTTCATACAGTTTGGTGGTGATGGCCTCTTTGCAGCACTTCAGCACTTCAACAGGGATGTTATCCTTTCCAGGTGCCTTGCCAGAGGCAAGAGAATCCAAGGCCGTTTTGATTTCTGCTAAGGTTGGTTCACTGTCCAACTCTTCCAGGACAGGGAGACACTCAATGTTATTTAATGCTTCTTCAGTTACTGCATTCTCTCTGGAATACAGCTCAGAGTAGTGCTGCACCCAGCGGTCCATTTGCTGTGTTCGGTCCTGGATGAACATGCCTGTGGCAGACTTCAGGGGAGCAGTTTTCTTCTGTACTGGATGTAAAGCCTGCTTCATCCCATCGTACATTCCCTTGATGTTACCTGTGTCTGTTGCTAACTGTATCTGAGAGCAGAGCTGGAGCCAATAATCATTGGAACATCTCCTGGCAGCCTGTTGGACTTGACTACGAGCAGCTCGAAGAACTTGCAAGTTGTACTCACTAGGGCAGGCTTTGTATGCTGCTAGAGCTCTCCTCTTATCCTCCATGGCTGGTATCAACTCCTCCGAGTGGGCTTCGAACCAGTCGGCCGTCTTTTTGGTCTTCTTGCCAAATGTGGACAAGGCAGTGTTATAAACAGCGTTCTTGAAATGTTCCCAGCGTTCAGGTGCACTTGCCTCAGCTGGGCCTGGAAGGGTTTCCTCAAGCTCTTGGGCAAATTTCTCCACTTTTCTTTGATCGCGAGTCTTGCTGATGTCAATACATGGTCTTCCTTCCTTTTTTGTGTGGTACATTGTATCCCTAATGTTCTGTTATTTAAATCCCTTTAAATTTGTATTTGTTCTTTCACAATTTTTCCTTTGTCACCTTATGTCAAGAAACTGGGATATAAGAAACAGGATCTTTAACTGCTTATGGATTTAACTTGTGTTTGTAAAGTGTTTGATATTGACAAATGTTTGTAAGGCGTTTGATCTGGGCAAATGATTCTAAAATGTTTGATCTGGGCAAATGGCAATGAGTTGAGAACCCCATTTCAAACAAAAGTTGGCTTGGAGTTCCAGGCCAGGGCATTTCCAAGGGAATTTCCAAAGCTTCAATTTCCTGACCTTAAGGCAGACAATGTAAGCAAAAGGGGAGAAAAGGCAACCAGGAGAGTTACTAATTACTGTATCTGTCTATGTCAGAAGAAATTGAAGAAGTGGATTAGGATGTCAGGCAGCACCAGGCCTGAAGCCATTTACCATTTGAAAGAAAGATGTTAAACTATTGTCGAGGAGAAAGTAGGCTGACCTGACCTAGAGAAGTAAATTAACTTCACACTTTGTCTCCCCTGCAGGGCTTCACTCTAGACTGGGAGTGCTCAGTCATAAAATATCCAGTTATGATAGCCTGAGAGTTTGTGTTTTTCTTCCCATGTGTGTGAAATTTCATGCTTAAATCCAAAGCCCAAGCATTTTCTCTGTGTTATTTTTCCATGATTTTGATTTTACCTTCTATGCTTGTGTTTTGTTCTTTGTTTCTTCTTTTTTAAATAAAATACACAGTAAAATTTCCTTGCCTTGGAATGATTTTAGAAAATGACAGGCACACAAGGTCCTAAATCCAGAATCTTACCACTTGGGCATCTACTGAACATTTTTGTCTGTTTTGCATATTAATCCTGATAAAATTGGGGGGGGGGGTTTGGCAGTGAACAGTATTGACACCCCCAACGGTATTGGAATGTGTGGCAGAAAAAGAAAAAAACACACACACACCTTTGAGAGTTTGGTAGATTTTCACCTCCATTATCTTCCTGGCCTCAGAAAAAGATTCAGGGACTACCAGGTGAAAACTACAAAGGAACATGGGGTTTGAGACACCTTATTTGTAAAGATTCTTCTAAATGGTTTTTGAGATTGTGAATGTAATTCAAGCTCAGTTAAAACAGAATAAAGTTTATATTATGAAAATTCATTGTCATAAGGCAGTGATTGTCAAACTGGGGTCCCCAGGTGTTCTTGGACTGCAGTTCCCAGATGCCTTCACCACTTGCTGTGCTAACCAGGATTTTTGGGAGTTGCAGTCCAGGAACATCTGGGGACCCAGGTTTGAGAACCACTGTCATAAAGTGTAGTGAAAGCCTCCAGCTTGGACAGTTTTTGAAGAAGACTGGACAACTTCATAGTGGATAGGGCTCTCAGTTGCTACCAATAATAACTTCAGTTTTAGAGGCAGTATGCCTCTGAATGCAACTGCTGGACAGTCCAAGAGGGAAGATGTTGTTGCACCCATGTCCTTTTCTGGGCTTCTGTAATATTTTTCCTTTGACTATGGGAGCAGAACATCAAACTAGATAGGCCTTTTGATCTACCCAGCTTGGTCCTCCTTACACCCTTCCATTCTTACACCTAATTTTTGTCAGACATTCTTGTGGTTACATGATCCACATGGCAACTTATTAATTAAGCTGCCCAGAGACCTTTGGGTAGTGTGGGCGGCATATAAATTAAATAAATAAATTAAATAAATAAATAAACAATGTGTAATTAAAAGAGTGCGTAACATTTCCTTGCTAGGTGTGTAACACTGAAATAGTATGTTATGCAGATATGTATTTATTCATCAGTAAGACCTAGCTCACTGAGGTTTATTCCCAGGTGAGTTGGTACAGGATTGTAAGCTAAACTAAGATGTTTTTAATATTAAAATAATATTAAAATAGGCAAAGAAATTTCTTGCCTGTTTTGATGCAACTGTAATTATACTATGAGATTAAAGTGTTGCTGTATTTTAAATTTGTTGAAACTTACATAAGATTTTTTTTTCAGGCAAAATGATCTTGCAGAAGCTCTTGAGGAAGGTGGTTGTGATCTTGAAACAGTTAGAAACATCATCCAAGGGAGACCTATACCTGATGATCTTAGAGCCAAAGTCTGGAAGGTGAGGATTTGATGTTTTATTGGAAGTTTTTATTGGAAGGGGATAATTTGTATCAGGGTTCTATGTCTCTTTCTCTAAATAGCCATCCACCCAGATAGGCTTACTTTAAACTATCAATACCACTGATGGTTTAAAATTGTCATACTATCAGTGCCACTTAATTATCCTTAGAACAGCAAGTGCTTAATATGATGCAATTTTGTGGATTTTAAAAGAAGACCAATAAATCAAAAATACCTAACAAACTTTGCAGTTGCAAACTCTTTTACTTGACATTTCATATTGTTTATGCCAAGTAAATATACATGTGGATAATTTTACAGTTAAATGTAACCCCAAGCTAGACATGATAGATATATCCATACACTGGTAGCCCAGATATTTTAAAGTGGAAACACAACTTCAGAAGATACTATTGGCCATACAGAATCAGTGTGAGAATATGCCACCTATTCTTTTCCCTGCATTTTTTGTTTGTTTGTTTATTGTATATCACTTCCTCCGACTCCTGTTCCAAAGTGCACATTTCTAGGAACAAACATATATGAAATTCTACATAGAGAAAAGGAGCTGGGGGGAAATGTGTTTTGGGGCAGAGAAGAAACAAATTGGAAATGGGGGCCTGTTAAACATCACATCTCTTATCCCAGTCACACAAATCCAGAACTGGCTTTCCTTTAATAAGGGTGTCAGGGTACTGTTACATTTATCTGTATATACTACAGTGGTGCCTCGCTTAGCGACGTTAATCCGTTCCAGGAAAAACGTTGCTAAGCGATTTTAAAAAGCCCATAGAAACGCATTAAAACATGTTTAATGTGTTCCTATGGGCTTAAAAACTGACCTTATGCGAAGATCCTCCATAGGGGCGGCCATTTTCAGTGCCTCTAAAGCGAGGCAAAACAGCAGGTGGCCATTTTGTTTTTCCGGCGGCCATTTTGGAACCGCCGATCAGCTGTGCAAAACGGGTCACTTTGCCATGATCGCTTCCCCGCGATCATAGCAAAGCGATTTTTCCCCATAGGGGCCATCGCTAAGCGATCGTTCTGGCGATAGCCAAAACCTCATCGCTCAACGGAGCGATCGCTAAGCGAGGCACCACTGTATTAGTTTGGTCCTTACATTCAGAAATAACTGTTCACTGCTTCTTTAATGAATTCAGTGAAATCAGAGTACTATACAGTGGGACCCCTTATCCATGGAATTTGTATTCACTTATTCACATCTGCAGTTTGAAAATATTAAAAATATCAAAAGGAAAATTCCCCAATATATATATATTTAACAATGAAGCTACCAGAACTGGCCACTAGAGGGAGAAAGAGACCATGCTGTGTACTGTATAGCAGTGGTCCCCAACCTTAGGCCTCCAGATGTTCTTGGACTTCAACTCCCAGAAATCCTGGCCAGCAGAGGTGGTGATGCTTCTGGGGGTTGTAGTCCAAGAACATCTGGAGGCCCAAGTTTGGGGACCACTGCTGTATAGCATTTGCAAGAGAAACAGATTTTTATGATGTCATTACCAGAACTGGCCACTAGATGGGGGAAGAGATCATGCTATTGAAACTATTAAAATAGTGTCCCATGTTTTTCGGCATCAGCAGAGGGCCTTGAAACCAATCTCCTGCAGATACGGGGGGGGTCCTATTGTATATAAAAAAGTAAACATTTTCGAATTTCATTGCAACAGAGTAACATTCTTTCTTTGTTGCACATTAATATAATAAATAAACCTAGTCAGTTTATGAAAGGGTATGTTGAATTAAGATCCAAAGGTGAGGGTGGGTGGAACTTCCAGACTGCTAAACAAGTACAACCAGAAACTAGTTTTTGATCCATAGGGGTCTCGTGGCACAGTGGTTAAAGTGCTGTACTGCAGCCAAAACTGTGCTCACGACCTGGGGTTCAATCCCAGGTAGCCGGGTCAAGGTTGACTCAGCCTTCTATCCTTCCAAAGTCGGTAAAATGAGTACCCAGCTTGCTGGGGGGGGGGCAATGTGTAGCCTGCATATTTAACTTGTAAACCGCCTAGAGAGTGCTTGAAGTGCTATGGGGCGGTATATAAGCAGCACGCTTTGCTTTTGCTTTGCTTCATCAGGTTGGGCACCACCATGCGGTGTGTGATGCAGGGAAACAATACAAAATTTCTAGAACATTCATTGCTTCCAGCATTTTTGTTTACAGTGTTTCTGAGATCAGGTTTAAAAAGAATATCATAAATACAGAGAAAAGCACTGAAAACCTTTGTTGGTCTGCCCTTTCCTTGTCTTTGTCTTTAGATTGCATTGAATGTTGCAGGGAAAGGAGATAGTTTGGCTTCCTGGGACGGTTCTTTAGATCTTCCAGAACATCCACTAATTCACAAAGATTGTCAAGAACTCGTTGGTAAGTCTGACCTTAACATTTAGATTACTAGACTAAAAACCTTGCGCACTGTATTTTGTTTGTTACAATTATCTCCCTGTCCTGCCCTTCTTCTGAGGTCTGTTTGAGTATAATCAGGTCTCCCTCTAACATAAAATTTTGTTACCTTAGTACTTAGGAGAGGATTTCATTAACAGGGTGTCATTGCAGAGAAGGACCTTTATTGGCCTGTTCTTAAAGTATCCTAACACATTTGGACTTGTGTACATGAAAGACCATGTTTGCTTCTCATCCATTGGTATGTTAAGATCTTAGTTATAGACTTTTTGCTGTGGTTCCCAATTTCTGAAACGTCCTTCTCTGCAATGACACTATGTTAATGAAATCCTCTCCTAAGGGAGGTTCAGCTGTTGTCTATTCTTGTGTCATTTTGGTACCTGATAAAGGACTCCTTATTTTGCGAGACTTCTTTAGATAATCAGTAAACAGTTTCTAGTCTGCTCTTGTTTCTGTAGATATTCTGTGTCTAATATTGTTTATTTATATATTTATTTGATTTCTATCCTGCTTTCATCTCTTGTGCAAAGGAATGATGTACCTGGTACTGATGTCCTTTTCTTTAAATAGTTTTTAGCAACTGGAATTGAGATTTATTTTTCAGCAACTGGAATTGAGATTAGCTTTTAACCAAAGGGTATGGTATCTATAAATAAATGAATATGAACCATTATCATTTAGATGAAGATGTCTCTGCTTAATGGCAGTTTTATTTTGTGTAACTGGAAGGTAGTTCCGTGCCTAATGGGTTTATTAAGGAATTCTTCGGTCACCGTCCCAGAGGACTTTGTACAAATATCTGTACAAAGTGATGCAGGGCAATAGAATATTTGAGGAGTATTTCACATCACAGGTTCAAAAGCGTTAATTCAGTTTGTCAATGGGCTGTTAGTTATGCGTGACTTGCAACAGTTGCCAAATGAGCAACTGAGTAGGAAACTGAAGCTGCATGAAAATGTTGTGTAATTCTGAGTTACTGCATTGCAGTCCAAATTTTTTGGACTGAGTGGGTGAGTAGTGAAGAAGTATGAAAATAAATGAAAAAAGGTCAAGAAATTGTAAAACATGTTAAAGAACAAGATAAAGTAACACTGACTCTCCTTCTTCAGATAGAACTGTTGGGCAAATTCCCATAACTGGTCTAAGATCAGATGGGCTCTGTAGGAGTATCCATGTGGGGCCAGTGGTCTTCAGTTCCTCCCTTCTCCTGTACAGCCCAATATTCCTAAAAAAGGTTAACATTGATGAAAGAACAAAGAATCATGTACATCCTAAATGTTATTTCTGTTGTGCCACTGGAAACTTTGTTGATTTTGATGCAATAGGCTAATACAACTATCTCTTTGGAAATTATTAGTGTTGATTGATGGTCTGCAGTAGTGGTTCCCAGCCTTGGGTTCCAAGGTGTTCTTGGACTACAATCCCCAGAAATCCTGGCCAGCACAGCTAATAGTGAAGGATTCTGGGAGTTTTAGGCCAAGAACACCTGGGGATGCAAGGTTGGGAACCAGCATCAAATGCAACATGAGAGATCTAGCTGGAAGAAAGAATGATCCAGGTGTCTTTGTGTAGAGGAGGGGAAGAGAGAGGAAAAGAGCAATATGGATACACCCAAGTGCCTCCTTGGATTCTAGTTACTACAGGGTGTAGGCATAGCATTATGGTAGCAACTTGTGGAAAGTACATAATCCCCCACCCCATACTCTCTTTCTTGTAGGGGTGTCAGCCTAATAGGTATCATTCATGAATTAGATAATAAATGTCACATTTCAATGTGCATGTCATATTTGTCTGCTTTCAGATCAGCTGTCAATCCCAGAGGAAGAGAAGTCAGTATTACTTTTAGATATTGAATCTGTGATTACCTTCTACTGTAAATCTCGTAATGTTACATACAGTTCTAATCTTAGTTGGACATATCTCCTCAAGCCATTGGTGCATCTTCAACTTCCACGAAGTGACTTGTACAACTGCTTCTATGCTATCATGAATAAATACATTCCAAGGTAAAGACAAATGTTCATATATAGACTATACAGTGGTGCCTTGCATAGCGACATTAATTCGTTCCGCAAAAATCGCTGCAGAACGAAAACGTCACTATGCGATATTAAAAAGCCCTTCAATGTGTTCCTATGGGCTCAAAACTCACAGTTCAGTGAAGTTCCTCCATAGCGCCACCATTTTCGGTGCTACTAAAGCGAGGAATCAGTCCCTAAACACAGCAGGTGGGCATTTGTTTACCCAGTGGCCATTTTGAAACTGCCGACCAGCTGTTATAAAATCATCGCTTTGCGGTGATCGGTGCCCCAATCAGGGAAGCGATCATTGCAAAGCGAAATTCCCCTATAGGGAACATCGCAAAGTGATCGCAAAAAATGCGTCGCAAAGCGATTTCGTCATAAAACGAAGCGATCGTTATGCGAGGTACCACTGTATTTGGTATGTTGTATTTCTCTTAATTCCGTGCTTCAGTCCTCTTCAAAAAAATGGGGTTGCCCGACATCTTGTTTGCTTGATTTCAGATTGAAATAATTTAAATTATTATCAGTGTACCGGTATTTTTTTTCTGCCATGGTTGTGTAAAACAAAACTGCAGAATTTTCCTGATCTTTCTGAAGTAACAAATGCATATGAGTGCACTTTAAAATTATCTAAATACTTGTGAATTGCTTGCAAGTGTCATTACCGTGCCTCTTTTCATGAGTCCTTATCAATCTCCTTCTTTTAGGGACTGTTTGCAGAAAGGGAGACCATTCCATCTCTTTCGGTTGCTCCTTCAGTATCATGAGCCAGAACTCTGCTCCTTTTTGGACACCAAAAAGATGACACCAGACTCATATGCACTCAACTGGGTAATAAAGTGAAAGTAGGGAAACATAATGAACAATAAACTTCTGTAGTAAGTTTTAAAACATCAACTGCTGAGTTAAACTAAAAACTTAAATGATTATGTACAAGTTTAGAGAGTATTTTTATCAAGATTTTTGTGCATTACTTCTCTCTTTGCATAAAGGCATTACAATGATGTATCATTCTGAAACCTGGTTTAATGCTTCTTATCCATCTCTGAAAAAGAATCCCAGTTTTGGGAAACTTCCTCACTTTTTTGGGGGGGTGACTCACCACGAAGAAGGTTTACAGCTTGGGGGTACATCTTGATCCATCACTTACCATGGAAACCCAGGTAGCGTCAGTGGTCTGCACTGCCTACTTCCATCTTGGCAGATCACCCAGATGCGTTCCTATCTTGATGTTGGGGCCCTCGTCACTCTGGTCCATGAGCTTGTAGTCTCGAGATTAGACTAATGTAATGCGCACTACATGGGGCTACCTTTGAGATTGATGCGGAAGCTTCAAATGGTGCAGAATGTGGCGGCCAGACTTATTATTTTACTTATTTATTCAACTTATATGCCGCCCACACTACCCAAAGATCTCTGAGCAGCTTACTGGCGTGAGAAAACATCAACATATTTCCCCCACTCTGGCTGCCTTGCATTGGCTGCCTGTTCGTTTCTGCATTGAGTTCAAAGTATTAATGATGACATATAAAGCCCTAAACGGTTTAGGACCTCAATATAGTATGTCTTTATTATTATGTATGTTATTTTATTGTATTTTATTGTATTATTATATTTTATTACTCATGTAAGCTGCTCTGAGTAGATTTTGTCTAGAGTGACGAGGTATAAGTCCAATAAAGTAAAGTAAAGTAATATCTGACGGAACGCCTTCTCCCACCTAGATTTACCTGTATGACTTGCTCTAGCCAGGAAGGGCAGCTGAGGGGCCTAACAGCAAGGGAGGCCAGAAGAGAAAGAACAAGGAAGTGGGCCTTCTCAGCAGTGGCCCCTCAGCTCTGGAACAATCTCCCCCCCCCCAGATTGGCTCCCTCGCTGGGCATTTTTAAGAGCCAACTTAAGACCTGGCTCTTCATACAGGCCTTCCCTCCTGTCGATACCTAACTTATTTCGCCACCCTCTAGTGTACTAATATTGTTGTTTTGTTTTATTTTAATATTGTTAGCCACCCAGAGTAGACTTCCGTCTAAATGGGTGGGATATAAGTAAAATAAATAAATAAATAAATAATACCAATGACAAATCCTCAAATAAGTGCTAGGGACAGCTTTTTTGTAGCTCTGCTATCAAAATTAATATGCAACAGAAAAATCACATGCCAGTTTCTCCTAAGGTACCTTGGAAATTGTAGTTTTGAGGGTGAGTCCACTTCTCCATAGTTGCATTAATTGAAATGGGTTTACTCTATTTGTAACATACTTTAGCATAGTAAGTAACAACTTAGCACTTAAGCAAGTTTTTATAATCTGAGTTTTCAGGAAAAATGTAAAACGCTCTTTAACAGGTAATCACATGTGTGCAACATGATTTCTGTCCAAGTTTTACCATGAAATATGTGCCATTGAATTCAATGGTTCTCACTCCTAGATAATGTGGTCGGATAGCTGGATTAGGCTATATCTGCTTTCATCTGGAAGTGCCATTGAAATCCAAGGGACTTAATTCCATGTATTGGAGTGCAACATTATTACATTTTTGTAGGTAGCTTCTTCATCTGTTTAATAACAAGATATTTGTGTTATTAAGACCAATTAATTTCTTGCTTTTTGTTCATTCTACTTTCTAGCTTGGATGCTTATTTTCAAGGCACTGTACTCATGAAGTCACTCAGGCAATATGGGATGGCTACTTACAGCTAGCAGATCCATTCTTTGTTTACTTCCTAATGCTCATCATCCTTGTTAATGCAAAGTGAGTATTATGACAAACCCAGACCTACTGGAGGATGCCACAGTTTCACTAAGCTGCCACCAACCATTCCCTATAAGAAGTCACACAGACCAGGGATGGATTTTTAACAAATAAAGGAATAAGGTTTATTTAAATGACACACAGGGAAAAATAAAATGATCAAGTGAATAAGATACAGTAACGTGGCTTAGTCTCAATCATACATACACCAGTTTGGTTCACACAGAACACCTTTAAATAAAGCACAGACCCTGAACCTATCAGTTCTGGCTACCCATACAGACACCTGAACCTATCAGGTTGGTACTGACTGACACACAGTAGTACCCTGTCTGACACACAGACTCCCACACCAGCTTCTTCTTCTCAGCTTCTTCCCACAGCTTCTCCTCCACACAGGCTCCACATATATATACAGTACAGCCCCTCCTCCTGATGTCCCGCCTTCCACTCCCCATAGGATGGAACTTTCCCTCCAAACCCATGACAGACAGGTAACATCAGTGCTGTATGTAACACCTCCCCTCTTTATAAGTTGTTTTGTAGGGGGAAAGCTAAAGTGCTTTTCTCCAAAAAACAACCTGGATCCAAAACATACAAAAACAGTTATACATTAACATACAATACCATACTTACTTTAGGATAAACATATCAATTAGGCATTTAAACATTTACCATTTACAATACATCCAGTTACCTTTATTCATACAAACCAAACATGTTTAATAAACAAGTACATTTAACCTTTGGTCACCAAAATATATACATAGTCCATGTTTCTTTCGCCGTCTTCATTCTTCGGGTCTTCTTGACAAGGCGTCAGCAACACAGTTCACTGACCCTCTGACCACCTTCACTTCAAAGTCATAGTCTTGCAGGTTTAAAGCCCACCTCATAAGTTTACTATTGTGGGTTTTCATTGTCTTTAACCATTGCAGTGGTGAATGGTCAGTGCACAGAATAAAATGTCTTCCCCAGATGTAAGGCTTGGCCTTCTGGATCGCGTAGACTATGGCCAGGCACTCCTTTTCCACGGTTGCCAAATGTCTCTCACCTTTCTGGAGTTTCCTACTCAGGTAGGACACTGGATGCTGGTCACCATTTTCATCCTCCTGGCAAAGAACTGCTCCTACCCCGTTGTTAGACGCATCGGTGTAGATGATGAACTCCCGGTCGAAGTCTGGAGCACGCAGCACTGGATAGTTGATGAGGGCCTCCTTCAACCTCTGGAACGCCTCCTCACAGTCGCTGGTCCACGGGATGCGGTCATCAGTCTTCTTCCTCGTCAGATCGGTCAGCGGAGCCGCAATCTCACTAAACCTCGGGATGAACTTTCTGTAGTAGCCCACCAACCCAAGAAATGATTTGACTTTTTTCTTGGTGTTGGGTCTAGGCCAATCACGAACGGCTTCTATTTTGGCCTCTAGGGGTGTTATCACTCCTCCCCCTACTATGTGACCCAAGTATTTTATTTCTGGGCTACCCAGCTGACACTTGCTCGCCTTTACTGTTAGCCCTGCTGCACTTAACCTCTGCAGCACTAACTCCAGGTGTTTCAGGTGATCTTCCCAGGTATTGCTGAAGATCCCTATGTCATCAATGTAGGCCACAGTAAAGTCACTGAGCCCTGCTAAGGTCTGGTCCATCAGCCTTTGGAATGTGGCTGGTGCATTTCTGAGACCGAAACTCAGGACTCTAAACTCATAGAGACCAAAAGGGCTGCAAAAGGCGGTCTTTTCTTGATCCCTGGGATCAATCCTTAATTGCCAATATCCCTTTACCAGGTCCAATGATGAAATGAACCGACAACCCCCTATGGTTTCAATCAGGTTGTCTAGCCTGGGCATTGGGTAGGCATCAGGAGTGGTCACGCGGTTTAATTTCCTGTAATCTACACAAAACCTAATGCTCCCATCAGGCTTGTCCACTAGGACTATCGGAGAGGACCAAGGACTAGAAGAGGGGACGATTATGTTCTCCCTAAGCATCTCGTCCAGCTCCTTCCGCACCTTGTCCCTATAGGGTCCCGTCACTCGGTATGGGGATACTGCTTGCGGGGGTGCATCCCCTGTGTGGATCCGATGCATCACTCCCTTCACTATCCCCGGCTTATTGGAAAACACCTTTTGATATTTGATGAGCAGCATTTTTAGTTCTTGCTGCTGGTCTTGGGTGAGTGTAGGACTGATCTTTACCTCCTCTGGGTTGTATTTTACTTCCCCTCTACCCTCCCAGAAGGCTAATTTAGCTTCCTCACTCTCAGCTGCTTTTATTGCAAATAAAACCCTCTGTTCCCCTCTGTAGTAGGGTTTTAGGGCATTCACATGTACCACCCTCCTTGCTTGGTTTTCCTCCTGCTCTATAAGGTAGTTCAGGTCTGACATCTTGGAAATGACCCTATATGGTCCTGCCCATTTGAGCTGCAGTTTGTTCTCTCTGCAGGGCCTAAGCCAAAGCACTTCCTCCCCTGGGTCAAAGTGCCTCTCCCTGGCTTTGTGGTCATACCATGTTTTCTGTCTGACCTTCTGAGCTTGCAGGTTTTCTGCTGCTAGCTCTAGGTTTCTCTTTAGGTCATTCATCAAGGTGTCTATATATGTCACAACATCTTGTGGGTCATCCTGGGTGATCTGCTCCCAATTTTGTTTGATTAAATCAAGGGGCCCTTTCACCCTTCTCCCAAATAAAAGTTCAAACGGACTGAACCCGGTACTGGCTTGTGGCACTGATTGATAAGCAAACAAAAGGGATTGCAGCTTCTGGTCCCAATTGTTTGGATTCTCGGCCAAGTAAGCCCTAATCATGCGCATCAGAGTCCCATTGAACTTCTCTGTTAACCCATTACTTTCAGGGTGATAGGCAGTGGTTTCCTTGTGTTTAATTCCACAGATTTGCCATAACCGTTTCATGAGCTTCGATGTAAACGATGCGCCCAAATCTGTGATTATTTCTGAGGCAAATCCCATCCTGGACATATACCCCACCAAGGCATCTGCCACTGTGTTGGTTTCAATGTTAGTCAAGGGAATGGCTTCAGGGTACCTCGTGGCATGGTCCACAATGGTGAGAATGAACCTGTTCCCCCTCTTTGTGGCCTTGGGCAAAGGACCCACAATATCCACCCCTATGCATTTGAACGGAGTGTCAATCACAGGCAAAGGGCACAACTTTGCTTTGGTCCTGTCATGGTTATTCCCCTGCCTCTGACACACATCACATTGTTTACAGAACTCCTTGATCTGCTTCCCCATTTCAGGCCAGTAAAAATTCTGTGTGATTCTCTGCTGTGTTTTGTTCACCCCTAAGTGCGCAGCAAACATGTCAGAGTGCCCCCTTTGTAAGATCATGGGGCGATACTTTTCAGGTACCACTAGCTGACTTCTGATCCCATCTCCCCCTTTTGAGATATTCCTCAGGGTCTCTCTATATAAAATTCCCTTTTTCTCTCGAAATCTCACTGGGGTTTCAGGTGTTAGCTGGGCGTCTGTCACCTGTTCAAAACACTTTTGGAGAGTGGCGTCTGCCTTTTGCTCTTGGCCGAATCGGCTGTCTGTGGTTAAGGTTTCCACCACAGCCTCGGAACTCCCCTCTGCTTCCGTCTCGGGCTCATCAGTACCCCCCTGAACTGTCCCCGTGGTGGCTTGTGAGCGTGTAATCACTAGCACCCGTTTCACATGTTCAGCCAGGTCATTTCCCACAAGCACGGCTGCTGGCATAGTCGATGAAATCGCTAGCCGCCAAACTCCCCTCCAGCCTTGAAAGTTCACAGGTACCTCAGCTACTGGCAGCGAGATCACCTGTCCCTCAATCCCTGCCACCTTTATGCTCTCATTTGGGATTATATACTCCCTAGGAATAATATCTGGATGGCACAGGGTCACCTGGGAACAAGTATCCCTTAGCCCCCTATACTGATGGTCAAGTATTCCTACGTCCACTCCTGCGGTTTCAAACAACTGCGAATCTGTTCTCACTAGTAAGCAGCGCTTGACCTCCACAAGAGGACCATTTTCCCCAGCCTGATCAGCAGATGTATCTGTTCCAGAATGAGTAGCCATGGCAACAGGCTCCCTCAGTGACAAGGAGCTTTGCTCTTTGTGGACACAGAACACAGCTTTTGGCTTGGTTCCACTCAAATCATGAGGCACATTTCCTTTTAGCTGCTTTAATTTCTCACACTCTGAGATTAGATGGCCCTTTCCTTGACAGAAATAACATTTTCTGCTGTATTTTGAGTCTTTCTCATCTGGTTTTGGCTTTCCCTCCAAAATCTGAGGTCTCGGTTTCATGTCTGAGGGCTTCCCTTCACCATGGGCCCCTCCCACTTGCTGGTTTTTCCCTGGTCCCTGAGAGTACTTGCTGTAGGTTTCTTTAGGTTTACCTATAGATTTCCCCTCACCTAAGGGCTTTCTTATTTGGGAAATAAAATCTGCGATCTCGGCCGCTTCTGCCACAGATCTAGGTTTCCTTTCCCTTACCTGGAACTTCAGTTCCCCATGCAGGACTGAATAAAACTGTTCCAGCGCTATCAGGTCATTGAGCTGCTGGAAGGTCTCTGTTCCCTCCTGAGATAGCCATTTCTCTAGCAGCCTCACCAGTTGGGCCCCCACTTGGGTAAAAGTCTGCTCTGGTTTCTTGGTGAGTGACCTGAATCTTTGCCTCAGCTGTTCCGCATTTATCCCATGTCTGGCAAACACCAGTTTTTTAAACTCTGCGAAATCTTTTAGCAGTTCCTCTGGCATCTCTGCATAGACTTCTGCCAGGCTGCCACTGATTAAAGATCGCATAATGGTCATCTTCTCAGTTTCCCTTACTGAGAAGTCCACAAACGCTCTTTCCACTAGGGAAAAGAACACCTCAGGGCAATCTCCCTTGTGGTATACAGGGAATTTCTTCAGGTCAGTTTTAGACAATTGGCCTCCCTCAGAATCTCTATTGTTATTATTGTTCTGATTCATCAGTTCCAATTTCCTTAACTCAAACGCCATTTTCTCTCTCTCCAAGTCCAATTCAAATTGTCTTTGTTTCTCCCTTTCCTGCATTCTTTCTCTCTCTAATCTTTCCTCCATTTCAAATTGCCTCATCCTCAGTTCATGCTGTTGGGCTATGAGCATTTTTCTGAGTTCTGGGTTCTGTTCTCCCGTGCTGTCCTCCTGCACTGAGCCAAATTCCTCCTCAGAACCCTGGTCTACCTGTGGGTCTTTCATTTCACCCATTTCCGCCATTTGGCTTCGAGTCAAGGGCATAATCCCCCCCCGAACAGGCTGCTTTCAAAAGTCAAGCCTCAAAATAAAGCGACCACTTTTTTTTTTCTTTTGCCTCAGGAGCAGCCTTCTATAGATTGCTGCTGTTCTTTCAGCACTAACTTGCAACTGTTGCCAGCCAGAGTCCACCCCCTTCTGCTAGGCCTCTCAGCAGACAAGCTAGATCACTGCTGCTTCCCTCAGCTTTGCCTCAGCCTTTTCCCGCCAAAACAGGTTGCCTCAGAGCTCCCTAATCTAGTCCCCAATCTGAGGTTACACGTTCTTCCACTAGCCTACCTCCCCGTGAGGTAAGCCTAGAAGATTACCTACGCGCTCTCAGATTGTCCTTGACTAGACCCCCCTTGCTCTGGGCACACTTGCCAAGGCTTTGCTGGACCACTGGACAACTGGACCAGTCGTATCCCACACGCTGGACACCAATCAATGTGACAAACCCAGACCTACTGGAAGATGCCACAGTTTCACTAAGCTGCCACCAACCATTCCCTATAAGAAGTCACACAGACCAGGGATGGATTTTTAACAAATAAAGGAATAAGGTTTATTTAAATGACACACAGGGAAAAATAAAATGATCAAGTGAATAAGATACAGTAACGTGGCTTAGTCTCAATCATACATACACCAGTTTGGTTCACACAGAACACCTTTAAATAAAGCACAGACCCTGAACCTATCAGTTCTGGCTACCCATACAGACACCTGAACCTATCAGGTTGGTACTGACTGACACACAGTAGTACCCTGTCTGACACACAGACTCCCACACCAGCTTCTTCTTCTCAGCTTCTTCCCACAGCTTCTCCTCCACACAGGCTCCACATATATATACAGTACAGCCCCTCCTCCTGATGTCCCGCCTTCCACTCCCCATAGGATGGAACTTTCCCTCCAAACCCATGACAGACAGGTAACATCAGTGCTGTATGTAACAAGTATAGCTTTTATAATGACAACAATTTGATTGACTCCCTGCTTTTGTCTCTAGGGAGCATGTTTATTCCATGTCGCCCACCCCCCTTTTTTGTCTCCTTCCAGAGAAACAATCTTAGCACCAGAGTCAGACAGCAAAGAAGACATCGTGAGTAAGTCCTTCCTTGGTAATGCTATTGTTGCTGCTTAAAATGAATCCTTAAATATTGCACGGCCAAAAATAAGTGCTTTGAAATCAAGATATAAAATCCCATAGATGATAGATAAAGAGGAAGCTCCTGATCACATACTGAAATTTATAAAAGCTTCAAGATCTTAATTTGGCTCTCAGAGTATTAGAGACCTACACCTAACCGTTTTGTTCTTAAATTTGATCACAGACATTGTCACATTGTAAATCAATTAGTAGGCCAGTCATTCATCTCAGTCCAGTGCGTGCTTGCTCTGCCACCTATCTATCTCTTTCTTCTCTTTTTCCTTTCAAGCCCTGAGTAATGAATGCCCAACCAAAGCTGAAAGATAAAATAGGTGGGATTGTCTCATTGGACCTATCCTGAGCCCTAGATTCATTGGCCTAGTTGCTATGTTGATTAAGACATAAATATTTCATGTTACCACTAGTACCGGTTAAGAAGAGATCACTGTCATAGTTGTGATATGAAGGCAGCTGTCGTGTGCCCCTTTATTGATGTAAATGTTGGTGGTGCCTTTTCTTGACATTGTCTGTCCAGCCCTGTCCTTCACACATGATATTTGTACTGGAGCTTGGTTACCACAAAAATAATGCAACAGAAAATATTTGAGCTATTAGACATGGTTAAAATCCTGTTGCATAACACTATGCCTGCCAAAGTCTGTGGATGTCATCAGCAGGGGAAGATTTTTGGTAATTAAAAACCTTTCTCTTCCTCTCACACAGCTTTCTTGTGATGAAAGGGATTACTGGGATTAGAAAAGTCAGGGACAGAAGTAGGAAATTTATAATTACTGAAAACTGCCCCAGCTGACAACATCATCAGCCTTCTGCAGGTGTGATTATACTAACAGAATTTCAGCCTAGAGTTATGAGTAACTAAAAGATAAGGTGCAAACATGAGTAATTATTGGCATGAGTAATTATTCTCTGTTTTAAGTAGGAAAAAAACTGCACATGTTAGGAAAAAAACATTTGTACTATTTTGCTTAAATGTCAACATTCCAAACGGCTTTGTTTCAGAATTTCTAGAAAAATCCCCTGCCAATTTTGAGGTAGAAGACATAGAAGACCTTTTCTCCCTGGCACATTATTATTGTAGCAAAACTCCAGCTTCTTTCAAAAAGGTAATCAAGGAATGAAAGACTACCCTGTACATCAGAGTAGAGCCACAATCCACCAAGGTCTCCTGAGATATTGTTATCAATATGACTGTATTTCCTTTAGCAACAATGTGTAGAGAAAATAACTGTAAGTGCTTCCCCCCCCTCTCTTTAAATATGCTGGGGAGTTTATAGAATTAAGCAGACATTGGATAAATGATGGTAAGCATATTGGAGAGGTACACTGAGAGAAAACCAAATGGGCAATATTTTAATTGGACCAAATTTTGTGTCAAAGCAGAAGATTGTTAAATGGAAGTGGCAGAGTGACAGAAATGATCCAACAGTTTCACAACTTAAGGATAGTTAGTGACCGTTATGGAAAAATTAACAACAAATCAGATATTCAGAAGCTACATTCATGTGCAGTAACGTAGTGTTTGTTTATAACTTACATAACAGAGGACTTTTCTCTTTACCATCCTCAGGCTAAGTTGGTCTCCTCTTGTATATAGCCTAACATAGCCAATTGCTGGCTAGATAGCTCAATGGTTTAAGAACCAGAGGGTGGGAGTTCAGTTCACCACTGTGCCTCTTGGGAGAAGAGTCAGTCTGTGTAGTTATGGCTAAGCTGCACAGTTCCAGCCCCCCCTCCCCTTGGAAGAAGGGAATGGTAGACGAACCTTTGAAAGGGTTGCCATAGGTTCCAGTTAGAGTACACTCATTGTATCAGTTGAATAATGAGTCCTTGTTGGGGCAAGGAATTTGTGCAAAGCTCCAACAGTAGTGCTTAAACTAAATTTTGGGTTGTTGTTGTTGTTTTGTTTCTTTTTAAACTGCATGTAAGTTGTACAAATATATTGTAGCCTTTTACACTGCGAACAAGTCAGTCTCAGTCTTAGTTTGCTGTCTTTATTTTGCATATAGTCTTACCTTGGGCCACAAGTATTGTTTTCTATTCCCACTACAGGATAACCACACTCTTTTTGGCAGCAGCTTGCTGGGTCTCAAAGATGACGATTCAGACTTGAGCCAAGCTCTGTGTCTAGCAGTTTCTGTATCAGAGATTCTTCAAGCAAATCAACAGCAAGGGGTGAGTAAGTCTGAATTTGCTTGCTTCACAAATAGGGATAATGAAGGATATTTTAAATATTAGGAGCTTGGACAACAGGACTTTTTTGGCTACTCTTCCTTTGATCATTGGTTAGGTTCCAGTGACCTGAGGAATTTACTTAAAAAAAAAACCCAAGAGGTATTAGATTTGTTTTTCTTACACAGCAGCTATCAATGCTCTTCTGAAAAGGTGCAAAAATTAATTTTCATGTGTCTCAAAGTTATTGTCTGTTATTTCATTGGATATTTATTGGTATTGCAGGAACGGGTAAATTACTCTTCCCTATTAATATTTCCCAGTCTATACTGCAGTTTCTATTTGTTTTTCTATGTTTTGGGATTGTTTTATTCAGTGGGTTAGGTATCTGGCTGCAGAGCCAGAGATGGGGAGTTGAGTTCTCCATTGTGCCTCCTGAGAGAAGAGTTGGCCTGTGTGGCCCTGGGCAAACTGCACAGTCCCAGGGCAGTCCCAGAGAACAGGAATGGTGAACCACTTCTGAGTACTCGCTACTTAGAAAACCCTGAAAAGGATTGCCATAAGTCAGAATTGACTTGACGGCACATAATAATTATTATGATAAACAGCACAAACCTACACTCTCGGTACTTAAATCATTCCTCTCTGTTCAAAATGGCAATTGATATTTATTTTTATGTTGCTTAATTAGTCAAATGTTCACACTTGATGAAAACTTCTCTGAAATCTTTCTTTGTCGTAACTTGTGGGCACTTCTGGCCAGAATCTCAAGAACACAGGTTCTTCCAGACAAGCAAGAGCCTTTGGCTAAACATCCTATGTGCATGCCCATGCATGAACACATACATGCTTCACCACAGGCCAAAGAAGTTTTAGAAGCCGAGGGAAGTATCAGAATTTGTTTGTGGGATGTCAGAAGAGCCGACTGCTAAAAGGAAAACATGTCCAAGTCCTTTTAAGGTTCTTGGCTATTGTAGCTGTTTAGATCCTGGATCCGTACCCTAACGTTGGAGAAAATGAATGGACATAACAAAGTATTCATGAAGGCTTTCACGGCCAGGATCTAATGGTGGTTGTGGGTTTTTCGGGCTCTTTGGCTGTGTTCTTCCTAACGTTTTGCCAGTCTCTGTGCTACTCCTGTCCTCTGAAAATGCCAGCCACAGAGAGTGGTGAAACGTTAGGAAGAACAACCTTCAGAACACGGCCAAAGAGCCCGAAAAACCCACAACAACCATGACATAACTAAGTTTCTCTTATGGAAAAATGAATATTAATAGCTTTTACACTGACATAACTGAACTGTTTTTTTCTCAGGAAGGAGTACGGTTCTTTGTGGTGGATTGTCGTCCTGCAGAACAGTACAATGCTGGGCATTTATCAACGGCTTTTCATTTAGACTCAGACTTGGTAAGCATTTTTTCCAGCCGGTTAATATAGTTGCTATTTTATTTCTTTAGATGTGGGTGGGAAAGTTTTCAAACTTTAGAATGGAGGGTAATTAGTTTTTAGTTTATGCTATTAACTCCATACCATCATATTTCAGATGCAAATATCTTTTAAATAATCTTTTTAATTTTGTTTGCAAACAATTTAGCTTGTCTAGATAGTGAATCTCAAGTCCTGGGGCAAATCTGGAAGCTGAGGTTCACCACCTACGTACAAGCTAAATTATATTTCCCATCTCAGTCCTTTTGTGATCCACTGTGAGTACATTACCTTCTCTATCATACCATCATCTATAGACTTCCAGCTTTTATACCATGCATTTATACTGTGCATTTTCCTAAATGTATTGTAATGGCTAGATTTTAAAAATGGGATACATGAAAGAGCAGTCAAGCTCTTTAAATGTTAGACAGATATTATTTTGTCCTTTGCTATCAGTATATTTTAAAAAAATTTCATACTTTTTTCAACAGATGTGCTAAAAAATTATTCTGCTCTTTCACTTGGTCCACAGATGCTGCAGAACCCATCAGAATTTGCCCAGTCTGTGAAGTCCTTGTTAGAAGCACAGAAACAGTCTATTGAGTCTGGCTCAATAGCAGGTGGAGAGCATCTTTGTTTCATGGGAAGTGGCAGGGAAGAGGAAGATATGTATATGAACATGGTGCTAGCACACTTCTTACAGGTACATCTAAATATTTTGTTTGTTTGTGGACAATTTAGCTAGTATGTGGATGAGGGGTCTTAGGCCCCAGGTCCTTCTGGGGTCTCACACTAATTCATTTTCATTTTTTATTCTGCCACAATGTATAGTGGCTAACATTCTCATCCTGACTTTCATAGAAGGGAAGTACAAAGTTTCAGATCATCCCCTTAGATGTTGCCCACCAGAGTAAACTGTTGCTTATCATTTTCTGTGCTATGTTCTTGTTTTAATTGTGAAACTTTGTATCCAAAAAGATATTATATTGTTTGCTTTTAGCTGAAATGCACTTTTGTCCTATCTGGGACATCTACAAAAACGAATGTACATTTATGTTTCTAGAACTGGAAATCAGTGACAATTATGTTACTTTGAAATTAGGTGTCACTGAAATCAAGGAGATTCAAAGAAATCTAAATGGATTTTCTTCCTCAATATTTACACTTTAAGCTTACTGTTTATACTTATGGTCATTTGAAAACCCAGCCTTAGCCTGACCTACAAGTTGACTGAAGAGGAGTATTTGAATTTTATTTTCTGTTCATCCTTTTGTATCAAGTCTGTAAAAGTGCACTTAGTTCCATTTAAACTACAGATTACATGTGCTAACCTAGAATGCATGACAGACAGTAGGCTGGATGGAAAGGGAGAGGTGACCTTCTCTCAGTTGTGTCCTCTGTGTAGCTAGAGGAGGGACTTGTGGGTCGGGAGGATGACTTCAAGGGGGTCTGTCATGATTCCACCACCACCCCTCACCAGGGTTCACATCTTACAGTTTGAGGAGTCCATATCTGCGTGCTCCCCTGGTCCCCCAAAACCTGTTATTTTGGATGGGAAATACCTTGAGAGCAGTATGGCTGCAGTAGGTGAATTGGGGAAATGTTTTAAAAATTGGCTCTCCACTAACACACCCTTGCATTTTTTCAAATGTGCTTCCATTAAGGCAGTGGTTCCCAACCTTGTGTAACCCAGGGGTTCTTGGACCTCAACTCACAGAAGCCTTCACTACTAGCTATGCTGACTGGGATTTCTGGGAGTTGTAGTCCAAGAACCCCTGCATTACTCAAGGTTGGGAACCACTGCCTTAGTAGAAGCACATTCCACAAATCTAAGTCCACTATGAGATGTAATACTATATGTTTAATTTTATTGAAGGATAGTCCTATTGGTTTGGATCTAGAGGTTTCCTGAGCATTGATGGGGAATGTTATTTTTTTTCAGGCAATAAGCTTCAGTGTTCCATATGCAGGCTGGCTTTGGAATTATGGCATCTGTATTCTAAAACTAATAATAAGAAGAAAGAATTCCTCTTTTCTTTTTTTTTATCTCTGTGTCTGAGCAGAACTGTATTCACAGGGTGCTTCTGCCCACAGTTGTCTATGCATTCTCTGAAAATCTCCCCCAGAAAGTTGGGGAGTTCTTCCTCTTTCCTCTTTCAGTTCCTCTTTCAATTATTCGTTTCCCCTGCGTTGCCTCATCCAAACCATATAGGAGGCAATGCAGGGGAAAGGAGGAATTGAAAGAAATAACTCTTCCACTGGCAGGAACCTCTGCTGAATCAAAGCTCCTTCCAGAAATGCTCCTTGAAGAGCATGTCTGCATTCAGTGAATTCTCTTCAGATGTATATGTGAAAATGTACATAGAGGGACTTCTGTGTACCTAAGTTATTAAACATTTAGGATTAGAAGTTTTATGAACTGTCAGGTACCACAATGCAAAGTGGATCATGTCTGAGCTTCATTTTTGTTTGCCTTATAAAGAGGAGAAATGTTAGTATTACCAATGTAATTTCTTATCTTTTTGTTGCAGAAAAATAAGGAATATGTAAGCATTGCTAAAGGAGGATTTATGGGTAAGATTTCCATTTAATTGGAGTTCTCTTGCCTTTTTTAATGCTGACTAAACTAATTATGCATTTTGTATAATTAGTATCTCAAATTAGTATATAATTAGTATAATCAGTATACCAGATTAGTATATAGAATCCATTAATTGGGTGGCCAGTTTAGTTACCCTTTTCTCGTGCACTCTTTATTCACAGATTGTTTGACCTTATGCTGTTTGCTCTGAGGTAACTTTGCCATGGTAACAGTATATCATAGATACCAAATGCAGAGACTTTGAGGACTGTCTTTTCCCCCGACCTCTGGTCAGCTTTGGCCTCTCATCTTGAGGGACGGTTCTGCCTGCAGTGAATCAGTTTCATAATAGTGCTCATGAAATTAAGCAACACACCTGTCCTCCCTTCTTTGTCCTGGTTCAGATGTAATTTTTCCAGCCCAACAAACAAACTCATGCTCCCTTCCTTCCACCATGTAGCTCTTCCCCTGAAGTGTAAGACTACTGATTTGGTACAGCTAGAGTCTCCACTTGGTATCTGGAAATGGATACATAAAAACTTCTGCAAGAGGGGTCAAAAGCAGGAAACAAGATGGTGTCTAAGCTTGAGTGATTGTTCTTGTTCTATCTAACACACTATACGTTTTTAGAACAAAAATGTTCTGGTCTCATATTCGCCAGTTCTCAAAAACACTGCCTTATTGCCTAAGGATTATCATGGTTAAATTAAGGATAGGTTTAGCATTACCCTGAAAATGACTAAGGTCTCAAAGCTTTGACCCTGCATTTTCTGCACAAATGTGTGCTTCGAATCAGTGGTGTTTATTATAGTTAATGTTACACATATCGTTAGAGAGGAAAATCACTAGAATATTTTTAATAGTGTAAAGCAGGCTTCTCCAAGCTGGTATCCTCCAGATACTTTGGACTGCCACTTTACAATCCCTGACCACTGTTTAATGTTAGGAGGGACTGATGGAAGCTGTAGTCTAAAATACCTGGAAAACACCAGCTTTGTGGAACCTGCTACTTGCTTATTCATTTATACTCGGTGTATGTTGATCAGTTTAATTAAAATAATTCTACAGCAGATGTGCTACAATGATAAATCAGGCAGTGTTACTGTATTGGCATTAAGTGTTTTAATAACCTTTCTTACAGCACTGCAACAGCACTTAGCAGACATTAACGTGGAAGGACCAGAAAATGGATATGGCCACTGGATTGCTAGTACTTCAGGTTCAAAAAGTAGCATAAACTCCCTAGTTGATGTGAGTGTACTTCTTAAATCATATTGTCTTATTGTTCTGTGGATTTTTTTTCACACTTTACTTTTAATTTAGAGGCATGACAGTTTTTCTTACAAACGTTCTTTCATCTCCTTTTCGTTCTCCAATCCATTTGCTTCCAAAATTTACAGATTGGATGATATAGTTTAAATATTAGGTGTTCCTCTTTTCTTTTCCCTTTTCTCGTCCTTTGTTTGCACAAAGCTATATTGTGTGGCAACTTTTTATCAATTCTGAAGCAATAGTGGCACCTGTTGACTGTTAGCTAAGAAATGAAGCAAACTGCATTGATTTTACTCAGCTTTCTGCAAAAGCAGACACAACATCTCTTATCCTGTGTTACATCTGTTTACCACAGTTTAGAAAAGTTACTTTCTTTGGACTACAAGAAGAAACCCACTGCCCAAACTGAGTGGGGCAAGCTGAGAGGCCAAAACAATTAACTTTCCCAAGCTTTGACTTTTACCTAATTTTGTAAACCTAGCTGTAAATCTCTATAACAATTACTTGTATATAGATCAGCTTGGGATTTGATAATCAAACACATTGCTTTTATAGGGTGATTCTCCCAATGGTTCAAGTGATGGGAAAGGTGTCAAATCCTTGGTAAACAAGATGACTGAAGCTTTGAAGACTAGATCTGTGAATGTGAAAGAGAAAGTTATTAGTTTTATTGAAAATACATCAACCCCTGTAGACAGGTGAGTTATTTTTGGATTGAATTATCTCGGTGATTACTAGCTAAAGTTGTGCATGTTAAGTCTCAGGTTACTTCTGTCGATCTGAATTGAATTATTCATAGACACCTTCTCAGCATCTATTATAAACACTTCACTTTCCAGGACAGATAGTTTAAATTCACTTTGATGCTAAACAGACAGTCTACACTACTTCCTCCTTATCCAAAGCATCTGTAACTGTCCTAATATAAATATTAGCAATTGATTCTGCACCATTTTAAAGGTCCTGAATCTGATTTAGAGTTACAGTTTTTGTACTACTCCCTCAACACTTAGAACATGGATACAAAACACTTTGAAAAGTACCTAGATTTGTGGTTTCTCATTGCATGCTGCTATTGTGAAAGTGGCCCTCCAGGTTAATGGTTTGACGTGTGATTTCTTGCATAACTGATACTTCTACATTTCATCAAACAGCTAACTGTGAACTCTGCAGAAATGTTTCAGTCTTCATACTCCAAAATAATTTGTGAAGAATTAGCAAAACTGGGAAATTTCTATCTGCATGGAAAAGAAGCTGCTCCACTTACATCTTGAATGTCCCAAAATATTATTTATCGCATAAACAATATACTTTTCATAAAGGCTTTTTTTAAAAGGAATTTTCCAGCTCTTATGCTGTTTGTCGTGGGACTTGAAAATAATCTTGATGCACCCCTGTCAAGTGAAGGAAAAAAATATCAACTATTCCCTCTTGTATATTTTAATGACTTTATTCTGTCCTCTGCCCCAATTTGCTGTAGAGTTTCTTTCAGTCTTTCCTGGCCCGAGAGAACAAGCATGCCGCGGTAAGCCATTGTATAGAACTATCTAAGTAAAGCTGCCTTTGTCGTTTTTTTGGCATGACTTCACAAAGTTTGTAAGCATTAGTTGCACTGACAGTGTTTCCCAGATGATCATTTTTTTAAAGGTATGCTTTCACACATCAAGCTACAAAACCATTTCAGTGTTATCTTAAAAGCTAGAGGAAAAGAAGTATATAAAGTAGTTGTTCATATTTAGTTAGATTGGCACTTTCTCATATTTTTTTTCCATCTCACTGCTTGCTCTGGAACAGCTTTCCTCTTTATAAGTCATGCTTACTGTTTCTCTTTCAGCTTTTAAACATCATATCTATAATCAGATGATCCCACCTCATTTCCTTTGTTCTTGGGATGAAGCAGTCAAAGCAGTCTGTAATTAGCCCTATTTTCCTGTTTTGTGTCAATCAGAAAGCTATGATTGCCAGCTTTGGAACAAACCTGGGTATGGCCATGGCTTGAACTGGTTTTAATTTACTGATTTTTTTTCCTGATGCTGGTAATTTTAGTTTCATAGTTTGAACAAAATATGAAGTGTTGGCTAATTTGAGCCTTCTTAATTTAATTACGGGGTAAAAATCTAATAAATAAATAAATAAATAAATAAATAAATAAATAAATAAATAAATAAATAAATAAATAAATAAATAAATAAATAAATTACGGCTTGTGAGAAAGACAAACAAATGATCATTCAGATTGTGGCTGCATATGACAGGAGAAGCACCAAATATCGATGCCAAGAGGATTCTTCGGACATTTTAGATGAGGCGGAAGAAAAGTGAAAATATGAAGGAGATCAGAAGCACGTTTCTGCATATTTTCTTAGTTGCAAAGCATTTAAGATCCTTGAGGGGTAGCCATAATAGTCTGTTATGGGAAAAACAACCAAGAGTCTTGTAGCAACTTAAAGGCTACAGTGTTTTATTTGGCAAGAGTTTTCATCGGCTGTAACCCACCTGCTTGGATCCAGGGATTAGAGGCATTCTACAGCCAACCTTCATTACAATAAGCCTCCAAATATCAAAGAACTTACCTCTTCGAGCTGTGAAAGAATGGAAACAGATAGACCTACATCATAGTTTAAAGTTTGCACTGGAAAGAATTTCAGGAAGCGGAAAAGTTTTTGAGAAACAGGTTTCTTTATCCTGTTTTTTTACACTGATAACTAAAAGCATGAATAGATTGGTGTTTTTGCTTATACCGTTGACTGGGAGGAATTGTGATGATCTGACAGAAAAACAGAAAGAGTGCTAGAATCACTACATTTTCTCAGAAAATTCTCTGCTTTCCCTCATGGGGTCTTCTTACACTTTGAGAGTAAGGGACAGAATGGTTGCTACTTCTCCGTTAATGCCTATACAAAATACACCCTTCTGAGTTATGAACTAGAAGAGTTATGCTGAATGAGGATAATGGTGTCAGGGTTTGCTACCTTGCTTGTTTAAGAATGATAGAAACAATTACAGGGAGTATAAAATTGTCCTAATAGCATGGCACTTTTAGACTTTGTGGCATGAAGACATGGTTTACTACAATCCAGTCTGGCAAGCAATTCTTTGGCAATCTCCAGTTCCATTCTTCTTCTGAATCCATACACATATTTGCTTATAACTCAGGTTTTAGTACCTACCTTTTTACAAGTTGGGAGGGAGGGATTTTAAGATGGAAGATAAAATGACATACCTGTGACTTCTCAAAAGTTGCATGTTTTTAATACTTTTGGAATTCATGTTATGTTTATAAAACATAGAAGCAATGTAGATAAGTAAAGCTTAGAAAATGAAGACGTTTGGAGTTGCCGGGGATTATTGCAACAAAGAAAATACATATACTGAGATATCCAGATGAATTTTGAAATGATTCTCAATGATTGTCTGCTTTCATTCTGGAATTAATCCATTAATGTCAGCTGTGATGAGCCTGGAAAACCTTTGTCAGGTATAAACCAATATAGGCTTTGTGATTTGTCCTGTAAGTTTGCCTTAGTTTGGTTTGTAAGGGAATCAAACACAGTGCACAAGTGTAGTCTGACAATGGGAGCTATAATCCAGTGTATTTTGAGGCCACTAGGATGTGGACATCTGATGTACAACTTACCTCTCTCTTCAGTTCCAGTACCATTTCACATTCCAGGGAGTGATGGAGAGTAGTTTGGCCTGTATGTCTTAATATGTTTTGATCACCCCTCTCCTCAAGACTGGGCGTCAAGAGTTTCTTTTCAGCACATAGTCATATGAGAAAGTACATCCTCTTCAAATTCTATGGTTTATATGTCATGTCATAAAAAACATCATCTAGTCTTTAGCATGTCTGAAAATGAGGTAAATACAACCTCAGAGGAGGGACGTGGTGGCGCTGTGGGCTAAACCGCAGAAGCCTGTGCTGCAGGGTCAGAAGACCAAGTAGTTGTAAGATCGAATCCATGCGACGGAGTGAGCTCCCGTCGCTTGTCCTAGCTCCCGCCAACCTAGCGGTTCGAAAGCATGCAAATGCAAGTAGATAAATAGGGACCACTTCAGTAGGAAGGTAACAGCATTCCATGTCTAAGTTGCACTGGCCAGGTGACCACGGAAGATTGTCTTCAGACAAAACGCTGGCTCTATGGCTTGGAAACGGGGATGAGCACCGCCCCCTGGAGTCGAACACGACTGGACAAAAATTGTCAAGGGGAACCTTTACCTTTACCTTTTACAACCTCAGAGGAACAACAACACATGGCATATTACACTGTGCCATTATTTATTTAATAAAAATAATGCCAAAATGGAGAAGCCATGTGTGAAAAACTGAGTACACCTTTACTGCTTCCATATTAACTAAGAGATTAAGTAGCAGCCAGGTGCTGCTAACCAAACACCCTTGAGTAACTGATGATCAGCAAGTGTGACCACTTTTATAAAAGTTTTAGCAGTTTGATGGTCTGAAGCATTCATATGTGTGTTAACACAATGCTAAGGAGGCAACATATCGGCAGTGATCACAGAAAATTAACTGTTTCTGCAGATCAATATGGGAAGGCTTATAAAGCTATTTAGAAACAATTTAAAGTCCCATCATTCTACAGTGAGGATACTTATTCACAAGTGGAAAACAATCAAGACTGTTGGCAGTCTTCCCAGGAGTGGACATCCAAGAAAATTCACCCCAGGGTCAGACTGTGCAGTGCTCAGAGAAACTGAAAAAAAAACATCTCTGTCCCTATAGGCTTCAGTTAGCATGTTAAATGTTAAAGTTCATGGCAGTACAATTAGAAAAAGACTGAACAAGTAAGGTTGGTTTGGAAGGTTTGTCAGGAGAAAGACTCTTCTCTCTAAAAAGAACATGACAGCATGGCTTAGGTTTGCCAAGTTGCATCTGAACAAACCACAAAACCTCTGAAACAATGTCGTTTGGACAAACATGACTAAAATAGAGATGTTTGGCCATAATGCACAGCGCCCTGTTTGGCAAAAACCAGATACAGGATATCAGTCCAAACATACCAACTGTCAAGCATGGTGGTAGAGGGGTGATGATTTGGGCTTGTGTTGCAGCCAAAGGACTCTGCACCTTGCAGTCCTTGAGTCAACCATGAACTCCATATACCAAAGTATTCTAGAGTCAAATGCAAGTCTGTCCAGCAGCTAAGCTTGGTTGAAATTGGGTCATGCAACAGGACAGTGATCCCAAGCACACCAGCAAGTCTGCAACAGAATGGCTGAAAAAGAAAAGAATCAAGGTGTTGCAATGGCCCAGTCAAAGTCCAAATCTCAACCAACAGAAATGCTCAACCATGCAACGAAATTCACAATTGAGTGATGGCTCTTTCAGGAGGGCCCCCTGACTAGATCTTAATTCCCGGGTAGGTTCATATGGAAGGAGGCAGTCCTTCAGGTATCCAGGGCCTAAGCTGTTTAGGGCTTTATATGTCAAAACAAGCACTTTGAATTGGGCCCGGGCAGTGACTGGTAGCCAATGTAATTTGAACAGAATCAGTCTGATGTGTTCCCTAGCGGCCCCACCAGTCACCAGCCGCGCAGCTCGATTCTGAACCAGTTGCAGTTGCCAGTGTCTTCAAAGGTAGCCCCACGTAGAGCGCATTGCAGTGATCTATGTGGGATGTTACCAGTGCGCGTGTAACTGCCATGAGACTCCGCTCATCCAGGTAGGGCCGTAGCAGTATTATTTCCGCAGCTGAAGGAAGGCGCCCCTGGCCACTGAGTCCACCTGGGCTTCCAGTGTTAGACTGGGGTCCAGGAGCACCCCCAAGCTGCGGACCCTGTCCCTTAGGGGGAGTGTAACCCCATTCAGGGCAGGGAAATGGCTGTCTAGCCTGTCTGACGAAGCACCCACTAACAGCACTTCCGTCTTGTCTGGATTGAGTTTCAGTTTATTAACCCTCATCCAGTCCATTATTATGACCTTATATGTAAAATTATAGGATTTAAAGAGGGTGTACTGTCTTCTTCATTTGACTGTATGTAACAAATTTTGCATCAGTACAAAGGATTCTCACCTTTGCAAGACTGAATGAAATTTAATGGGGTTAAGTAGGAAGTTCAGCAGGGGATTGGACTCAATAGTCTTATAGGTCCTTTCCAAGACAGTTATTCTATGATTCCATGATTCTATAATTTGGAATCCAGAGGAAAAAGAAACCAAATGCACAGTTACAAGATGGATACCTTACTAGGGTTTTTTGGGGGGTGGGGGTTGCTGATAAATGAGACTCATAAAATTATATTTGACCGCACTATACTTTTATGGTTGATGTTCCTGTTAAAAATGATAGGAATAAGCTAAATTTTAGAACATTGACTGACAATATGATTTAGAATGAGGATGCACAGTGTCATAAACTAAGGGACCGGATAGGATCTTGCATTGGTCATGGCCTTTAGCTAAGTAACAATGGTTTGGATAATATGTTTTGGCACCACTAATGTACGAGGTGACAGCAGAATATATCCATTTTCGATTATTCCTGAGTAGAGTTCTTGCAATGGAATGAAAAATGCAGAGCAACCAGAAATTTGCACTGTCATAGTGCTATGCAAACATAGGACTTCACCACAGATGGTGTTCCTAAGCCATGGTTTTAAGTATCATGTCCAAATGTGTACACTACAGGAAAGAACTGGCTGTCAGACAAAGGTGTGCATACAGACCTTGACTTGTGTTAGTTTCAGCTGAGTGTTGCCTGTCTGCCAGTCAGACTACAGAGAAGAACACAGATTTTGCCTCTTATCTCCAGTTTTCCCTCTGCATACCTTTCTTGAAATAGGACTGAAATCAGCACACTAACCCATAAATATGTTAGCAGTTTTGTATTTTAGCCAGAACAAAGGCAAGAATCTGTGACTGGCACCGATCATAGTTGAGTTTTGCCTACACCAGGCCAGTGAGGTAGTGCTTCATATTAAAGCTTTTAACGTTAGACAAGCTTAAGTGAGACAAGGCGATACTTATACAGAGACAAAGGTTGTTGTATGTAAACAATTATTCCTCTAATATCAAGCCTTGTGAGTAGAAATGGGCACTTACCAGGGTTCAGCGGTTGGGAAGATTGGGCCCACAGGTGGAGTCTGTGCCCTACCTCCACCTGCAAGCACCCACTTAGAGGAGGAGGCAGGGCATAGAATCTGGAGCACCTGCAAAACACCTGTGGGCCCAATCCTCTGAACCATATTGTGCACCTCTATACCTGTGAGCATTCTGAAGATGGTTAGTCATGAGGTGTGCTCTAACCACATGTGGCATTCACACCAACCATTTCATTTGAACATTGTCAGTGTTACTGATGCCTATTGTGTCAAGTTACTAACAAGCCTTCTTACCATGCTTTATTTGGGCAGCATGTTTGTTTTCACTTTCCCAAGTCTATCTAACTCTGTGTCCTAAATCCAAATTAACAAACCCTTCAGATGTACCTTCAGAGATAGACACCCCCACCTGCAGTGCAGAAAGACAGTATTTAAATTTAATCTCTCCCATCTATTTCATCAAAAGTATGGAGATATATATGGAATCAGTTTGTTATTTTCAAAAACAGTCTCATAGAAATATTTGTTTGAAGCCTCTGTAATTTCTAGAGCATTTATAACAAGTTGGAAATGTGTGCCTTTTGCTGTGAATTAACAGCGTTCCGTGTCTAGTCACGCTGGCCACGTGACCACGGAAACTGTCTACGGACAAACGCTGACTCTGCGGATTGGAGACCGGGATGAGCACCACGCCTTAGAGTCGGACACAACTGGACGAAATGTCAAGGAAAACCTTTACCTTTTACCTTATGGAATAATTTCAGGCTGTGTTTCTTAGCTGTGCAAAGTTACATTTAGCAAAAAATGAATGAACAAGATAAAAACATCTGAAAAGAGGGGATGCCCTTATTCAAACTCTTGCCTTTTAAGGCTGTTCCACATTCTGGTAGGAAACTAACTCCAGGTGCAATTCTTTGGTCAACTAACATTTAAAGATCCTGTGTTTCCTAAACTACCAAACTACTGTGTTATTTGTTCAGAGGTAAACAGCTTGACTAATAACATTAGTTCATGATTAGCTTTAATATTTTGGGAGAACTATAAAAATACATTTAACTTTTCACACTGGTACCATGGTGTGGAACCTGTTAAAGGGAGCTGCATTTTCTGGCTGAGGTTAAGAAGGCCCTTCTGCCTACATTGCAAGGTGGACAGAGCAAACATAACACAACTCAGCCCACTGGAGGTCACTTTTTTATCTGCTTTTACTAATTCAGTGTGGTTGGCTTCGTCACTTCACTCTTCACGACCGTCTTTTTCGTCTACAATTCTTTGGCTTCACGCACAGGTTTACGCATTAGCTCTGCTGCATGCTACTGTGGAAAATAAGCTACATTAAAAAAAAAAGCCAAATAATGTGGGACTTCTTTTCTCTCTCTTTTTATGTGACGTACCCTGCCAAAAGACATGTCAGCAGCAGTGACAGAGTGGGAAAACCATACCGTGGTGTGAAACCGGTTTTCAGCATTGGGGATGAGGAAGAATATGATACTGGTATAGTATGGGATGCTTCCATTTGAAATCTAGTGTCTCAGTAGAAAAAAGGATGAAGGAGAGTCTAACTATTGGTTGTTGTGGGTTTTTCGGGCTTCTTGGCCGTGTTCTGAAAGTGGTTCTTCCTGGAAGAACCACTTTCAGAACACGGCCAAGAAGCCTGAAAAACCCACAACAACCATTAGATCCCGGCCGTGAAAGCCTTCGCGAATACAGTCTAACTATTGCCTGAATGTGGGATCTAATGATCAAATTATCTGTACCTGACACTATGGAAGTTGTTTACAAAGGTGGTCTTCTCTGTTTAACATTCTCTTACACTTTCTGCAGTACTTTCAGACTTTCTAGAACATTTAATAAGGAATCCTTTCCTTATTAAATGGTATTGGTATTTTCAAACACCAACTAAAAACATGGATGTTTAGGCAGGCCTTCCCTCCAGTCAATCTCTGACTCTCCCCCCCTTTCTTTTCTTCTTTTATGGTTTATTTTTCATTTTTTCCAATTTTTGAAGAATTGCTATTTAGTGTAATAATTTAAAAATATATTTATTGTCATGTTATGTGTTGTAAGCCCCCTAGAGTGGTCACAATGACCAGATAGGCAGGATATATATATAATGGTATGGAAACTTGGGTACTATTATTGGTTTTCTCACTTAGCTTTTAAGGAACCCCAAGTTTTCACAGAGAATCACTGCTTTGTTGGATTAAAACTCAGCAGGGCTTTTGCAGAATCAAGATGCCTTTATCACTGGCCCAATGGCTTTTCTTGGGGGGGGGGAGTTCAGCGCAAGTGTCATGTTGAACTTTACGAACAGTATGCAGCAATAAAAGGAACACACATACAAAATGTAAAGGGCATAGTAAAAGAAGAATACTAGACCTCTTACAGAATTTTAAAGAGGATGTTGTTTGCAGGCGAGAAAAACTTAATCTTTGTCCATTCATATTGTGAATGTATAAAGTTCAAACATTTTGTTTGTGAATCCAGACATGTGATCTAAAAATCTCTAAGGAATAACAGCTGACTTGCCTCCCCAATCTATATTTAGAATTGCTTTTAGGACTGAATGGCACTTGTGCTGGGACTCTCTATTGCATTGATTAGATTGCAATATATTATGTAGGACACACATGTAGGATGGAAAATTGGATAAGGAGATTGCTTGAGGGTGGGGAGTAGTTTGAATACTGTCCTGATAATAGATAAATGATGGCCATGAAAATGAAAGAGCAGAATTGGGATGTTTTTTACTTAATGCACTGATGTGTGAATAATCCTAGTTTTTGAATCGTAAAGTGCTTGCCACTATATACTTTGCTTCAGAATTGTGTCCTCTTGGCTTTGTGTGAGAATGAATGTAACTGAATTCTAGTGCTGCAGCATATAATAGATAAATAGATTGAACCAACTTATTGGAACAATGTTGACTGCAATCATCTGTCTGTTCATGTGGCACCGTGTTTTCTGAGGATGGCTTGAATGACACATGATGGAGATGTGTCATTCAAGCCATCCTCAGAAGACATGGTACCGCATGAACAGAGGATTGCAGTCAACATTGTTCCAATAAGTTTGTTCAACCTGTTTATCTATTAAATGCTGCAGCACTAGAATTCAGTTATGCTCATTCTTATAAGAAGCCAAGAGGACACAATTCTGAAGCAAAGTATATACACAAATCTAATATACAAATTATGTGACCCATATCAGACATATGTGTATAAGAAGAAGGAAGAAGAGTTGCAGTGTCTTTAAAACTAGCAAGATCAATTTAAATGTGAGCTTTTGTAGATTATGGATTGCATCCTCAGACACATCTGATACATGGTCATTCACAAAAACTTACACTGAAACAATTCTGTTCGTCTTTACACTGCCATAGTTGCTTTATACATACTGAAACAGATTAACATGGCTGTGAAACATGTATGGTATATTATCTATGTACAGATTACTTGACTGACAAGCTCATATCATTAATCGATTAGAATTGTTTTAAACATCCTTGGTTACAGCCCTGTGTCTAACAAACTGCTTCTTCATACCACTACAGTTTGTGAAAGTTACACAAGAATTAGCATGTAATGAAAGGAAGAAATGATCTATTTTTAATCTTACAATTTTAGCCGGTAATGTACATTTTCAGAACTGCAGTTCGGAGTTGATGTAATGCCAACATTATTTCAATTGTAGGAAATATATATATTGTTAATGATCAAAAGGCAAGCAAAAATTATGACTTTCAACATTATATTAAAACTTAGTTCTGTTAATGTCAGACATTTCAAACAAGGATGTAAAACTTAATTTTCAGGTTCTGTATCAGCATTTTAAAAGTGTTTTTCTACATTTTTTCCATGTAACATTGGTCTGTTTCCCTCCCCACCCCTTTTCTGGAACAGATGAAATTGACATCTCTTCAATGTCTGATGATGATCGAAAAGAAATTGTCAATATCCAGACTTGGATAAATAAGCCAGACATAAAGTATCATTTCCCTTGTAATGAGGTGAAAGAAAATGGAAACATGTTTCCTAGGTATTGATGCACTGACAATGTTTATAATAATCAGAAATGTTTAAATGTTCAAGATGAAGTTATACTGGTACCGACATTGTTGCCCATTACAAGCCAGAGTGTATGGGCATTCATATTAATCATTTTTCCACACAATTTCTGTTCATCTCATCATGTAAATCTGTATCATACCTATCTTGGATGGGTGTTCAACATAGAGATTCTGAATGCTTAGCTGTGAATGCCAAGAGCAAACCATATTGATCTCAGTGAGATTTATGTCAATGTTAACATGTTTAGTATTGAAATGGTGTCCAGTTTTCACCTTTCTGTGCTGCCAGAAAGCCAAAAAATTAAGGCATCTGTGAATACAGTAGGCTGGCATTTGACAGTGTTTAATTTGTTTGCATGAATGAGTGCTTCACAGACTTCCAGTACAAAATGATTTCAAAAACTCATGTCTAAGTAGAGATGTGGGACTCCACACCAAAAAAGACCCCATATTTGAATTAATCTTAGAATAGGATAAACAACAGAGTGCAATATGCTGAACAAATATACTGCCATCAGGCCAAAAGATAATCCATGTTCAGTAGAAGGAATAGCCACATTTGATTTCAACTTCTGACAAAAAATATCTCTTTTCTGATAGACATTTCTTTTTCTTAAAGTCATCTTCTAGTGACTGCAACACACATGTACTGCTTGAGGGAGATTCCCTCCAGAAAGGGATTTGCTTACATACAGTCTCGCCAGGCGCTAAGGTCCGTCGTTAAAATTACTTCCAAGAAAAAACATCCTGAATTGATAACCTTTAAGTATGGAAATACCACCACTTCAGGCATAGAGATTCTAGCAATTGAGAGGTAAGGTTGTGGTTTGCTTGGAATTCTTCCATACATGACTTATCAATCATTTACAGTGTTATTTCTTCTAAGTTCAAATATAGCATTTGCATAATCTTGGACCAGTTAAATCCTAACAGCAATAGCTCAGCATTTGATTAGAACACACCAAATTGCTGAAACGGGATGAAAAATTAAATATGACATTCTAGATTGTGCTTGGTGTAGAATTGTCACTAAAGAATTTACACTCTGTATAAGATCTTTTGTGACAGTTGTCTGATCTGGAGCATCCAATAGTCAAGTGAAACATTCTAATCTCTTTTGACTGTTAACCTAATTAGCTTTCTGGTAATTTTCCACTCTCTATAACTTACCATGCGATTCCCAGTGTGAAATAGTGGACAGAGTGCTGGACTAGGACTCTGGAAAAACAGGGTTCAAATCCCCACTTGACCATGGAAATGTACTGGGGCAGTGGAACTGGTAAAAGTGCTCCTTAAACATCTCACTTACCTTGAAAGCCCAATTACGGTTGCTATAAGTCAGTTCCAACTTGACAGTACAGAACTCTCATTATTATTATTATTATTATTATTATTATTATTATTATTATTATTATTATTATTATTATTATTATTATTATTATTATTATTATTATTATTATTATTATTATTATTATTATTATTATTGCTACTGCTGCTGCTACTACTGCTACTACTACTACTACTACTACTACTACTACTACTATTACTATAGATTTTACATCAGGGGCAGGGGATATATTCAGAAAATTTTCACTGCATCAGACATAGCCAGCAATGATGGATCTTGGGAAATGAAGTCCAGTTCTATATGGAGAGCCATCCATTTCCCATCCCTGCTTCACATGATTCCTTAGCCATATGAAATGAGTGTATCTGTCTCTGTTGGTCCTTCTCAATATCTCAGCCACCTTAGATACTGTCAACCACGGTATCCTCCTGGGGAGGCTTTCCGAGCTGGGAATCGGTGGTTTGGCATTACCCTGGCTCCAGTCCTTCTTGGAGGACCATCCCCAGAGAGTACAGCTTGGGGAGAGGGTATCGGCTCCGTGGAATCTCAATTTTGGGGTTCCGCAGGGCTCATGTATCTCCCCAATGCTGTTTAATATCTACATGAGGCCGCTGGGTCAGGTCATCAGGGGGTGTGGGGCTTCGTGTCATCAGTACAATGATGACACCCAGCTCTACATCTCCTTTTTGCCTACAACAGTTGGTGCCATTCCATCCCTGGATGCCTTACTGAGATGGATGCAGGCGCGAATGGTCTGAGGCTGAACCTGGGCAAGACAGAAGTCTTAAGGGTAGATGGTCCAGACATTGGTGGTTTGGGGAAATCCCTCACTTTTTTCGGGGGGGGGGGTTGACTCTCACCACGAAGACTGATGTTCACAGCTTGGAGTTCCATCTTGATCTGGCGCTTACCATGGAAACTCAGGTAGCGTCAGTAGTCCACACTGCGTACTTCCATCTTCAGTGGGTTGCCCAGCTGTGTCCCTATCTTGATGTCGGGGCTCTCACCACTCTGGGCCATGCGCTTGTAGTCTTGAGATTAGACTACTGTAATGTGCTCTATGTGGGGCTGCCTTTGAGACTGATGCAGAAGCTTCAGATGATGCAGAATGCGGCAGCCAGACTTCTTACTAGGGTGAGAAAACATCAACATATCTCCCCCACTCTGGCGGCCTTGCATTGGCTACTTGTTCATTTCCGCATTGATTTCAAAGTATTAATAATGACATTAAAAACCCTAAACGGTTTAGGACCTCAATATCTGGCAGAATGCCTTCTCCCACATAGATCTACCTGTATCACTTGCTATAGCCACCTGTATCACTTGCTATTTATTTAAATAAATAAATAAATAAATCTTGTCTCCTTTGATTGTGCAGTGGGCTGGACCCAAAAAAACTGATCGTGAAGGAGATTGCTCTAAGTACTGTTATAATAGTGCTGGCACAAATTCTTGTGTAAACCAAAACTCTTTGACTTCAGTCTAGATGGGCAGGGTAAAAATTAAATAAATAAATAAATTTACACAACTATGCACTAAGTCCAACTATTAGCAGCAACTACAGTGAATTAAATAGGAAAGTAATCACTTAAGTAAGTTCCACTGATCTACTGGTTCTTATGTTGGGGTTAATAGCTGTACAAATTCATTCCTTTCTCTCACAAAATTCATGGGAGTTCTTTTTGATTTTAACATGCAAGCTTCAAATTAAGATTAATTTGTTTATATAAATAAGCCTTAGACTATAATTCTGTTCCCTTAATTGAGCATGTATATCTGAGTAGATAAGAATAAGACTGTGTTGCCAGATCTTATGGAACAATACTTTAAAATATTTGTATCCTTAACATACACATTGTTTGATTAATAGTATGAATTATTCAACATATCAACAAATTATCTTGTATTTTTCATTTTTAAGGTACTTGATTCCAAATGCAGGTGATGCTACCAAAGCCATAAAACAACAGATTATGAAAGTTCTGGATGCCCTGGAAAGCTAATAAGAAAAATCAGTTTCCATATGGTTTCAGCAAATTGACAGATACTACAGATGGACATACAGTGACTGCGTTCCTGATGAATACTAACCTAAAAGGATATTTCAGTTTACTGATGGGAGTGCCTAGATAAGCAGGTTTTAAGTTGGGGGTAAATTATACATTTTGAACAGATTTTTAAGTATTTTTCTTTAACCTGCTTGGATTTTGCAAAAGTTTATTGTAAAGGTCAGTTATTTTTAACATAGCTTTAGAGGAGCTGACCTGTTCTTAAGACCACAACCTGACACACAGATTTTTCTCAAGAATTATGCTGAAGCTGCAGTGTTTCTGGGGAAATGTTTCAAGAATATAGATCTTCTATTAAAGATGGGAAAGTAGGTGATATTTTTAAAAGCCCTAAGCACTGAATATTTGGTTTGAGTGGTTAAGTGTCATATCGAGGAATGACACAATATTTATCACACGAGGTAAGAGTTGTTTTCCTCTTTTTAAAAAATGGAAGCCAACCAAAAATTCTGTAGTCCACCAAAATGGAAAGTGGGACCGTGTATACTGCTCTGTGTAAGTGATATTTAAAATCTTCTATGCACTATCAGGTTTTTAAAAGTGATTCAGTTACTAAACTTGAAATACTAAACTGTATACAGTAATGAAGAGTTTACACTCACAAGTTTATGGTTTGGATAGCCAGGAAAGCTACTGTTATCTTGGCCCAAGATCGACTAGACAGCAAGTAGAAATTACAGTTCTCGCTCCAATGACGCAGTATAAGAGTGGACTGCGATGATGGGAACATAACCTTAATCTGTAAGGTATCATTTTCTAAAACGGGCAGAGGCTGAAGCTGTACTACATGCAAGTAAAACAAGGTGAACATTTTCTCTCCAACAGATCTCTTCTTTGAGATCTGCTGGTTAATTTTTTAGTGTCTTCAATTGTTGGGAATTAAAAGATGTTGCTGCAAAACTGGATCTTTCACATGTTAACCATGAGGGACATGAATGCACTTATTAATCCTGAAGCAAGCTGTCTACATGCTGTCATAAAAGCCTCCATGACTATGGAATAATACTTTGACAGTTTTTAATGTGCTGTTAAAAAAAAAAAGACATCTGCAGGTCTATAAGGTACCAACATGTTCTTAGTAAGAGTCAAGTAAAAGCACCTTAATTCTGAAACTATCTCTGAGTTTTTTAAAAAAATATCTAAACAAACACTATTAACAAATATTCAAAGATGAATTGCATGAACTGCACTTCTGCCAATGCTCTTATGTATAGTTCTGCTCCAGAGCTGTTGTATTATTATTCTTTCTTCTGACCCCCTTTACAAACAAAATTGAAGGGCCTTCATTGTGCCTATGTCAGCAATGAGATTTTTTTCATAAAGTTAATGTAAAGATGTTTGTTGTAACTGTTTATAATCTGCCATTGTAAATAAATCAATACTATTTGAGCACAAGTTGTTTGGACAAAAGGATGTTCTGGCTAATTACGATTTCTGGGGGTTTAAATGTTTCCATAACATCTTGTAATGCATTTAATTCCAATAGTGAAGTCAACAAAGGCAGAATGTACAGAAAGCACTCTAGATATGCTGGACTATCAGTGCTGAGGCCAAACATATGATACTCAAACATCTTCAAAGCATTATAAGATTTTAATACCCTTTGGTAATTTGCAACTATGGTGGTCCATCATAGTTGACATTTATCCCTGAAAGGGTTAACTCTGGTGTAAGAGAAGATAGCCTTTTCAATCATCTGCGTATAAGAGGGGGGAGTTATATCATTGTTTCATCATGTGGAGGTAAGCAGAGAAAAATTATTCCAAGCAACATCAGCTTGCTTATTATCTAGTTGCTTCTATGTACACAAGTGCAAAACTTAATAATTCAGAAAGTATTGAAAACATTCTTACAGCTATGAAAAAAGTTGTAGGTAGAAATACTTAAATTATGTAGGAATTTCCAGTAAAAGCAGACTAGAGTTCTTAAAATGAAAGTTTATGACAGTAGAATATATTGCTTACCATTTTAGCATATTCAGACACACATATGGAAAACGATTCTCTTAGTGCTCACCCAGGCTATGGAGGAAAATCCATACCTCCATGTTGCTGCTGCTTCATGTTGCCTAATGGTTTCTTATGCCTACCTCTTTTGCCTACATTGCACTGGCCCTTTTATAGGAACAAGATGTTTATAGTATATTCCACAAATGTTTGTTGACATTTCATTCTCCTAACCTGCAGCCTGCATAGGAAGTAACAAAATCCAATAACCTCTGCTACGTTAGCAAAAATCACTGATAGGGAAATTTTAAGTAAATCTGATTGTTGATTGAAGTCCACTAAAGTAGCAGATTCTGTTGACTTAACATTTTAGCAATCTAAAGTCCATTGAAATTTGGTGATACTTTTACATCCTACAAAAAAATAATGGATTTGCATAGGGAATTGTTTAATTACTCTGCAGTGACCTCTCATTGGCATTCAGTACCTTACTACTTATAGTCGCAAGTTGAGATGGACATGAACCTCAGTTCAGAGGTTTGTGGCAGTTCCCTTCCCTCACCCCCCCTTCCCTCACCCCCCCTGGCCGTTGATCCACTCACCAGCTGGGCCATGCTCCTCTCCTCTTTGGCTGTTCAACCAATTCCTGGCAGGAGAATGGGGCTGCCTGCCCTGCCTCCTTCTCTGAGTGGGCAATCAGCCAAGGAGGTGGAGCAAAGAAGCTTGTGCTCCTGCCAGAGAGTGGTTGAACAGCCAAAGAGGAGCAGGAGAGGAGTGCACACCACCTTGGGGGGGGGGGTTTCCAGCTAGGGAAGCAGAAGGAAATGTGCAGCACCTGTGGTACCATGTATATAAACTGGCATAAACATTTTTGCATATAAAATTAGCAAATTTGACAATCTAGCAGCAGTCTAGATTGAACTCTAAGAAGAAAAATTATTAAACTGAGACTTGTTTAAGTCTCTGAGGAGGATGCTAATGCTGGGGAAAGTTGAAGGGAGCAGGAAAAAGACAAGTTTGCTCCAGAAGGGAAATGATGACCTTGAATCTTCAAGAACTGGAAACTACTATTTCAGAGGATCACCATAAAGTTTTAAGTGACTTGCCAATATGTAACAAAACAAAATAAGGCACATACTGTAGAAGATGTTTTGGGGTTTGGAACCCAGACAGCCAGTCCTGTTCTTCCTTGCCGGTATTGGCTGTCGCCTTTGAGGATAAATTTTTGCACAGGGCTACAAATAGAGGAATATATGTGTTGCACAATTTGACACACAAAATAGGTGTAATCAGGTACTGCTTTTATTTCTTGAATAAGGGGAGCAGGGTTGACTGAGCAAGTAGGTCACTGCTTCCACTGTGATCCTGAGCTGCTGGTGAAGAGCTGCAAACAAATTTGACACACGATGACTTAGGCCAGTGTTCCTAGAGTCGGCGTTTTGACCACAACGGCACAAAGCTGAGTTCTGAATAAACAGGCCAGTTTCTAAGTTACCACAAGAGTTAGATGCTTTTGCTGCCAAAAGTTAACAGGGTTATCCACTGGAAACTTATGCATATTGTTTGAGGCTACTCATTCCCAGAGACAGTTAAGAAAAACTGCTTTTTTGGACTACAACTCCCATCCAGCATGGTGCTAGTGCATGGGAGCTTTCGTCCAAAAGAAGGCATTTTCCCAAAGGAGAAATTAGGGCAATACAATCACGTTTGAGAGATGAGGAATGCAATGGCGTCCTATTGAACAGAATAGCACTTTCGATGGAGGAAATAGAGTAAAAAGTAACGCTGCCTAAACAAAATCTGCCGGCAACTCAGCCCATCCTTCCCTTTAGCTCAACTGCTGCTGATAAGAACTACTCGTGGAAGTTTTTCAGGCCAAGCATCGACACTTGACCGCTTGCTCATTTCTCGAGGGGACTTGGGAAGAAAACCAAAACCAAAACCAAAACCCAGCAATACCGACGACAGAGAAAAATGTTGGTCTTTCGCTCGCTTCTTTTTCTGCTTTAGCTGCTTTTATTTGCCTGCTATTTATTTATTTAATTTATATCCCGCCTATCTGGTCTTGCGACCACTCCAGGCGGCTTCCAAACACATAAAAACAACATATAAATATAACAAAAAAATATTAGAGGCTCTGATCCTATAAAAACATAAACATCGGATGGACAGCAGGGGGGAACGAACCTCCCCGCTCACAGCAGCGCCTTCCTTTCCCGACCCAAGGCCATCTCGTGCTTTCCAGATGTTTTGACTACGACACCCAGAAGCCTTAGCCGATGGTCAGGAACGCCGGAAGGCGTGAGGCAAACCTTCGGAAGGTGCGCCGAGGTCTCCCCTCTTCCCCCTTTCCAATTCAGCTGGAAGGGGAGCCACGGACGGGATGCCAACCTGCCCGCTCCCTTCTCTGTCTCGTCCTCTCGTTCCAACCTGTCAGAGGGCCAAAGGCAAAAAAAAAACAACACGTGGTTTGGTTTTCGCTGTCACCACGACTACATTTCCCGGCGCCCTTTGCTCCCTTTGGGCATGCGCCTTGCTCCTCCCTGCCCAAGACTTCTTTTGTAGTTGGCAGGCGGCGAAGTTCCCTGCTATGCAACTCGCCAGGAGCGTCCTCATGGCCAGTGAGTCGCTGAACGGGCGCCCTTTGCGGTTAGAGGTTCTGTGAAAGGAAGATATGTAGGCGTAAAACAGGGGCTCACGCTTCTTCACCCAGCCTCCAATTGGTGTTGTTAGGTTTGGGGGGAATATTTACCGACTGGAGGGACAGGGGCGACTGTGCCTTCTCGATCCGCCGGAGCTAGGAGGGCTCAGTGGAGAGGAGCGCAGCTTGCCGGGGGCTTGGCACCCCCAGTGTGCCAGCCTGGAGCACGTGGGGATGATGGGGCGGCGGGCTGCCCTGGTACCTGTGCGGCCTTGGGCAAGTTGCACGGCGCTCCGGCACCACCAGAAGGAAGGACGAGAAAACGGTGTGCTGTATTTCGTACCTAGAAAACTCTGGAAGGATCCTCTTAAATTGGAAGCCACTTGATGACACTTCATTATTACTTGATCCTTTGAAACGACTCCAGAGTCCCAGTCCCAGTCCTGTGCATGGTTACTGTCACATAAGCCCCACTGACCTTTGGTGTCTATTGCTCCAAAGTAAATCTGCAAGAGATTTGCATCTTGAGCCACTCGTTCCCCTTCAGAGGAAATACTTTCTAGTAGATTTGCGGGTAGAGTGGAGTGAATTTTAAAAAGAATGTTTTTAAGAGATTGCAGTGCGATTCACCTGTATCTTTTCACGACCCACAGGTATTCTGTGTGCTTCGGAAGTTCTGCGTTTCCTTGTCACTGTATTTGAGTTAACAGTGGATTTCTCGGTGTTTCTGTTTCTCTCTTCAGTGGTGAGGCCAGCTGCGCGGAGTAGTTTCTTCCACCAGCTGATTTTGTCAGACCATGATTTTCTATCTATTGTGTTTTATTCCAGTGGTGGGTCTTTTTGCCTCAAGCACCTTAGTTTTAGGTTCTCTGCACAGATGTGGGTGGGTGACTTTATTCAAGGCTGAGTCTCTCCACCTAACCTCAGCTAAAATACTTTGTTCAAATAACAGGTTTTCCTTTGTGCTTCAGGTATTTAGCAATGGTAATGAAGAAATCCAGCTCAAAATAAATTGACCTTTGGAGTGACCAGTACAACATTTTGAAGGGCTCTGCTGTGCCTTGCATTGTAGATTTGGGCTGCTCTGAAATGCCTTTTAATGGTTAATTTGTCCCGATTCCTCTTTTAGGCTTCAGTTCTAAATCAGCACACAGTGAGATTTAATGCTGGTGACTAAACACGGGTAGGAATGTGTTTTCATAAAGCCTTTTAGACATTTGTGAGTTGTGTACTGTATGCTTGACAAAATGTAAACACAAAATTAAATCAGTCTTTCACTTTGTGTGTATGAAATCATAAGCACACCCTCCTGTCTGGAATGGGAATCAGTTGAATCCCTCCAGACTCAGATTTTGATCCAGATTGGGTACAATGTATTTATTCTAGAGTAAGAAAAAAGATGGCCTTCCTTTGTCCTTCTTTTCTGAAGAACATCTGTTCTTGACAGACTCTCTCAGTTGCTTGACTATGTTCTGTGCAGAACTCGGAGCAATACTGGTACAATACCAGGGCTTCTGTTTCCTTTCAGATGGATCCTCTTTTTTCTCTTTCCATATTTCTCTTTTAGATTTTCGTATAGCACTCATCCAGCTCCATGTATCTGCTGTCAAAACGGAGAATCTTAACCGCGCCTGTGGCTTTGTGAGGACTGCAGCAAAACAAGGAGCAAACATTGTGGTTCTGCCAGTGAGTCTTTGCCAATATTTTCTCCACCTATTAACCTCACAAAGCCATCAAACATTTGCACGGTGTTTCAGTCACATGCTTTGTATTCCGGTCTTTCTCTCTAATGCAGTTAGGTTTTTACAAGCAGGTTTGAAATATTTAAATTATAGTCACATATTAGGTTGTCCTTTGATGTTTTGTTTTGTTTGAATGCTCATATCTTTTCTTAAATAGATTTCTTGGGGCAGCAGACAGTCGACCTACTGTTTTAAATGCAGAAGGCAACACATGTGAAGTATACTACATAAAACAAAGGGAAAAAAGCAGTTCCCTAAACAAAGGACAAGAAGCCATAGCAAATATAAGAATAGCTTAAATGTTGCAATAAAATAGCCTCATAGGCATGGATGAAGAAAAAAAGATGTCAACGAATGCTAAAAAGACAGTAATGAAGGTGCCAGGCAAGCTTTTCTGGGAGACCATTCTGAAGCCAGAGGATTACGATGAAAAAAGGCTATTTGCAACAGGTCTTTTTCCTCACCTTTTCCTAACAGCACAGACCTCCAGGTGTAACAAAGGGTCATCTAGGCCAATGCTGTCTATGTGGACTGGCACCTCAGGATGAGGTGGGTGAGCCTTTAAAATTGGAACATCTTTGCTGGTGATCACACCACTGGCAGTCTGGTGCAATTGTAAAGGCTTCCTCCCCCCATCTTGAAGCACCCAAAAGCTTCCTCGGGGCAAAAGGATTCCCTAGGAACCTTCTAATCTTGAAAGGGGATGGGTATAGAAAGTTTTAAATGAAAATAATAATTAATGGCGCCAGGTGATATCATCACTATGCATATGGTGTAGGTCTCCTAGCTGGATTTCAGCCAGTGAAACATAACCAGCCCAGAGACAACAATATCTGTGTCATCTTAACCAGATTCCTTTTGAACCCCCCTTTCCCACTCCTTGTGTTGCTTTGCATGTTATAGTAAGCCAGGGTTCTGGGACAGGCAGAATGGACAAACAGTTACCAACAATTTGTTTATCATGATGTCCAAGACTATCATTTTAGCTCGTTTGTCCCCTGACATGCCAGCACCATAAAACGGTAACAAACTGGTTCTTTTCTGACCACGCTTATTTACTTATTCATTCCTCCATAACCAGTCAGGCCATACACATAAACAGGCATGAAAACCACTCTTAAAATGTGGCAGTTAACATTTAACATACAAGTAGGAACAATCAGCAAAATAATAAAATAATGATTCTTAAACAAGAATCAAGTACTGTAGTACAGTTGACATGCAGAGATTGTGAAGCAGGGAACAAATTCCATCTTTCCATAGCATGTTTAACAATTTGGCAGTCCTGTAGGATATGTAATAGTCTGTGCCAACTAGCTAAAATAAACTGTACTTAGAGGAGAATTGTTTCTTTTCTTGACCTGTTAAACAAGTAAACCCTAGATTATTTAGCTACAATCTGTGATTGCCCAGTGCCTTTGTGCAGTAGTAAAATAATTCTGGTATATGGCATCATCTGAATTTACCGTGTAAGTAAGGAGATTTTGAAGAGAATCAAATTAATGAATTGTTGTGGTGTAGCTGTCAGACTAAGGTTACATGTCTTTTTAACTTTATGTCCTTAGTCTCTTTCCTTTTTTTTGTTGTTCTTACTATTATTTATCTCATATTGCAGTGTGATTTTTTTAAAAAACCCAACAACTTAATAATATGTTGCTTTGCACCACACAATATCCATTTACTGTAGTGCTAAAGTTTTTTTCAATTGCTTCCTGTCATTCTTGCTGCAGAACTTTCCTGCCTGTGTTGGTTATTAACCTTCTGCTGCAGCCTATGTGACTCAACAGTGCAAAGTTCTTGACAATTCAGCCATAACATTTTAAGTGGGGGGAAATGACTTCTGCCCCAACACTGGGACCTCTTGGGTTGCATAAATCTTCCACTGCTATGAGCTGTACAAGCAAAGCATGCAGATAAAGAAGACCAGCGTTGCTTATCCTTCTGTGAGATGCCTAGATTAATTGGAGAGAGCTATGCTTCCTATATGCATGTCAACCAAGCATTTCACAAAAACGTAAAGGTTGGAGAAGATGGACACGCTGGGCTAGTCAGCAAATCTTTCCTAATGAGGCTTTCCCTCATTTTTCATGGAACTTTAGTGTCCCACTTTCATTTCCAGCTCTTCCTTACCTTCCCATAACTTTTTCTGGTTTCCACACCTTTCCTCCAAAAGTATGTTAAGAAGGAAAGGAGAATAATTGCATTACATATTCTGATTGTTAGTACCAGGAGTGCATTTCTGCCTTCCTTGTGTAAAAATTTAGAATAGCTATTCTACACAATGTTTGCTTCCACACTAGAACTGCAAACAGAAGCTAGGGCTTCATTATATATTCTGGAATGGAAATGACAGAAGGGAAAAGGAAAGAAGTGAAGTGGTAGGTAGAGATATAAACTTTTTTAAAAATTCCATTTTTTTCTGGAAAAAAATTCACCCCATTTTTTTCTGGAAAATAATGGATTTTTTTTTTAAAAAATTACATCTCTAGTGGTAGGTGAACATTTCTTAAAAGTGGCATAATTTGACAGCTCCACAGGCTGTGAAAGTGACTATAATTTCACATTCTGCCCAGATTGTGTTTGTTCATGTCCTGATCTCAAGGCTAGATCATTATAATGCAGCCTCTTGACCTTTGTGAGGGAAAGGATCACTTGCTAACATTGTGTGTCGAACCCAGCGTTGGTATTACTGTCACTTTGATCGAAAGAGGAAGAACGGCTTGGAAGTTTGATTCCCACTGTGCCTCCATAAGCCCAAGAGGTCCAAGAGGAATACTTTTTTTAAAAAAAGCTGTAGCTGGCCATATTTTGTTAGGTCATGATGTGTTACAGGGACATCAATTTCATTCTGTTCCCAATTCTAGGAATGCTTCAATTCTCCCTATGGGACAAAATATTTTCCAGAGTATGCAGAGAAAATTCCCGGAGACTCAACACAGAGGCTCTCAAATATCGCCAAGGAGTGTGGCATATATCTCATAGGAGGTAAAACTGCTTACGTATATCAGTCCCCCTGACACCCTCTAGGCATCGTCTGTATTTAAGAACTATACTGGATTATAGTGATGATTACATTTGAATAGCTGGCAAAGTAATTCCATTTCTTCTTTCTACTTAATGAAAGGTTCTGTCCCAGAAGAGGATGCTGGGAAGCTGTATAACACATGTACAGTTTTCAGTCCGGATGGTACAATGATAGCCAAGCACAGAAAGGTAAAGATAAATAAATTGATTGGTTTAGCTAGCTTGTGTTCACCCTTCGGGCTTCATTCAGACTCTTCTGCTTTGACTGTATCATAGCTTTCTAGCTCCATTAAATCTGGTTACTCTGTGAAACCAACATTTAAAAAAATGTTTCTGGGTTTTCTTGTTCTCCTTCCCCTCTTCTCTTTTGCTTTTCTGTGACATCTTGTTTGATAGTAAGGCTGCTATTCCTTTGTTTTTGCAGAAGGGCATGCTATTCCAGGTAAGCCACAGAACTGCACCAGATTTTGGCCATAGACTGTTAAGTATCTTTTTAGAGCCATCTCTAATGTGTAAAGAGCATGAGCATGGTCAATGTATCTGATGCAGCATAATTTCTAAGCCCTGTCTTTGTTTTGAAAACAGATTCACTTGTTTGACATTGATGTTCCTGGAAAAATCCGGTTTCAAGAATCAGAAACGCTGTGTCCTGGTGACTCGTTCTCTGTGTTTGATACTTGTACGTAAAAGATCTGCATTTTATCTGTAACCAATAAACTTAAGAGATGCCATCTCATAGCATGACTTAGCTCATGAAAAGGAAAACAGTGTAGATATGTGTTGATTCTCTTGTTTATATTCAGTTCTGCGAAGGGCACTGTAACAGTGTACATACTCAGCACCTAGAGAGGAATGCACGAACATCTTGATTACCCTCCGATAGGGAGACTAGTCTTTCGCAGAGAACCTCTCCCATTTGTGGGGAATCTTCATGTGAGTTGAAACGTTTCATCTCATATGCATCATAGGGGGAGTTAGAACTAGCCCACTCACCCTTTTCCATGTCTTGCAAGAATGCACTTCTAAATGGCTAAATAGAGCTCATTTTTATAATTTTTGGTTACATGAAAAGACAGCTGTTGTTAAGAATGAAAAAAAACTGTTCTGGATCAGACTAAAGGTCTCTGTAGTCCCTCATCCTGATTCTGAAGTGGAAGATCAGATGTCTTTGAGAAGGCTGCAAGGAGAACAGGAGTAAAACTGCACTTTTGTGCGTGTCTTCTCCCACAACTGGTATTCAGAGGCATAGCCCCTCTGGTACTGGAGGTAATTTTAGGATGCATGGAAAAGTAGCCATCCCTGAATTCATCTAGCCACCCTTAAAGGCTGACAGCCTGCAATACAGAATTTTGCCATTTAACTCTGTGTGCTATGAATAAATACTTCCTTTTATCGATCCTTTATTTTTCACTCTTTTTCTCTCTGTTGCGCATCATCATCTGTATTTTCTTAATGAACCTTTCATTAAATTTGGAGGGATCCTCTTGCCCTCCTTTGTTATAAACCCCCTAAATTATTTGATGTCATAAGCAGACTTCGGCCACTTCATTTCCTGCCCTCAACACTATACCATTTATGAACAAGTGAAATAGCACCAGTTCCGATAAAGATCCTTGAGAGACCCTATCATCTATATCCCCCATTGAAATGTGAAATTGAATTATAATGTACTGTCATATTTTCACTCTTGTGGCTTGAGGACACAGAGGGAGTTCAGAATCCAGAGTTTGTGCTGGTGTTATAGTATATTTTTTATGGGATTTTTCTAAGCCTTAAAAAAAGGAAATATTTATTCATTTATAAAGAGTGTCTTATGTATTAATGAATTGTTTTGTGGTTTAGCTCAGACTTGTTCTTATATACATATGTTTATAAATCAGGACTTCCTCCTTCCTAGTAAAAAATTGTTGTATACTAATTTCTCAACATTGAACTTACATCATGTCAATTTGTTTTTGTTTATGGGCAGCATGTTGCAAAATAGGGCTTGGGATCTGCTATGACATTCGTTTTGCTGAGCTTGCTCAAATCTACACCCAGAAAGGTAAGCACGTAGCTGCTGATGTGCTTGTGGGGTGGGGTATGGGGTATCATCTCCCCATGGCTGGAACCTACCCATTCCTTGTGTGTCTGTATTAGAAGCACTTGAACTTGCCACCATATAGCCAAGGCCTGCTACAAAATATGGTTCCTTGAGTAAACGAGCATTCTGTACCACCACACTGGCTCAGACATTTAGTGCGTGAGGCTTCACTGTGAAAACCCTGTGCAATATGGTTGACAGCAACCTGAAAAAGACATTAAACTTTTCCTATTTTAGAAAGAGTTTGGAGCCACATGCTATTCTCAAAATTGCAATAAAAATATACGAGATATTGAAAGCAGAAGATAAGCAGAAAAAAGATAAAAGACAAACAGAAACCAGAAAGGTCAGCTAAAGGAAGAAAAGGATCTGAAAATTTTTAATAGCAAATATATGTACTCAAAAGTTAGCAGGAAAAGACAGGTAGGCCTTTGGCCACTGTTTAATGAGAATTAGCCCTTTAATAATGGATGTTGTACTTTCTTTTATTATACTGTTAGGTGGCTTATAAATTCAGTGCTTGTTTTATATGATAATTTATTTAATAGTGGCCAGATTCCTACTAGTGTTGGTAATTCTATGGCTAATTATGAAGTAACTGATCGCCTGCCCAGTTGCAAAACCAGGATGTGCCCAACCACCTCATCAGTGAGCCGCAATTAGTTGCAGCAAATTACACAAACCTTAATAATTGTGTGCCATCACATTGGTTCAGACTTACAGCAACCCTTTCAGGGTTTTCCAGGAAGAGAGTACTGTACTCCGAAGTGGTTTACCATTGCCTTCTTCTGGAGTCAACCTGGGACTGTGCCGATGGCCCATGTCCACACAGGCTAGCGGTTCTAAGATGCACGCTGGGGAATTGAACTCTCATCTTGTGGCTCTGCAGGTAGATACCTAAACCACTGAACTATTCAGCTGTGAACACAAATAAGATTCCTGCCAATATTTTAATTCAGTACTTTCTTGTGTATGTTTTCAAAATTCATGTTGTAAGCCATGTTGAGTCTTGCAAGGTAGGATATAATTAAGACAGGATATAATTAATTCATTAAAGAAATAAGAGATTTGTGTAGCTGCTTTTTTCATCACCATGCCTTGTCCCTTTTGAGAATATGAACCATTTTTGCCATTGTATCCTTCCATTTGAGCCAGGTTGCCAGCTCCTTGTGTATCCAGGGGCATTTAACTTGACAACCGGACCAGCCCACTGGGAACTGCTACAAAGAGCACGGTAAGAAGTAGCCAACTATTCCTCCCCCAAAACGTATGTACAAAAAGGATTTGAGAAAATAACTTATTACATCACTTGTTGGTTTGGAGTAAAAAAAAAAAGCAAGTTAGAAATGTTGCAATCAGTGTGGAAAAAACAACCCTGTTATGCCTCCCTTTTTGTGTTTATTAATTGGAGTCCTAACTGAACCAGAAATGTTGTAATATCTCTAACATAGTGAATTCGCAATGGAACTCCTGAGCTTCAGAGATCCATATGCCACATGTTACTAGTTCACAGTTCAGATTTATATATGAAAATAGTTATGGGTGTGATTTCTCCATATGCAAAATAGAAGATGGAAAATCCATAGGACTCAGTGATACAATGGTTAAAGCGTCCAACTAGTATGCAAGAGATTGGGGTTCAAATCCCCACTCACCCATGAAATGTACTGGTTCCCTTAGGTAAGATGCACTCACTGAGCCTAAACCTACCTCACAGGGTTTTTGGGAAGATAAAAGTGAGGAAGACAACCACATAAAAGACCATAAGCTCACTGGAAAAACTGTGACATAAATTGTAACAAACAACAAAATAAACTGAGAGGCAGGGAAGGATTAGCATGCGGCCCTCCAGCTGTTGTTATGTTGCAGCTCCTGTCATCCTTCATTGTTGGTTTTGCCAAAGAATGGGCGTTTCAGGGCCCCAAATTCTGTATTTGTGCTAAAAAAGCTGATTCATTCCAATTGCCTCTTGGTTTCTCAGACCATTTTAATATTTATACAGTGTATTCAGCCTTATGTTTTAACTTCCCATTCCATTTTTGTTCAGAGCTGTCGATAATCAAGTCTATGTGGCAACTGCCTCTCCTGCTCGGGATGAGAAGGCATCTTATGTCGCTTGGGGACATAGCACTGTAGTCAATCCATGGTGAGTGGGCAATTAAGGTCTTGTAATGCAGTAGTATGGCCAGATAAACACAAAATAATTAGAACCTAAATTAGAACCCAATTAGAACCTAAAAAGATTGAGCAAAAAAGGAACTTTCCTATTAGCTGCTGAATCCTGGCCAATAAAAGCCAAGCAGCTTGGGGCAATGAGATTGTGTATAAGTTGAAATGTGGTTTTTGATGTGTCTCCATGGAAATGGCATGAGTTTTCAGGAAGGCACCACAGCTGCTAAGCAGCTGCCAAGGATGCTACTTTCTCTGTGACTTGGGTGATGTAAGGACGAGGCAGCCTGGAGGGGCACACTCTTGCTTCAAAGATCATGGTTTACAACTTTAATTGAAAAATTGGCAGCAAATGTATGTAGGCATGTGGTTCTCTTTCATCATTCACTTGGTAGTTGAGAAAACCCTGAGTTTGGCCCAAGAGTTTTCATGGCACATTTTTGTTTGCGGAGTGAAATTAGTGGATTTAGTCCTCTAACAAACCAGTGGTTAGTGCACCTCTGGAAAATCATCCCATTCAGATTTCTTCTAAAGGAAAATACAAAAGGTAGCATTTCCTGCTTCATGCAGGAATCCAAGACAAAGTAGATCTGACAGAGGGTTATCCAGTTTTCTCTTGAATGCCTCCAGTGTTGGAGGGCTCACCACCTGCCAAGATATAGAATCATACAGCAGAGTTGAGCTGTGAATTTCCTTCCATGAAACATAATTCTGGGCATGAATTTAGTCAGATTTAAAAGGTGACTAGCTAACTTCTCAGATACAAACTGTCGTCCTTCGCACACCAGCGTCATTTCCTTTAATTTTGTCAAGGAGAGCAATCTTATTTTAACTGCTACCTTCAAATGTTAGTTCACTGGAAAACGAATTGCAGCAATACAGTATACTTTAGGGATCTATTATGCTTGTACTCCAATTTCACAGTAAAAGCGTTCTTAGAACTGCCTTTACACGAGACAGAGAGGGATTCAGAATGATTAGTCCCTAATGCTAGCAAAACCGGGTCCTCTAATTTTGCCCTAGGCGACTTCTCACTCCTTCACCCAAGTCTGTCTCGATTTTATATAAACAATCTGGAAGGTCTGCTCTTCCTCTTTTTACTTTAGGACCCTCTTTTGGTAATATGGTAATGTGGCCAGATCAAAACAATCTTAGTTCAAAAATATCAAATTTACTATAGTAGCTTGGTCTATACAAGGAGACAGCTTACAGACAATTTGACTTTTTATATTTTATTACAAAAGATATCATTTCAACAAGCTTATTTTAACGTTATTCAGTATTTCCAAAATAACCCCCAGCCTTAGCCACCAGACATTTCCTCTATAAAGTGAAAACAATAAAATGTCTAACTAGATCTTAAATAAGCATTCTTACGCAATCCTTTTGATTAAAGTTCTGTCGGCTGCATTTCGCTCGGTGTTGTCTCTCTCCCTTCTCCGTCCTTCTCCTCCTTCTCTTCCATCTTCCTTAAATTAAGAAGTTATGTCCTTGTCCATCGAGGAGTTGAGATAAGATAAGGTCAGCTTGCTCTTCTTAACTCTTTTTTTTTCTTTAGCTGGAGAAGAACTGACCTTGTACATTTTCTCTCTCTAATTAGCACCTGGACATAAGCAGATCTCTAGCTTTTTCGTTGCAGCTCTGAACTAAATCCTATAAAATACAACACTATTCTATTTTTATAATCAAATCCATGACACGCCCCCCCTTAAAGATACAAAATATAGGACTATTAAAGTTCTTATTTTGTTACTAACTTAACATTTGATTATGCAAGTGACTATTTACAATATCACATGTGTATATACAGTTATCTTAATTACTCAGTTTCATTATCAGCGTACATTCGTGAAAGACTATCTGCAAGAATATTTAATTTTCCCGGAATATGTTGTATTTCAAAATCAAAGTCTTGCAGGGATAGACTCCATCTTAGCAATCTCTGGTTGTGAGATTTGATTTTTTGTAACCAAACCAAAGCTCGGTGATCAGTTTGCAGAGTGAATTTGCGCCCCCATAAATAAGGTCTTAATAGATTTAATGCCCAGACAACAGAAAGTGCCTCCTTTTCCGGTACGGCATAATGTTTTTCTCGTTCTAAGAGTTTTCTGGAGAAGTAGGAAATAGGATACAGGTTCCCATCTTCTCCTTGTTGTAATAATACTGCTCCGAGACCCAATTCTGAGGCGTCTGTTTGTAAAACAAAAGACTTGTTAAAATCAGGTGATTTTAGAATAGGGGCATTGATGGCTTTGGTCTTTAATGCATCAAAAGCATTTTGACATTCAGGGGTCCATTTTACCTTGACAGGCTGCCTTTTCTTAGTTAGCTCCGTCAAAGGCGTAGCCAAATGACTAAAATTGGGTATGAATTTTCGGTAATAACCAATTAAACCTAAGAATGATCGCACTTGTTTCTTTGTTTTAGGTATAGGCCAATCATTTATAGCTTGTATTTTCACTTGCAGGGGTTGAATTTCTCCCTGCCCAATTAAGTGACCTAAATACATAACTTTTCCTTTCATCCACTGACATTTACTCGCTTTGACTGTTAGCCCTGCTCGATGGATTCTTGCCAAAACAGTTTCAATATGAACCAAGTGTGAGTCAAAATCCGAACTGAAAATTGCAACATCATCGAGATAAGCACTAGCGAATGGTAACCCCTGTAACAGTTTATCAATCATTCTTTGAAAAGAAGCTCCTGCATTCTTTAATCCAAATGGTAAACGTCGGAATCTATAAGTTCCCACGTGAGTGATAAATGCGGTCTTATCACGAGACTCCTCTGCCAGATCGAGTTGCCAATATGCATTTTTGAGATCGATTATGCTGATGAACTTAGCCTGTGAAAGGCGTTCTATCAAGTCATCCATTCTAGGTAATGGGTATGGATCGGTAACTGTGACACTATTTAATTTCCGGTAATCTACGCAAAATCTCACCTCATCGAGGATCTCGCCTAGTGCGTTCTTTTTAGGGACCAGAACCACTGGCGATGCCCATGGGGAAAATGATTCTTCAATCACCCCCAAAGATAACATTTTTTTAATCTCCTCTTCAATTTGAGTGGCATGATTTCCAATTGCTCGGTATGGACTTGACCGAATTGGAGGGCTGGCTTCAGTATTAATTTCATGACTAATCATATTTGTATAACCAGGTTGGTCCGAAAAAACCGTTTGGTATTTTTCTAAAACTTGATAAAGTTTCTCTTTTTGGTCTGTGGTACCGGATAGAACAATATTATCAGACCAAGTACCCGCATTTTCTAATTCAGTTAGCATATCAACAGGTTCGCTTTCTGGTTGAAAACATGCCACATGACACTGATACACCATTGCCGATCTGTCTCTATACATTTTTAAACTATTTACATGATACATTATTGGTTTCTTGGATGAATTTAACATTTTCACAAGATAATTCACATTTCCCACTTTTTGTATGATTTCCCCTGGACCTTCCCAAACTACTTCCAATTTTGAAGGTCTGAGCGGGTTTAGTACAAGTACCATATCACCCACTGCAAACTCTCGGTGACGGGCCTTCTTGTCATGATAGTATTTTTGTTTTGTACAATCAGTCCGTTTCCCTGTTCTTTGACAGTAATCACAGGTACTAACGTAGTCCTTGACGGTTTTATAAATTCCGGGCCAATAAAAATGCTGCGAAATCCTACTTAACGTTTTTTGAATTCCAAGATGTCCGCTACTTGGACTATCATGGGCAAGTTGCAGAATTCTTTCTCTGTACTCTCTTGGAATGACTAGTTGTTGTACTGGTTCCGCCTGATCATTTGATTTGGGAAAATACTCTCGGTATAATAGTCCATTTTGTCCCCACAAAAAGGTTACTTTTTGTTGTACCGGTTGTACCGCGTAACTGTCGGCTTGAGACCTCAAAGAATCCAATGTAGGGTCTTCCATCTGTTTTCGTTTGAATTCCTCTGATCCCATTGGTACTAATAGATCCTCTGGTTCAGTTTTTATCTCAGTTGTACTATCCGTTTCATCTGCAAGGGGTTGATGTTGCGTTCCATGTCCATCTGATTGCTCCTCAGAGTTATCTTCAGTTGGGACTTGCTCTATTGCTTTGCTTCGCGCACGTGTCACTGCTTGTATGGAAGCTGATTTTAAAGTGTGTTGGTGGTTAAGAAATGCTAGATCGTTTCCCAATAAAAAATCAGGTTTACCTTCATGCACTAATAGATATTTTGCACCTTTCCAATCCTTGTAGCTTAAGTGCACATACACGAGTGGTAAGAATCGCTCGATTACTTCTCCTGATCCATATGTTTTCACTGGACATCTCAGGTTATTCAAAATTAGTGCCGGATCCACAAACTGTTTGTTAATCGATGAGATATCTGCAGCGGTATCCCGAGAGGCGTTTATGGTTAAATCTCCTGTAGAAAAATGTAGGGTTACCGGTTCCGAAAAACTTTTCAGTGACCAATATAACTGTTCTTCCGGTAGGATGCTACTAGGCTCTATAACTGAAAATTTCTCCCCTGAGGGTGTCTGCTGGTTTACTGTTGTAGAGATTTGAGCTACTTGTAAGCCCATTATCCTTGGCACAATCCTTGGCTCCGTTGCTTGCATTTCACTGGTTTCAGAAAAATTTGGCTTGACTCCTCCTTGTCGCTGGGGTGGCACATTCCTTAGTTGATTAACTTCATGTGGTTCTGTTGGTTGTTCTGGTATTTCTAGTGGTGTTGCACTGAGATAATCCACTTTAAGGGTCGTTGGCTTGAATTTCCGTGGAGTGGGTATGGGTGCCTTCTTGAATTTTCTTGGTGTGGGTAAGGGTGTCTGTCGGAATTTTCGTGGGGCAGGTAAGGGTGGTTTACCAACTTGCTTTCCGTCTTGGTTATCTGATATGGACAGTCTTGGACAATCTTTCTTTAAATGGGCTCCTCCACAATGGAAACAAGCCAAGGGTAAACTAATCTGGCTAGTACCCATGCTTCTTCGCTCTTCCGCTATTGACTGTCCTGGTTCTGGAACCACTGTTTTCTTGGCTTCATATTGGTTCTGCCTTCTAGGCACTTCTGGAATAGGCCTAACTCTGGGAGTAGGTTCAATCTTCTTAAAGGAAATTAATCCATCATCTTCCTGTTCACAAGTCAGGTTTCCACTATCCATGTTCCCTAAGGAACCTCTGGCCTGCTCTCTCTCAGCAGTTTTGCTCTGTAAAATCTGTAGTTTCAATTCATAGTATCTTCTTGCTTGAAGTTCATTTGCTGTGTGTGCATTCACCCATTGTTTCTGGCTCTCCATGAAGTCTGCCATCATCAGGGTAAGCTGTTCTTGCAACTTGAGACTTATATCCTTTGCATCTACTGGACTGCTGCTGGCCTCTGCTCCAGCTGTTCCCCTCTGCATGGTTATTTCTCCTGTTAGCAGGTCCTGCTGAGTTGGAACTTGTTCCGCCCCAGTGTACTGCTGTGTCCTTCTTGGCATTATTTTTGGTTTAACAACTTCAGGATTTGCTTCTATTAATCTTTGGGCATATTCTTCATCCTCTGGGTTATCTACTTCCCAGTGTTGCACTGCTTCCAAAATCTCCTTATCCACTGATACTTCAGGCAGTGAAAACCGACTGCTAAAAGCCATTTTTCCTTTTTTTTTCTCTCTCTCTCCCTGCAGTCTTGGCCGAAGCACGGGAGGAGCAATAAAACAATTAAACTGTCAGCTTTGACTAATCCTACTTTCCCTTCAGGAAATCCTTTTGGCTCTGGCTTGGGGTAGGAAATTTTCCTTTTTTTAATTTTATTTAATTACTTTTAAATTACTTTTATTATCCTGGCTGCTCCTTTTAGACTCCTGCTACACTCAAAACAATTTTGCCACTCTGTCACCTGAGTGAAACGAGCTGGCACTTTTTAAACAACACAATGCTTGTTCCTTAGAACTCTTAAGCCACTGGCAGAATCTCTCCTTGCATTACTTTAGCCTGAGCTTTCTGCATAGGAGTCTTCTCCAGTCACAATAATTTACAACCTTCCCTGCTTTGCTCTGAAGCTCACGCCAGAGAAGTTTCTCTTGTCCTTTATTCAGCAGTGTGTATCTGCTTACTCACACATCTGCCTTCATAAAACAATTACCAGCGCTAATTCAGCCCTTGAGCAAAGCGCAAACCAAATCCCATCTGCCACTATACTGTAAACACGGCACGTAAGGCTCAGATCCCAAGATGCCACCATGTGGTAAACACAGCACGTGAATAATATCCCACCTGCCACCATGTGGTAAAAGCGTTCCTTAGAACTGCCTTTACACGAGACAGAGAGGGATTCAGAATGATTAGTCCCTAATGCTAGCAAAACCGGGTCCTCTAATTTTGCCCTAGGCGACTTCTCACTCCTTCACCCAAGTCTGTCTCGATTTTATATAAACAATCTGGAAGGTCTGCTCTTCCTCTTTTTACTTTAGGACCCTCTTTTGGTAATATGGTAATGTGGCCAGATCAAAACAATCTTAGTTCAAAAATATCAAATTTACTATAGTAGCTTGGTCTATACAAGGAGACAGCTTACAGACAATTTGACTTTTTATATTTTATTACAAAAGATATCATTTCAACAAGCTTATTTTAACGTTATTCAGTATTTCCAAAATAACCCCCAGCCTTAGCCACCAGACATTTCCTCTATAAAGTGAAAACAATAAAATGTCTAACTAGATCTTAAATAAGCATTCTTACGCAATCCTTTTGATTAAAGTTCTGTCGGCTGCATTTCGCTCGGTGTTGTCTCTCTCCCTTCTCCGTCCTTCTCCTCCTTCTCTTCCATCTTCCTTAAATTAAGAAGTTATGTCCTTGTCCATCGAGGAGTTGAGATAAGATAAGGTCAGCTTGCTCTTCTTAACTCTTTTTTTTTTCTTTAGCTGGAGAAGAACTGACCTTGTACATTTTCTCTCTCTAATTAGCACCTGGACATAAGCAGATCTCTAGCTTTTTCGTTGCAGCTCTGAACTAAATCCTATAAAATACAACACTATTCTATTTTTATAATCAAATCCATGACAGTATGTATACACCAGCTTTTCTGTTCAGGAGGGCAATATCTTTGCTAATTTTTAGAGCTACATTTGAGCTAAATCTAACACCAGTCCTACCTTGAATAAACTCTTTAAAATTAGTGGGCTTGCTGTTAGTGGAACTAAGTGTATTTAACCTTAGATAAACAAACACAGAATAAGACTACCAGTGGCTTCTGATATAAATTTTGATTTAGATGGTTAAATTCTGTTAGATCTCATAGCATACTAAACAACAATGTTCTTGTGAGCTTTTAAACTGATCTTATGGCTCTGTTCTCTAGAGCAATAAAGCATACAGGAAGGTTAAGCTGAAACGAAGATTAAGAGGTTTATTTAGGAAAAAAAATTGATAGAAAATCCTGTCCTAAGCCAGAAAACCATGTCTCAAGGCTCAGCACATTGGGGTCCAGAAAGGACGGGGGTTTAAGCTCACTCTCAAGAGATGTTAAAAGCTTGAGTGTTAGACAGGAAGTGGTAAACCCTTAAGAGGAGCAAAAAGGACAGCGAGAAAAACCTAGTGAAAGGAATAGTTACACTCTTATTTCCAGAATGGGCATCCATAGGGAGAGATGCAAAAGAGGTGATTATTTTGGATGATTCATTCAACAGCTCTTGCTCATGACGGCTCCAACAGAGTCAGTATGGTTGTTTATCTCCTGCTGGTGAATACGAACAGAGGGACGCAGTTATGCTTATCTCACATTTATAGGCCTCCATGCAGCATTTGGCTGGCCACTTAGTGGGCTGCGGAGGCCCTTGAAATAATCTAGAATGCTTCTTCATATGGCTGAGACATACATTCAGAATGAAAACTCATAGGGAACTTTGTATGCCTTTATGAGTATCAGGGTTTTGGGACAGTTTGGGTTGATGACTTCTCACAGGATGTCTATGAAGTTACTAAAATGTGCTAATAGACCACAGAGCCTCAAATCTTTGGACACTTCAGATGAAAGATACCAAGTTATATACAGTGGTGCCTCGCATAGCAACGATAATCGATGCAGCAAAAACCGCTGATAAGCGATTTCATCACTATGCGATTTTTAAAAAGCCCATAGAAACGCATTAAAACCTGTTTAATGCGTTCCTATGGGCTAAAAACCTACCTTTAAGCGAAAATCCTCCATACGGCGGCCATTTTTGCTGCCCGGTAAGCGAGGAATCCGTCCCTAAACACAACAGGCAGCCATTTTTTTTACCCGGTGGCCATTTTGGACCCACCAATCAGCTGTTAAAAAATCATCGCTTTGCGATGATCGGTAAGCGAAACAGGAAACTGATCATCGCAAAGCAAAAAACCCCATTCAGACCATCGCAGAGCGATCGCAAAAAGTTAATCACTATGCGATTTCGTCGTTAAATGGGGCGCCCATTAAGCGAGGCATCACTGTACAGGGATCCCTTACAAACCTCAATTCCCTGACTGCAAGTAGTACAACAGAAGTGTGCAGAAAGAGTTGAGGGAATAATCTTTTCTGGAGCTGTCCTTTTTCCTAAATATATTTGCAAGTCTCCCATGTCAGTAACTTCTTTAAAAAAGCAGAATTGAGCAAGGTTTGGAGACCAGAAAAGTTCTACTGACCATCTTTTCAGGTTTCAGAAGGCTTCTGGGTTTGATTCAAATTCAAATGGGGTTTTTCTAGCATAATGTTCTGCTAGACTCTAGAGGAACACAGGATGGTGATATTTTCTGGAGAGCTTCTGAAACAGCTGGTATGGCGTGGGGGGGATGCAAAAGGAAAGGGGAGTTGTTGAACGTCACCTCCACTAGATCAATTACTCCTGTAAGGGTTAAGAACTGCAGATCATGGCCCGATCCACTCTCACTTGGGTCATGAAGTCATTCAGTATGAAATACTCTCCTTTCATTTTCAGGGGGGAGGTCATAGCCAAAGCTGGCACTGAAGAAACTATTATCTACGCAGAGATAGGTGAGTCAAAGTGAAGTGTTTTTGGCCTTTTGGTGGGTAAAATCTCTTCCTCTGCTACAAAACCTTGTGCTGTTTTGGGTGCAACATACGCTCTTGGCCCCAGTGCCCTACCTATACATTGATACAACTGATCATTCCCCATGGTTATAATGGAGTACACACAAAGTAGGCAACAGCTCCAAACGTGTTACAAACATATTTAGCAGTTTCATGGAATAATAGATTCATGGAATAATGGACGGGGTCTATAAAGCCACGGAGTTCAAACCCCTACTCAGTGCATTTCACTCTTATCAGACTACATTGAAATTCTCACGTGAATATACTTACTCTGTATTCATACGTGATAAGTATATATTTACCTATAATTGTAATACGGTGACTGTGGCACAGTGGTTAAATTGCTGTACTGCAGCTAAAACTGTGCTCATGACCGGGGGTTCAAATCCCAGGTAGCCGGCTCAAGGTTGACTCAGCCTTCCATCCTTCCGAGGTCGGTAAAATGAGTACCCAGCTTGCTGGGGGGGCAATGTGTAGCCTTTATAATTAAAATTGTAAACCGCCCGGAGAGTGCTTGTAGCGCTATGGGGCGGTATATAAATCCAATAAATAAATAAATAAATAAATAAAAGAATTGGCCATAATATAAGCCTTTTGATTTTTTTTACAGATCTAAAGAAGCTTGCAGAAGTTCGTCAACAAATCCCTATTCTTTCCCAAAAGCGGTCAGACCTGTATGCTGTAGAAGCAAAAGCTACATGATGGTCTTGGACCAATACACTAATAGTTTTAGTCAAATTTTTTAAAAATTAAGTAAGTTCAGTATAACAAGGTAGGAAATCAAATTTATAAATAATAATTTGTGTTCGGAGAAATCTGAAGGTGAGATGTTTATGTATATTTGTATAGGTCCTTCAATATTTCATTTGCTTCATTGTATATTATAAATTAATCACTGAAGCAGTGATAATACATACAGCACATTCTTTAAGAAAATAAAGTTATTAACTATTATGCACCAACATGTTTTTGCACTAACACATTCTAACAAGATAAGAATTTTTTACTGTTTTGATACACACCAGTGTTCATTCATTTGTGAGAAAAATTAGTCATCCCTCAGTTTCACATAAAGAAATCTAAAAAGATTAGGTCATGAAGTCATTTGGTATCAAATAATAAAACATCTAAGTATATTTTTAAGATGCTTCTTGTTTGAAATTAGAAGTTAGGTCAGTGCTATCAAGTATTTCTTATTACAAGGGGATGAGCAATCTTTCCTCATTCCACATCCCTTCAACTAAAGCTCCTCTAAACCTTTGCTGCTGGCTGTGTTGGATAGCACTTCTGATAGCTGAAGGCCAAAAGCTGTGGAAGGTCCTTTGCAAGACCAGTTGATATTATCTGCTTGTCATACCATGAAATCCAATGTCTTTCATTTCCTTCATGTGCCTGTGCCAACATGAGAGATCAGTACTGAGACCAGTTTCAAAAATGACACTGATATAGAGACTGACAAAGTTAATATGACAGCACAGTCATAATTGGTGTAAAAATGACCATGAACAGCGGGGTGATTTACATGTAATGATATCTCCAAAAAAATTATATGTGGTGAAAATACCTTATCAGAAATGCGAGAACACTACTGAGCATGGTGATTATGTCTGATCTCATCTAAAAAAAGAGTGTCAGACCTTACATGCACAGAAGTTATGATGTTCTCTGACATGAAATACTCATTTTTGTGTGTCCATTTGCCAGAGGAATATTTCATCAACAAAACAGCATTTAAAGAATGCTACTGGACCAAAGGCTCTGAAGGTAGAAAAGAAAACAAAGGGAAATAAGCCAAAAGCTGTAAAAAAAAAGTATAAAGAAATCAAGATAAATAATAATCAGAAAGATAACCACAAAACTATAAGTATTACTTAACCCTGTCTGATATATTCTGCTATTCATTGCCAATGCGTCTTAGAAACCAGAAATGAGAGATAGCTTTCTAATGTCTGTGCTCTTGCCAGGAGGGGTGGGATACCATCAAAACTTATCTAGACATTTATGAACCATGGTTCTGCACAGGCAAAGACCCTTATGTACATAATGAAAAAGAGTAGGTACACTTGCTTCATACTGTATCCAGGATAGACATCTCTGCCCAGCTCACGGTTGGCAAGGATGCCCTACAGGAACTATCTGTGATTCTCCCTTCAACAATTGTCCTCTGTCTTCAAACTACCAATTATGAAAGTGCTTACTGGGTACAGCCATGTGGCCAAAGGCTAAACAGTCTTCAAGCACAGAGACACAATTTAAATTAACAAGTGCATTTAAAGAAATTGCATTACCCAAGAGGCACAGCTGTACATTCCTCTTAGTATGTAGGCCAAGTTTTAGATACCTGGCTTTCATTCTCTTGAAGTTACAGGTCTGATACTTGTGACTTGCTATAGACACAGTTCCAACACAGTGGACAGGTAACAGACTTAGTTATACTCAGAAGAGATATACTGAAATCAATGGGGGTATAATTAGGATCATTGTAAGTGCCAGCGATTTCAATGAGTCAGATTTTAAGTGTAAGTATGCTGTGGGTTAAACCGCAGAAGCCTCTGTGCTGCAAGGTCAGAAGACTAGCAGTTAAGATCGAATCCACACGATGGAGTGAGCGCCCATCATGTATCCCAGCTCCTGCCAACCTAGCAGTTAGAAATCATGTAGATAAATAGGTACCACCATGGTGGGAAGGTAACAACGTTCCGTGTCTAGTCACGCTGGCCACGTGACCACGGAAATGGTCTTCGGACAAATGCTGGCTCTATGGCTTGGAGACAGGGATGAACACCGCACCCTAGAGTTGGACATGACTGGCTAAATGTCAAGGGGAACCTTTATGGATCCAACCCAATGAACTCAGTCAAGTACAGGAACAGTTTCCCTTCCAAATTTCTGGCAGAGGGGATATAGAAAGTGAAGAGTGGTAGAATATACCAGATGGGTGGGATATAAATTGAACAAATAAATTAAATAAATAAAAATAAAGCAGTATGCAGCAGATTCTTTCACATGCTATACCAGTGGTTCTTAACCTTGGGTTACTCAGGTGTTTTTGGACTGAGCTCCCAGAAGCCTTCACCACCAGCTGTGCTGGCTGGGGTTTCTGCGAGTTACAGTTCAAAAACACCTGAGTAACCCAAGGTTACGAACTGCTGTGCTATACAAATACAATTTTGAATGCTGATCGTCCAAGGAAAGTGCTCCAGCCAATACCCTGAGCCATATATGTATGAAGGATATTTGAAGGTAAGTTTTATTTTATGACTTTACATGTGTAAGTCATTTACAAAAAAATAACATATGCATTCTTTCAGTGCAGTTCAAATATCTGAAGAACAGGCAGCAGTCTGTGATGATCTGGAATGCTAGTTATTAGACAGCACATGCTTAATTCTTAATTTCTTTCAGGAGAGAGAAGTGTCAGTGTGAAGTCAGAGCCACGCAAATAAAACCCCTTTTGAAAAATATGATGCAGTTATGGTTGGGAATGGGAAACAAAGAGATCCAGTAATTCAATAGATAGAAAGCCCAAAAACCCAGAAAGGGGAACAGGGAGCTTGTTCATATCAGCTCTTTCAAAAAAAAAAAAAAAAAAAAGAGAGGAGTTGGCTTTTAAAAGTAAACTTATATTAATCAAACTTCTGCTGAATTTCTCCAATATTGTACTGCATTTTCCTGGAAAGGGGAAGAAAGGGAGTTGCATCCACACGTGGAGGGCGAGCAGGAAAGGCCAAGTTCCAGAGTGGCAATTTGAGGGACAGAGTCAATACAGAAGAAGGCACTAGGAAAGCCTCAAACAACCTCTTCTGCAAAACACAAAAACCCGAAAAAGAGCAAGGCCTGTCTCGGGGTGATCTGCCATTCCAGAATAAGGTTTTAAAAAAAGACAACAAGAAAACAAATCAGCATGAAAGAGGGAAAATGAAGTCTGGAACAAAAACGGACCATGAAGGGGAGCGTAGAAGCAAATTAAAAAATAGATGTAATCCTGTCTTTGGCTTCTGATGTTTTTGAGACCCTGGATCCAGTGATCATCACAAAACAAAAGAAGAGGGAACAGACCAGTCTGTGGGGAAACAGCAGATGGAAACACAGTCCTTCATGGATTGCTGCCTTGTCGTGGCGAAGGGGCTTGAGTAACTCAGAGAAGCTATGGGCTATGCCGTGCAGGGACACCCAAGACGGACAGGACACAGTGGAGAGTTCCGACTAAACGCAATCCACCTGGAGTAGGAAATGGCAAGCCACTCCAGTATCTTTGCCAAGAACGCCCCATGATCAGAAACAAAAGGCTAAAAGATATGACGCTGGAAGATGGGCCCCTCAGGTCGGAAGGCGTCCAACATGCTACTGAGGAAGAGTGGAGGACAAGTACAAGTAGCTCCAGAGCTAATGAAGTGGTTGGGCCAAAGCCGAAAGGACGCTCAGCTGTGGACGTGCCTGGAAGTGAAAGGAAAATCCAATGCTGCAAAGAAAAATACTGCATAGGAACCTGGAATGTAAGATCTATGAACGTTGGGAAGCTGGAGGTGGTCAAACAGGAGATGGCAAGAATAAACATCGACATCCTGGGCATCAGTGAACTAAAATGGACAGGAATGGGCGAATTCAGCTCAGATGATTATCATATCTACTATTGTGGGCAAGAATCCCGTAGAAGGAATGGAGTAGCCCTCATAGTCAACAAAAGAGTGGGAAAAGCTGTAATGGGATACAATCTCAAAAATGATAGAATGATGTCAATACGAATCCAAGGCAGACCATTCAACATCACAATAATCCAAGTTTATGCACCAACCAGCATTGCTGAGGAGACTGAAATTGAACAATTCTATGAAGATTTACAACACCTTCTAGAACTGACACCAAAGAAAGATGTTATTCTCATTCTAGGGGACTGGAATGCTAAAGTAGGGAGCCAAGAGATAAAAGGAACAACAGGGAAGTTTGGCCTTGGAGTTCAGAACGAAGCAGGACAAAGGCTAATAGAGTTTTGTCAAGAGAATAAGCTGGTCATCACAAACACTCTTTTCCAACAACACAAGAGGCGACTCTATACATGGAAATCACCAGATGGGCAATATCGAAATCAGATTGATTATATTCTCTGCAGCCAAAGATGGAGAAGCTCTATACAGTCAGCAAAAACAAGACCTGGAGCTGACTGCGGTTCTGATCATCAGCTTCTCATAGCAAAATTCAAGCTTAGACTGAAGAGATTAGGAAAAACCACTGGGCCACTCAGGTATAATCTAAACCAAATCCCTTATGAATACACAGTGGAAGTAAAGAACAGATTTAAGGAACTAGATTTGGTGGACAGAGTGCCTGAAGAACTTTGGATAGAGGCTCGTAACATTGTCCAGGAGGCAGCAACGAAAACCATCCCAAAGAAAAGGAAATGCAAGAAAGCAAAGTGGCTGTCCAACGAGGCCTTAGAAATAGCAGAGAGGAGAAGGGAAGCAAAATGCAAGGGAGATAGGGAAAGTTACAGAAACTTGAATGCAGACTTCCAAAGAATAGCAAGGAGAGACAAGAGGGCCTTCTTAAATGAACAATGCAAAGAAATAGAGGAAGATAACAGAAAAGGAAAGACCAGAGATCTGTTCAGGAAAATTGGACATATTAGAGGAACATTTTGCGCAAAGATGAACATGATAAAAGACAAAAATGGGAGGGACCTAACAGAAGCAGAAGACGTCAAGAAGAGGTGGCAAGAATACACAGAGGAATTATATCAGAAAGATTTGGATATCCCGGACAACCCAGACAATGTAGTTGCTGACCTTGAGCCAGACATCCTGGAGAGCGAAGTCAAGTGGGCCTTAGAAAGCCTGGCTAACAACAAGGCCAGTGGAGGTGATGGCATTCCAGTTGAACTATTTAAAATCTTGAAAGATGATGCTGTTAAGGTGCTACATTCAATATGCCAGCAAGTTTGGAAAACTCAACAGTGGCCAGAGGATTGGAAAAGATCAGTCTACATCCCAATCCCAAAGAAAGGCAGTGCCAAAGAATGCTCCAACTACCGTACAATTGCACTCATTTCACACGCTAGCAAGGTTATGCTCAAAATCCTACAAGGTAGGCTTCAGCAGTATGTGGACCGAGAACTCCCAGAAGTACAAGCTGGATTCCGAAGAGGCAGAGGAACTCGAGACCAAATTGCTAACTTGCGCTGGATTATGGAGAAAGCCAGAGAGTTCCAGAAAAATATCTACTTCTGCTTCATTGACTATGCGAAAGCCTTTGACTGTGTGGACCACAGCAAACTATGGCAAGTTCTTAAAGAAATGGGAGTGCCTGACCACTTTATCTGTCTCCTGAGAAACCTATATGTGGGACAGGAAGCAACAGTTAGAACTGGTCATGGAACAACTGAGTGGTTCAAAATTGGGAAAGGAGTACGGCAAGGCTGTATATTGTCCCCCAGCTTATTTAACTTATATGCAGAATACATCATGCGGAAGGCTGGACTGGAAGAAACCCAAGCCGGAATTAAGATTGCCGGAAGAAATATCAACAACCTCCGATATGCAGATGATACCACTCTGATGGCAGAAAGTGAGGAGGAATTAAAGAACCTTGTAATGAGAGTGAAAGAGGAGAGTGCAAAAAACGGTCTGAAACTCAACATCAAAAAAACTAAGATCATGGCCACTGGTCCCATCACCTCCTGGGAAATAGAAGGGGAAGATATGGAGGCAGTGTCAAATTTTATCTTCCTGGGCTCCATGATCACTGCAGATGGAGACAGCAGCCCTGAAATTAAAAGGCGCCTTCTTCTTGGGAGGAAAGCGATGACAAATCTTGACAGCATCTTGAAAAGCAGAGACATCACCTTGCCAACAAAAGTCCGAATAGTCAAAGCTATGGTTTTTCCTGTCATGATGTATGGAAGTGAGAGCTGGACCATAAAGAAAGCAGACCGCCGAAGAATTGATGCCTTTGAATTGTGGTGCTGGAGGAGGCTCTTGAGAATCCCCTGGACTGCAAGGAGAACAAACCTATCAGTTCTAAAGGAAATCAACCCTGAATGCTCACTTGAAGGACAGATCCTGAAGCTGAGGCTCCAGTACTTTGGCCATCTCATGAGAAGAAAAGAGTCCTTGGAAAAAACCTTGATGTTAGGAAGGTGTGATGGCAAGAGGAGAAGGGGACGACCGAGGATGAGATGGCTGAACAGTGTCTGCGAAGCAACCAACATGAACCTGACACAACTCCGGGAGGCAGTAGAAGACAGGAGGGCCTGGCGTGCTCTGGTCCATGGGGTCACGAAGAGTCGGACACGACTAAACGACTAAACACACACACACTGCATTTACCACATTGAAATAACAGACAAAAGAGTGTAATTGGTTTGTATCAGGACATAGGGCAAAAAGCAGATCCAAATAAAGATGCCATCTTAAAAACACCTGCACCCTACCATGATTTTCTTATCAATTGAAACAGAACTGCAAAAGTTTGGAGAGGCTTCAGTAGCTCCTAAAATAGCATGGTAATTAGTAGCAGTAAACTTCCTAATGCAGAGGAAGACTTAAAACTGAGCTACAAAAGAACAATACTGCAGCTGGATACTTGTGCAGCAACAGTAAGAGATTTCCTCCTCTCTTTCTGGTAAGAGTAGTTAACTATGGTTTCCAAATCAGTTGGATCCACTGATCTAAGCTCCAACCCAAAGGTTCAATATAAATTCTACACAAAACCAATTTTAACAGATAGATTAACACTAAAAATCCAGGGCTTTAGGCAATGCCCATGCAATGATAGTTTTGCCCTGCAGAAAAACCTTTACAGTTAGGTTCTTCAAGACAAATGTTTAAGTTGTGTTTTGGGATTAGAAGTTTACATCCATAGACAAGTATGCACAACATTATCGGAGATAGAGGCCATTGAGCAGATGATAGTCAAGATCTTCAAAGTTCTCCGAACTATGTACTAGGATAACATTGTTGAGAACTTCAGGTAGCCATTGTTTAAGTAGTTGCCACTATCCTCTTAAGAAGCAGAAAATGTAAAAGTGAGGGAAAGAAACTTTATACATGGTAATAATGTTGAAAATATTGTTTCACCCACAATTGTCTCAAAAATCCCAACTATTAAACAATTTTGCATTTTTTTTCTTATTGCACAACTAAAATGAATTGCATATAAAATTACACAGTATTATTAATTTTTTAAAATCAACCAAATGAAAAGCTGTAAAACATTTTTTTTCAACAACTAACCTCAAAACATGAGTCAAAAAAGGTTTTTATTTGCATGGCCAAAATAATCTCTGATCCCCGTGAAACTGTTTTAATCTCCTTAACGATTACTTGGGGCAGGGGAAACAAATTGCTTACTTCCTTGAACAGCCACTCCCACAACACCTAAACATATAACAGATAATTACATCACCACGAACAGAAAAAAAAATCCCATCATTCAACACACTGCAACAGTGTTGTTAGGACAAGATCAAAATGGGCAGCTTTACTTTTAAAACAACATTCCCCGCTTATTGTCTCTTTACAATGTTGGCGGTTTCAGTCCATATTTCTTTGCAACTTCTGTTTGGGCATAGGCAGCATCACAGAGTGAGTAGAGATGAGCCATTTCCATTTCAGATTTGGCTAGGTTAATAGCTTTATTGAACATTTCGATGGCTTTATCCAGATTGCCTCTGAAATAAATAAAAAAAATTATAATATAATAATGAAGCCAGAAATACAACCCAAAAGTGAAGCTGATTCTTCTACACTGAAAAGTCAACTACAGTGGTGCCTCGCAAGACGAGCGCTCCGTTTTATGACGAAATCGCATTACGACAAAGTTTTTGCGATTGCAAAACAATGTTTCCTAATGGGGAATTTCGCTTTGCAATGATCGGTTCCCTGTTTCGGGAACAGATTCTCCCGAAACGACGATTTTCCTACAGCTGATCGGTGGTTTCAAAATGGCCACCGGGTAAAAAAAATGGCTCCCTGCTCTTTTCTGGGATGGATTCCTCGCTGCACGGGCAGCGAAAATGGCCGCGCTATGGAGGATCTTTGCTGGACATTGAGTTTCAAGCCCATAGGAACGCATTAATCGGGTTTTAATGTGTTTCTATGGGCTTTTTAATTTCGCTGTATGATGTTTTCGTTCTACAGCGATTTCGCTGGAACGAATTAACATCGTAATGCGAGACACCACTGTAGCAAGATATGGGGGGGGGGGGTACTGTCTTCACTGCCACATCCTGACAGCTGAACCAACACATTTCTACTTCAGTAATCCCCAATATTAGATATCTTTCACGGAATGTGACAAGGCTTAGCAGATTCTACACACACTGTACATCTAATGAGTTTTGAAAGTTTAATTCAATCTGATACTGCTCATAATTAAAAGTTCAGGTAATTTGGGTCAGGGTTCTTAAGAGAAGACACCTCCCACTGTATATTTCTACTCACTTCCTCAGAATGTGGAACTTTTTGGTTTCCCAACAAGGATACAAGGATGTTTGAGTCTAACTAGTGAGGGAACTTGACAGTGCTTGCATCATCTTTACTGATGGTCATGGCCTGTGAAAAGCAATCTCCTCCTCACTTTTTCAAAGTTTTGTTTTGTTTTTTGGCCAGTTGCTGAGCACCCTTTCATTTTGCCAAGCTTTTGTTACATACAGATGTCAAGTGTTGCCATGAATGGGAGTTCCCAGCTACTCCACGCAGGCTATCAATGCAGTATTATTTGGAGGAAGTGGTACACACACATATCATGAAACAGATGCCCTGGATCCATTCCAGTCGGGCTTCAGGCCGCGCCATGGGACAGAAACGGCATTGGTCGCCCTGTGTGATGACTTATTGAGGGAGGCCGACAGGGGCAAAGTGTCTCTGTTGGTCCTCCTCGATATCTCAGCGGCCTTTGATACCATTGACCATGGTATCCTCCTGGGGAGGCTCGCCGAGTTGGGGATAGGTGGCCGGGCCTTTGCTTGGCTCCGTTCCTTCTTGGAGGACCGTCCCCAGAGAGTACAGCTTGGGGAGAATGTTTCGGCCCCGTGGTGCCTTAATTGTGGGGTCCCACAGGGGTCGATCATCTCCCCAACGCTGTTTAATATCTACATGAGGCCGCTGGGAGGGGTCATCAGGAGGTGTGGAGCGCAGTGCCATCAATATGCGGATGACACACAGCTCTACATCTCCTTTTTTCCAACTGCAGGAGATGCCGTTCTGTCCCTTCGGCGTTGCCTGGAGGCTGTACAGGAATGGATGCAGGAGAACGGGCTGAGGCTGAACCCGGACAAGACGGAGGTACTGAGGGTGGGCGCCCCCACACCTGGGGACATGGGAAACTCCCTCATTTTTGGGGGGGTGACCCTGCCCGCCAGGGATGGGGTCCGTAGCTTGGGTGTCCATCTTGACCCGGCGCTCACCATGGAGACCCAGGTGGCGTCCGTGGTCCGTTCCGCTTTTTTCCATCTCAGGCGGATAGCCCAGCTGCGGCCCTACCTTGATGTGGGGTCTCTCACCACTCTGGTGCATGCGCTTGTAGTCTCGAGATTAGACCACTGTAATGCGCTCTACGTGGGGCTACCTTTGAGATTGCTGCGGAAACTACAGGTGGTGCAGAATGCGGCGGCCAGACTACTCAGTGGGCTGAGAAGATACCAACATATCTCCCCCACTCTGGCCGCATTGCATTGGCTGCCCATCCGATTCCGCATTGATTTCAAAGTGTTAACGCTTACTTACAAAGCCCTAAACGGTTTAGGACCTCGATACTTGGCGGAACGCCTTCTCCCATCTAGATCTACCCGTGTCACTCGCGCGAGCCAGGAGATAAGGCTGAGGAGCCTAACGCCGAGAGAGGCCCGAAAGGAAAAGACCAGAATCCGGGCCTTCTCGGCGGTGGCTTCTCGCCTTTGGAACAACTTGCCCCCTGAGATTCGCGCGGCTCCCTCGCTGGGCATTTTTAAGAAACAACTAAAAACATTGATGTATAGGCGGGCCTTCCCAACAGAAAACCCTTGACGATCTTTTTTCTTATTCTGTTCTTTATTATTATTATTATTTTTTTTATTTACGTTTCTGCTGTAAAGTTTTAAAATTACATTGTTGTTTTTACTGTAAGCCGCCTAGAGTGGTCTAATATGATCAGATAGGCGGGATAGAAATAAAATAAATAAATAAATAAATAAATAAATAAATATTAAGTACAAACTATTTGTATAATGGAATATGACACATGTCTATCTTGTCATAAATCAAGCAAATTAACTGACAGTCAAGAGACAAATCAATTTTTTTCTTGTCTCTAATAAATGCAAATTTCTAGAACAGTGAAAGAATCTGAAAGCAAAATCAAATAAGAAAAAATATGATTTTCCCTTTAATAGAATGTAGTTAATAATGGCTAAAACCCTGTTGGCATAACTGAACCTACAGAAGGGTGTTGAAATGATCAGCAGGAAGAGATTTTCAATAATTAAAGATTTCTCCCTTTTCTCCTGTAACTTGTCCAACTTACAAATAATCTTTTTCATTGCATGAAAGCAGCAAGGAGCCACATTATGGAAGGAGGAAGTTTTTAATTGCCAAATATCATTGCTGTAGGGGTAAAACCTTTGGCAATTAAAGACCACCTTCTAAAAATTAAAATAAATTTTAAATAATTTCAATAATTTAAGACTTCTTTCTCTTGTCCTATGGCTCCCACAGCTTCTGTGCAATAAATTACATTATTCACAATTTACACAAGCTGCAGGGAAGACAATGAAAACCTTGCCCACTGATGAACATCATAAGACTTCTACACATGTAGTTCTGCCAGCAGGATTTCAGTCAATGCCTGAGTTTCTCCATACTAAAGTTCTTTCAGTATACTGATTAGGTACTAAGAATAAAAATGTATAGAATTTTATATTTGCAACTATCATTTGGAAGAATTATAGACTCCCAAACCATAAAGGTATAGTACATACCTTTGTACTTCAATTGTCCCCATGGTTTCATATGCAAAGTCACATTTGTTATCAATTTCAATGGCTTTGCTAATAAGTTCCAAACCTTTATCTAAATCCTGCTTCCACTGAAGTTGAAGTAAACTGAAAATTAATCACAGATCAGCAATTAATACATAACATACAACATTATCAGAGGATGAAAATAACACTTTTAAGAGCAAGAAAACAAGCATATGCCATAACTGTATGTGATGCAGAAATTAAAATTAAAAAAACCAGTGTTTCACCCTAGTAAAATCTAAATACAGCTCAGCTGCACATGTCTGCACATTTGCAATTCAATGATGTCTAAAACATGGTAGCTTAATTCTACTTAAATACTACAACTTCTACATTCGTCAGTAAATATTACTGAATATTATTAATCAGATATTGAGATTAAAGCTGATTTCTCAATGATAGAAACTGAAGCATTGTTGTCAAGAAACATTTACAACATTATTTATCATTAATTTTTCAAAGTAAAACGCAACATATCCTAAAATGTGACAATTACATTTGGAGGAACTGTTAAAAAGCAAATTCACTCCATCTTCCTGATGTAGTGACTGCTATTTTGTTTGTATGGATTTTCAGGAATTAAAAGGGGCTTCTGCATCTTTTCAAACTATCAGCCAAGTATGTTGCTGGGGAAAAAGTTCACCATGTCTCCCTCTGGAGATGAGGAAATCTTGCAAGAACTGAAACTAGTCATTCAGGTCTGCTCTTGTGTCATAACAATCTGAATGATGAAACTTATATTCTTCATCTCTCTGTACTGCACATTTGTGATTCACTAATCACAGTGGTACTGCTTACCTGATGTCAGGAAACTACATGCATAAGCCAGTGTCCAATGATATTGTGCCAGCACAAGACCTACTGCACTAGCAGTTGCACATTTTCAAAGGTACAAGGATGGTATACCATAATTCTGTTTAAGTAGCTGCAGGTGTAAAAAGTTGTGCAACCCAATGCATACATTGGATTTTGCATCCCCAGGAATGTAAATAGCTATGCAACCTACTGTCCAACAGTGTAATCCAGCATAATGGATTAATTCCAGTGCTAGCAGGAATTTTTGCTCCACAAGCATTATGTTCAATTTAGGCCACAGTGAATAACTTCCTCACTCTGCATCCAACAGATACGCCTTCTTTCAGTTTAGTTTTACTTGTGAAGCATACGTGTAAAGGCTTTATTATCAGAATTAAATGTCATCAATTCAAAAACTTTTTAATCCAGCACATAACATATCCATTCAGAAATTAATGATTGTGATACAAGGAAGGGACTGAGATCAGAAGCTTCTGCTAGAGAAGGCAAATGGAGGAATGCAAATTCAGCTAATTCACTATTTCCCTTACAGACCAAAGTTTCTCCTCACAGGAATTCTAGGTCCAACCAGGTACAACATCAATTTCAATTATCCAAATATGGAATGCACTAATTAATACATATACATTGTTGTTGTTTAGCTGTTAAGTCGTGTCCGACTCTTCCTGACCCCATGGACCAGAGCATGCCAGGCCCTCCTGTCTTCCACTGCATCCCGGAGTTTGGTCAAATATACATTAATACATATTAATACAGATGTTCCATAACCCCAACAAATAGTGGAAAGCCAACATCATTCCCCCCTCCCCCGCTTTCTGCTACCAAAGTCTTTCAGAGAAAGGGAGAAAGGGAGGGAGAATATTACTTATTTGGAATTGAGGGAAGTTCTCATACCCATATAAAACTATGAAAATAACTGCTGGTAAGTATAAGAACTTACCCTTTATGAACATAGGTAGTAGCATTATCCGGCTCAAGATCAATACATTTATCATACATTTCATCAGCTTTGCCAAACTGTTGTTGATCTGTTAGAGCCTGCATTAAACGAATAATGAAATAAATGTATGAAGCAATTAATTTATATCAGAATCCATCCACATTCTCTTCATACAGCTCTCTAATAATAAGCATTCACATATATTTACATAAGACATTACCATATTACTCACGTATTAGGCACTAAACTTATTTATTATAATAAGCAATAATTATTATATGATTACAATACATAGTAGTCTCCTCAGGGGAATAAAGATATTTGTACCTGAGCAAACAGTGCATAGCCTTCAGCACATCTTGGAAACTTTTTAATAACATCCTCAAAGCCTTTCATCGCTGCTTGTACTTGCAAAGAATTACTTCCAGTGTATGCCTGACGATACTGTAAATGAAAATTGGTGTGTCAAAAAAATGACAGGAGAAGTCTATTTTATTACTATCTAATCCCAAAGCAACAGCCTGTACTTTCTTAGGTATAACTCCTAGATATACTGAAAGGAATACAGTAGTTTGAAATAATATTTGATACTTCATTTTACTTTAAAACACTCATAAAGTTCCAAATACTCACCAATGCAAAACATTTTTGTGCTTGTGCCAAGGCAGAATCTGGTCGCAAACGGATACATTCATCGAAGTCTTCTACAGCTTCTTCAACTTGGTCAAGCAGAATTTTTAGCTAACGCACACAGACAAAACGGCTGAGCACACCATTACAACCACAGCTAGAATATCATTACCAGAAAAATAGATCTATCCAGTTATAAAACTGGCATTTTGCATGGATGATTTCACAGCTGACTTTCTTCTCTTTTTTAATCTCTCCACCTTGTTTAGCACTGATCTTATACTTCTGCAAACTTTCTGACTGTTTTAAAGTAGAGCTATCTTACGTAAAACTAAACATAATTTAATGTACAAAGTGAGCAACCACCAAATTTTTCCCTCTTACTCTTTTATTCTCACTTTATCTAACTGGGAAAGAAAGTTTTAACAAGATGAAATAGCACCTACCTGCCCCCTGTGATGATAAACGTCTGCATTCTGAGGATCAATATCAGCTGCCATATTAAAATCTTGTGTAGAGAGCATAGGCTGTTGCTGTTGCATATACATGCTTCCCCGTTTGATAAGAGCATTAGCACGAAGCTGTTATAAAGAATAATGAAAATTATATTTTGATACAAAGCTCTACTGCTAGACAAAGTTTTCAGCATTTTTGTTCTGATTATGCAGTTTTGATTATACTGTACCTGGTTTTACAACCAAGGCTTGATATTCCTACCATTTAAATTGGAGTGTATGGTTGTTTAAGGAGCAACCACATATAATCTAAAGATTGATTCTGCTTCATGACAAGGAAAAGAGCCAAGCATAAGTGACAAGAAAGTAGCAAACTAAAAAGAAAGAGCAGCTATAGCTGCAGTTAGCTGAGACACCCTGGATCCAAGAGCTTCCCACGGGGCAACCAACTGAAGATGGGATGCTACTGAGGTTTCGTTTTCCCCACATCTTCTATGACAGCAATGGCTGATCTCCATTTCTGGGCTCTGGAGGGCTGCTCCTATTCTCACAACCCCCACTCTCATTTTTTTCTGTATAAAAATTTGGTTTTGTAATGGAAAAACACTGCATCCTCAAATGGCGAAAACCCTTTTGAAAACTGGAGTATGGGGATCTGCAGAAGTCACTCAAAACATAGTAAAAAATTTCCTGGCACTCCCTAGAGAGGGCATAAAATTGCTGGGCATGTGGGTGCCAAATTTCATCCACCCATATTCTAAATAAATAAAAGAGCTGTTAAAAATCTGGTAGAGATGCAGGGACCACTTTCATTATCCTCTACCCTGTTCCCCTGAAAATAAAACCTAACCTGAAAATAAGCCCTAGTATGATTTTTCAGGATGCTCGTAATACATGCCCTTCTCCAAAAATAAGCCCCAGTTAAGTGAAACCTCAGCCTCCACCAGAAGGTAGCAACCAGAAAAAGATGACACGACTGTATTTGAGTAAATATAGATTGCTGTACATGAAAAAAATAAAACATCCTCTGAAAATAAGCCCTAATATGTTTTTCGGACCAAAAATTAATATAAGACCCTGTCTTATTTTTAGGGAAACAAAGTATATTCACATCCTTAATTGAAAGAAACCTCTATATGTCAGCCTTCCTCAAGACAGTGCCATCTGGAATGTAACTCTTACCAGTCCAAGCAACATGGCCAAGAGAAAGGCCATGCTGTCTAGGAATGATGAGTGCAATGCAGAACATCAAGATGGTCTTGGTTTACTAAAGGATGTTCTATGCCCTCAGCCACCACCATCCTGTACTGAAGACGAAATTTAAATCATTCAGCCAAAACACAGTGGTATTTGCTCTTCCTACATCCTTAAAAAACTCAGTAGGACTTAATCTGGCTAAAGGCAATTACTATAAAAAGCCAGGACTGAACATTTGGGGACATCAGATTGGGAGAAACTGTACTAAGTCTCAGGGATGAATCGCTGGCAGCATTCAGCAGCTGGAATGAGGTATGAAGCAACATAAATCTCCATAAATAACTGTTATCACTGGGAGAAATTAACAAATGCTACTGCTTCAATATTACAAGTGTTTCAGCAAAACCCACGCATCAAACACTCACCTTTACATTAGCATCTTCCATGCCAATAACCTGATTCAGATCAGGTTTGGCAGCATTTGCATTACCGATAAGCAGGTAGAATGTGGCTCGTAACAGCAAGGCTTCTGCCATATATTTTCCTTTAGCCTCAATTTCTTTAGTACACTCACTAATTATTTTGTCATAGTTTTCTTCTTCCATGTATTTCTTTGCCTTTAAATAGCCACAGCTGAAAACAACATGCACAGCAGTCATTAATATGTGGGTATGGAGGGCTCTCCAATTTCTAATCAAATTCACTCCCTCTTCACTTTCATCTGCTCCCTCATGGTACCTCCAACATGCAAAATGGGTACCTCTGAAGGGGATGTCATCTAATTTCAAAGCTTAGAGAGCTGTAGGATAATTGCACCAAGACTATTACAGTCTCTGTTCCAAAGGCTCAAACCTAACAGGCTAGGTGAAAAGTATGAGAAGCACGCAGCGCTGAAATCATCTTTCAGTGAAATCAAAGAGTGAAACCAGGCTATAGCTGCTATGACTTCCAAAATAAGGAGTGGATTTTGTGGGTGGCTCTTTACATTTCTTACTACAGAGTAATGCCTCTCCCAGTGAATAAGCAGTTCAGTCATATGTAGCTGATATGATTGCCATGCATAGCTAGTCCTCACCATGTAAGGAAGCTCTTATCACTGGAAAGGGAAAGGGCACTCAACACATGCATCTCTGCTCATTTTTATAAGACTATGGGCATCAGAAGCTTGACCATTGTATTCAAGTGTATGTTTCAGCAACCTACTTTTCTTTTACTACAGAAGCCTCTCCTTCTTTATCCTTATCTTCATCAGATTTCTCTCCCCTAAGAAGAGGTTGGGAAATAATATCATCCGTGAAAGAGCTGAAGTAAGATTTGATAAACTGTGGTGAAGGCATCAGAGGTTCCCGATTCTGTAAAAACATGAATTATTTTATTCCTATAAAGCCAATTACAAGTCAGGCAATGCAATTAACTTAATGTATAATTTAATTACACTTGGAGGAAATTCTACACAATAAGTACATAAATACAATAAGCATTAAGTACCGAAAAAATACATAGGATATAAGAATACTGAAATCTATGTCTGTAAGGATAAAGGAGAATTTTTATAAATTAGTTTGGAGATGGTATTTAACTCAAGTAAAATTAAAAGAAATAGATGCCAATTACTCTAAGCTGTGTTGAAGAGGATGTCAGAAAATATGTACTCATTTTCATATGTGGTGGGAGCGTGAGACTATATTGAAATTTCGGTAATTGGTTTTCAAGGAAATAAATTAAATAACTAAATTAAATTTGAAAGTATGTCCTCCAATAGCATTTTTATCAATATTTGATAAGGAACAATGTAACTGGACAACTAAGGAATTAATTCCAAATTTATTAACAGTAGCAAAATAGTATCTACCCTGTTTCCCCTAAAATAAGCCCTATCCTCAAAATAAGCCCTAGAATGATTTTTCAGGATGCTCGTAATATACACCCTACCCCCAAAATAAGCCCCAATTAAGTGAAACCCCGCCCTCCACCATTGTTCAGCAACCAGAAGAAGATGACATGACAGTATTTGAATAAATGTAGATTGTTCTTCATGAAAAAATAAGACATCCCCTAAAAATAAGCCCTAATGTTTTTTGGGGGGGGTTTCTGAAGCAAAAAATATAAGACCCTGTCTTATTTTTTGGGAAACGGGGTAGGTACTGGGAAACAACATATGGTTTTCAGTTAAATGAATGTTATAAAGATCATTTACTCTGCAGGATTTTGAACTGAATTAAAAATCTGCTTAAATAAATTCTATGATAAGTCATTGTAGAATTATATATTATAAATAACAATATAGCTATTAATGTCATACCTTGTATTTCTCTTTGGCCTTTTCTTTCCCAAGAAGTTTAAGAACTTTATCAGCTAGCAACATACTTTGTTGATTTTGAAAGCCTTCTAAAATGCACACAGCAGTGACATCTGGGAATTAAGAGTAATAAACAAAGCTATTGATTACTAGCTTACTAATGCTTGAAATATACATGAGTGCTGAAACAGCTGTAAATTATAATTTATCCCTCTCAAAGTATGCTTCACATACTTTTTATTGCCAAATAATTTGCAAACAAACTGATATTCTGTTGCTCAATCTACAGCCAAAAATTTTATCATTACACACTGAAGGGTTGGAAATCCAGAAAGAATGCATAAGTAATATCAGAGCTAAAACAATTTTCTATTTCCTCAGAAACCAAATTGAACACTTTAAACTTCCTTCAGGGTACAATATACTCACCCTCCAAACACTCTTTCTTGTTGTCTAGTTTTTCATGTGCTTTTGCACGTCTAAAAAGCGCTTTCACATATCTGGGATTAAGCTCAACTGCCTTCGTGCAGTCTTGGGCTACTTCTTTCCACTTTTGCTGTAGTTAAAAACAATTAAACAAATGATTAAATGATTACACATAAACTGTTTTTTTTTTGAAAACAAATATAGCACTTCCACAAAGTTCTGAGCAATTTTAACACTACTAGTGAGAAAGATTAACTATAGTTCTGATCTGGAATCAACTTGCCTTCAGATGTATCTCCACAATTTTTAAATTCATAATCCAACAGTGTGAACCTATGCATGTTTACTAGGATGTATATCTAGTGTAACTTAGGCTGCAACACATTGGCCTTTTTGGAGCAGGCTAGAGCGGTCTGAGGTTGTGGGGGGGGGGGAACGGCAATATGTCATTTGGCGCAATCCTCACATTCAAATGGCATACTGACCTTAAGCTACCATATTTAGTTCAGCTCCATCCGCTGCAAATTTCTAGTATCCTGAAGTGGCTTAATAAATAAGCCACTTCAAGATCTGGGCAAATTAAATACTTCTCCTGCTCCTCTGCAGTGGATAGAGGAAGTGAGGATTTTATTTGCTTCTGGCAGATCATCACTGCTGAACTGAATCACTTAGATTAAATTAAAAATATATTGTCTTGGCCTTGTGTGTAGTGCCGATCAAGAAACTGCTAGCAGCTACAGTTTTGATCAGCACTTCACACAAAGGCAAATATTTTTCAAAAAATTTAATCTAAGTAACTCAGCACATCAGTCTCAAAGAAGCAAAAATAAAATAAAAACATTGAACTAAACTACAGCACACACACCTACACCAAAAACAAGTGCTCAAAAAAGTACAGGTAGGGATGCTCTGAGGATGGAGTAGTTCACGCTAGTGATCCGGTCATCTGATCACTAGGAAAAAAAGAGTGAACCAACCCACTCTCAAAGCATACCAAACAATGGGACAAAAGCCCATCCCAGCATATGTAAGTATTTTATTTACAAATATAATATAAACACTTATATAAATATGTAGAAATACATATTTATTGCATTTATATAAAAAGTATCAGTATCTTATTACTAGTCTCTACCACAGCAGACCCACTACAAGTCACAATGAATCAATATTTCTGTTCTAGCTGAGAATAGCAAGAGGGTCCAGGCCACAACACTCTTGCCTTGTATTTCTATTACTTGTAGCAGGCAAATTCCCACCGTTATAATTGATCACCAGTTTCCATAACAACTCCCCTTTCCTATATAGCAGGGGTCTCAAACATGCGACCCGGGGCCATTTGCAGCCCCCCAGATGATAGTTTGTGGCCCTCGCTTTGCCTGCCCCCCCACAGCGCCCACACATCCTCTGCTGTCAAGAGTAAAAAAAAAAAAAAGCCTTGCCTCGCTCGCCGGCTCTCCCAAGACAGCACCTCTTGCACCCTCCATCCAGAACTGCAGCCTGCCAGCCAGCCCACCTGTCTGTCGGCTAAGGAAACTCCTGGGCGGCTTCCTCGGGCTCTTGCTCCACTTGGCGGAAAATCTGATGCGGCCCAGCCCCACCCAGACTCTGTCTCTAGCAGCCCCCAGGTAAACTGAGTTTAAAACCCCTGCTATACAGTGAGCACTTATGTACAGGGAGAAGGGCAGGGGAGTTACATAATCGGCTCTCTGGACAGTAGTTGGGGGCTCCTGCAACTCTCCCGTGAGAGCACTTTGCTCCCTACACTCCTCCCTGGAAAGAAGAAGACAGAAAGCAGCCAAATTCCTGGCTGAAGTGATGAGGAGGGGGGAAACACTATTCAGTCCATAGAGGCCTCTGAGCAGGTTATCTAGCCCCTCTGCCCTTGTTAAAGGTGTCCTGTTAAGCTAAAATGCCCCTCTTCTTTTTCATAACAGTCTCACTCTGTTTTAAAACTTATCAAGAATTTTGTCTTGGTCAATAAAGCCATTTAAACTATTACCTTGACCCTTTATCGCGAATATGAAACATAATTATTTGCTATACATGTGTTAATACACTTTGTTGCTTTGTTTTATTGCACTGCAAATGAATAGAAATGTGCATTTCCCAGCTTTAGCAGCTCTTTTTGGATGAAGAACTTTATTAATTTTTTGCAGCAGCAGTTTCAATAAATTCAACATCAATCCTACACAGTATATACTCACTGGGGCTTAAGATGGAACAAAAGCCCCATTGATTTTAATTGATTTTGCCCAAGTAAATTGACACTTATCTGGTCCTTAATCTACTCCCTATAAAACTGTAATAGGCCCAGACAGACATTTAAGCTGCAAAAGCAAATGGCATAGCTGTAAATGTTCAAAGAACTGTGATCTTTAAAAACAAAAGCACATCAACCTCCATTCTGAATGTCCAGTCACACAACTGATACACTTTATATGATTAATACAAGCAGATATTTTAAAAAGATGCCACAAGGGTTTGTGCGGATTCTGCAATTCAGATGTTATCAGAATCATTTTGTAAGCCACAGAAAACATTTTTAATTAGAAGAATTTTGAATTCCAGGAATTATGGAGACCAGAAAACAAATACTCCTAGAAATAGATAAAGCTGGTATTTACCGTATTTTTCCGTGTATAAGCTGTCCCCTTGCATAAGACGCCCCCCACTTCTCTAACCCCAAATTAAGAAATCTAAGTGGGGCTTAGCAAGTGTAGGGGAAAAGGGATCAAAGCACTGCAGGATCGCTTTGATCCCTGCTTTCCCTTCCACTTGTTTATGTTCTCTTCTCAGTTTACTTCTGTATATAAGACGACCCTCAATTTTTAGTCTAAAGATTTTAGTCAAAAGTATAGTCTTATACATGGAAAAATACAGTAAGTTGCCAATATATATGATGTGCTGACATTTTAAAATTCATACCAACTGCTCATACGCCGCAGCTCTGTTCTGGTAAAAGGTAGAAAGGTCAGCATTCTTCTCAGGGGGACATAAACTGATGGCTTCAGTATAGCACTGAATGGCTTGCTCGTATTTTCCAGCTTTAAAATACTTGTTGCCTTTGTTCTTTGCCGCTTGGGCTCTGTCAAGAGGACTCTGGATGGGGAAAAAAGAAAACAAATATATACTATTCATATACATTCTCCAGAGAGTAAATATACAGAACAGTCTTGAGAAAGCTTTAAAGTGGGGTGGGCAACTGCAATTACCATCATTTCTCAGCGCTAGCTATGATGTTTAGGTCTGATGGGAATTGTGAGCCAACATCTGGAAGGTAAAATGGTGCCAACCCCTTCTTCAAAGTCTACAAAGACAGCTTACAACTGTTTGGTTTCTCTACACTCAGGAGTCGCAGCATATTCAAAGTACAGTATTGTACTTTCCTATACAGACTGCAATCAACAGTGAGGCAACTTTTAAAAGTCTCTGTTTTAAAAACTAACCTCAGCTTCAACCAAGTGAATTCAAAGTCTCTGCTTCACTGTTTAAGGATACAATTCTGATGGACCTCACTCACCTGCTCACTACTGGCAAGTGTCTCTTATCCCTTGGCTAGAGGGAGTCACAGCAGCACACAAGAGGTTCTCACTGGTCTCCCAACCAAGCTGGCTTTGGAGCTTTTCCTCATGAGATAAAGACAGCAGGTGCCTTTGTCTTGGTAGTCAAATAAAACCCCAGCAGAAACAACTAGGGAACCATTTATCTCAGGCCCACAAAAACCTCACTCAAGATAGATTCCATTTCCTGTGTTCCTCACTTTTTTGTTTCTTCACAATATTCACTTTATTGTATAAACAATCTGATCTCTCAAACACAGCAGAATGCAACTGGAAGGAATACTATAGTAGAACTGAACTTTTCAGAAAGTATATTATAAAAGATGAATGCCAAAAGAACGTGCCTCGACCTCTACTATTCCTTCATGCTCAGTGCTTATAAACAAAGCTTCTGTTCTCAGGACAGTATCTTCTCAAGCAGAACAAGGAATTTGCTGTCATTCAAAAATCACACTCTCACTGCACCCAAAGGCTATAATAATTCATTTCAGAGACATAAACACAGATCTTTGTTTTTCTTTGCCGCTTGTTAGCTTTCAAAACTAATAAATGCAGGCAAGAATTCTCTTCTGCAAGATGATTACTACAATTCCAATGACTCATGCTTTGTTTTCAGCTATTTTATTACTTTTAAGTCAAAAGACTCATCTAGTTAAAGCCAGTTTTCTTTTTACCTACTTGCAATATCTAACACATGAGTTATTAACTAAATCTGCTGCTTAGGGAAACATTTAAATTTTAAACTCATCCTTAAAGAATGAAGTTTGACAACTATTTATACAATTATGTAACAAAGAATCCATTTCTAATCCATTTATTTAGAAAGAAACTTGCCATTACAGCTAAATGTTGGCATGCAACACAGATAATGCTTCTTTGAGGAGCATCATATGGACAAATCCAGTGAAGGACACTTTTTGGTGGATGTATTAGAGAAAATTTGTCTGTTAAATCTTTTATGTTTGTACTTTTAAACTACATTCCTGACGTTTGGAAGTTAACTAGTGGTGAGTGTGGTTAGATTTTATCAGCTCTTACCGCTGCCAAAAGACTTCAAGCCAAATAGTATATACCATTCAATGGTCAGAAGTTCTTACTGTCCTAGCTTCACATGAAAAATATTTTATCAACACCAACTCTAAACAAAATCCTTTTCAGACGTATGGTTAACTTACAGTACTGTACATGCCCAGTCCATGATTGCATTAATTTGTATATTATCTCTTATTTCCTCCCTTCTTTCTTACTCACTTTTGACGTGAAATAACTGATCTGAATCTGATACAGCATTTCACGCAATATGTTCTGCATACAGACTGAACAGAGATACAGTGGTGCCCCGCTTAACAATCACCCCGCTCCACGACGAATCTGCTTAACTATTAGTTTTTTGTGATCGCTTTTGCGATCGCAAAGCGATGTTTAGATAGCAAAACAAAACCGCTTTACGGTGATCGGTTCCCTGCTTTGGGAACCGATTTTTCGCTTTACGACGATCAAAACAGCTGATCGTCGGGTTTCCAAAATGGCCGTCCACTGTTCAAAATGGCTCCCCGCTGTGTTAGGGATGGATTCTTCGCTCTATAGGGAGGAGAAAATGGCCACCCTATGGAGGATCTTCGCTTTACAATGAGATATTTCGCCCATTAGAAAGCATTAACCGGTTTCTAATGCATTCTATTTTATTTATTTATTTATTTATTTATTCATTCATTCATTCATTCAATTTTTACCCTGCCCCTCTAGACAACGTCTACTTCTAATGGGCTTTTTACTTTCGCTTGATGACAATTTCGCTCTACAGCAATTTTGCTGGAACGGATTAACATCGTCAAGCAAGGCACCATTGTATAACATAATAAACCCATCTAACCTCTTTACCTATTCAAAACCATTGTTTCTCCATATCCTGTAGCTTCTTGTTAAAGCAAGTTATAGATCACATATTGTGACACATCAATTTTTTCTAGAATGACCCATATGGTCAAAGGCTTCATTATGATCTATAAAACACAGAGTGATTTTCTCCTGAATTTCTTTGCTACACCCAACTAGCTAATGTATATATGCAATATCTTTAGAGCCTCTTTATTTTTGGAATCCAGCTTAAACATCTGGCGTTTCTTTCTCTTCGTATGGTAAACCTCTTTGCAAAATTTTGGGTATCATTTTACATGGATGGGAAATTAATGCAGCAGTTCTATAATTGGTGTACTCTTTGCCGTCTCCTTTCTTTGGGACCAGAAAGTATAAATGCCTTCCAGTCTCCTGTCTGTTGGACAACGTTTTGTTTTCTATATTTTAGCACATTATTGTTAGGATTCTAATAGATTCAGATCTCTGAAGCTTGAAGTAGTTTTAATGATTTCCTAGCTACTCCTGATGATTTACTTCTTCCAATAGCTTTGACAGCAGTGTTCACTTTGCTTCCTAAAATAGCAAAGTGAAAGCTCCTGTCAAAGCTACCTTCATAATGGGATTCTTTTTTAACGGAATCTATCACCTTTGCATCATTTTCTACATAGTTAGTTCTTCAGCATCTTGTCCCCATCTTTTTTTAATTTTACCTGCATGTGACAATTTTTCCTGTTTATCTTTCAACATCCCTTTTCTCAATTTCTTGCAAATTGCAGAAGTTTCATTTCTTATAACAAATTCAAAATGTGCTAAAACATTTGTAACACGTATAACATGAATAAAACATTTTAAATTAAAAGTATAATCATGTAGTGCTTTTTTCAAAAATAAAAAAGCATTTCAACAATGAAAAACCTAATTTAAAGGAAAAAGATTTAAATGAAAAATGAAATTTAAAAAATCTGTCCTATATCTGTGTCTACAAGTGCACATCATTAAACACCTCCCCAATAAAAACACAGCATACTGCTTCTAGGCAATATTTAAGCCTTTGAAAAATAAGCATTTAGAAGGCTAAGTGAGCTGGAGAGTGTGAAAAGCACAAGGATTTTCCTTTCCTGCATATATGGATGTTAATATTTCAATTTATACCCAAACTTTAAGTTTACTAGATAGAATAAGAGCAATACATTTTAAAAGAACACATTACACCCAATTCAATACTTAGTGCCTATTTTGCCTAATACTGAAGTCCTGCCATTCAGCTACCAAAACAGAGGTGATTAAAAAAATTTTATTGTTTTGGTAAGAGAATGTAAATATTCATATTTAACAGACCTTCAATCAGCCTAAGAAACATAATTCATTCTAAATTATATACCAATTGTCTAGATCACACTATACAACACTTTGTATGTTGCAGAACAGTTATTCCACTAAGAATAAAAAACAAGAGTCAGCACTTTAAACACTAGCAGGTTTATTTCAGCCTGAGCTTCCATGGATTACCATCTATCTCATCACACACGTGGAACAAACTCATTAAGCTACAGGTTTACAGACAGAGTATAAGACAGATCAGTGGGAACCAAGTCAAATGGGAAAAAGTGAATGACAATTACATTGGTAGTGCACTTTCAAAATGACAATAATATTAGCATCAGCAAACTGCTGGACAGCTCAGTGGTTTAGGTATTTGGCTGAGGAGCTAGAGGTTGGGAGTTCAATTCCTCACTGTGTCTCCCTGACCCTGTGGACTCGATGATCCACAGGGTCCCTTCCAGCTCTACAGTTCTAATACCAAATCAGCAATAATCAAAATGCTGATTACATAAACATCTTGTTAACAGCAATCAGGTGGTTTTCAAGAAATGTGGTGAGCTTAGATTCCATCAATAGAAACATTGTGGCGATAACTATATTAAAAACTGTGAATTAATCTAGAGTATTCATATATAATATACAGCAAATCTTTGGCCCTAATGTAATCCTTTTGATATACACAGAAATTTGTAAATGTAGACCGCTTTCAACAAAGCCAACTTTGTCTTTCCCTCTCACCTTTTTCTTTGCAATTCTTCTGCTCCACAAATTACTCCAAGATCTGTAACAGGCTAACACAGTACCCCCAAGTGCTATCTTCATAAATTATTGGTAACAACAAACAATAAAAGCATCTCATAGTCCAAAAGTTTCACCACCATGGAAGTACCAGAAATGCTACGAATAAGCAGTTACTAATTCAACAAGACAGTGACTTTTATTTTAACCAGAGACGGTTCTTAAGTATTTACCACTTGACCTGCACTGCACTCTCTAATGATTCACAAGACATAATAATGTCCAAATTCCACATCATGACAGGTGCTGAAATGTGTTTCAAAAAACAAAGCAACCAGATCGACAGTCTATTAATCTAGGTCCCTTCAGGTGGGGAGATCCTCTGTAGAACTGATGCTAGCATATGGAAAATGCAAAAAAAAAAAAAAAAAAGGTAGTAGGAATGTAGTGAACACAACAGTCATCAATTCAGCTGACCGAAGCAGGAAAATCTCCAAAGCAGCATCATGCCACTGCTCTAAAAGCACAAACCTAGCAGAAGCCCTGACTTGACCAAAAAAATAGTACTACACACCTGTCCAGTGTGTATCAGTTCTAAGAACCTGTTCAAATATTGCAGCTTTCATCACTGCAAAACTATCTGATGTGATGGTATTCCCTGACTGGACATTTTAATGTATTTCCACCCAGTCACATGGGGTCTCATCACTGCTCATCTATGCCAGTGCAGCTGTAGCTGCCACATGTGACTTCAACAGTATATATAATTCCATAGCACTACAACACGGTGCTGAAGGAAGTGCACAATGCTCAAATGAAATCTGGAACTATACATAATGAAATCAAATCTCATACTTGAAGGTGCAGAATAACTTTTCCAAGAGTTTCTGTCCTAGCCATATTGCAAATTATATTGGCTCCTGTTGGACCCAACTTAACACTAACTTTACCTATTAAAGTCACCCTCTTTCTCAACATTATCCTGAGACAGATTCCTAAATCCTAATTCACATATAATTGAAACTTAAATTGGCAGAAGCCTGAGTAAAACTCAGCCTGGATTAATATTTTTGATCAAAAGTTAGTTTGTTGGACTCTCTGAATTTTTAGCATAAAAGCTCAGCATAAGAGCTGCTCTGAGCTCTTATGAGTTAGAGCAAAGTATGCATCAAATTTACAAGAATGACAATAATTCCCTGCAGTCATCACTTCTTACAGTTCTATTCACATCTTATAGTTTCACCTTAACTTAACAAAGAATCTGAGCTATTTCAATTACATTTAAGACTGCAACCTTGAAGAAATGTTGGAGACCATTCCAACAGCTGACATAGATTTATTCAGGATGCCCTAATACCTTGCATGCAGTAAGTCAAACAAAATCTTGAAGGACTAGCTTTTTTGCACACCCCTGCATTAACTGAAAGCCACTAGTTTTCAAACAGTATTTGAGATAAATTTTGGAAGAATGCCACTGATGACCTCCAAGTTTTATTAGATGCCAGTTTGCCCATCATGGGCATCAGCTATCATATAAGTGAGCTGATCTCACAATCCTTCAACAGAAAAATCCCTTCAAGGTTATCTTAACCTTTCCTCATCTCTATTATCTAACCTGATCAAGGAGGGGGAACACTGGATGTTTTGCCCCTTCCTTAGGATGCAACTACACTGTGTGAAAAATGCAAATGGATCTGTTTTGAAGTCACATCTGGGGAATTCAGGTTTCCCCAAGCAGATCTGCTTTAGTCAAACTACATAGGAGTCAGCAGAGAGAAAAAGAAATCACCAATCAGTCTTGTTTGCAGCTTTTTTAGGTAGATCTGCTGTGGCTGTACAGATTTCCAGGATACATTATTACAGCAAAATGATCTTCAAAAGCTGCAAAGAAGTGCTGATTAGCAATTTCCTCCTTCCTCTCTGCTAGCTTCTCAGTCCTCCACCCCATGATTAACTAGGAAAGAAACTGGCGGCTGTGAGAGTACTCTTGCAATCAATTCAAGTGAGGAGAGATATGGAACTGGTCCTCTTCATGGTGCAGTATTGCAGTCAAGACTCCTCTCATGACTTGAGATCAAGCTCAATGGATTCAGGTTGCTGGCTCAAGGCTGACTCAGCCTTACATCCTCCGGAGGTAGATAAACTGTGTAACCTGCTTACTTGTGGTGCGGTGGGGAATGTATAACCTGCATAATTAAATTATAAACTGCCCAGAGAGAGCTTTGGTGTAACGGACAATAAACTTTGCTTTGACAAGAACAGACTGGTATAGAGAAGAGTCTTGCCTCTAACAACTGCTTTAACAACTAACAGTCGGGCCTGTTAACTAATGATGGCCTGCAACCAACATAAAACTGGTCTAATCCTCCTTGAAAGCTGCCCAAGGTGGCAGCCCCTGCCAGGTCTTGCAACAGAACACCCTACAGTTACAAGCACAACTGATCAGCACCGATAGAAAAGGCTTCAGGAGTTAACTTAGAGGCAAAATCCAGAGCCGGAGTCCCGGAGGCAGTTTGTGTCGTTCTGCCAACTTCTGCGACATTGCTGGAACCAGTTGTATTGGCTCTTGCCTTTCCATTGGACCATTTCAGCAATGTGGAGAGGGGGGATCTGATGCTTGGGTAACAGCCTGTCCTCCATATTACTTTACCCAGGTTTCATGCTCTGGAGAGGACACTCCTCATTTAAGACTGAAGGATGTCTATCGACTGGACTGACCAGCAGTTGTGTAAAGATTTATTTTCACCTGCTCGTTGTGAATCTTTCTCACCATCCAGATCTAGCGCCTGCTTATGGGGAGACCTCCCTACGGACATTACGTGAGGGTGAGACAGACACAAGAGCAACAGAAATACTATACGGAGTAACAAAAACATGGCATGGAAGTCTCCTCTTCGAGTCCTGTCTTCATTCCCCAGAAAACTAACGGCCCTGCGTGGGTGACTGGAACCCGAGTCGCCCCTGGTTCTCCCAGGAAAGCTCAGGCTCGTCTACGGGCCCCTTCCCCCTCCCCCTCCCCCTCCGCCCGGCTCCTCTCCCGGCAAGGCACGCGGCCGCCACTAACGGTCGAGCCCGGGCTCGGTGCCTGAGGCGACCAAATCTTCCGGGCTCCGCCTGGCGGCCGCGTTTGCCCTCCCCCTCCCGCCTTTCCCAGAGCCCCGAGGAGGGGTTTCCCGGTTCCTCTTCTCACCATCTCGTCCCCGCCGGGGCCATTGGGCTGGCCTCCCCCGGGGAGATCGGTGGGTCCCGGGCTGGCCCTTCCTTCGGGGGTCTTCCTTTCACTCGCGCCTTTGCCGCCGCCCCGCGTCGCTCGCCGCCGCCGGCCCCACAGGTAAAGCGCTCCGGCGCCGATCAGCAGCGGCGCCCCCAAGGCCAGGGCCAGCTGCCACCGAGGGATGCCCGAGCCCGTCCCGCCCCCACCGGCAGAAGCCTCCACGGGCTTCGAGGCTGCCATGATCTCCCCCTGTTCGCCTCACCAGGCACCACCAGCGGACTTCCCAGCCCAGGAGAGCGAGGGGTCAGCGGAAACCCAAAGCCTAACGGGAAGGCGACCTCAGACAGCTTCCGCCCACCGAGTACCCTCCTGCGAGCGAGTCCTTAAACTGCAGCGCCACCTATTGGCCAAGGGAGCCGGCCGCAGCCGTGGCCTTCGGGAAGACGCCGGTGCCACCCGCTGGCGGAACACGGCGTGAGCGAAGCCGGCCGAGTTGCCTCGTGGGTTGCGCAACGAACTCCGATGCTTTCGAACTGGATCAGAGCGAACCTAACCCGTAACGATAACAACACGGGCAACATGCATCCAGATAGAGACAGACATTTGTATACTGCGCATGTACAAATGGCCAGTTTTTGAAAAAATAGGAAATAAAATCTTATTACTGTATTTACTACCTATTCAGGCAAAGTTGTGGGAGTATATTCATGTGGTGGACAAATAGGAGGTCCCAATAGATTTCAAGAGATTTCCCCCTGCACGCAAGAATGTCCCTAGAAAGCTATTCCCACAAGCCTCGGTTTTTAAAATAAATATGGTTGCAATTTGAGAGTTAGTTGGTCATATTTTTTACAAAATGTTTTGTATGCAGTATTATCTGTACAGTATATATTATAATACAAAAGGTAACTCCAAATACCTGTATGCCACATATACTTAAGGATACAGTAGACTGAATAAATTACAGTATTGTAGAATACTGTATGGACTGAGGGAAAGCAGTTAGAAGTTTATTATTGTTCCCTTTTACAGAATATATGTTTCCCATTGGTAAGCACATGACTTATGCCAATGGTTGCCGTAAACCGCTGTGAACTACAGCTTGTTCACACCCAATTTTAAACTGATAAGAAGCAGCACAATGAGCTACTTTACTATGATTTTAGGCATAGTGGGTATTTTTTTAGATGTGTGATGGCATGCTTCATGCTTGCCTCTGATGGGTATCATTCATACTTCTGATCAGGCTGGTCGTTTCCCCCACTCTGCAATCAGATTTTACTTCCATTGCACCAAATCTAAATTTTGCCACTTCCTACCTACATTGAGTATATTCATATGTCTTCAGTATAACTCTACCATTATTCTCTCTCCTTTGCATTGACTGCACATGCTGGCATGACATGTTGGTAAAACAATCTTATAGCCACTGCTGACCCCAAGCACGTGGCTCGAGTCCCTAATTCCAGGTTTGTTTGTTTGTTTGTTGTATTTATACCCCGCCTATCTAGTCGAACGACCACTCTAGGCCAGGTTCTGGCCTCCTTGTCGTTGGCTCACTGTGTAACATTCCTGGCAGTATGAGGACATGATGAAAAGGGAGCAAGCTACTATGATGAGAAACATAAAATCAAATCAATTTGGCATTTGGTACTATGGCACACATACCCCCCAGCCTTCCTCATAAAGGAAGTGAGTGTGCCATGTAGCATGTGCAAAACAGAAGATGGAGAGGGGCAAGAAGACAACTAAAGGGCAAGGGGCATGCAATAAGTTGCAGTATGAACAGTATAATAAAGAATAAAATAAACGGTATAAACCATAAAGATACAGATCTGTAGCAGGAAGCAGTGTGAGAATGACCAGTGTCTGTTCTCCATGTTCCGTTATGATTATTGAAAAACCACAGCACCCTGTTTGTTTGTTTCTTATTCAGTGTATGAACAATGGGGATGTTGGATGGGCTTGCTGTTTATCTGAACCAAAACAATCAAAACAAGCCTGGCTATTTTAAGACAGAGCATGGACAGAGTTCCTACTCCAGTCATCTGAAGATGCCGGCCACAGAGACTGGCGAAAGGTCAGGAAGAACAGCCTTCAGAACGCGGCCAAAGAGCCCGAAAAACCCACAACAACCATCAGATCCTGGCCGTGAAAGCCTTCGAGAATACAATTTTAAGTCACTTTTCTGTGCATGGATTGCTCACCTGCAAATAAAACACTTCCTGTATGGCTTCAGCTTGTCTGACTGCAGCGTTCAGTGGTGGAAGAGAATTGCATTTTCCTCCTGTTTTCTTGCCTTGAATATTCAACGGAGGGAGGAAAACAGGGTTTGGCACTGGGGAAGAAGATAGCACGTGTTTGTTTGTGGCTCGCACCGGGTGAGAGGAAGGACTTGCTGTGCTTGATGAAGGTGCTACTGATGTTTGCCTGGCTTGTGTTTTTACCGGTGGGAGGTGCACACTGAACACGGATGGTGGCTTCCCTGGTGGTCTTAATGGTGGAAGACAACAATCTGCTGTTGCATATGCATCTGTGAAGCTTTCCTAAGAACAACAAGAAGAGAAATCTCTGGGTTTTTAAGCAGTATTTGAACTTATTTCATTCTTCACTACTCCTCCCCTAGAACTTTTTGATAGTATTTACCAATGAAAGTCAGTCGGAAAACACTGTTTCATGCTCAACTGAAATCCTGTGACTGGAGCGATCTCCAGGAGTGCAAGCGTTTACCCAGAGGTTTCTTTAATTGATATCACTGCAGAGTTGTATTTTCTAGCATATACAGTATTCAGAAGAGGTTTCTTAATATACAGGTTCAGGATATATATACAGATTCACACAGCTGTTCTTAGATATAGTATTGTTCTTCTATCTGATTTCAAGGCGGAGGGCATCGTTTAAGCTGAATTTCACTCTCTGATCCTCTCACTGATCATTATGACAGCAAGATGATGGTGATCAATGTATTTATATGCTTGCATGCTTTATTTCTTTCTGTCCCTCCTTAATCACAGAAAGGGACCCAAGATGACTTAGAAATACTGTAATTAAAAATCATAAAGAACTAAAATCTTAGTAAATTATAATACTAGAAACAATTAAATATATAACAATATTACTTTGCCTTATTTTAAAACAGTAATAAACCAATTAAAACCTCATCATAAAACTGTAAATTATGCTAAACACATACACACCCTGCTTAATTTCATTTCTCACCTTGGTGTCCAATTTATTTATTTATTTATTTATTTATTTATTTATTTATTTATTTATTTATTTATTCATTCATTCATTCATTCATTCATTCATTCATTCATTCATTCATTCATTCGATTTATATCCCGCCCATCTGGTATATTCTACCACTCTGGGTGGCTTGCTTGAAAAGGAAGGGTTTTGCCTGCCAGCTGAAGGACTCTTACATGGGAGAGAGTCCCATAGACTTGGAGCATCCAGCAAAATGCCCCCTCTCTTGAGTCAGCAGGCTCACACTATTTTACATGCTTTTATTTAATCTATATTTCATATAAAAGGAAACTGTAACTACAAAAACTTGGTTTTTTTATTTACAATAATATTATCTCACTTTTCTCCTTAAAAAGGACCCAACTAAGGCAGCTTACATCATTTAAAAGATGATGTTAACAGGCTAAAAACAGTAAGTATAAAAAAGAATGAAACCAATATTATATTAAAAACAGGTAGATAAAATCAATAACATATTTATAACCATCAAGGGTTGCTTTTACAAGCAAAAATCTTATAAGCATAAAAAATACAGTGAGAAGATGTCTGGGTGGTCTACTAAACATTTTTACCTCTTGATTCTGATGGAGAAACACTCCCAAGTTTGCCCTCAAAGGAGACAAACCTGCTTTTCAGACTGAAGAAACCTTCTATGAATGGCTCGTTTACACAAGGAGACGAGGCAAGAGGAAATGGTAGACAGCACTATGGACAACAACTAACATGATTTATGCTGGCTTAACTCTACAAATAAAAGGCCTTCATTTCAGAGTCATTTATATTTTTCTTGTCAAATGTAAGGCTATTTTGGACATTCATCAAGGTTATAATTGCTTAAGGCTTCTTTTGATTGTACAGTATTATTCTGATTACCATAAATCTAATGATAATCAGAAAAATATAATCTACAAACTAAATAAATTGTGACAAAAAGATAGAGGGGATTATATGGAAGGATTGTTGTTGTTTAGTCGTTAAGTCATGTCCGACTCTTTGTGACCAGAGCACCCAGGTCTTCCTGTCTTCAATTGCTTCCCAGAGTTTGGTCAAATTCATGTTGGTAGCTTCAATGACACTGTCCAACCATCTCATCCTTTGTTATCCCTTTCTCCTCTTGCCTTCACACTTTCCTAACATCAGGGTCTTTTCCATGGAGTCTTCTCTTCTCATGAGATGGCCAAAGTATTGGAGCCTCAGCTTCAGGATCTGTCCTTCCAGTGAGCACTCGGGCATGATTTCCTTCAAAATGGATAGTTTTGTTCTCTTTGCACTCCAGGGGACTCTCAAGAGTCTCCTCCAGCACCACAATTCAAAAGCATCAATTCTTCAGAGGTCAGCCATGATCTTAGGTTGTTGTTTTTTTAAAATTTTGAGCTTCAGACCATTTTTGCACTCTCCTCTTTCACCCTCATTAAGAGGTTCTTTAATTCCTCTTCACTTCCTGCCATCAGAGTGGTATCATCTGCATATTGGGGGTTGTTGATATTTCTTCCAGCAATCTTAATTCTGGCTTGGGATTCCTCCAGTCCAGCTTTCCGCATGATGTATTCTGCACATAAGTTAAATAAGCCGGGGGACAATATACAGCCTTGTTGTACTCCTTTCCCAATTTTGAACCAATCAGCTGTTCCATATCCATTTCTAACTGTTGCTTCCTGTCCCACATATAGGTTTATCAGGAGATAGATAAGGAGGTCAGGCACTCCCATATCTTTAAGGATTTGCCATAGTTTTCTGTGGTCCACACAGTCAAAGGCTTTTCCATAGTCAATGAAGCAGAAGTAGATATTTTTCTGGAACTCTCTGGCTTTCTCCATAATCCAGCACATGTTAGCAATTTGGTCTCTAGTTCCTCTGCCCCTTCGGAATCCAGCTTGTATGAAGAGGATGATGATGTCTCCTTTGTAAAATGGATGAGCAGTTTCTGTGTGACAGATGAACATGGACAAAAGAATAGAGCACACAGGAAACATCAGGCAAGATCTTTTGATGAAAGGAGAGCCTCCCTTCCAGTAAGACTGTGAGCAGGAAAATGCAAAAAGAGCCCTCACACCCATTGAGGTAACCTGGAATTGCCTTTCTAAAAGTGTCAATCATTAAAGTTATCCAGCTTGAATATATTTGAAAAATATTTTTTTCTGCTGGCTACCCGCAGGCTTTAGAGCTGTCTTCCCCAGTCTCTGCAGGGTATGACATACATGTCGAGAGTCAGGAGGAGACATAAGAATTGTTTCAGTTGGCTTTTGTATCCTCATGATTTTAGACAAGTTATACATTTATAGCACTTTGATACCACTTCAGTTATCCTGGATCTGCCCTATGGAATCCAATTCAGTTCAGCTAGTTTATTATATCAGTTCATGGCCAGGGAAAGACATTAAATTCAATACAAGCTATATTTATAAAACAGTCACAATGCTTGGATTTCTTTGGTGAAGTATGTAGATTCCTCTTATAGAGAACTCCAGAGCAATAATCTGGAGAGTACACTAGAGCTCTCTAGATTGCCGACTGCCTCACAAAACAACAAACCCCAGGATTCCATGGGGCTGAAGGACAGCGCTATGGCAAGTCAAGTAGTTCCAAACTTTTCCAGTTGTGTAGTGTAGATACTCTCTGCATTATTCTAAATCAAAGAATTCCGATGTTTGTATTTTCCATAGATGTTCCCCATAAATTTGCCAGCAAGCACAGCAGCATTTTATTTTAACTTTTTAATTCCAAATGTCACTTCTAAATATTTCGAGTCAGAAGGTGTATTTCAGATGGGGATGCATGGCTGTCAAAAGTGATCGATGCTCCAAGAAGCCACTCCATCAACAAGAACCAGGTTGCTCTGAAGATTAATGTAAAGCAGCAATATTGACCTGATCTCATGAAGCATCTCTGATATGGATATGTTTCTAGATTAATCTGCAGAGATATTTGTGGAATTACCATTTATAAAAATCAAGTAATGCACTTTGGGACTTGAACTTCAAAAAATAATAATTATTTGGCCATGTTGGCTGAGGACTTATGTCTACAAATGTAATTTTTCCAAGCTCCATTTGGGACATGTTTGGGACATGTACATTATAACAAGACCCCATCACATGTAGCAGGGAAGTCGGTGTTGATGTTCCTCACAAGACTCGTGTTGGTCAACTGTGCCAATAGAATTCTCCCAGGAAAGCCTTTTTGTAAACATAGAGTGTGCACTTCCAGTACTGAAGGTGGAAAAGTTATTTAATTCCTAGAGCAAGTTAAGATCCATGTTGTGCTAGTTCCTGAACATGGTCGATACATCAGTTCTGCTTCCCGAAATTGCATGCTGGAACCAAATCAAAGGCTGAGCCTTCCAGGCATGTTATTATGGACAGCTTTCCATTGGTATTGACAGTTTGTGCACTCAGCAGCTAGAACATGAGTAAGGCCTCCCAGTACACTTGCCAGCCTGCAGGGTATGTTACATTGGGATTTTCTATAATGGAAAGGTTAGAAGCAAGTCAACACTTTTAAAATAGATCATCAGGGTTTGGTTTGCAGATATATAGAGAAGACCAAGGGCAACCGTGGGCCAAGACATTCATTGGGTTGCCCTTCTGTGTGTTGTAGGGCTTTCTCTTTTGAAGAGGTAGTTTGAAATTACAGCACTATAATCCTTCCTTGCTGGGTGGCTCCCTAAGTCAGCAGGGCTGTTTCACGTACATATTTCCCGTTTGTACATGGACTATGAAGAGGATGATGATGTCTCCTTTGCAAAATGGATGAGCAGTTTCTGGGGACACAGTGTGACAGATGAACATGGACAAGAGAGTAGAGCACACAAGAAACATCAAGCAAGATCTTTTGATGAAAGGAGAGCCTCCCTTCCGGTAAGACTGTGAGAAGGAAAATGTAAAAAGAAAAGAGTGGGGGGAAGGACCAAGAATACTATATAACCATCAGCTGTGGTGACATGCATTCTACTTAAGATTGAATCAGGGGTTCTTTTCCCTTACCTGCACAACAAGATGTAAATACTAAACGGCTTTCAACCTCAGTGTTGAGATGATGGCATTTCAGATTCAGAGCTAGTAAGTAAAATACTGGTGCATGTCCCTTGTTTCTCAAGGAAGATTATTTAGCACTGAGGGAACAGAACCCCTTTTATTGCATTAAAATGCTGAGCCATATTTACATAACAAGAAATGAAATAAGAAATGCATGGGCAGCCATCACCTGCATGCATGCATGAATCTGAGTTCTGATGAAGAAAGGGTCAAAACAAGATGGAATATAGAATGGGAAGTAACTTTCAGCTCCGGTCCAGCTATGGTGGAGGGTTGACTTGTGGATGTTTTGAGATGTTTCACATGTATTAAGAAATAGGAGGTTGTGGAGGGATTATATGAGAAAGGAAACGAACAGTTGGGTAACCCTCCCTCTGTTGCTGCAACTCCCAAATCTCGATGAGTAGCTCCAGAACTAGGATGAGAGCTCTAGCACCTTAGGCTGCAGGCGTGGGGAATAATTAAATACTGTAGGAGAAGGTGACCTTAACAGAAATATACCCCTGCTATTTTATTAAGGTATTTTATTAAGGGCTTAAGCAAGCCATTTCCCCCTCTTGCTTTCTTTTTTCATCTGCTGGCCCTGAATTGCCTTCAGTATTTCTCAGCTCCTAGAGAGCAACGAGGCTGTCCCGTCCCAGTCAGACTTTTACAGCAATGTTGGTCTGGCTTTTTCGAAGACTAATATTTTCCTGAGCCCTTCTGCCTTACTGAGAGGCATGGGGCCCCTAAGTTCATACCATTATACATAAGGGAGACCTGCAACAAAATGTTGCAGTATACCTTCACACACTAATAGGAGTGCTTTTATTCAGCGTGCTGGATAAGAGCTACGGACTCCTTTAGGGTAACCCATTCCATTTCCTTCTCCTCTCCTCTTTTTTTTCTTTTATAACTGATGCAGCATTCTTCAGCTGTTGCATGGGCTCAGTTTTTGCAGGGTTTTTATTTTCATTTTTCCTGCTTTATACTTTATTTTTAATTTTCTTTTAACCACTACGAACCTGAAGATTTCCATAAGAATGCTGACACCACCTTTTTTTCTTCCTTTTTAGTGGCCCCATTTTGGCTTCAGTCTTGTCAACAGTCCCTGTCTAAGTTTGCAGTTAGGAAGGGAGTGATGACAAGTTCCATAACACAAGAGGAAGATATTTTTAAATTAATTTTCCAGTCTGCAAAGCAGATCATAGCTCGAAGAACGACTGGTGAAAATATAGAACCAGGTTCCACACAAGATGGTTGCATTTATCTGCTTAAGTCAATAAGCATTTGTTTACATTAATTATTGTTAGGGGGCTGTTGGTGTGATATATTTACTCAGACAAACAAAGAGCTTTAAAATCCTTTGCACTGTGTTGCAACTCATCATTACTCTACCCACTCCATCTCCCCACCTTATGTTGGATGTGGAACTCAGGAAGAGTCTAGATAGATTCAGTATTCTTTTGGAGTAGGAGTGAAATGAACAGGACAGAGAGGAAACTGGGATGGCAGCTAGTTTATATTCCCTTTTTATGATCAGATTCTTGTTGTCTTTAAAGCTGCATAAAAGTGAAAATCACATTCAAAACAAAACAGGTTCTCCAAACTTTATCAATGTAGCAAATCACTATAATTATAATTATTATTCAAAAACACAAGTAACTGTCAGAATTATAAAAATGTATAACGTATGCAAGTTTTAATCAAAAATCTATCGAATATTGGCACAGTATTTGTGCTCTTCCTAATATTGCCATTTTTGTAGCTCTCATGGTGTTGTTTCTGAGATCTGCAACTGCTTATAATACTATGTGAAATTTCTTGATATGGTTCCCAAAGCCTCGATAACTATGGGGACCACTGAAGTGTGTTTCATCTACAAGTGAGATGTTTCAATTGCTAGGTTTCTGTGGTTTGTGAAATTTTTCCAGTTCTTTATTTTCAACTCTGGCATCCTCTGGAATTGCAATGTCAATGATCCAGACATTTCTTCATTCTATTACCACACCAGACATAGTAATAATAAAATGAAAAGCTTGTTGATGTTGTTAATTCAATGTATCTCCCACCCCCTCATCATGAGAGCCTGCGACGATTAATAAATCAACTTTTTAAAAAGTTTTTTTTTAAAAAAGCACAACTTACCCACATCTAAAATTACAAATCTGTAAAATTCAGATGTCTGCTAAGAATATTATAAAAGCAATACAAAGTAGTTGAATGTGTTTTCTGGGGCAGAGGATTGTAAACCTGCCAAACAATTATGTTTTTACTTTTAAATAACACTTTAATGCTTCCAGTTTGTGCGTGTGTTATGCCATGTGTGTACATATGTATACAATCCCGATGACAAATCAGGCTCCTGCCTTCTAATGTGATTGGAATTTTGCTAGACAGAGCAGTTTGCTGTACCAAGAAGGTGGTTACATTGCAAAGAAGAACCTCTGTTGAATCCTTTCTTTTCTTAAATAAAATTGGTTTATAAATCCTGGCTACATGACACTAACAGAAGGGTGAAATTTTTGCCCAGGAATCATGTTATTCGGACCTAAATAATGGTATTTTACTGTGACGGCACAGGGTTGTTTATTTTACCACAGATTTAAAATTGGTTTATTTCTACTAACTTTGGCATGAGTTTCATCCACAAGTTAGTAGGTTTCTGGCCAATAACTGATGAACATTATGTGGCAAGCAAAGGATGATCATTATTATCAGAACCCTATAAAATCAGATGTCATATACAGGATTGCTTCACAGGATTACTCTTCACTAAAAAGTCATACAAATATTTAACATATGCCATAATGAAAGTATATCTTTTTGATTAAAGGCAGAGAAGCCTTAAAGTGCCCCCAGTAGCGGGTGGGGTGGGAATTCTGCCCACAGTGGAAATGCCCACAGTGGACATGCTACGCTGGCCTACATTTTCCAGCATCCTTCCTGACTAGCTATCTTATTAAAGTTCATAAGAAAGGAACATTTGAAGGTTGTGTTCTAATGAACAGATAATGGTTTGTGCTAGATAACAACACCCACCCACAGTTCCCTTCCCTCCATTCATAAATTTTTTGTTGCACATGACATCTTGCCTGCTGCTTTCTGATATAGGTGGCACAACAGCAACTGCTCTAATGTCCTTTGAAACCCCAAGTGGTCTGTTTTCATAATAGTTTACCGAACTATTTGTGGGTTTGACCATTTGTTAGAGAAGATGAATGTTCACAGCACATGACAGATGCAATTCACTGACAGTACTTCGCAGGTGGTCCCATATAAAAAGCTCTGTATTCATATTCACAATGTCACTTCTTGCTGCAATATGCCAAACATACACAGAAATTACATCAAGCCCCCTCAATTTCTACATTTGTCCTTTCCCCCCCCCCAAAGCACACACTAATTTAAAAATGATTCTCGCCCCCCATATTAGGATACAAGCAGTAATGGAGAGGGGCAAATTAGGACCACTTGGAACCTACGTGGCTGGTAGGGTTACATGCCCTGCCACCTGTTGTAGCTTTGGGAAAGCTGTAGTGTTCCAGAGCACCACCAGGAGAAGGGGCTAATAAACCACTTTTAAGTACTTTATGGCTAGAAAACACCGGAAAGGATTGCTGTAGTTGGAATTGATTTTACAGTACGTAATGATCATTAATGTATTATACTTTCATCATGACAGAGGAGGCAGGCTGGTGTTCCTACAGCAATTACCATAGTGAAAATACATTTACTATTCTGAAACACAAATATATTTGAAAATCATCCTCATGCATGTTAAGTCAGAACCTCTTATGACTGTGCCAGTTGTTCCTGGCAGAACCCAGGGAATTCTGCACAAGATGTGGTAGCACCAGCTCTAACTGTGGGCAAATGCTAGCATTAAGGCCTCCTCAGACAGCATCATTTTTTTGCTTTCCTAAGGCCAGGAAGAAGAACTCAGAAACACCTTGGATGGTTTGCTTTCATCAAGTCTCTATTGGATGAGGCACCTTTGCAAGAGGTTAGAAGTGCAACTATGAAGCAGAAAAAATGTGAATGGATCTGCTTTGAAATCACACCCACGAAGTCAGGTTTCCACAAGTTAATTTGCTTCAACCAGCTGCACAAAACTCAATAAGAGAGAAGGGAGCACTCATCCTTCTTTGTACTTTGTTAAGATAGTTCTGCTCTGGCCATTCAGATGTGCAGGAAGCATGATTAGAACAGAACTACCTTAAAAAGCTGTAAATAAAGCTGATTGGTAACATCCTCCTCTCCTTCTGCTGACTCCTCACTCTTTTTTTTTCTTCCTTTGTTCACCTAGCTACTCTAGCACTAGGGCAGCAATTATTTAAAACAAAACAAAGCAAAAACAGAATGGGAAAGGGAGACGAAAACAAGCACCCCCAGGCACAAGGTTTTGAGAAGAGAAGATTAAAATGGCCACCAGATTTCCCACTGCCCCAGATCTCTCATTGGTCCACGTGGCCAAGTGGAATGGCTTTAAATAGAACAGCCACAGGCTCTTCCACATTGGCTGAAGCTGTTACACTGCCTAAATCTATGTGAATGCATTCACTGTCAAAAAAGTATAAGCCCCAATAGTGCAGGAAAAACTATGGGAGGGAAACTCCAGGCTGATTTGCACTGACTTGTACATTGTGTAGTGAATGGAAAGCAATGCAGATCTGACTGTCCCATTCCCAGAACATTTCCAGTATTATTTGTCAATATAGTCACTGCTTCTGATACTTTCTTGCAATGATATGTAGGTAGCAAGATGGTTTGATGATCCCTCAATTTCTCTAGTCAATACTTCATAATTTAGTTGATCCTAAAGAGATTATTAAAATTGAGGAGAGGCTCAAAATAGGTCTAGGCACAGCAGAGAGGCGATATGAAAATGCACAAGTTTAAAGCTGTAAATAGCCTGGACATTCTTAAAGAGTAATCTCAGCCTGAAGAGCAGCAATCACAGTGATGTTTGGAAAACACAGTATATGTGTTGCTTTGGTTCTGATGCATTCCAAACCTGGAACCAAATATCCCTCAAAGATCTCAAAACCCAGGCAGATTTGTACAAGAGGAAATGATCCTACAGGATGTGGAGACCCGTCACCGAGAGTTCTATATACTGTATTGTTAGATTGAGGCACAAGTACTACAAATAAGAGTCACCATAGCCATGGTCCCAAGGCGAATAAAAAAAATGCAGGCATCTATATATTAATTCATATCAATGCACCTTTGAATGGTGGGGTTGTGCAGGAAGACAGAGAGAGGAAACATCTGTGATCCAAAGCATTACACTCAATATATTAGGATCGGCCTGCTGGGCTTCCTGAAGAGCTCTGTGAGATGTTAGAGAGACATCTAAAATTTCCATGAAGACCATCTGGCCAAGATTTTCGAGGACATTTTCTTCAAGGAGAAACTGTCTCCAAATCAACACACCAGTTCTAGAGCAGGTCTTTTGTAAAATTAAGAGTCGTAACTATCCATCTGGGGCCAAACACATAAAAATATTTTCCATTAAAACTGGCAACTCACAACAGTATAGGAAAATCAATTTTCTCTTAGTTACAATGAGGATTGCAGTAGGAACAGACAAGCCTGAGGGGGTGGCTTTAACATCATCATCTTTGCTAATCAAAATATTCCAGCACTTTGAGTCCGCAAGTTCTGGCCTTACTGCAACATTCACACCATCCTCTCCCACTTTCTATTAGTTTGACACCAACTGAGCTGAAGATAATAACATTAAAACTGTTTTTCAGTTATCATCATATCCAGGTGTCTGCACCTCTTTTTGCAGACTGGATTATATTATTCTGCCCCTGAACAGTGAAAATATTGTAAAGAGACGTCCCTCAATTTATCCTTCTTAATTTTTGCAGCTTTCTTCCCTAGGAAAACATCTGTGACATCTACCCATTTTATGCAAATTATCCCAAAAGTAATTGGGGGGAGTTAAGGGAATACAAATCATCCCAAATTCTCCTTGTACTCAAAAGATAACATAAAGCTTTCTGAAATTTTACAGGTTGTTTCAGTAAGGAGACCACTATTGTGAATGCTGCTCTCATGATAACTGTCCACACAAAAAATACTTGCTCTTTTTCTGTCGTCTTTTAGTTTTGGGGGGGATATCAGTGCCTTCAGGGGGGGTTTCTCGAAGTGCAAACACTGCTTTTGCATAAAACTCCCTACTGCTCTTCTGAAATGTGTTAGTTTTGATCACTGCGGCAGCTGCTTGCTGATTTTCTATAAAGGACACAAAGATCTGAATTTCTTAATCAAGATTCAAATTCAGATCTGGATCAAATTAGATAACCATCAGATGTACAGCTGAATCTGCCTCTCCCACAGCTCTGTAATAAGATACTAGGACAGTGCTGAAAATCATGGGCTATGCATAGACCTTCATGGTAATGTTCTGTCAATGCAAGGTTCAAAACCTATACCTTATTTTATCTCCAATCAACCTAAATGCTTTCTATGAAACCTGAAATGTCAACAGGAAACATGCAGTAGGTTCTATATTTTATGGCAGATTTCTGTATAAAATCTACTTATAGTTTTAATGTATGAAACAATTATTTCTTTCCACAGGCTAAGCTGTCTTCCATCCATATGACAAGACTTCATGGTTCTACGAGGACCCCATCAACGGGCCATCTGAAAAATGGTAAAGAATTGCGAAAAGATGAGGAGACAAATTGCTATTGCCACATGAAGGCATGCAGAAAGTCCTCAAATAGTAGTTCTTCTCATGGGGCGAGTGGACCGAACAGCCGATCAAACTCCATCCAGGAGTTTTCAGAATCTTTTGAGAGGCAACTGCATTTCAAAAACAAGCGTTCAGTTTCTTTGGTAGGTAGCAACGATTTGTCAAACGCCATGAAACCTGTGATGAAAATCATGTTATACTTATGCTTTGCATGTGCTAGTCAAACTGAATCGTACACCACCGTTATTTCTTTATTTGTTTGTTCATTTCCACTTCTGTACTGCCCCATTAGTTTTGCCACTCTCCGGGCGGTAAAATGTTATGATCATTTTAATAACATAAATTATTTAATTTAATATTTTATTTCATTTAAGAAGATGAATGAAATTCTGACTGTTTTTAAGTGTGATGACAAATCAGATAAACTACGCTTTGGCAATTGCTTTCAAGCTCCTCCCTTCCATCTCCAGCTGCCTGAAATACTCATCAATGATTTACCTGGCACACCCCCAAAATCCTTTAAAGGAATTACATTTTAGTATCTTCTAACTGCAAACTCTCATCTCTTCCTGCATCCCAAGCAGTATAGCAGCTAGCATTAGATGGAGCTTGAATAAATTATTGCTTTAGATGGCAACTCCCACCATCACTCAGTATGTTATCTAGCCATGCTGATTAGCTGAGTATGGAAATTACAATCCAAAATAGTTACTTCTCAGAAATTTGGCATGTAGAATATGAAAGACCAGCAGACAATTAATTCCCTACACAGCTATAAGCTCACTAAATGGTTTGGAATCCCTTACATCTTTCTCTGTTTGCTGTGAAAAATAAAATAGGAACAACACACCATTAATGCTATACTGAGTTCCTTGGTGGAAAGACAGGATAAAAAACATGAGACAACAACGATGATGTCATAGTGGCTTTTTCTTCCCACCTAAAAGCAAGCTCTTAAATGATTTGCAGTTGCATGACAGAACTGAGGTTTTTTTTAACAGCAACCCCCAGAATGCCTTAGGTAGCTGTAGCTATGTTGGCTGGAGAATTCTGGGAGTTGTAGTCCAAAAACACAAATCTGCACACCTAGAAAATGTATTTCATTGGCAGAGAATCCACATGGACTTCAACACTCAGACCTTGTTTTGGACTGTTGAAAAACTTAATTTTGATTTTCTGCCTCATTTTTCTTTCTTTCAGGAACCTGAAGGAATGAAAGAGCGGAGAGAAAGAGAAAAACTGCGTATTCCCAGGTGTAGGTTTCTTAAGAAACTAGGAGAAAAGAAGGAGCCGAAAACGGAGCACGAGGAAGGAGAACACAGCGTTGAACTCCCACTTGGAAAACACAGCCAATAAGTTCCATGAAATATAAGCATAAACTGAAAACATGCTTGTATAAATAAGTATAGATTGATTTTTGTATTTAGAAAGCATGTAGAATAGGTTCTGACACTTGGCATAAAACTGTACATAGCAAGTAACACATCACTGAATCTGAAACCATATTAGTGTTCCACATACATTTTCCAAGCACAGATTTGTAAACAAGGACATGTTCAACTCATAAATATCAATCTCAAACAGAACAAGCTAAACTGCAAGATGTAAGATATAAGGACAGTTGCAACTGTGACACTCATGCATTTTTGACGCTTCTAATGACAGATCATCTGTAATGTATGGTTCAGCTAGTTAAAGTAGAGGAGAAATACATCTAGCAATTACAATTAAATTCATTGAACAGTATGAATTGGATGCCCAATATTTTCTTCACTAAATCTAAGGTATTAATTTTGAATCAAACAATTTAGACATTATTCTGAATATTCCATGTCAAGCCATGGTTCACACATATTTTAAATCATATTTGTATAAATAACATGTGCTATATATTAAAGTATTTTAAGAAAGGGGCCACAGATAAACCAAACCAATCTAATTTTTATTTCATCCTCTTTCTAGCACATTTTCCCTAATGCATCTCGTCATCTACATTCCTTACAGGAGCTAGTACATGTTTCCACTACTATTTTTCCATCAAACTTATAATGCCTTGTCCCACTTAAATTTTCCATTCCATGTTGTATTTTCCAGGATTCATATGTCTTGTCAGGTCTAAACCACATGTTATGATCACAGGAAAGCTGCATGTTTAGATGTGGGTTTGTCTGTAGCTTTTTCTTTTAACAACCCTTCCCACCCATGTACAGTATCTGGTTTCAGAGCTTTGAAGGGAGAAAAGCATCTGGAAAAGTAAACCTTAATGCTAAGAGTCATGGGATTATTAGAATGCTTACTAGATTCCAATGTCATTGGAACTAATTCCAAATAAATATACCTAGGATTTTGCTGAAAGTGTGGAAAGGGAATCCTTGTTCCCCTTTTTATCATTAATTTATGCTGCTTTATAAAATGGAATAAAAACAATATAATAAAATAAAAAGCAACAATAGTAATATAGTTCAAGATGGGGAAAAGAAAAAAAAATCAAGTGATGACAGGAGGGAAAGCCTGCCTAAAGAGCCAGGTCATAAGTCTGCTCTTAAAAACACCCAGCAAGGGAGCCAGACAGAGCTCTGGGGGCAGATTATTCCAGAGGTGAGGGGCCACAGCCAAGAAGGCCTGGTTTCTTGTTCTTTCTCTCTGGGCTTCCCTCGGTGTTAGGCCCCTCAGCTGCCCTTCCTGGTGAGAATGACTGGTTCGAGTAGATGTAGGTGGGAGGAGGTGTTCCGCTAGATATCGAGGTCCTAAACCATTTAGGGCTTTATATGTCATCATTAACACTTTGAAATCAATGCAGAAATGAACGGGCAGCCAATGCAAGGCAGCCAGAGTGGGGGAGATATGGTGATATTTTCTTGTCCCACTGAGAAGTCTGGCTGCTGTGTTCTGCACCATTTGAAGCTTCTGCATCAATCTCAAAGGTAGCCCCACATAGAGTGCATTACAGTAGTCTAATCACGAGATTACAAGTGCATGGACCAGAGTGGTGAGTGCCCCAGCATCAAGATAGGGATGCAACTAGGCAACCCGCCACAAATGGAAATAGGCAGAGTGGACCACTGACACCAGCTGGGTTTCCATGGCGAGCGCTGGATCCAGATGGACCCCCAAGCTGTGAACGTTACTCTTCACGGTGAGAGACACTCCCCCAAAAGAGAGGGAGTTTCCCAAACCACTAACGGAGGGGCCAGCCACCCTCAGGATCTCCATCTTGTCCGGGTTCAGCCTCAGCCCATTCTCCTGAATCCATTGCAGTACAGCCTCGAGGCAGTGCCGAAGGGACGGAATGGCATCCACTGTGGTTGGAGAAAAGGAGATGTAGAACTGGGTGTCATCAGCATACTGATGGCACGAAGCCCCACACCCCCTGATGACCCCACCCAGTGGCCTCATGTAGATATTACACAGCATTGGGGAGATAATCAAGCCCTGCGGAACCCCACAATTGAGGCTGCATGGGGCCGAAACACTCTCCCCAAGCTGTACTCTCTGAGGACGGTCCTCCAAGAAGGATCAGAGCCAGGCAAGCACCAGACCACTGATTCCCAGCTCGGAGAGCCTCCCCAGGAGGATAATGTGGTCGATGGTATCAAAGGCAGCTGAGATATGGAGGACGACCAACAAAGACATTTTGCCCCTGTCAGCCTCTCTCAGCAGGTCATCAAACAGGGTGACCAATGCCATTTCTGTACCGTGGTGTGGCCTGAAGCTCAACTGAAACAGATCCAGAGCATTGGTTTCATCCAAAAGAGTCTGGAGCTGGTCAGCCACCACCCTCTCTACCACTTTGCTAAGGAAAGAAACATTGGCAACGGGCCTATAATTGCCAATGTTGTCTGCCGCCAAGCTTGGTTTCTTCCTAATGGGCTTAATGAGTGTCTCCTTGAGTGTCTCCCTCTTGGAGAGACCCATTAATTATTGCTGTGGCCCATTCGGTTGCTGTAGTCCTGGCTGCTTTGATTAGCCAGGCTGGGCAAGGGTTAAGGGAGGAGGTGGTGGCATGGCAGCAGTTGAGCGCTTTGTCCACCATATCTGGCATCACAGGCTGAAAGAGATCAAGTCTCATCGGGCAAGGCAGAGCGCTGGATGTCTCTGCTCAATCTATTGTGTTCAAAAAAGGAGAGAGCTCCTGGTGGAGGGCCTCCACTTTAGTTTTTAAAAATGCTGTAAATTGGTCAGGTGAAATACTAATAGGAGGCCCATCACTTCCAGATAGATCACGAACTATATGGAAAAGTTCCGCCTGCTGATTTGAAGCTTCGCTTATCCGGACAGTGAAGTGAGCTCGACTGGGAGCCCTCACCTTAGCCAGGTAGTTGTTAGTTGCGATCCTGACAGCTTTCCTATTATAATCCATTGGGTACCATCTCCAAATGCACTCTAGCCTTCACCTGTTTTGCTTCATATCTCGCAGCTCCTAGTTAAATCAGGGCGCTGTCTGAGCTCTGCAACGGAGAGGACATTTAGGAGCGACCATGTCAACAGCCCTGGTGGCGGCAGCAAGCCAGCCATCAACCAGAGCCTCAACAGGAGCGCCAGGCAGATCAGCTGGAATCTCTCTTATGGAATCCTGGAATCCTATAGGATCCAGTAGCCTTTGAGGGCAGACCATTAAAATAGGTCTTTGCTCCCTGTGGAGAGGGAGAGCCACTGAGAGGTTACATTTTATTAGGACCATGACAAGGGAACTGACACAAGGTCAGTTACCATCAGACCATACTCATTCCACTCAGTGAAGAAAAACAGGTCTAGCATGTGACCACCCATATGGGTGGGGCTGTTACATGTTAGGACATGTCCAAGGAAGCCATGGTTTCCAAGAACTCAAGAGCCAAACCAGAAACCTCTGCCTCTGCATGGATGTTGAAATCACCCAAGACCAGAAGCCTTGGGGATTCCAACAGTACCGTGGAGACAAAGTCCGCCAGCTCCAGTAAGGAAATGGTTGGGTTGCAGGGAGCGCAGTAACCCAGCAAGATCCCAGTACCATCCCTGGCCCCAATCGACATGTGGAGGGCCTCCAAACCCGGCTTCACCACCGAAGAGTGCCTAATAACCTCCAGGGTATTTCTATAAACAATCTTTGCCCCCCCCCGCCCCTCCCTGGTGCTGGACTGCATAACCAGGAGGATAGGCAAGGGTCAAGGGAACTCCGCCTTCCCTGCCCATCCAGGTCTCCGTTATGCACAGCAGGTCTGGATCCTCCTCCAGAATAAAGTCTTGGATAATACCTGGGATTTGTTGGATACAGACCTGGCATTCAGCAGCATCAGATTTAGAGTGGAGGGACAGCTGATCTGACTACCTTGAGACTGACAGTTGGTCACAGTGCCAGAACAGTGAACAGCCTTCAAACATATCTGTTCACTGTTCTTCTGAAATGAATAGGAACTGTGCCATCGCCATACCTCCCTCTACCCATAATCACTAGGATGTTCAAAAGACCCTCCACTGGGTGGGGCAAGGCTTCCACTCCATGTCAAACAAAAGAAAAGAAATGAAAAAGAGAAGACCAGGCTTCCTACAGTAATATGTAGTTTGTTCATTTATTTATTTATTATACTTATATCCCACCAATCTATTGGGGAGCTACTACTACATATGCCCACAGCATTCAGCTCAGTAACACATTAAAATAACAGTAACAAACAATATACACATAATATAAAACTATTAATCCCCCAGATAGTGACATTCCAGAGATATTTCCCATAAACCCACAAGCCCGTGCCTTCTTGACAGTGGAACAACTTGCCATTGGAACAACTTGCCAGTAGAAATCCGCCTGGCTCCCTCTCTGGGTGTTTTCAGGAACAAACTTAAAACCTGGCTATTTGGGCAGGATTTCCCTCCTGCCATATCTTCTTATACTTTTGCCATCTTCGATTTATAATACTGTATACACTTATTGGTTTTATTGTTTTTGAATTTGTAAACCTCCCAGAGTAGACTTTTGCTTTAGATGGGTGGGATAGAAATCTAATAAATAAATAAAATAAATAAACAAACTCCAAAGTCCAACATGGCAAAATAAAATCCATGACAATATCCCTTTAAAATAGCTAGAAGTTTAAACATAGGGGGGAAATTGTTGACATAGTTTTCCCCTGATCATCCCATTGGTTATTGTGGATTGAGGCACACTAAATACATTGTAAACAGGAATTGGCTAAGAAGAAGAAACATTGATCTGAGCCAAGGGAATCAGGGCTGTTTTGAGTGCCCAGATGTTTTTCTTTATTTCTGGTCTCAGACTTCTGATGTTTATTAGATCTTAAAATAGAGGCTTGGTGAGCATAATCTGTCTTTGAAAGGGTTATATTTTGCAAGTTCATTATCAAAATAAACCAAAATGTGGTTTTGAAGCTTTGCTTTGAAGTGCAATAAAAATAATAAAGACTCAATGACCTATAAAATGTTTCCTTTTGTATACTATTTTGCAAATTACCAAAAACCCACACTCAAGCAGATGTTCTAATTCTAAATGATTCATTTAAGAAATAATATATGCTGCATGAAATAATCTGATTCATGCTATTGCTTCCTGGCACTGAATCCGAATTTTAAAAACAGAAATTCAGATTCTTCAAAAGTAGTGACTCAGCAGCGAGATCCTAATTCTGATTTACTCAGAGATAAGCAACACCATATCCAGTAGGATTTTTCCCAAGGTAAATCATGTAGATAACATGCTTTCATGTCCTGTGGTCAGGAAACCAGCCCTGCCCTCTGTTTTAACAAGCAGAGAAGTCCTTGAAAATGGGGCAATTCTGTACCTACATCAGAGCTTCTGTGCTCATTGCCTAATTGATTACTAGGCGTTATATAACATGCCAAGGATCTAAATCTAATGCAACAAACTTAACAAGAGTAAGGCTATAGAATCAACAGGCTGTACATAAATGTTGACTCGCCATTCGGTAATTGATTCCTATGGGCTTGCTCTAGTAGGGTCTAACAATTGGATTTAGCCCAATGTCTTCTTTCTCAAGTATCATATATACTATTCCTAGTTACTTTTTCAAAAATGAAGTAATCAGCTCTGCCTTTCCAAGGAAGGATTATTACAACTTCAGAAGCAACCTTTTCCCATTTGGTAACCCTTTTAAGGAAATACATTCTTTCAACCTACCTGACGCTCTAGTCTGGTTACCTGTGGCTTAGTAGATCTCTCCATTGTTGGTAGGAGGAAGGTGCATTGAGGTTTTGAACAATCATATAGATGTTCTGAGGGATTCCAATTTTACTCCAGCACCATTTGCAGAAGATGGTTGTTGCTCTCTACTCATTTTTCATGGTGTTCTTCCTGTTAAGGGCTACCCCCAAAAAAGGTAGATTGTTTCTTAGTTGTTGTATTCTTGAAGGCTTTCACAGCCGGGATCTGATGGTTGTTGTGGGTTTTTCGGGCTCTTTGGCCATGTTGTTGGGGAGATTAATTGGAAGAAATACTTTGAGAATGGATTCCAACCAAAGCCTCTAAACATGAACTTCACAATGGAATCTCACAGCAATAAATAGAACATTCTCAGTGGAACTAACAAGTATTGCTTGCTGGAAACTATTTTAAAATAACAACTGTAATATAACAATGCCCGGAATGCAACTTCTTCATGTAATCAACATAATTTAACTCCTTGTTCTTAAGGTGTTTGATGGATGGCAGAACCTAATTTTGAAAATCTATTTGAGCCATGAGATTATTTGGAAGTCTAAAAAGGCTATGTACTACTGGGCACTTCTAGACCTTATTACTGCCTGAGATTATGGAACATCATGAAATTATTGAGATCCCAGGCAGAATGATGTTGTGGGTCAGGGTGAAAGATCTGGCACATTGGGATGTAGGTGGCATCTTGCTACCAGACAATGCTCCACTTCATACAAGGCACTTGATTTTGCTGATCACCTTGTCTCAATGGGATATCCTATACCGTTCCAGAGATCGCCTAATCTACAGGATCAACTGGAGGCAAGCAGATGCTGCAGTAGATAAGAAATGAGTGTCTCATTTTGTGCAAACAGGAGTCCTTTTCCACTAGTGTACTGCTGCATCCTTCAGTGGCTAGAACTCACTATTTTCTCCCCCAGTTGATGAGAAATATATCCTGTCTATCAGGTTGCAAACCTTAACAACAGCTCATAAAATGAATATTAAAGACCCACATCTTATTCAGGCAGTAGCCATTTATGCAAAGCTGATAAAAATCCAGAAGTGGAACTGAGCCTTCTTAAGCCTGAAATAATAATAATGTCAATTACAATTGGTAGCAACTTTTCCAATGTTTCCTCATTATACAGTATTCAAAAGTGGTTTATGAGCCACTTCTTCTGGAAATGTTCTGAGACTGTGTAGCTTGCCTGAAGTGCACAGCCTGGCTCTTCTCCTACATGGAACTGTGGGGAAATGAACTCCTGTCCTAGGTGCTTCTACTCACTGAGTGATCCAGTCAACTCTAAAGCCTTGGTCAACTTATTTTGAAACAATGACTTTGGCAAATACATCTGTTGCATTTTAGTATATTTATCATCTTTCTAATGGGCTGAAATCCTGTTGTTTAGCATAGTAGGTCACACTAATTCCATTGAATAAGTGGAGATTTGGTGAGTTCTGCTGATTCTATTGGCCTACTCATATACAGTATGACTTGCTATGCCAAGCAACAGGACTTCAGCCATTGTTTATTCATCAGCCATTTCACTTTTAATGTAAGTACATATTGAAGATCATACATATTAAAGTACAGTGCATGTTAAAGGTCATAATATTAGTACCTCTAGCTATGTATTCCCTGATTACAGTCATTTATACAGTATATACCAACAGATTGGATTACCTTTTTTAAAAAGCAGTTTCTGAAGTCTCTTTTTACCATAATCCATCCTCACTGGATGAAACAAGGAGGGTGTTGAAACATTGAGGTTATTGTCACATATGTATGAAGATCACAGGTGACCTTCATCAGCAGAATTATTAGATCAGCAGTGATGTCATCAAGCAATGAATTTATAGTAAGATGGCTTATGAGTTAAAAGTGCATTAAAGAGTAATGTGTCACAATATTATTCAATTTCTTTTTTTCTTAATTTAGGTATTTGTATCATCATATGACTGTGCATCTGACAGAGCACAAGAAAAAGCTCAGGCTGAATTGTAATAAACTATTTACATTTCAAGAAGATACAGTGTATTTGAGGAATTAATCTCAGATTCTTAAAGTATACATGAGAGAAAAACTGCTGAAGAGCTCAGTGGTTTAGACATCTGGCTGCAGAACTAGGGGTTGGGAGTTTGATTCCCCAGTGTTCCTCCTTGACAAGGGCTGGACATGTCAAATTTTAAATCTATGTAAAAAAAAAGGTGAATACATGATACACATGGAAGTGTGGATTAATTTGGCAGGAAATTGTGTTTGTTTGAGGAGCAAAATCTCCAGAGGGCCATTTATTTAACTTGGATGTGGAATCAATTTGTTTAAATCAATTCCCTATCAGTGCACACCTCTGTCTATGTTAATTTTTAAGGAGCCCTCCTACTGTTGACTTTCACAGCCATTTTCCCATGGCTGATAAGTCAATCCAGGTAAGCGAATGCTGACGTATATACATGCCTCTGTTGGTGTAAATAAATATTGCCATATATTGCCATTGCCACCTCCCCCAGCAGCACCTTCCCTTCTCAACTTTCACTCGGGCTTCGTTTTTGTTTTTTTTTAAAAATCTTACATGTGCTGTAGCGAAAGAACAGAATGCCACACTGGGAGGGGGGCTCAAAATGTATGTTTCCTTGCAGCTCAAACGGAGAGTAAAAGAGCAGCCCTAACCTCACCTTTCTTCTCTTGCCTTCAATTTCAAAGGAGGTGTGAGGGGGACACCTTAAAACAAAATACTCCAGTCCAAATTGCGGGGGGGGGGGAGCTGAAACTGACAAAGCTTGCAACACACACACAGAAGCAGTTGGAGGGGAGGAGAGAAGAGGTGTCTGTCTCCCCGTGTGGCTTTAAGGTTTTTTTTTCCTATGTGGCATTCTGTTCTTTTGCTGTACCAGATAAAGGAAATTGAAGAAAACAACAACAACAGAGAGGTAAGAGGATGCACACATGAACAGAAAACCTTTAAACTGAATTCAAAAGCCCCAATCCAGGGGCCAGTTTATTTATTTATTTATTTATTTATTTATTTATTTATTTATTTATTTATTTATTTATTTATTTATTCATTCATGTATGTATGTATGTATGTATGTATATATGTATGTATGTATGTGCTTGCTTGCTTGCTTGCTTGCTTGCTTGCTTGCTTGAATTTCTATCTTACCCATCTAGTGGCAAGCCACTACTCTGGGTGGGCATTACAAACAAAGGCAAACAACAACATAAGAAACAGCAGTAAGAATAACCAAAAACAACAATCACACATTCCTCCCTGAACCCAAATGCCTAAAGAACACTGATTAATGTAACCCTGCTCTTAGTCACCTAATTAATGGAACAATATCCCTTTTGAGTATCCATTGCAAGTAAAGGTTTCCAGGTAATGTCCTCCTGCCACATTAGAAGCCAAATGGATTCTTTTAGTCAAAGCAGATCTGGCCTCGTTCCCAAGCAAAGAGGAATATGCCCTCTGAATACGTTGCTAACTTCATTTTTACCACAGCAAGCTAGGAAACAACATGCTTTGGGGAGAAAGGAGATAAAAGAAAATGGCAAAAAGAGATTAAAATCCAAAAGTGCTACAACATTTTTGTATATTTATTTGCAGGAGAACACATTTTATTACACTTGATATGTCTCAAGTTATATACGCATGACAGTACAATTTTTCACAACTGTTGAGGCAATAAAAAATATATTCTCAGATTGTGTACATAATCTGTAATGCTAATGTAAAATGTGATGCAATGCGCTGTGTGTAAGGCTGCCACTGAGTGTAGTCCATTGAATGTATGATCTGAGGCTATCCAGTCAACTGTCACAGTAACATTTTGTACAGAAGCTAATTTTATTCTTTTTATTTGTGATTTCCTGATTTTTCTCAAACTGGTCTTTAGAATGTTGCCCTTATTTTGAAACTTTTAAAACTCCACACCCCATTTTTTTTTTAACAAAAGCATTTCTTCTTCTTCACGTAACAGTCTGGTTATTGAGTTAAGGGCTCATGGTATTAAATCCCAACCTGGCCCCTCAACAACCTCCTGGGTCTTTTGGGAAATGTAATTGCACTTTAACCTGCACATCAGCCCTGCAGGGTAGTAAAGCCGCTGCCACACACACATTTACCAAAAGTATCAATTTTGGTTTCTAGAAGGCACAGCTGAGTGAAGCTGGTCTGGTGTGTTGGAAACTGAGGTTCCTGAAGGGGTTTTGTAACCAAGACCACTAATCATCTGATGCCTTCAAGAATAGCAGACATTATGCCCTGCCGTTTGTGCACAAACAGTCCAGTTCCTCAGTTGCATGGTGTGCAATTCAAGAATATACATTATCTGTTCTTGGCAGATAGGATGTAAAGTCTGAGATGAGAGCAGATTTAGCATAGAATTCTCAATAGTAACAATTACATTAACACAACCATTCTGGCGTAAGATAGTGTAATAGGAATCTGGTGTCCTAAGCAAACCAATGGTGATATGGTGGATTTTTCAGCATTCAAAAAAGTTTCAATTTCATAGTTTGTATGCAAACAAAAATACAGTACAATGCTAACCTGTCTCTTATGCTAGTAGCAGCCCTCCTATAGAATCACTGTTCAGCAGCTTGCAACAAACTTAATCCTTATTGACCAGGGCAGGATATTTTGATCCTTTGCAATTACATTTTCTTATGGAATTCACACAGAAGTGCACTTGTAAGCAGTGTCCCAGACTTCAGTCACTGGCCATCTAAATTGTGTCTTTAGTAGACAAAAAGAGAATTATGTTTTATATGTCTCAGTCAACATAATCCATTTAGATTATTTTTCTGACCTCTGATGAAAAACCAGTCTGATATATTATGGTTGCAGGTATGGGCCCCATTGAGTCTGAGCACTTAAATTTTCAGACATTTCATAACCCAATCCTGGCTCTGCTGCTAACCTTCAGTACATTGCAATTCTAACAGGGCCAGAAAATAGCTCAAATCTCAGCCAGTGTTTTTCAGCCTTGTGGATGAAGGTTAACTTTTGCATTTTATTGATCATAAGAGGTGTCTTCTTGGATTTAAATAGAAACTATTTTTTAATCTTGATAAGTTAAATTCCCATTGTGTAGAAAGCTTCCCTTGACAAATTACAACAAATCTGAAAATATTGTTGAACACATACATTTACAGTGTTGAAGCGCAAGCCATGAGTATGTATATTGTTGGTTCTTCTTGTCACAGTTGTGTGGGGTCAATTAAAATTAAAGCTAAATTCTTGAGTGTGTTTCTCTTTTTCAGACCACAGAGTATTAAGTTCAGAATGTAGGAAATCAGTTTTTCTGTAGAAAAATAAAGCAGGAAAAAAAGTTTTTTTCCTTGTCACATTTTGAGGGTTCCTGAAGAGTAGTACTGTCAGCTTCTTTTTATTCTCCTTATAAGAAAACTACCACGACAGAGCAAAGGATAAGAAGATATGTACAACATCAGAGTTACATAAATTTAGTTCTGTTTGAAAAGTACACTCATACAGAAGATCAACTAGAAAATGGCTAGACTTGTTAAATGTAATGATATAACAATCATACGGTGTCACTTCTGACTTATGGCAATCCTTTTCAGGGTTTTGCAGGTAGAGATAACACAAAAAGTGGTTTACTATTCTCATCTTCTGAGGGCACCCTGGGACCGAGCAGCTTGCCCAAAGCCAAACACACTAGCTCTACTCACAGGAGGCACAATGAAGAATCAAATCAAAGCTGGCTGGATAACTCAATACCTAAGCTACTGAGTTATCCAGCCAGCTTTGATACATATAACATACACCTAATTTTCAATTTTCAGTTCAATATTGGATTCCAAAATATATTCCTTCTTCACTGGACCACCTTGTTCTAAAAGTTCTCCCAGTGTTCTTCCCACAGAGCTTCTTATGCGAAAACGTTTTGTCCACTAGAATTTTAAAAAAACATATATGTAAAGTTGGAAAATTCTTTCCAGTGTCCACCACAGCTGCTGAGTCTTCAGATACCTTTTGGCAAGACCCCACTACTCAACACACATTCCTCTCTGCAAAATGAGAGCTCTTGCTTCCACCTCGGAGTCATGTGAGGACAAATACAACTAATTTTATAAAGTGATGTGCAAACTAGAAAGAGGTATGTCAAAAAATATATGTCACAGAAAAGGTAGCCTCTCAGCAAAAATGGACACTAATAGAACACTGAGGCTTAGCAGCTGCTGAGAAATACGGTACTGGAGCTGACAATATTCCGAATAATAACTGTTAAACTGGCAAGGAGTGCAAATCAGTCAGCAGTGAGGTGTCCGGCCATCGCATGCCCGCATCTTCTCACTTTCATTTTTTGGCACTGGAATGATGGCATCTTGGCTGCCTGACCTACCCCTTCTGAATGGTTCATTGGGATTTAGAACAGGTTTACCACAGACCTTCTCATCACTAAACACATAAGTAAAGTCATTCTACTTCAACAGAATATCAATGGGAAGCTCAGAAGGCAAGACCAGAACTCTTAAACTCTTGCAGGATTACTGTGGATAAACTCCTATTTGAATGAGCACCTTAGTCTCCAGTGGAAACTTCTTTCTATATCCATTTGCATGAGGCTAGACTGCCTAAGATGTCCTTTACTTTCACAGGATTTTTATTTGTGCTGTGATTTGCTGCTGTATCTAAAATATAGCATAAAAGTTGATACAATGTTGAGAAGTCATTTTTCTTTCCAAACAGATCTATTGGTGTATCTTATCTGTATTGTTCTATCTGTATCTTTCTGTAGCACAAATTTCTTGCATAATCAAGCACCTTTCTGTACCAGTGGCCTCTGTAATGGACACAAATTCAATATGTCTGCAATCTGCAGAATGTGTCTTCAGTTCAAATGGCGGCAATCTTCACTGCTGAGGAATGTCCAAACATTCAAATTGCTCTAATCTGGATTCTTTAATGAACTGAATCTCAGTTTCCTCCCTACCACAAGTTACAGCAGCTGCACAATGAGAGCCTTAACCGGCAGCATCTTGTGTCATTGCTGAATTTTATTAATACAGGACAAAAAGTCGAAGAGATCAAATTTTAAACCAAGTGTATGTGCTGGCCAATATGCTGCAGAAAAAGTTAAAATCATAATGTGTATATCACATGTGAATCCTAGTTTTGTTCAGCAATCGCTAATTTCTGCTAAGAGCCTGCAGTTTTCATTTGAAAGTTACTGTACATCCTGAGCTGAAATGATGATTGATATACTAAGATCACAAGAAGAAACTGAGATTTTAATTTGTAACAGCTGCTGCATCACTGAAGAGAATTGATAATATCAATGGTGATGAGGGTGGTAGCTACTGAGCAGCAGTGATAGGTGAAGGTGACACTGGAGGAGGGTGAGGCAACTGTAGTGACACTCAAGCTAACTTTTGTTAGTACTACACAGAAAATGGCAATGGTAAACCACTACTGAACCTCTCCTACTATGAAAATTCCTATGATTAGACACTCCAAAATGAAGCAAGACATAGCATTGTAAGATGAGACTCCTAGGCTGAAAAGTGCTCAGTCAGTTACTGAGGAGGAGCAAAGGACAAGAATGAATAGCTCTGACACTAATGATGCAACTAAGTTAAAGCTGAAAGGACATCTAGTGACTGATGTGTACAAAAGTGAAAGGAAAGTCCAATGCTGCACAACACATACAATTGGCTAATGGAATATGAGAATTATGAGTCAGGTTAACAGGAAATTGTAAGAAATAGAATGTGCCTGGTATCAGTGAACTCAAGTGCACTGGAATAGGATATTTTTAGTCAGAGAATGGGTTTTTATAAGCAAAGGTGTCAGACAAACAGTGCACTTTATCCTCTTATCTGTTCAGTCTTTATGCAGAACACACCATACAGAAAGCCAGACTAGATCCAGATGAAGGGGGAATGAAAAATGGAGGAAGAAACACTAGTAATTAAATGGGCAGGATAGAAATTGAATTAATTAATTAATAAAGATAGGCAGATACCGCCATCTGACTGGCAGAGAGCAGCAATGACTTGAAACGTCTGATAAAAGTGAAGGGACAAAGTGCCAAAGCAGGACTGAAGTTGAACATTAAGACAAAAAACATGACTACAGAAGAACTACACAGCTGTAATGTTGACAACAAATAAATTTAAATTGCTAATGATTCTGTAAAGGTTCCCCTTGACAAATTTTGTCCAGTCGTGTTCGACTCTGGGGGCGGTGCTCATCCCCATTTCCAAGCCATAGAGTCAGCGTTTTGTCCGAAGACAATCTTCCGTGGTCACATGGCCAGTGCGACTTAGACATGGAACACTGTTACCTTCCCACCGAGGTGGTCCCTATTTATCTACTCACATTTGCATGCTTTCGAACCGCTAGGTTGGCGGGAGCTGGGACAAGCGACGGGAGCTCACTCCATTGCGTGGATTCGATCTTACAACTGCTTGGTCTTCTGACCCTGCAGCACAGGCTTCTGCGGTTTAGCCCACAGTGCCACCACGTCCCCTGTACCAACCATCAATCCAAATGGAGACTGTAGTCCTGAGCTAAGAATAAGTCTGAGACTTGGAAGGGCATACTTTGGGCACATTGTGAGAAGGCAAGATTTGCTGGAAGAGGCAATAATGCTAGGAAAAGTTGAAGGCATCAGGAAAAAAGGAAGACCAAAGATGAGATGGACTGACTCTGTAAAGGAACCACAGGCTTATGTTTCCAAGAGCTGATCAGGAATGTTGAGAACAGGACACTTTAGAGATCGCTCACTCATAAGGCTTGGCATCAGTTGGAGGTGACTTGATTGCACATAAGAACAACAACATTAATCAACATCAGAAAACCTCTTCCAAAGTATTCCTAAGGAACTTTTTGAATGAGGAAAGTTTGTGAGATGCCTATAAAAATCAGAAAAAATAGTGGATGTGTTATTCATCTGAGGAATGAAAGGAAATTGCTTCTACTTGCTGCAGGGATGGGTTTGACTTGAGGTCACAAACACCTCTCCTGTTTTTCAAAAATTAAGTACATACCACTGGTCTAAGTCAGTTCTGCAATGGCAGTCTTTCAGTAAATGATACCACAATTTTTTTAAAAAAAAAAAATCTGCCAAAGAAGGACCGTTTTACGTGTTCCCAGAAATACAAATAGGAACGTGTGGTTTCTAAGGGGAACGCCGGGAGGAGACCCGGGAGGCGGGGAAACACTCCTAAAAAACCAGATGTTCCGGAACTCTTCGCCTGAAAAATCCATGAAACCCTCTATTTGGAAAGAGGTGAATTTTCAGGAGGTTCTCCTCAGGACGTTTCGGGATTCCCAGCGAGGCGGGACGCCGGCACTCAAACCAGAGGCTCTGAAGCCGGGCGAGGGGGTGCCTCCCCGCGCTGTCCATGAAGGACCCTCGACGGCGGGACACTCCGCCCGCCCCCGCCTCGGCCCCGACTTCACCCCAGCGCCACATCACTGCCTGCCTTGTCCCCCCCCCCTCCAAGCAGGGGAAAGGCGGTCAACTCTCACTCCTGGTGGGCTGCCTCGGAGACTGACTGCTCCTCCACCCTATCGGGAGGCGAGGGGACCACAAGCCGCCAATGGCGAGGGGCCGGGGGCGTCACAGAGGCGGAGAGCGGCGGAGAGAAGCCGCTGGCGCCCTTGCCCCAGCGGTGCAGCCCGGAGAGGCGCATCTGGGCAGCTGCCGAAGGAGGCGGGATGGAGGCGCGGGGGGGGGGAGCATCCTCCTCCGCAGACAACAGTGGCTCGAGTCTTCTTTCCCAGTTACGGGAGGGGAACGATGAGATCAGCCGCACGTCCACATACTTGAAAAACCTTAAACGGGGCCACCACAGAGGGAGGTTCCTCTGAAGTTCCAAAGAGGAGCATTTTGTCTTAAAATAAACCATCACAATATAAGTTGCAGAGAAGCAGACCAATTAGGTAAGCCTTTGCCAAAATACTCTTACCTGCAGATTTCTAATTTTTTACTTTTTTTTTTAACGCCGGTTTGTGTGACAGAAAGGAAGTAGAAGCGAAGCTTTGGCTCCTGGGGGAAATTTCCCCACCCCGGGTTTTTTTTTTTTTCCGTAGCTCGGGATCTTCTTCAACAGTCCCAGTCAATATGTCATGTATGGCCAACTTTCCCTCACGGCATTCTGTGGGAATGTCATCCTTTTAATCGAGTCTGGGAATGCGGTTAAAGAACTTTGAGCATCTCACGCTGAATACTTCTGTCTTCTGTTGTTTTGGCCACAAATTATCCAGCGAGGAAGTTGGCTTGGACGAACCCCACGGGAAGGAACGGGTGCCTTGTTGCAGCGGGAATTGGTCTAGGGAACAAACGTCTAGGGATGAGAAGTTCAGGGGCTTATCTCTTCCTAGGCTGGGAAGTTTGGCAGAAGGGAAGAGATGAGATGCATGTAGCAGCTTCTGAGGACATTTTTCATTTTGTCTGTCTTCTTGTCTTTGTATACTAGGATTTAGATGGGAACACAGAATGTACTAAAATAACTTGGAAAACGGGGTACATCATGTTTTATCTATCTGCTTGTATACATGATCAATAGGTTTCAAAAACAAAATAGATTTATTTACTACTTTTGGGGATGACTTACAATTCTGACTCTATGGCAGATCTTTTCAGCTGGAATCATCCTAGTGCCTCCCAGATGTTGGTACACTACATTTCCCATCATGCCTCACCGTTAGCTATACTGGCTAGAGTTGTTGGAAACAACAAGGTAATAGTCCCTGGAGGACCATAAGTTCACGAGCCGGAGCTGTAAGCGAGCACTGTAAAATGAAATCCTCAGTGCCACAATAGCATGGCACTCTGACTCAGAGCATACAGATTGCAGACATTGTAACCAAGCTCCTTCACAGCAGAAGTCCCTACCTAATTCAAGCGATGATTTAGTAAAAAGTGCAGAAGTGTCAACTGAAGTAGAACATGCCAGTGATACAGGTATTGCACAGATTAGCACCACCAACCTAAAGAAAGTGTAGTGGTGGCTGAGATGATCCAACTGATTTTATATATATTATTTCTGGGTAGCCGTCCTGCACTATTAATTTGGGTTCCCGCCCCTTAAGTGGTTATTGTGAAATGCCCGCTGTTAATCTGTGAGTTTTGAGTCTCTTGTCTTGTAGATCTAAACAGATATGCAGTAGTTACATCAGAGGGCTTGGCAGCAGATAATAGATTTTGTGGTGTGTTTTCTGGGTGAAAACTGGAGGCATGTAAACATTTAATTAATGGATTTCATCATCAGCAATTGAGAAATGCAGAACTGGAAGGGACCCTATGGATTGAGTCCAGTTTGTATCAAGAAGGCATAGTGGGGAATTGAACGCCCAACCTCTGGCTCCACATCCAGATATCTAAACCACTGAGCTTGGAAGTCCATTCTGTAGATGAATGGTAGTGTCTAAAAGTGTGCCTATAATGTAGATATAGGTACGTATAGGTTAATTGTAGGGTGAAAGTTATTGACATTCTGGTGGAAATTTTCAAATGATTTTCCTCCCATGAATCCAGATAATAAAGTATCTTAGACAGAGGAGAGGCTTTAGGCCATAGGAATTGAGACAGCATTGTTCCAGGTTGACTGTGAATATGTTTTTGTACTGTGGTACCATATTGTGCCACTGATGTGGTGAAGAATTAAAATAGTTGTCTGTGAGTATTCTCGGTCAATAAAGTTTAGAAGCTAGATTACTTATGTGTTTACAGGATCTTCACCAGTGGTGCCTCTCTGCACTTCACACAGAGCATTGCATGCAAGAAAATAAACCGATTACTGACATTGGAAATTGCAACACAAAAGCCAGTTTCATAACACTTTCACCTAGGAAGTTAGTCTGTTACAGATGTCAGAATAACTGTTGTGGAGAAAAGGAATTACAAAGAAAGGTGAGAGAGAGAGCTGAATTGGGCTATATTCACAGATTCAGTTGTGCATTGGACGAAAGCTTCTTAGCACACTGGCTAGATTAATAGTCTGCACCCATAGTTGTGGTATTAACTAGAAACAGAATCTTTTTTTATTATTTGACATAATTCTTTGACACTGGATATTCAGTGGGTGAGACTCTTGGTTATGGAGCCAGAGGTAAGGCATTCCTTTCTACTGTGCCTTCCAGAAGAACAGCCAGCTTGTGTAGCTTTGGACAACCTGCACAGTCCTAGGGTGGCCCCAGAAGAAGGGAATAGTAAATAACCTCTAAGTACTCTCTACTATAAACCCCTGGAAAGTGTCACCATAAGTTAAAATTGACTTGAGGGTGCATAATTATTAATTTGACTGTAACTTCAGCTCATTTCCTGAAAACATTTGATGGCTGATAACAGGATGTCTCTGTAATCAGTGTTTTGACTGATCATTGCAGGTGCTAACAATGTCATTGTCATTTTGAAAATCCATGAACAATGTAATTGTCTCCCTCTTTTTCCTATACTATTTGCCCTCCCTGTACTACATATTCTGTCTATAAACTCCACGAACAGTATTATCTTCCACATCTCTGACAAGTGGGTTGTACTCCACAAAAGCTAAAATCTGTTAGCCTTTAAGGTGCTACAGTAATTTTGTTTTTATTTTAGCTTCTTTAAGATCATTCACCAAACTTCTGCCTGAGCTGAGATTTCAACTAAAGCAATATTGCTTCCAAGGAACCACTGTAAGTATATTTTCACCGTCAGAAGACTGTGATGGAAATATTTATTATTTCTATACAATTTCAAGGGATGATGTAAAACATGATATCTTCGTTGTTTCTAGTCAGCTGTAATGAACACAGCAAATTTGCTTTTCAAAATCTCTGTACTCTTGAGACTCTGTCAATATTACAAACCTGCCTAGGTGGACAGAAAATGAGAAGGAAAACTTGAGAGGTTTACCGTAGTCATCAGTTCCTTAAAAAACCCTTTTGGTTGTCTGCCATTCTCAACTTCCTTCCAAGGTTTATATAGGAAACTGAAAAATAATGCTTAATTGTATTACGAAGCAAAGAAAATTGCTGAAAAAAAAAAAGGATTAAGAGGCACATTTTACACCCCCCATTTGCTAGCAGTGTATTTGTTTGTTTGTTATAATTATATCCCAGCTTAACTTCAATGAACACAAAATATTGCACTTTCCCCAGTTTATTCTTATTAAAACCCTGAAAGGTAATTCATGGTGTGAGTGAGTGACTGGTGCAAAGTCACCAAGTGAGCTTCATGGATTTGAAGTCAGGTTTCCATATTTGAGACTCTAACCACTACTACCATGGCTCAGTAGTTTTTATGTAAACGTGTCTTCAGATTATAGTGCACCAAACTGGAACACATTGCACAGCTATTGTTGCTATGGGTCACTAAGTCATTCCTGACATATGGTGACGTATGAATTAATTACCTATGAAAAGTCTTGTAATTGACAGTTGTGGTCAGATCTTACAGACCAAAGGCTATGGCTTCCTTTATTTTGCAGCTCGTCCATCATTTTTTCCTTAACAGATTTTCCATGGGAGTTAAAATGCTGGGGGGAAAAACAAATGGAAAACACAGGAGGGCTGCTAATTGAAGAAAACATCTGGATCCCCCAAAACAAGTTCACAGACAAGCAAAAAGTGTCAATTCTATCATCTGTGCATGTGTTGGACAAAGTGTTGTTTATCTAAATGTCTTTATTAGAGTATTTGCATTCCATGTTGCTGCATATGCAACATTTCATAATCAGCAGCTGTTATTCAATTAATTTAAACTGTAATTATAAACCACTCCCTGCATGGAAGCTGTTCAAAGCCTCAGTATGTATGAAATCGCTGCCTTTGATGTTTTGATGCAAGGAACAGCTTTGTTACACCTGCAGTGTGTATTGTGAAGAATACATTCAATGGGATTCAATGAGATCAAAAACTAAGGAAAAGAGCATTTTCTAGCAAAAGTAACACTTTTACAAATGAAGGCTGTAATACAGTATTCAAAAAGGTAGATTATGAAGTGGGGTGATCACACCTTTCCAGACAAGTATAGCACAAGTTACAATATGGGGCCTTACAAAGCCACCTTTTATGAGGTGGGGGGGGGGAGATGTCTTGACCTCTTGACTTTTATGAGCTCAGGAGGGGTAAGTTGAGAAAATATCGGCAAAACAAAATATGACCAATTGTAATTCAAGTTTATTTCCTCACTGTTCTATAATGAAGCCCTTGGCCCAAAGATCAGTTCAACAGAGAGGTCTCAGGTGCCTTCCAAAAGGTGAGGGTAGATAACAGCCCCAAGGGTTCTGGGAGATGCAGACCCCCCCCCTCAAAAAGGAGAGTTTTTTTTTTCAAGTTCTGTCCAAAAAGCACTCTGAATCAAACATGAGTGACAGGAGTTCCATAATGGAAGAAATGTCCTGAGGATGCCTCCCTGTGTCCTTATTGAGTTTGTATGGGCCTTTGGTTAATCAGGCCCTTCTTGAAATCATATTCACCCTCATCCCAAATACCGTTGTGCAGTTATGTAAACAGTGTAACTTTTGAAAAGCAAATTCCAGAAAGCTAAGAAATATCTGTAGATTTTATCTGTCACATACTGAACCACAAGGCTCAGATTGCAACAGATAAGGTCCATGGAGATTTCCCAACTTACAGCAATTTGCTTCTCAAAGGTTTTGCCATTTATATAACTGCATAATAGAATTTCAGCTATGGAGCTTGTCCTACACAGTGTCAGAAAAGGACCAGTTTTCCTAAATGAGGCTAGTTCACTTGTGGTTGAAATATCAGTCAAAATTATTTTGCAAATATTCCTTACATTTCAGAAAAGAAATCCCAGCATGCAATTTTTTCTTGTGTCCTTCTTTCATGGTGGTTAGTAGCCACCAGTAGCAGGAGAGGTCTATTGCCCTTATATGGGCTTCTCAGAGACGTCTAGTTAGCTACTGTGAGAGGGTTCTCTTTCACTCTGTTTGGAAATACCTTGTTCTGATTTGGTGGACTTTCCTCCAAACCTTGATGATCCATTGTGAGAGAGGAACATGCATTCTGCACCTGCTTAGGGCTATTTAAATTTATCATATTTCAGAAACCTTTCACAAATTAATCAAGAATGTATAAGCTTCCCTTTTATGGGTGGTTTGCCAAATAGTCGTAGAGTGGAAGGCAAGCAAGAAATAAGCAAAACAAGTACTGGGAGATACTAAGGAACCAAGAAGCTACTGAGAAGCTTCAGGCAAATAACTGATAAAGACTAAGTAGCTTCAGGGTGTCCTCATACAAAGGAATGGCACAGTAAGCTGAAGAAGTTAAGGACTGAGAGAAAAAAATGTGTTGTTGCTTGCCATGATAAAAAATTGGAGACCAAACAATATGGAGGATTCTTATTGTGAACAACATCAGGTCAAGTCTGAGGGTCAGATTCTCTGGCGTGCATCACTTTCTACTTCTCTGATTGCCTATAAGAAACATATGGGTTTCTATATTGGGCTGGTTTAAGGATTTAGATATAATAGTATTGCATCAACCAATGTGGTGGTGGTGGAGATTCTTGAGAAGCCCCTGGACTGCAAGGAGAACAAACCTATCCATTCTGAAGGAAATCAACCCTGAGTGCTCACTGGAAGGACAGATTCTAAAGCTGAGGCTCCAATATTTTGCCCATCTCATGAGAAGAGAAGACTCCTTGGAAAAGACCCTGATATTGGGAAAGTGTGAAGGCAAGAGGAGAAGAGGACAACAGAGGATGAGATGGTTGGACAGTATCATCGAAGCAACCAACATGATTTGACCTAACTCCAGGAGGCAGTGGAAGACAGGAAGGCCTGGCGTGCTCTGGTCCATGGGGTCACGAAAAGTCAGACACAACTAAATGACTAAACAACAACAATCAACCAAAACTTATCAACAATTTTTATGTAGATAAAAGATATCTACATAAAAATAGGAGTGGGCCGTGGAGTCCCCATCATCTCCTTAACCCGATTAATATTATAACTCGGGCAGGGCTGGTAAGTTCAGGACATGCATGGAGGGAAGGGTGGGGGAATACACAGTCATGCCCGTGTATATAAGGATGCATGCCAAGGTGGAAATACCTTCTTTAAAGGCCAGGGGGCTATTCTGGCTTAATATTCCTATGAATATTACAAGGTATAAAAACTACCAAGATATAACACAAACAAATGAAGTTTTACAGTATAATCTTCATTAAATGAAAGAAGAGGGAAGGTTTGTGGTTTTTTTTTTTAATTTGCTATTACTAATCCCCCAGCAAACATTTGAAATCATGCTCCTACCTAAAATGGAGAGGCAATATTAAGAACATATTCTGTCTGTAGATATTTATTATGATTTACTAACTAGAAGAAAAGGATGGTTCAAATACAGTCTTGGTATGTCTAGCAAGACTAGATTTGAACCATGGAATCTAGAACCTGACTATAGGTTCAGAAAACTTTGTTTTGAATATTCTTATGTTTGGGCTGGTGATAAACATCTTGAAGAGTTACTATGGACATTTGTTTTAAAATTGGATATTTTTCTCATATCACATATTGTAAAGTCTTTTGGTCAGAAATAATAAAGCTGTTTAATGAAAAACAGCCATTTTAACTTTTGTTCCATATGAGTTGCCACCAGATACTGAAGTGTAATTGGTACTGTTTGAATACCCCCCTCAAAAAAGGGGGAGGATTTATTTATTTAAAACACTTTTACCCTGCCTTTCTCTTTAAAAAGGATCCAGGATAGCCTACAAAATAAAAAAGACAATATTTAAAAGCTAAAAACAGTATATAAATATTTTTAAAATTTAAACAAGTATTATATTAAAAATGATAAATAATATCAATATTAAAAACACATTAAAAAGGGACAGGGCACAACAATCTATTAAAAAAACACCTCCCAGACTAAGGAAAAGTCTGTCTGAAGAGAAAAGTCTTCGCTTGTTTGCAGAAGGACAGCAAAGATGGGGCCAATCCGGCTTTCTATGGGAGGGAGTCCAGAATTTGGTAGCAGAGAGCGCTTGTGGCAACTTTAAGACTATTTTACTTTAGTATGAAGTTTCATGGATGTGATTGGGTTCTTTGTCTAGAGTAGGCGGGCCAAGGGATTTGGCGGGAATGACAGTCAGAGTCAAAGTTGCTGTTATAAAAGGATTTGTTTTATTAACTTTAGCATTAAACAACTCAGGACCAAACGGATCCGGTAACTCTTCGTTAGTCAACAAATTGTACTTCTTGGGTTTGGCCCCTGGCCCCACATCTTTAACCTTTACTGTTTCTTCGCCCCAAAGCGGGAAATTACACTCTGGTTCATGACTGGTGCACTCAGCACCAAGCAGGTTGTCCTGCAGCATGGATGGATCACTACTGAACCCTCCAATCTGGGTAGGAATGGACTGACACCACCAGGGGTCCAGCTGTCCGCTGAGGGGGGAGTAGCCAAACCCGCATCCAGCCTCCATTCCCTTCTCCTCTCACCTGCTCCAAACTTGTCAATATCCTTGGGAAGAGGCAACAACCCATCTTCTCTCACCAGGTTTGGAAAATTCTTCACGAGGGTCACGATCCGCTCTCTTTCTACTCCCGTTTCCACCGTTTGTGTCTCTCTGCTAACTCCCTACGAACTTCCTCCCCTTTTTTCCCTCTTCTTTTATACTGTCATCCCATCTCCACGTCTCTAACTCCTCCCCCCAGTCTCTGGACCTCTCTGCTAGAAACACCTCTATCACTTTATTGGTCACGTTTTCATCATCATCCAACTTGATCAATTCCCCTACGGCACTGTAACGGCCTCCTTCTACCTCACCAAGGAAGGTCGCTACGTCACTCCATTGTTACTTTTCTGGTAGTCTGCCACCAACCATCCCCTGCAATAAGTATCTTCAGGCCGGAATGGATTTCAACAAAATAACTAAAGTTTATTGATTGGTACATTAAGATTGGTATAACAAATAAATCAGGTAATCACATAAAGAAAGGCTCTAGCTCACACAGACTCATATCTCCACACAATCTGATCACTATCTCATCTCAACACTCACAGATCCTGATCTGCCCTCACACACATTCACACCCCTATATATCCCAGCTCCTCCCCCTGATGTCCTGCCTTCCGACCACCATTGGATGTTAACACTCCAGCCTACACCTTGAAGGACAGGTGACATCATAGCTGTTTGTAACAGGCACATCCTTCACACTCTTCTTCTTTGGGCGTCTGTGAGGACGGCTCACTTCTATTCCTCCACTCACAATGGATTACAAGAAAAATAGTAATTTCTTAAAGCTGTAGAGAATGGGAAGACACTTGAACGCATGACTCTCTGCAGCTCACTCCCATAACTTATTATTTTCTTGTTAATCATTAAATAATGCTTATTTATAGACTGGGGTTTAGATAAGAGTGATAAAAATAGATTATTGGTAGTGATGCTTTTAAAAGGGATTTTATTTATCCTTAGGTTTTTACTTAAGAAAGATGGGAAATTTTAAAGGTCATGCACTTCCTGGAAGTTTTTTCCTACTGTTTGGCTTGTGGTGGTCTGTGAAATATCCATTAAAGTACCTCTGTCGAAGGAAAAAGAATGCTTCTTCCATCAGTTCCAAAGCCGGATTTCAACGTTTAGAATTTACCGAGGGCATCATCAAAGTTGCCTTTGCTCTCATTGGTAAGTTTCATTAAGATTTGAGATGTTTATAACATAATCAATAGTTTTTGAAACGAAAGCAAATTGTAGTGACACGCAGAAGTCATTTCAAATGACACTGTGTGTTGGGCCTCTTACTGCGCTTTACTTTCATTCGTGTAACTTTATTGTTCAAGAAGTTCAGATTTTGTTTCCTGGTTTGTAGAAACCTGGTTTATTGTTTATAAATAGCATGCTCAGACCTGTAGTCTGGTTGTTCCTATTGCAACTGGGAGTGGCTAAACAAATTACAGAATCTGTTTTCTTGATTTCTTTATCATGCAATTTCTTTATTGCAAACTTTATGTTAAAGAAGTACATCTCAGAGTGTACTCATACTCTGCGACAGAAGTTGTAACATTGGGCCAGGGTCCTTTTGAAACCATGCTTATGTGGAAAGTCCAACCAGCAGAATGATGTGAGGTAGCTCTATTTGTCCGAGCAACACTGTTGCACAGGTGTATCTGTGAAGATTCTCAGTTATCCAGGTGAGCTTATATGGAAGTTGAGTCATGGCAACTGGAATTCTTTCTTATTAGGTTGAATGCTTCACTACTCATCCAAGTAGCTTCTTCAACCTGAGGAGAGTTGGTAGGAGACTCCTGAAACGATAACTCTCTCCTGAGGAGAGTTGGTAGGAGACTCCACGTTGCCATGATTCAAGTTCAAGATGTTGCACAGGTGGTGCAACATCTTGAAACATTGTCCATCAGCACACAATGTGAATGTCACAATACTTGTACTGTAGTCCATAGTATGAGCAGGTTGATTGAACAGGATTATGGCCTTTGTCATCTTTGATGTAGAATATTCATACACTGGTAAAACTTCATAGGTAGCCAGATAGCTCCTAAATTAAAACAGTGCCATACTCTACCCAATTCAGAACAACAGGGCAGCACTGGCTTGGTTGTAACTGGTGTCTCCAACCTAGGATGCGAGTAGCTGAGCATGGGCAGGTGAGATTTAGATCTATTGAAGCTGCACTCTCTTGTCTGTGAATGATACATGTCTGAGAAGAGACTTATTCTGGACAATTTGTCTAGAAAATGTTCTAGATGTCTAGGGGAAAACAGCTTTAGCACTACTTAGGCATTACCAAAGCAATCAGCTACCTAGGTCAGATTTTCACTAGCTAGTACTTTTCAGGTGGGCTCGACTATTATCTCACTATCTTCACACTGTTCAAGGACAACAACGTTTGTACTTCAATCCACTGGATGACATCTGACTGAGGAAAGCTAATCAAAATCATACTTCAGCATCTAGTCTGAGGCCATTATTATTAAATGCATACACACGCATCCGAGAACTGGGTTCTCTTTGGGAATAGTCAGCATAGTGAAGGCATTTAAAAATGCACATTTGTGATAGACTTCAAAAATCTCTTTTCAGCCTACTTTTTAGATATTTATAGTTTTAAAGATGAAAATTTGAAAAGTTGCAAAACATTATTGGATTCAAGCCTCTGGTTCCTAACATTTGACAGCACTCAAGATAGAACATTTGAGTTGGAATCTGATTGAAATAATAAATATGCAGTCAAAATTACTGATTTGGATTTTGACTATTTGTATAGTATGAATAGTATATTTGTATAGTTTGTAAGTACTCTCATTAGCCCAATGATCTTTATTATTTATGATATTTATAATTATTATTATTTTGCACAAAAGACTGACCAAGGAGATCACCAACTTCTTTTGTCATTGTTCCACACACACTCAGGTATGATAGCTGAGCAATTTGTTCCGGATGGACCTCATCTGAAACTTTATAATTATGAAATGAATCAATGGGATCACCTAATGAACTGGCAGCATGCAACCATGTATCTTTTCTATGGTATCTCAGGACTCGTAGACATTGTGGCTCACAGCACAAATGCACTGCCAGTAGCCTTAGACAGAATGATGCTTTCACTAGCTATTTTTGTGGAAGGTAAGTTTATTGCGCTGTGTTACTGACTTCATTAAACACATCTTTTCAGAATCAGAATGAAATTAATTAGGTACTAGAGATGGGGGTATTTGTATTTGTATATGAATATCCCCCACCGATGGAAATAACGAGGATCCGGCTCGACTCACGGTCCCACCGCTGACACACGCTTGATGGAGCCTTCCTATTGCACCGTTGTCTGCAATAGATTAGCCACTCCTGGCAGCAGGCGGGATGACAAGCCCCTCTGCCAGGTCACAAAGTGGGTAATCCATTGCAGACAACGGTGCGATAGGAAGTCTCCATCGAGTGTGCATAAGCAATGGAATCATGAGTGGGCAGTCCAGGCCCATGGGGCCGGACACTCGTTATTTCCACCTGTGGGGGGATATTGATATACAAACATGAACACCCCCATCTCTAGTAGGTACACATTATTTCTGTTGGACTCGGCATTGATTGAGTTCTCTTCTAGCTCTATGATTCTGTCCCTTGGAAGAAAGATAAGCAACTTGTCTTCTCTTGACAGCTTCATTCTGGGCTAGGAGAGATTAGCGTGGGGAGGCATACCAAGAAAGGCACCAGTAGTGGAGAGGACCAGACCCAAACTAGACAACCCTACCACTTTTCTCTCTTCTTGCCATTCTCTTCTTTCTTGCTCTCTTTCTTCTTCTCCTTCTTCACTAGATGCTCTCTTTGCAAGAGACCCGCGTTGGTCATTTATAAATGTATTTTGCTTATCCACCCGTACTCAAAAGAAGCCATATAGCCCCCTGCCCATTTGAAAGGGGCCAGAGGCTGGAAACAATTCTTCACACACTACCTTATAAGGTTCCTAATGTGATTTATACAATCCTGATTAGGACTATATTTCTTTCATACTATGGACATTGCCAATAAAAGGTTGAGAATGGCTGCTTTAGAATGAAATATGCTATATAATAACATGAATAAAATGACTTAATGTGAAGGAAGAAATTATGTATCTCAAGGCTGATAATTTTCACATATTGTTGTTACTGAAGAATTTAAGATTTGTGGTCCCTTATACAGAAGAAGCAGAGGGACTGTGCTATATGATAAATAATGGGCCTACGTTATTTAAAGGGAGGCAGGAACTGGCATTGTTTTGAACAACACATTTAGCATCATGGCAGGTTTGTTTCTGAACTGTCCACATTTGGGAAGTGCAAAACGGTCTTGCACATAACATCATTGGCTATTACTTCAACATCACCAATGATGCTGACGTAAATGGAATGCGGGAATCCTTCCATATATCGAAGTGTACTCCCCAAATGCTTCTTGGCTTCATGGAAAGGTACACATGCATAACTCACTTCATACAAAACCAAAATATTATATCTTATATTATAACAGAAAGTTTGTGCAGTAAATAAATACAGAAGAAGAAAAAAGTAGGTGATCTATTAACCCCTTTCTCTGTCACCAGGTTTTCTCTTTTATTACCATATCCATGGGCGTGCTATGCTAGATCTCCATGTTCATCAGTTGCTTTTAGTGGCCATCTTTGGTGCAGCCATCTGTGTCTTCTTGGAAGTCTTTTTCCGAGGCATCATTGTCCTTGAGATGTTCCGGACAAGTCTCTGTATACTGCAAGGAAGCTGGTTCTGGCAGGTTAGTGAATCGCTATTTCCTGACTTTATGATCAGTTTCTGCTCAGCAAAACTTTGAGATCAGGTGTAATGCTAGCAGCCAACATCCTCAGAGAGCCGCCAAGAGCCTGCTGCTGCTGATACCAATGCCCTGCTGTCTGTCTTCTACACTCCTCCAATTACCAGGCAGTTCTCACTGTTATAACAATGTACAGTATCATTATTACAACTATAGTGTCTCTCCAGGACACTGTGTTCAAGTTCAACAGTGGCTGCTTTGTCATTGTCCCCTTCCTGCTTTACTGCTACCTGTGTCATCCCAGGAGGTTGCCTCGTGGCTATTATGCTAGTAGAAATATATGGTGTTAAGAAGGACTGGGCTGCCTAACATAATAGTGAGTCTGGCTTACAGGTGATAAAAGTTACATTTTTGGACTACTGCATTTCCCCAGCCAGCATGCCCACAGAAGGAAACATTGGTAATCTCTCTTGCATCTCTTGAAAGCACATTTGTATATCTCTATATGTTGCCTTAAATATTTTTCCACTTGCAGTGGCCAAAATCCTGTTGAGTATATTGCACTTGCGTAAGGGTGATGATGTTGCCAGCAGGCAGACAGACAGAGAGAAATGGCCACTAGTTAAAAGAGTTCCTGCCTTGATGCTGGGATTGTCTGACTCACTGGCTAGTTGGCTATAATCAGTCTTATTATAGGCGAGTCCAGTGAACCCCAAAATGGACCTAGGAAGTCTTTAGTACCAGCAATTATCTGGCAGGAGGGAGGATGATAATTAACTCAACATGATTCTGGCCATTCTGTATTAATCAACATTTTCATAGAAATGAGAATCCTTCCCTACACTCCAAAGCAAGGTTCCAGCTGTTCCATTTCTGATGGTTCTTGTAGGTTTTTCAGGCTGTCTGGCTGTGTTCTTGAGGTTTTTCTTCCTAATATTTCCCCAGTCTCTGTGGCTGGCATCGTCAGAACACCTGTCCTCTGCACAGACAAGTTCTGACTCCTGTCCTCTGAAGATGCCAGCCACAGAGACTGGCGAAACGTTAGGAAGAAAAACCTCCAGAACATGGCCAGACAGCCCAAAAAACCTACAACAACCATCAGATCCCAGCTCTGAAAGCCTTTGAGAATACATGCTCCATTTCTCTTCCTCCTGGATGTTCTCGTGTGTGTGTGTACATGTGTGTGTGTACATGTGTGTGTGTGTGTGTGTGTGTGTGTGTGTGTGTGTGTGTGTGTGTGTGTGTGTGTGTGTGTGCGCGCACACATGTGTGGAATTTTTCTAATCTCAGAGTTTTATCAAGCCTAATAATTCCTCCCTTCCAATGGTTACTATGGCAATTATGCCATTTTGACTACATAGAGAGTAGCACTCGAAGATTTTATATAATCCTTTATAAATATGATTAAACTTATTTTGTTTTTTAATAGCCTTGTTTAAAATGTGAACATTTATTGAGGCTATTTAATTTGAGTCTGCAGGAAAAGAGAACTAATGGTTAAATGAAGACACAAAGAGAACTCTGAAACCGACAGTGTACTTAGTCATGTGTATAACAGTGTGCTCATTTTTTGTGCAAGCTTATTAAATTGAGAGGGCCAAACCACACACCTAAACCTTAAAACTATAAGAAGGAGCTAAATTCTGCATGTACATCTTAATGGTCTATGTGCAGAAATACTAAATGATGGAAACTGTCAGATTTTTTTTTTAAAAAAAACAATTCTTCTGTTCCACTTCCATAATTTGATCTACCACCATAACTTCTTTCCTACTCTCCCCAACTAAAAATGACAGTTATCACTGGGTGGCAAACCACACATTGATGTCATTTCCTCTGACAAGGTGAACAAAAAAGTATTGAGGTATATTACATGTTCATATATAATAGTGAAGGAAATGAAATACATTTTGGCATTATGGAGAGTAGAACATAATATAAAACGTGCAGATTTTCTTTATAAAACTGAATATTTTATGTCTAGAGCTCAGAAAAGTTACTTTTTTTGACTACAACTCAGAGAAGTAGACATGGCTAGGAAGGATGCTAGATAGGGGATTTTGGGAATTGTAGTCTGAAGCCCTGGAAGGCAGCCCATTTAGGAGAAGGAAAACTCCAACTTCAAACCTCCACTGCCTTGTGGCTATATCCACCAATGGAAAAGGCTTCAGGAGTTAACCTTGAGACGAAATCCGGAGCTGGAGTCTCGGAGGCAGTTCGTGTCCTTCTGTCGACTCCTGCAACGTCGCTGAAACCAGTTGTATTGGCTCTTGCCTTTCCATTGGACTATTTCAGCGATGTGGAGAGGGGGGATTTGCCAGTTGGGTAACAGCCTATCCTCCATATTATTTTGCCCAGGCTTCATGCCCTGGAGAGGACACTCCAGCTTCGCGTACAGCGTCAAAACACTAGACGCTGATCCAAATTCTCCATACAGAGCACGTTACCATAGTGTCTCGAGACTGAAGGATGCCTATGTGAGTCTGAAGCAATTCTCCCATCTGCAGTGTTTTAATGAATATGTGTCAATGTCATGGAAGAAGCAACTGTTGCATTGTCTTGTGCAGGGTACATATTCTATTGTAGAATTGTAAATTTTACTGGGAGTCCTTGTTCTGTCATATAGTGAGAGTCTGGGTTTAGCTTGTGCAGGATTGCCCTATACCTTTTGAGAGAGAGCGCCTCCAAGTGCAAGCTGCACCTTTTAAATTTCCTAGCACATAACTCAGTTTCTGAAGGGCTTTTACAGATGTTACAATTTGTACACAGATTAGTGGCGTTACTGAAGTGTTTTCTGCTGATGTATTTATTTCTGAGCTTTAGACATAAAATGAGGTCATTTTTCTCATAGTTGGTTTTACATTTCTCCATTCATTATAAGTGTTATCTGTGCAACAGGTGCAACATTGATCTTTTGTATAAATAATGATAGTAATCAATTTCTAATACGTAGATTTCAAATCTTATTTCAACTTTGTGGCTTTCCAAGGGGCCATTGTATCAATGTTTGCAGCAAAGAAAATAGTCCTGTTGAATATTTTTAGACTAACAAAGGTTTTATAGCGTAACTTTTAATAGACTGTAGTTTGGTTCATCAGAGGCATGAGGTGTTATCATGGATGTCCTGGCCATTTACAGACGTAGTGTGATAAGGAATCTCTGTCCCAATTCATACCTCTGGTGAATCACAACTTGGGTCATTTGTTCTAAGCTCCCTCTAAAATTTCTTTCCACCACTGTGGCCTCCTTGAAATCAGTGTCGAAGTACTGTATATTGGGAGGCTGAAGTTTTCTCCTATAGGGATTGAATTCTACCATGTTTTATATCTCATTTATATGCTTTTTGTTTTTTTTATTTTTGCATACAGTTTGGCTTGTTTGCCAAGCTAAAGTGCAGAAGGCCACTACTCATGGGAGTGGAGGGGCAAATGAAAAAAAAATCTGTGCTTTTGTGAGTAGCATTATTAGGCATTTCAGTGGTCCTGCTAGGTTAGATGGGGGACTGAACTGGCATTTGAGGTTGTTGTAGGGAGTAACTTGTTGGAAAGCTGCTCAGGCCCCAGTAGCTGAAATCATGATGCTTAGTGTAGTAAATCACACTAGAGTAGGCCCATTGAATTAGTAGGGATTTAATATGTTCAACTGAGTCTCCTCTAGTTGTGGCTTACTATGCAAAGCAACAGAGTTTCAGCCTATATGTAATCTAGCTTGTTCTTTAAATAGTATATTTACATCTAATATTTCTTGTGGAACTCAATGCAGTGTAAATGGTTCAATTTCTAATCCAATCAGTGGTCTAGACTGCCTTAGGTTCATTAGTGTGGCTGTATCATCTGCTGTCAGATCGTGTGCTTTTAGTAGAGTTTGGAAATATTACTTTTTTGGAATACAATTGCAGCTATAGTCCCACAAAACAATTTTTCCAAACTCTGTTTTCTAGCAGTTGGAATAAGCCAGCCTGCAATCTAGAGCTGAATTTAAGGATTTGGGTTCCCCCTTTAGGTAAATACAGTGGACCCTTGACTTACAGATGGCTCGACTTACAGACTTTTCGAGTTACAGACTTCTCTGGCCGCAAAATTTAAGTTCGACTTGCAGCTGGAGAATCGACTTACAGACCAGAAAAAAACAAAAATGGAACAAAAATGGAACAGAAATGGCCGGTTACGGGATTAATTGGTTTTCAATGCATTGTAGGTCAATGGAGACTCGACCTACAGACTTTTTGACCTACAGCCACCATTCCAATACGGATTAATTCCGTAAGTAGAGGGTCCACTGTAATTGCTAGATTGGCAGTGCATGGAACATGAACATTCAGCAAGCAAGAGAGTGATTAAGTACAATGACCTGTGCTTCCAGTCTATAGCACATGGCCAGGAGGGAATATGGGAGACATCCCAGGAAAAAAAGAAACCATTCAGAGTTCCATCTTGCACTGGTCTTTGTGGACCTTATGGACTAATAGGACCAATTATTGTTCACTTTCACTTTAAACCTCTAAGAAGTGAGTGTGTTGTGTTTAATCTACTTGTTAGGAACTGAACCAAACTCTTCTGACTACCTCAAGACCAGTAAGATTGGTATCTACATCAAAGATGTAGCACCCTCTCCTTAAGCCCTAGCAACTACCTCATGACATGAAGGTGTATAAAATTTGATAGTACGAGCTACAATTAAAAAACTAATATGTTTAAATCAAATACCTTGTGATTTTTCACAGATTGGATTTGTACTTTATCCTCCGAGTGGGAGTCCAGAATGGAACCAAATGGATCATAATAACATTATGTTCCTCACAATGTGCTATTGCTGGCATTATGCATTTGCTTTTCTTATAATGGCAGTGAATTATACTATAGTCAGCTGGTAAGTGAATTCTGTTAAAGAACAGATGATTTGAAGGGCTTTGTGTAACATGCCTGAAAAGGCTGATTTTGTTATAAAAACCATTTAGCAAGGCTAAATGTTTGGGCATTTGAACAATCTCATGTTCCTGTCTGGATAGATTCTGAACTATTTTATCTCACCTAATTTGACTGTCTTGGTTTGTTCCACCATGTTATTATGTACTTACATTGTTAATCCTGCAGTTATTGATGAGCAGGAGTTAATAACTTAGCAAGGGAGTACCTCTGTTAAATTTCGTCCTCCATTTAACTGAAGAATCATAATGTTGTACTGGAGCAAATGACTATATTTTGGTGTAACACTATGATAAGGACTGAACTTACCATCTGGCCCAGTGGGTACCAGTCACAGAGAATCAAGGCTACATCTGTCTTAGGAGCTTCATTGTGGGTTATGTTTTCTTAGTCACTCCAGAGGAACTTGGCTTCCAGATGTTCTTGTACCACAACTCCCTGCACTCCTCCCTATTGGCTGTGCAAGCTAGGTCTGATGGGAGTTGTAGTCCAACAACATCTTTGTTCCCCCAATGCTAACATGTGATAGAAATGGGAAGATGAGAGAAGAGTGGAATGTTGGGAACTAGTGTTAATGCGGCATTCCAGATGTGAACAGCCAGTCCTCTGCATGATCACTTGTGTGGAAATATATTCAGCACAAAATGTTATACTTTATTTTCTCTTTCCAGGGTAGTTCGTTCAAAAATGAAACAAACTCCAACCATGGAAATAGGATTGCTGAAAACAACCGAGAGAGACCAGGAGTCAGAAGATGAGATCTAGTTTAGCATCAGTATTTTCTCATTGTTTACTGTCTATTCCTTCTATTTCTGATCTATAACACTTTTGTTTACTATATCACTTAGATTTATACAATCAAGGAATCTCAATGGTAATTTATGAAACTTCCATTAGTACAGTCCTTATCCTGTGCTTAAAGTAGAAAGAGGACATTTTACTATTGAACAGGCTGGGGTGACATTGTCAAGTGAAAATCAATCCTAGCCATTAATAGATTACGGGTCTACTCTTCTATTGCTCTTGGGTAAACTGGGACATTTCCACACATGGCATTAAAAAAAAAAACAAACACAGCGCTATTGCAGAAAACTGACTGCTCATCTCTTAAAACCAAACAACTCATAAATCGAACATATCTGTTTATAAGTATATAAAAATAATTCTCTGCCTAGTTTCCAAAATTTATGCATTGCAAATTTAGATTTGCAGTTGTATTGATTTTGTTTTTATTTTTATCATCATGATCATCATCATGATCATGATCATCATCATCATCATGATCATCATCATCATCATCATCATCATCATCATCATCATCATCATCATTTATTAACACACTGCTTGCTTTGAAGCATACAAGAAGCCACTGTGGAATTATTCAGCACCAGTATTATTAAGTAATGATGTCCCTGAATTGCTGGATAATTATAGATATTCCATTGAACTAGTTCCTTCCCTTCAGCAGGATCGATTGACATATAGAATCATGTACAAGGCTTCTGAGTACTTCAGATGTCGTCTGCTTTGCATAGTAGGCATAAGCTGAATTTCAGACCCCAACATAGGCAAGAAGCTTGATCACTCTTAAAGAAGTCAGCATGACTCAGCCTAACCTACTTCACAGGGTAGAGAGGGGGAAATGCATTAACTCCTTGGAACAAGGGTGCTAAATATTTGTCTTTTTCTTGATATATCATTAGAATTGTCTTAGTGTGCATGGACATAATGTATAGGTATGGCTCTCGTGTACCAGAAGCCTCATATCAGAAATGTTTTGCTCCGCATGTGCAAACTGTAACTTAGAGTACATTTGGGATCTCAGAACTTCAGAAGGTTAGATGGCTGTCTCTACATTGCTAAAAAAAGAGGAAATGTCTGACCGACAAAGAAAGCAAAAGAGGTCACTGATTTGTGTTATAATAGCATGTACATGTACACTTAGATGGAAATTCTGAAATAATTACTCTGACTTAAGCAGACATACAGTACATCTTAACATAGCTGGCAGGCAATGTCCCAATAACTTAAGCATCTCCCCAGTTGGTCAGCCAGGTGTTAATGGTTGGTGGGCAACCCCAAGGCTTCTGCTCTTCTTCTGATGGTTCTTTATCTTTGATCTGGACTTGGACAGGACACATGCCATCAGAAAGAATGAACTTTCAAACAAATCCTTGTATTTATTGTAAACTTGAATATATAGCCACCTAGAAGGTCTGCATGCACTTACCTCTGAAGGTTGTTGCTCATGTAAACTACTAGAAGCAATTAGTGCGAATGAGCAGTTATGGATGAATGGACAGCACAATAGTTCTGTTCCATTTATTTCTCATCCCTCTCCTCCATGTTGTTAATTATTTCTTTTTGGAAATACTGCTTTCTCCAACCTGCAGTGTGGCATTGGATTTAACTTTCTGCTTACAGGGAGAAGCATTAGTTTAAAACTTCCATTTTGTGCAACATAGCTTGGTATGAAACTAAACTCAGGAATGATATTATGGTATTGTGTGCCTTTAGCTTTAATGTTAGTGGCCAGAGTTCTATTAGGGGTTGTAGGACTTGTGTAGCAGTCTTGCACCTTGAGGCGTGGCCAGGAATGCAAGTGGTAACTTTTTGATTAGCAGAAATTTGCCACCATGATTTGCAAAATTACATTTAAGCCAGTAAAAATTCCCAATAAGATTCTGGCCATTAAGTACATTCTCAGGTAAGAAAATCTGGTTTGAGATATAAAACAGTAAGGAAATTATTTCGTAGTGCATGTGTGTGGTCTGTTCAGGAGTTCTTATACTGGAAAATCTCCTCTTTCATTGGGCATAACATTGGACATCAAAATATCATTTTCGCTGCTATTTGATATATACTTTCCATGCACTTAAAATCTCGTTATAACAAAAACCAATAGTAGAAGAATTCTGATTGCTAATTGGTAAAAAATGCTCTCAGCTGGTGCAATACTTTAAAATCACGATTCATTGTTTGCTTTTAAAGGTACTGCATTGTGTCATAGTATGTGGAAATAAAGTAGTTCCAGATCACTCTGAAATAATCAACATTTTGTGTGATGAGTTGCTTTTTATTGGTTGGCTGTACTCCATAATCCACTTAAGCCAGTCCTCTTGCATTAAAAAGCCATTGACTTATGGCCTATTCTTAACCTCATGTTACTGCAGCACAGTATTCATCTACACATTTTTGTGGTGCACTGATGATAACAATACAATATAGGAACCACTTCCCAACAGAAAATAGGAGTGTGAGCCATCCCCTCCAGCGCCCACAACAGAAGGATGCAAGACAGTGTATACGTTGATACCAGCAGTGGCCCAACTGAGAGTACTGTAGAGGAGAAAAAGAGCAGGAAAGAAGAGCGAGAGGAGGGTGAGAAAGGGGAGGAGCCAATAGTAGAAGGATATCTGGTGACAAGAGCTGAGGAGAAGGAAGAAGGGAAAAGAGAGCTAGACTGGGAGACTGAGGTAGAAAAGGAGGAGAAGAAAAAGAAAGGAGAGGATGTGAAGGAAGAAGGCATTCCTCTAGGATGGGTTTGGTTAGAAATGGAAGACCCCTGGACAGGAGAGCATGTTAAAATGAAACTGCCCATAGAGGAAATAGAAAGAAGACAGCAATATCGCAACGTGAGACCTGAGGGGAGTAAGATAGGAAAAGAGGGAGAAGAGATGAAAAGGCAAAGAAAGGAAGGATTGGCAGTGCCGCTGGGGGAAACAGAACCAGGGGAATGGACAGTATATACTACTTATGTCTATTGCAAGAAGGAAGATCAATGGAAGAAGGGGGCCAAACAGGTGGTGGTCAGGAAAGAGTTAAAATTCCAATTGGGTTCTGACTTACAGATTCAAAAGTTCAAATTTCTCCAGATGTGGATCTGATTTCCCATTTGAAGACTTGTGTCAGAAGCCTGGTCTCAGAAATCCTGAGAGAATATTTACTGGAAGCACATTATGTTCTTTAAAGCAAGCCTGCATTTGTTTATTTTTGACTCTTTAAAGAAAAACTTTATTTTACTCTATTTCTTTGACCTTTACTTGCCCTAAGCTATCCAAATATCTCCCTTCCCCACCCACAAAACTTGAACAGTGTACGTATCTGCTTTGCAAAGGTTTTGCTGTTAATCTGTTCTATGCATGTTCAGTGTGGTAAGAGATCACTGTTTCCCCTTTTGAAAAGCCTTTTTGAAGGACCAATATTTCAAACCCTGTAGCCCGGATTCTTTAAAAATAAAAAGTGGGTGGGGCTAACCATTTTCTTTCAAGATAAGCGAGATTGGTCTTTTAAATTTACAGTCATGGCCAAAAATATTGGCACCCTTGCAATTCTGCCAGAAAATGCAACCCTTCTCTGGCCAGTGCATTTTCGAGTTTCTGTGTGGGATTGTATCAGATTTGACTTTTCCCTTCTGCTTTTTTGTGTTGTTCCAACGCAAACCAAAGAAATGAACATGCGAGTACCAAAACATTTGCAACTGCAACAATTTTCTGAGAGCAGGGTTGCATTTTCTGACAGAATTGCAGAGGTGCCAACATTTTGGCCATGACTGTATATGATCTTTTAAAATCTTGAGATGCTTAGGATCTCCTATTTAAGAACAGGGGGTAAAACACTTTTCCTTTTTAAAAAATCATAATTTGAAAACTCTTTGCCCAAATATCTCCAAATCTGGCACAGGGCAAGAGCAGACAGTCTGCTACAACTGTGCCAAATTTGGTGCTAATCTCAAGCCTTGCTTAAAAATTGTATTTTTTCCCTTCCTGCTTGGGCTGCCTCCATTTTAAGAATTGCCTTATAGAATGTTGGTTTGCTCTGCCAGCACAAAATCATTGATGCACTCTCATGCAGTGATAAAGAATGTACCCCCTAGCAATCTTCCCAGCCCCAGCTTTTTGGCACATCAATATTCCATTTGGGATGAAACAGACAACTTCTGTGCCTTCTCAATGTACAGGTCTGGGAAAAGTATTTTCCCAACTTAGGAAAAGAATTCCCCCCTTCTTCATTCCTCATCTTTATGACATCACAAAACGATGCTCAGTCACATCAGAAAGGGCCTCCGTGTCCTAACCAACGAGCTTGTGAATATGTTAGAACTGTGAGACAGCTGGGTGGAGACACAATAAATGTCACTCTTCCATTATTATCAGTTACAGTATCAGCGAAATCTTCACATTACAGCAAGAATGCTCTTTCAGCATGCTCTTGTGGTTTACTTTATAGATAACATTCCCATGAATACATCTCTTGAAGGGATGCCGCCTTCAAGCATTATGAGTCCAGGTTACTCCCTTTGTGAACCGAGCCAACATCTGTCTTGTGAAACAAAAATAGTAGACAGAATGGTGAATTCTGCATGGAGCTGAACTTTGTTTACATCTTCATTTTTTCATTCATCACTAAGGACTGCATGAGGTTTCTGATGAAATGGAACATCTGAAAACATTGCCATAGCAAAAAAAAAAAATGCATTTAAGAATTACATTAGCTTTTTATTACTTCAGATGGTTGGCCCCCCAATTCCTTTCATTGACCCTTCTGCATATAATCTGTTGTGAACGTTCATTAAATGGAATCATTATGCAAGTAATTGCTAATGCATATAGTAAGATATATTTTACCTAATGTGCAAGTTCCCTTTCCTGTAAATTACACAGGCATTTGATGTACTTCGTGGTTTCACATTTGCTTCACACTGTTCATTCCTCATCTTGTCAGTGTCTATAATTACTGGTATGATCCTGAATTGTCATCCATGACTAATTTTGATAAAGGAGTTAATTCTTCTCATATCAGTTACAGTCTTTTAAGCATTCATTCAAAAATCCTGATGGATTCCTCTCTCCATAGCATGCAATCAATCAGATTACCACAGGAGAAGTGGCCTGCTGATTGCCATTCCATGGTAACAGGGTTGCAGTTATGCTCTGGTGCAGTGCTATAACACCATGATCACAGCTGTGGCTACAGGCTTCCTACCTCTGTACAGTCAAACCAAATATTCTCCATTCACTTGTAACCCAAGTAGCCTGTATAAAATAACTGTGGCAAATTTAACAATGCAGATATGTCTTCTGTGTCTAAATATGGACTGATCTGTAGTAAATGAGAGAATATATTATTTGTATACAATACAGTAACGCTTTTAGATAGAATGCTAATAGCTTGATGCATTCCATTGTCATTGGTTCTTTTATAAAGTTTGTGTACTGGTCCACATATTTATTTATTTATTTATTTATTTATTTATTTATTTATTTATTTATTTATTTATTTATTTATTTATTTATTTATTTATTTATTTATTTATTTATTTATTTATTTATTTATTTATTTATTTATTTGCCACTTTCCCCACTGGACTCAAGGCAGCTCACAACAGATTTAAAAAGACTATATAAATATCACATATAGAAATAATTACAATAGGATCACGGTATCCTTGGGGGATTGGTTCCAAGCCTTTCCCCCGCAGATGCCCAAAAGTGTGGATGTGCAAACCCTATCTATCTATCTATCTATCTATCTATCTATCTATCTATCTATCTATCTATCTATCTATCTATCTATCTATCTATCTATCTATCTATCTATCTATCTATCTACCTACCTACCTACCTACCTACCTACCTACCTACCTACCTACCTACCTACCTACCTACCTACCTACCTACCTACCTACCTACCGGGTCCCTCTAGTGGCCATTTCTGGGTATTTCTGGGTTTTTTATTTACGGTAATATTTTCAAGTACAGTACTGTATCAGATAACTGAGCCTGTGGGTACTGATCCTGTGGATATGGTGGTCCTATTCTATATTTATATTTAAAACATTTAAAAATCAGCTTTCCTGAGACAATTTACTTTTTAAAAGCCTGCCTGAAGAGGAAGCTCCTTGCCGGAAGATGGAAGGACAAGAGGGAGCGGTCCAACTTGGCCTCTCAGGGCACTGCATTCCAAAGCCTGGGAGCAGCCACTGAGAAGGCCCTCCATTGTGTCCTACCAAATGAGCTTGTGAATGTGGTAGAACTGTGAGAATGGGCTCCCCAGAAGATATTGAAAGCAGAGAAGGTTCATACGGGGAGATACAATCCTTCATATTAGGAATATACCCAAGATTTAGAGCTATATATATATAAAAATCTAAATAATGAGCACTTCATCATCATTTATTTATTTATTTTATTTATTTTATTTATACCCTGCCTATCTGGTCGGTGAGGACCACTCTAGGCGGCTAACAACAATAAAATACAATAACAATATAAATAAGCAATTCTAATTAGTAAAAACACTACAATACATTACATAGAGTGCAAAACAGAAACAGTAAAGAGGGAAGAAGGAGGTCAAGAGGAATATGATGGAAAGGCCTGCCCAAACATCCATGTCTTCAATTGCTTCTTAAAGATACCTAGCGAGGGAGACCCGCGAATCTCAGGAGGGAGATTGTTCCAGAGGCGAGGAGCCACCACCGAGAAAGTCCGATTTCTTGTCTTCTCCTTCCGGGCCTCCCTCGGCGTTAGGCTCCTCAACCTCACCTCCTGGCTCGCACGAGTGACACGGGTAGAACTTGGTGGGAGTAGGCGTTCCACCAGATATCGAGGCCGTAAACTGTTTAGGGCTTTGTACGTAAGCGACAGCACTTTGAAGTCGATGCGGAATCGTATGGGCAGCCAATGCAGTGCGGCCAGAGTGGGTGAGATATGTTGGAATTTGCTCACTCCACTAAGTAATCTGGCCGCCGCATTCTGCACCACCTGTAGTTTCCGCAGCAGCCTCAAAGGAAGCCCCACGTAGAGCGCATTACAGTGGTCTAATCTTGAGATTATGAGCGCATGTACCAAGATGGTGAGCGCCCCCAAATCAAGGTAGGGCCGCAGCTGGGCTATCCGCCTAAGGTGAAAAAAGGCAGAGCGGACTACCGACGCCACCTGTGATTCCATGGTGAGCGCCGGGTCCAGGTGGATCCCCAAGCTGCAAACCCCGTCCTTGGCAGGCAGGGTCACTCCCTCAAAAAAGAGGGAGTTTCCCAAACCCGTCTTGTCCGGGTTCAGCCTCAGCCCGTTCTCCTGCATCCATTTCAGTACGGTCCCCAGGCAGCGCTGAAGGGACAGAACGGCATCTCCTGCAGAAGGTGGAAAGGAGATGTAGAGCTGAGTATCATCAGCGTACTGATGACACCGAGCTCCACACCCCCGATGACCCCACCCAGCGGCCTCATGTAGATGTTAAATAGCATTGGGGAGATAATCGACCCCTGTGGAACCCCACAATTGAGGCTCCACGGGGCCGAGACGTTCTCCCCAAGCTGCACTCTCTGGGGACGGTCCTCCTTTACTGGCACAACAATATAAAATAAAACACAATGGTAAATGGAGAACCAATAGACAAATAAAATTCCGCTAGTCAAAGTCTATGGTAGAGGATACATAAATAAGTGATCAAATGATCAAATAGGACCCAGTTAACTAGATTCGGGTAGTATCCTTCAAACAAATTTAGAAATTTTCCCTATCATCTGGTCATATAGCTATTGCCACTGTTGGCATGGCTTTCATTTATAAAGGAGCAGTCCTGGACATTTCAGCAAAGATTCCCCCCACCCCTCCGCCAACAATTTTACTGGTTCAAACTAAACCATGGACTGGACCAGAATCTGGAAAATGATTCAGTGACGCTCTCTGTGCCGTGTGCCATCCGGAATAGGTCAGGCACTGGTGTTTGGGACAAGACTTTGGGGAAGAGGAGGGGATTATGCAGATAGTTTATGTCTGGGAAGTGGAAAGGCCTGCAAATCGCATGTTCTTTTATGTTCCTTCCTTTCCTTATGCAGTATGTTTAAGTGAGTTCAGAGTAGTGAAAATCTTGCGGTACCAATCCATCTGATAAAATTCTCCAACTGAATATGTGACCATTGCAGTTTATTTCATCTCAGATGTAGCAGGACAAGACAGTGATTAGGTAAGTAATTAGTTAAGGTTGCAATGGATTGTTAAAAGCTGCAGCATCTCTTAATCATTCTAACTGGAATTTCAGAGGAAAAAATTGACATTAAAAAGGTCAAAGATGGAAATGTTAAAATGCAGGGATTAATGTTCACTGATATTTGTGATATGCGATGAGAGATATGTTTTGACTTCCCTGATACAATTCTAGGCATTACTGCTACCCTTTTAATGCTTGCTTGGAAAACATTCAATTTGGAAAAAAAATTATAATTGCTTCCACCTCTTTGGCTCCACCCACTGCTGGCATGCCACCTCAGGACACTTCCTTAATTGGAATTCAGTTCCTGGGCTGACAAGTGACCTTCACAAGGGCATGAACCTGAGTTTTGAGGTTCATGTCCATTTGTATGCATGTCACCACACCACAGGTGTGGATTCCTCTTTCACCAGCTGGTGCACACTCCTCCTCTTCCTCCTCTGTTTAACCTTCCATATTGTAATTCACTATATAATTTCTGGAACTACACTGCCATCTAGTGAATATTAAATGAAAAGACTATGGAACTAGTTTTTATTGGTGGTCGAAAGATGTTCTGCTAATCAAGAAATTCAGGAAGTAATCCTGGGGAGAAAACCCGAAATACAATGTTGCATGTCCTCGGTATGTAGTGAATGGCCAGTTGCAGGCTGTAGCTCTACAAGAAGCTGGCTGGACAGCTCAGTGAGTTGCTTCCAGTTGTGGAGCCAGAGGCTGAGATATCAGTTCTCCACTGTGCAACCAAAAAGAATCAACTTGCGTGGCCCTGGGCAAGCTGCGCAGTCCCAGGAAGTCTCCATAAATAGCCAGGACAGTGGTGGCGAACCTTTTTGGGCTCGCGTCCCCAAACTGGGGGGAAAAAACAGTGGCTGGTGTGTCACGGTGGCAGCAGAACTGGAACTGGCACCGGTGGAACCAGAAATGGCAACGGAAGGGGGAATCCCGGCACAGAGGCGCCTCAAGACCCCACTCTGGACCGCTGCCAGCGCCAGCGGTTCCGGATCCGCCTGCCGAAGTGCCAGCACCACAGCTGCAGTTGCCTTCTCAGGTTTGGCTGCACGGAGGTGGGTGGGGGGAAGTAGCGATCTGGTGACTTATGGCTTGTGTGCCGGCAGAAAGGGCTCCGCATGCCAACTGTGGCACACGTGCCACAGGTTCGCCATCACTGGTATAGGATAACTAATAGCCCTGGTGGCTTGTTTGTGACCAGTTTGAGTAGGCTTGCCTTGAGAAAAGTCATCAAATGCTGCATCCACCATTCATTCACGTTGTTCTTCTTGCAGCCACTACTATTTTTCTCATCACTCATAATGGATAAGCTGTAGAGTACTAGAATGTGTTTTGTGCAATGAAATGCTTTTAATAGTATAATAGTAATAACTTTTATCTACAAACGGTAGAGCTTTATGAACTTTGATACTCCATCAAGCATGAACTTTAGTCTCTTTTTCATGACCGGAACCATTTACTTCTAAAAAGTCGCTCTTGATATCAGAATTAACATGGAAGTATTGAACAAAAGCTTGCAGAGAGGAAAAAAAGAGATGAAAAATGTGACACTTTAAGGACGAATAAGTGTTCTCTGACATAGCTTTCATGTATTGTATCTCATTTCTTCAGTGCATGGATACAGCTGCAATAGAAAAAAACATCTACACAGACATGGAGAAGAAAGGAATATGAATTGTGAGTGAAAGTCAGAGATTCAGCATTGTGAAGGTCTTATTGGTACTTGATAATCATTTCTTGTTAATAGTATTGGGTGTGTGTGACATGAATAGATTTTAATGGTGTACACAGTTGACACAGAATGAAATTAGAGGGCACAATAGGAACAAAGTGCAAAAATTAGAAATAGAGAAAATTCCCATCTTAGTTTTTCCCATACTTAAGTTAAACTGGATACCAAGTGTGGCATAATGAACAGAGGACTCATCAGACCTGGGTTTCAATCCTTGCTCAGCCATGGGAACTCACTGGGACAGTGGAACTGGTAAAACTATCCCTTAAATATCTTACTTACTCTCCACTGAAATCACCAGCAGGGATGGCAATTGATGACAACTCCAAAGAGGGAAAAGAGTCAGAGGCATAACACCATTACCAGGTAAAGTATTCTAACAGTTTGGGAACTGAAATAGGTGGCAGGGAAGGCCAGGGAATCCTCCAGGGGCGGAGGGTGCTTTCCCGGGGGGGGGGGAGGTTTAGACCGGGCCTACCAGAGAAGACCCAAGACCTTTCGTCGGGTAAAAAACAACTGGGGTCAGAGAACCAAGGGTTTTATACTTCATCTGTTGCAGCTGCATTTATACCCCGCCAAAGAGACAAGAACAATGGTGAACGATCCGGAGCCGCCTCGCCTCTCCTTCCTCCTTCTGAGCCGCAGGAGTAAAGAAGTTCCCTGACTGTCCGCATTTTTTTTCCTCTGGGCTTGAGGTGGGGCTGCGATTCCCAGAGTCTTTTGAGGCAGCTCAAATTATACCAAAAGTATTCTAACAGTTTGGGGACTAACAGTTTGAGTCCTCCAGAGTCGGAGGCGGCTTTCCGGGGGGGGGGGGGGTTTAGACAGGGCCTACCAGGAGCTCCGTTGGCAAGTAGATTCAAACTTTTGCGGCTGGAGCTGTTCGTTTCTTAGATTGAGTCATCATGGAAAACAGCTTGGCAACAACTTTTAAAAACAAAAAAGAGGAAAAGATCCAAGACCTTTCCTCGCACAAAACAAGTGGGGTGAGGAAGACAAATCTATTTTACTGCCTTTGTTGCAGTTGCCTTTAATGAAAACTGTATCAGGAACTGCCAAACATGGGTTCCACAATCAGGTCAGCATTCTTTTGATGGCATATCAGCATAACCACGCCTTGAACTCCTACTATTAAAAACAGAGGGGTTTGCTCTAGGATGTGGTGATTGGGACGTGGTGTCGCTGCGGGCAGAAGCCTGTGCTGCAGGTCAGAAGACCAAGCAGTCGTAAGATCGAATCCACACGACAGAGTGAGCGCCCGTCGCTTGTCCCAGCTCCCGCCAGCCTAGCGGTTCGAAAGCATGCAAATGCAAGTAGATCAATAGGGACCACCTTGGTGGGAAGGTAACAGCATTCCGTGTCTAAGTCGCACTGGCCATGTGACCATGGAAGATTGTCTTCGGACAAACGCTGGCTCTATGTCTTGGAAACGGGGATGAGCACCGCTCCCTAGAGTCGAACACGACTGGACAAAAAAAATTGTCAAGGGGAACCTTTACCTTTTTTTGCTCTAGGAATGTTGTGATTTGAAAAAATTCTACTCCATCCTTCACTAAGTTGATCTCTTCCAGAGGTTTCAGAATTGAACTCCCAGAACAGCCCCATCCAACCCCAGATCAGAAGCTATAGTGCCCCATTTTCTATGGCACCAGGTTGGCAAAGACTGCCGTCCCTTAATAGCAGAAATACCCATCACTATTTCCCCTTGCAGCCAGATATTACTTCCCCTTTATTTAAAATAAATAAATAAATTGCCAGCCTGACAGGCCTTCTACAATTTCACTCTGTATCTGATTGTACTGTACAGCAGATAGGCTGCTAGACCACAATCCAGTAAGGGTGGGCTCAAATTGCCAGGGAACTCAATAAGGGACACCAACAGTAACCTGCTCCACCTACATACTTCAAAAACCCTGTTAGGGTTGCTATTAAGTGAGCTGAATCACATAATGACTGAAATTCAGCAGTAAGTCACTACCAGAGGGGTCCCGTTAAAAGGGAACGGTATGGTCAGTACAAAATACAAATGCAAGAGTAGGCGATACCGTTACAGACCACGGGGGAAAAAAACACTTCGTGTATTGTATGATCATTTTTGTAGTGGTCTTTAAACGTATCGCCTACTCTTGCATTTGTAAATTGCATTTATGTAGCTGCTGACTCACTAAACCCCCACCGATTCAATGGGCCTACTCCAACAGCTGACTTACTCCTGAATTGCAGCCAATAACAACAGATCATTATTACACTACAAAGAAGGGCGAGACTCGACCACGCCTTTCCTGAGCATGTGCGGAAGGTTGATCCATTCCCCGCCCCCAAGAGCAGGAACTCGCCAACGTCGCGTACCTAACCGGGCGTGGGGGGAAAAAAAAGCATCTCGCCTCCGCGCATGCTCACTGCGGGTTTCCTCTTGGAGGGCGGGGATCGCTGTCGTTAGTTCGCTCGAGGGTGGAGGGCGCCTGCGCGGCGGCGGCGGCCCGGCAGCCTGAGTGGCAGGAACAGCTTGGGCGGCCTCGTTTTGCCACGTACAGCGGCGGCGGCAGCGGCGACAATAACAGCAGCGGCAGTGAGTGGTGTGGGAGAAGGTGGCTTCTGGCGGGGGGGGTAGGAGAAATGGATCCGTAGGGTGGTGCCGAAGCCTCGGTAGGGTGGAAGAGTTAAGAGTTTTAAGTGGGACGGGAGAGCCGTCGCCTTGGTATGAATGGAAGAGGCCGAGCCGGCAGGGAGAGGGCTGCCCGGCCGGGGCTGTGAGGGGAGCCGGAGGCCTGTGGCGGAGGCCAAGGCCGCACCCCTTTCAGTCAGCTCGTGAGGGGAGGGGTGGGGAACGGTTCGCCGGTCCCCCGCTCTCCTCTGCTGGTGCTGCTGACGACCCTTCTGGTGGCCTTTGCCTCACAGAACGCCGCTTCTTCCGGGTGGCCGTCTTCGCCGGTCGCATTAGAAGCCTCGGAGCATCTTCGTGGGCGTTTAAAGGAACCTTTAAAAAAAAAAGAGAGATATCAGAAGCTCTCCTGGAGTCAGGCCTCTCTGGAAAAGCCGTGCTTCCTTTCTTGACAACAAAACAAAAACAAACCCTTACGGCTTCTTTTCTCTTTATTATTTCCCAACCCTCTAACCCGTATTTGAGATTATAAAATGGGACGTAGCTGTAAGATGGTCCTGTCAGTGGCCCTCCTTATGAAACGGGTAAAAATGACGCCGCTCTGGAAGTGACTTCAACAAGGTGTCCTCCTCGTAATTTCTGTCGGTGTTCTGTTAGGGGAGTTCTTCGTCCAAGGTCACCAGGGAGGCTGGGGTTCTGCATGAAGTCGGGCATAATCGGTGTATAATTTATATAAAAGAAGGTGATGTGGGAAATTGTATTTTCCCAGCCAAAATGTTCAAAAAGCTGGAAGCCCCCCCCCTTTTTCTCCACCACGAAATCTTTACTAGCGGAATAGGCTAGATTTTTAAAATACACTCTGCTGATGGTACTATTTAGTCATTTGCCCAAGTGAAACATCCTAAAGGAGGAGCAGGCGGGTGGGTGTGAGACAGCACTTCCTCATTTCAAAGTCGTTCTCTGTAGAATGTAGGTTACACTTGTGATGAAGTGTAGAAGTAAATCTAGATCAGAACCCATTTCACCAGGTACTTCTGATATGGGTTGTGGTCTCAAAAATTGATCTAATGACCTTATTTATGTTAACATCACACTGTTCCGTGATTAAATCAAACTTAATACGTTTTACTAAGAACTACAAATCACAATAAAAATTGGAAAGATAAGAAATGGTAGGCTTTTTAACTTTCAAGATGTTGCTTTGTGTTTGTTTATATTGAACTCTTCACTATGCAGAGTGGTAAAGAACATCCCTTTTGTAAAATGATGTCATAGCTCCCAAAGTAACAAATGAATTTTACAGGATAAGTACCTTAAGAAATAATTTCAAGGTATTATTTTCAGGCATAGTCTTTGAGACTGCTGTACAGGTAATCTATTTTTGATAGGTACACAAGATAACTGCCGCCAACAGTCAGTTGGTGAGATACTTGTAACTCTTAAATCTGCTGATTTCACAAGTATGAAATTAACTAGTATTGACAACCCAGAGTGGTTGTTCAGACCAGATGGGTGGGATATAAATTGAAAAAATGAATGAATGAATGAATGAATGAATGAATGAATAAATAAATAAATAAATAAATAAATAAATTAAAATTAATTTTATTTATTGCTTTTCATATAATAGTTGGATTATTTTTAAATATTTGTATACTTACTGTTTTTAGCTTTTGAATACAGTGGGGTCTTGTCCTACGGAATTAATCCGTATTGGAACGGGGTCCATAGGTCGAAATAGGAATGCATTGAAAACCAATTAATTTGGAACCCGCCCAAGAAACACCCCCCCCACGCACACACAAAATTAAAATAAATGTAAAAATTTTTAACCTTACCTTTTCGAAACCTTCCAGGGTCGCCCGCCGCCACCGCCACTGCTGAAGGACTCGGAGGGCTTCGGCGCTGCTGCCAGAGGCCTCTCGGAGCTCCGCTGCCGCCGCTGCCATCTCCACTGTTGGAGGACTCCGAGGGCTTCAGCGCCGCTGCCAGAGGCCTCTCGGGAGCTCCCCGCTGACGCAGGCATTTCCAGAGTGGTCCAGGTCTACCAGGAGATGGCTTCCCCCGGTAGGCCCAGTCTACTGCCCAGGAAAGCCTGGGTCGGTGGGGAAGGCATCCAGAGGTCCGCCACTGCTGGGAGCCGAGCTGTGCCAGGCGATGCCGGCCATGCTCGGACTCCTGGACTTCCCCCGCACGGCGGGGGAAGTCCAGGAGTCTGAGCGTGGCCGGGATCTCCCGGCACTGCTTGGCTCCCAGCAGCGGTGGCGGGAGGGGGAACTTCAGATGCCTTCCATGCGGAGAAGCCCTGGAAGGCATCCAAAGTCCCCACCCCCCCTGCCGCCGCCGCTGCTGCTGGGAGCCGAGCATGGCTGAGATCACCCGGCGCGGCGCCGCTCCCAGCGGTGGCAGGGGGGGATCTCCGGATGCCTTCCAGGGCTTCTCCGCCCCCATAGGAGGCATCTCGGAGGTCCCCCCATTGCCAATAGTGCCTCCAAAGGTATCCAGAGGCAGATCCGCGGATTTGAATTTGGCGCTTTCCCCGCCTCCCTCTTCTGGTCCGTAGGTCGATTGTCCGGCCGCAAGTCAAAGTGAAAATTTGCGGCCGGAGAAGTACGGATCTCGAAAAGTTCGTAAGAGGAGGCGACTGTAAGTCAAGAATCCACTGTATTGTCTTTTTAATGATGTGAGCCACCATGGGTCCTTTTAAAGCAAAAAAGCGGGATAAAATATTTTAAATAAATAGAGAGAGATCTAGAGGGCAGACTGCATCTGGTTTCTCTGAGGCAGTGTAGTATAAGATGGAATCTGTTATTGTATCAGTTTTGTTTATAGATTTTGATTTTAATTTGGCTAATACTGTTCATTTATTTTTCTCACATTAACCAACAGTTTCAAAGGAGTAGATGTGTTAGTCTGTTGTAGCAAAAACAGAAACTGGTGGGAGCTTAAACGCTAACACACATTGCTATCATTTTATAGCTAACACAATATTAGAACAAGGATGTGCAAAGTGTGGTCCATGGGGCACATGCAGCCCCCCCCCCAGACTGTTTTGAGTTCTGCGGACTACCTCATGCCTTCTGAACTGAATGCCTAATACAGTATGTCCTAATATGTATATTCTCTGCATTGTGAAAATGCTGCACTGTTAAATTTTATTGTTCAATACTGCAGAATATCATTTGGGATTTTTTTTCACACATTTTAATATGTGGTCATATATATGTGTATGCTTGTTAACAAAGACCTGTAAGAGATTGAAACTAATTTAACCTGTATTTGCTTTCTGATGCAGATTCCACACGCTGCAGTATTTATATTTGGTAAGTGGCACTGCATGGCGGGACCTCTGACCACCAGCTGAAAATAAAAGAATAATCTGCCTGCTATACAATAAACTTTGCAAGAAAGGTAAATTCATTTTGAAATTCTAAAGTTCACAGTGGTGCTGCTTTGTCTAAAATGGATAGTCAAGATCTGCTTCTTAATACTGTCAGACTCTTCATGCTGAAGAGTGCATTTCAAAGTATGCAGCTGTGATAGTGCAAAATAGCAGTTTACTTTTCTCTTGAAATAACTGAAACTCTGATTTGGTTTGTGAATTCCCCTTGGAAAACAAAGTTAGAGAGCAAGGAGAATAATCAATAGTGGGCTATCCTAATACAGTTTAAAAACACAAGCATATCATCTCTCATGCAATATATAGCATGTCTAAGTGATACAGAATTTATTGTACAACTGGACATAACACTGTTTACAGATTTTTATCTTTCAGAAGTAGCTGGTCTGGTAGACTGTCATTTTTATTTTACGCCACTACATGCCTGTCTAGAGAATTTTGGAACTGTTAATCATTTTAAAAGTTTTTTGGGGTGCATAATACTTGTACACCTTCATTCTTAGTGTCGCAATCACCTTTGAAGTTCCTATTCCCCTGATCTTCACAAGGTTCTTGCCCTTCCTTTCTCCTCGCTGCCACCAGATATTAGTTTTAATATCATGTCAATGCCAGGACATGTGTGATGCCAAAACCCAAATCATTTATTTAACATTTATAATTAGTAAGGACATGTAGAATAAATTGCAGGATGCAAATCACTTATAATGAATCTATTAGAATACTTTTTCTTAACTCTTTCAACCCTCTGTTTCGATCTCCATGCTTAGTTCTCTAACTCACACTTCATTTCTTTCAAGCAACACACAATCTCCCTCAAGTATCTCTCCACTGGTCTTTTTTTCTTTTTCCTCTTCCTCCCTGGCTCCGCCTTCCGTTCTCTCATTGGCTCCTGCGTCTGTTCTGCAGTAACGGGCAGGTGAGGTCAGGGCTGTTTGCTACACTTAGTAATGCCTTTCAATTCAATAACATGTTATTTGTTTTTCTTCTTTATTCCTAATATAATTGGTTTGTTTATTGGTAAACCAATACTCTTTATTGTTTCATAGTTAGTGACAATATAATTTTTCCTTTGTTTCTTCCTCAGAGCTCTAGGAGAAGGACAGAGTTAAACCATGAATGGCCAACTGGACTTGAGTGGGAAGCTTATAATTAAAGCTCAGTTAGGTGATGATATTAGAAGAATTCCTATTCACAATGAGGATATCACCTATGATGAGTTAGTGCTGATGATGCAGAGAGTTTTCCGGGGAAAGCTTCTGAGCAATGATGAAGTTACAATTAAATACAAAGATGAAGGTAGGATTGTATTTTACCTAACAGTGCAGAACTGTTCTTGGGATTATTCAGCTCCTCTACTTATGGAACTTTGTTGTTTTTTTTAACTAGGCAGAGCAGTACACCTTGGAAAGCCAGTTTTCCAGGGTGCTAGTGTTCTGCAAGAACTGTAACATTTCAGGAATTGCAAGCATGCTAAAGTAGTTTGAAAAGTGTGATAGAATTGCAATAGGAAAGCCTTCCCCATCTTTCCGACTTTTAGATAGGTCAGACTGAAAGTCACATCCTCTGTAACCTGCCCAGAGATGGATGGAGATTCGAGGATTTCTGTTTTATCCCCTTTGAAGGACACTAGATTGGGGAAAATTGATATGTAATGGTGTAGTCCTGTCACAGCCTTAACCTTGAACGTTTCATTCCTCGCTGGGTTGAAGTAATTGTCAGTGATTCTTTAGTAAGGCTTATATATTCAAAGGAGGCCATTACTCAAAATGTGAAGTTTATGCGGGTTGACAAGAGAGTTAGACGAGAAGCAGCACATAAGATTTGCATGGCAACCAGGGCTTTGCTGAACAACAGGTATAAAGCCAAAGTGTTGTTCTTTCTTAGGAGAAAGATAGATGCAAGGAACACTTTAAAGTTGCATATTGGCAAAATTTAATACAGGAAGGTATGGAGCTATTTATTGAAATGCAGTCACTTCAACAATATTGAAGCCTCTTGCAATGTTATGTACTGGGGGATGCATAGAATTAGGATAAAATTGAATGTACTTGTGCCACTGCAGATACCTCACTTGTAGATCCAAGGGATACCAGTTTACATAATATAATGATAGTTATGTGCCATCAAGTCTGTGGCTCAAATCCTATTGCTTAGTGTGGTAAGTTGTACTAGAGCAGACTCATTGAATCAATGAAGATTTGGTGATTCAGCTCCTCCATAAGTTCCATTGATTCAAATGGATCTGTTGTAGTTGCAGTTTTAGAATCAGTGAAATTGAAGGAGCAGCTGACTCACCCAGTTCAATGGGCCTAACTCTACTGAGACTTACTGTGTTAACCAAAAGGATTTCAGCCATTGTTTCAGGCCTATGTAAATATAGTTTTTATGAGCTTCAGTTTGAGAAGAAATTCCTAAACAGCAGTTTTCAGCAATCATATAGTAACACTTGCTATCTCAGCATAGTTTTTTTTTCTCTAGTGGATTCTCAAACTCAATTTTAGGATTTTCTCCCTTGTGTGAAATATAATCCATAATTGTACCTACCCTTCTTTCTGATAAGTCTTTTTGTTTTGCCTGATTGGGTTGTCTGGAATAAGAAACAGGACAATTTTTTGGCTGTCTTTGCAGCCTAATTAAAGGCAGAGTGCATTTCACATTTGCGTCGGTCCCAGTATAAAACTGAAGAGCATGTTAGCACCAATTTCTTAAGCAATTTTTGTCTTAGCAAGTTTCTCACCTTGACTTTTCTTGAAATTACTAGTCATCTTGCAGTTAAAATACATGTTTGACTTCTGACAAGGTTGTGCATAACGTTGTCTTGCTTATAATTTCTTATTTGCTTCAAAATTTATTGGCTGGGGGTGGCAAAGGACAATATCATGAACATTCAGGTGTTGTATTTCATTTAGTACTGCCGGGAAATAGTTAAGGATTCCTTAAGGACTCTAAAATGGATGGTGATACAAGGCACTAGTGGACAGTTTCAACATTTTGACATTGGGCACAATACAGTAGAGTGTGGGGAAGCTTTAGAGGTTAGGTTCCTGCCAGTTTATTTCTTACAGAACTTCTACATCATCAGCTTCTTATAGCAAAATTCAAGCTTAAAATGAAGAGAGTAGGAAAAAACACTATATACTCAGGTATAATCTAAACCAAATCCCTTATGAATACACAGTGGAAGTGAAGAACAGATTTAAGGAACTAGATTTGGTGGACAGAGTGCCTGAGGAACTATGGATGGAGGCTCGTAACATTGTAGAGCAGAGCCTCGTTCGTAGCACAGTGGTTAAACCACTGTACTGCAGCCAAAACTGTGCTCACGACTTGGGTTCAATCCCAGGTAGCCGGCTCAAGGTTGACTCAGCCTTCTATCCTTCTGAGGTTGGTAAAATGAGTACCCAGGTCGCTAATTAACTTGTAAACAATCCAGAGAGTGCTTGAAGCATTATGGGGCGGTATATAAGCAGCACGCTTTGCTTTGCTTAAATTGTATAGGAGGCAGCAACAAAAACCATTCCAAAGAAAAGGAAATGCAAGAAAGCAAAGTGGTTGTCCAATGAGGCCTTAGAAATAGCGGAGAAGAGAAGGGAAACAAAATGCAAGGGAGATAGGGAAAGTTTCAGAAAATTGAATGCAGGCTTCCAAAGAATAGCAGAGAGACACAAGAGGGCCTTTTTAAATAAACAGTGCAAATATATAGAGGAAAAGAATAGAAAGGGAAAAACCAGAGATCTGTTCAAGAAAATTGGAGATATTAAAGGAACCTTTTGTGCAAAGATGGACATAATAAAGGACAAAAATGGTGGGGACCTTGCAGAAGCAGAAGAATTATGCCAGAAATATCTGGATGTCCTGGACAACCCAGATAGTGCAGTTGCTGACCTTGAGCAAGACATCCTGGAGAGTGAAGTGAAGTGGGCCTTAGAAAGCATGACTAACAGCAAGGCCGGTGGAGGTGATGGCATTCCAGTTGAACTGTTTAAAATCTTAAAAGACGATGCTGTTATGGTACTACACTCAATATGCCAGCAAGTTTGGAAAACTCAGCAGTGGCCAGAGGATTGGAAAAGATCAGTCTACATCCCAACCCCAAAGAAGGGCAGTGCCAAAGAATGCTCCAAATACCGTACAATTGCACTCATTTCACATGCTAGCAAGGTTATGCTCAAAATCCTCCAAGGTAGGCTTCAGCAGTATGTGGACCAAGAACTCACAGAAGTACAAGCTGGATTTTGAAGGGGCAGAGGAACTCGAGACCGAATTGCTAACATGCGCTGTATTATGGAGAAAGCCAGAGAGTTCCAGAAAAACATCTACTTCTGCTTCATTGACTACGTAAAAACCTTTGACTGTGTGGACCACAGCAAACTATGGCAAGTTCTTAAAGAAATGGGAGTGCCTGACCATTTTATCTATCTCCTGAGAAATCTATACGTGGGATTGGAAGCAACAGTTAGAACTGGATATGGAACAACTGATTGGTTCAAAATTGGGAAAGGAGTATGACAAGGCTGTATATTGTCTCCCTGCTTATTTAACTTATTATGCAGAATACATCATGCAAGAAGCAGGACTGGATGAATCCCAGCCAGAATTAAGATTGCCAGAAGAAATCACAACAACCTCCAATATGCAGGTGATACCACTGATGGCAGAAAGTGAGGAGGAATTAAAGAACCTCTTAATGAGGGTGAAAGAGGAGAGTGCAAAAATGGTCTGAAGCTCAGCATCAAAAAACTAAGATCATGGCCACTGGTCCCATCACCTCTTGGCAAATAGAAGGGGAAGATAATGGAGGGAGTGACAGATTTTACCTTCTTGGGCTCCATGATCACTGCAGATGGTGACAGCAGCCACTAAATTAAAATATGCCTGCTTCTTGGGAGGAAAGCAATGACAAACCTAGACAGCATCTTAAAAAGCAGAGACATCACCTTGCCGACAAAGGTCCGCATAGTCAAAGCTATGATTTTTCCAGCAGCGCTGTATGGAAGTGAGAGCTGGACCATAAAGAAGTCTGAGCACCAAAGAATTGATGCTTTTGAATTGTGGTGCTTGAGGATACTCTTGAGAGTCCCCTGGAGTGCAAAGAGAACAAACCTATCCATTTTGAAGGAAATCAACTCTGAATGATCATTGGAAGGACAGATCCTGAAGCTGAGACTTCAATACTTTGCCCATCTCATGAGAAGAGGACTCCCTGGAAAAGATCCTGATGTTGGGAAAGTTTGATGGCAAGAGAAGGGAATGACAGAGGATGAGATGGTTGGACAGTGTCACTGAAGTTACCGACATGAATTTGACCAAATTCTGGGAGGCAGTGGAAGACAGGAGGGTTTGGCGTGCTGGTCCATGGGGTCATGAAGAGTCTGATATGACTTAACGACTAAACAGAAAAAAAACATTGCCTCCCCTCCCCCAGCAAGCTGGGTACTCATTTTACTGACCATGGAAGGATAATAAGCAGAGTCAACCTTGAGCCAGCTACCTGGGATTGAACCCCAGGTTTTGAGTAGAGTTTTGAAACAGCGTTCCGGGTCTAAGTCGCACTGGCCATCTGACAACAGAAAACTGTCTTCGGACAAACGCTGGCTGTATGGCTTGGAAACGGGGATGAGCACCGCCCCCTAGAGTCAAGGGGAACCTTGGCTAAATGTCAAGGGGAACCTTTACCTTTACCTTTTGGCTGCAGTACAGCAGTTTGACCACTTCCTCTTTTGCTTAATTCACTACTCTTCTTCAGGAATGGAACACCTGAATAAGGATGTAGATTTGCTCCTGCATACAGTATTGCATGCTTTGGCTTCCTCCATGTTGTGTCTTTATGTATGTATGCTAAAGCAGAGGAGCAGCAGATTGAAACAATCACTGGTTAGGCTAATAAATCCCAAAGAATCAAGAAAAACAACTTAGGGATGTGCCATTCGTTTTTTGAGGAGGAAAGTGCTATAATTCTTTCTGGAGGTTGTAGTTCTCCTGGAGGTGTCCTTTATATAGCATAATTGGTAGGGCTTGAAAATTTTTAGAATGTCTCACCAGTCAGTCAAAAATTTCACCAATCAGCAAGAACCTACTATAGTCTTGCAATTTATGTTAACAAATTTAAACTGGGCGCTTGTTCACTTTTATTTCTACGTAACAATGTGTACAAACCCAAAATAAATTGTATTACGTGCACGGTATTTGCCTATGTTTTCTTAGGGAAGAGAGGAGATATATAAACATTTTAAATTAAATAATAAATGAATTAATAAGTTGATTTCAGTGCAGTTCTCCAGCGGTGGGAAGGTAGGGAGCTGGCTTCGTCTCTTGTATGTCTTTAAAATGTTTTTTTTAATTCTTTGTCTTTTCCTTTGCCTAGGGTAGGAGAATTCAAATTTCCTGCCATTTCCTGCCTTGAACTGTAATTCTCAGAAGCCTTCACCACCAGCTGTGCTCATTCCCAATATAGGGTTACCTCAGGTGTTCTTGGACTGCAATTCCCAGAGGTCTTCACCAGCAGTTGGCCAGCACAAGAACCAGTCCAAGGACACCTGGGTGACCCAAGATTGGGAATCATTGATTTATAACCTCAGACACGGGTTGCTTTATTACCTGCATGCCTGTGGGGTCATGAAGCTTGTATTTTGAATGCCTTTCTTTTGAATGTTTCCAGCAAAAATAAAATGAAAGCAAAAGCGTCCGGCCTCTTAAGGAGCCATGGTTCCCTCCCACCCCAGGATGTGTCCTCGTTCAGTTGAAATTGGGAGCAGGGAATTTCCATGTTCTCCAGCATGGGACTGCTCTACATTCTCCTGCAGAGCTGTATCTCTATGTGCTGCTCAAACTCTCTTCTTGTGAGAAGAGGGCAGTTTTCCTTTTGCAGTGGGAGGGGGGAGGGGATGACTGCAGGATTAGAGGGGGGGAGCTGTGACTCATCAAGCAACAGATGAGTTGATAAGTGCATTTTTCAAGCCCTGATAATTGGCAATAGGATGCCATCTCCAAGAAGTATTGTGCCAGGAAATAAGACCTAGGAAGAGACCTCAGCCTTTCTTCAAATGAATGTGTCTAAAGGGTTTTTTTTGTGAGCTGGAGCACCTGGAATTCTTCCTGGGGATGTACTGGCAAATTCTGGGATTTGGAGTCCAAAAGGGAAAAAAAAAAGAATAACATGTCCCTGAAAACAACCTCAGGTATTGATTAGACATTAGCTTGTGACACCATAGCAGTCAGTAGTTGGCGTGGATTGTTAGCTAGTGGGTTTGAACATTTATGTTTTCCTTTCTTTATTATTCACCTTTTAAAATCAGCGTACAAAATTAAGCAGTTTTATGATAGAAGGACAAACATTCATACAGGTACAGCACATATCTGGAATCCAGCTTATTGCTTCGGAGTTTAGTACATCTTTACGTTTATAAAGTATCCTGCAATATTTCATTTTTGCTTGAGTTCCCCTGTGGATTCTTTTGTGTATTTGATAAAAGGATTCCATGTTGTAAGGAAAGTGTTTGGCTTAGTGGTCCCCTTTTATAGTCTAAGAGCATATGCTAATCTTTCCACCAATGGTTTTTGCCATGTTCTTTTAAACCAATTCTCTGTTGTCGATTCCTCCAGTGTCCTCTACCCTGTTTCTATTTCTAGCTGTGCTGCCAGTGCTAGGCAGGATATCATTTGCTTTTGCAGCAGGTGTTCTTGAATACTCATTAAGATGGATAATAAATAGAAAACCCCACAAAACTCAATATTTTGATTAGTTATTTTTGAAATAAACCAATCCACTTTTCCAAAATGCTTTCACTTTGGGGCACTCTCACTATAGGTGAGCTAACATTTTTTGGTCACAGACTCCAGCATACAGGAGAAATAGGAACATTTATTTTAGAGATGCAACCACTAGTAGGTTTTATATGTAGCCTGTGTTCTAACTGGAGGTGGCCTTGGAGACTGGCACAGCAAGTAGTGCTTATCGTTCTTTTTAATTCATGTTAACAATTAAATGCTTTGGGTTTTTTTATGCAGTTGATCTGCTAATGCTTTGGGTTAATTTTGTAACATTTTACTCTTTTCAGAAATGTTATTAGTAACATCTGGCTCTAGAAATTTCATTGGTCAACAACTCCCACCATACTTTACTATTGACAGTCCTTGAAGAGGTGGGTTGGACATCTTGCCTTCCAGTGATATCTGGTGGGCAAGATGTTTCCCATCTTTGGTGTAAATAGTCTGTAGGTGATACCTACAGTATTATACTTTAAAAGGATCTTGGTGGATATGATCCTAATTTAATTCTATTTGACTTCTCTTCTTCATTGAAATGCCTGTTTAACCTATGAGCTCAAAGAGATGGCCCATAATTATTTTTAGTTATGTGATTTTATAAGAGCTATGAAATGTTTGGCTGACTATAGAATGCCTCCTTGTCTTCTGGTTGTATGATTAATTGCATCACCATTTGCAGGATGGTGTATGCTGGCTGTAAATTTTAAATTTTGGGGAAGGAAAGAAGGTTATTTTCATCTCTAGTCACTGTTCTTTGATAATTAATGCAGTTTTTTTTAATGTACAAGGAAAAATTGGTCCTCATGGTTGTATTATGATAAGCCTTGAATTGTCACATGCTGTTACATGTGTTTTGAACTGATGTTATTAATTATTTATGTTAGAATGACTCTTGAATAATTTTTATCATTGAGTTTGCATCTAATTCTTGATTCTCCTTCATTAACAGATGGTGATCTTATAACAATATTTGATAGCTCAGACCTTTCTTTTGCAATTCAGTGCAGTAGAATACTGAAACTGACATTGTTTGGTAAGTATAATTGCTTTTGGAATCGTTCAGCAATTATTGTACAATTACTACTTCTTCTCTTTCTTTGGTGATAAACTTTTCCTCAATACAGTTCCTTTAGCAATTCAGAGGATGCAAGTAGCACAAATTGCTTGTTGCGCTGGAAAAGTGAGTTCAAGTGTAGAGGGTCACAGAGTGGTCATTGTGTAGAATTGGCTAGAATAAGCTTCAAGACAGTGTAGTGGGGAGCTGGTACCATCCAAATGTTTGACTGGAACTACTATTGCACCAGAGAGTCATTCTGTGTGGCTGATGGGGAATTAAATAACATCTAGGAGGGTGTAGATTCCCGTCCCAGCTGTAAAATCTACAGAACATCTTCACAGAATTCTTAAAGAGTAGTGCATCAAGTTATTGTCAGGATTTGTGTCATGTAGAGTCATTGACTGAATATCTGTTTTATAGTTAATGGGCAGCCAAGACCTCTAGAATCCAATCAGGTAAAATACCTCCGCAGAGAACTGATAGAACTTCGCAACAAAGTTAATCGTTTGCTGGATTGCTTAGAGCCACCTGCTGAGCCAGGGCTTTCTACCAGCCTCCCTGAAAATGGTAAGTTGCCATCTGCTACTGCTAAACCATTGCTTGAACTTTTGCTACATTCTGTGTTTGTGTGTATCCTGTAGAGAAATACACATATCCTCCCAGTCATATGAGTTCCTAATGTTGAGATCCAATTTTTTTTAAAAAAATTGTATAAAGTTTTTTGCCATTTCTGCAGTCCTTTTGGATGTGTTTACTCTAAGTTCTATATTTGGTTACATAGCGACTAAATCCACTGGGATGAAAGTCTAAAACTTTATAAATAAAAATGGAATTTAAAAAACATACATGGTCATACATTTTCTCATGCAGAATATTCTGACTGGATCTCTCAGTGATTTAGGCATCTGGCTGTGGATCTAGTGGTTAGGAGTTCAATTCCCTACTGTGTATCCCAGAAGAGCTGGTCTGTGTGGCCTTGGGCAAGCTGCACAGTCCCATGATGCCCCCCAGAAGAAGGGAATCGTGAACCACTTTTGAGTTTGTTCTACCTAGAAAACCTTTGAAAGCCACCATGAGAACACGTTGTTGTTCAGTAAATATTCTTATGAGTATAAATCTTCATTTTAAATGCGTTTCTGATGTTGAGTACAGTTGTGCCCCGCTTAACGATTGCCTCACTTAATGAGGAAATCACTTTACGATGAGGTTTTTGCAATCGCAACGATAGTCTAAATAGGGGAATTTTGCTTAGCGATGATCGGTTCCCTGCTTCGGGAACCGATTTTCGCTTTACAACGATCAAAAACAGCTGATCGTCGGGTTTCAAAATGGCCACCGGCTGAAGAAAATGGCCCCCCGCTATGCTTAGGGACGGATTCCTCGCTGCACAGGCATGGAAAATGGTCGCCCCTATGGAGGATCTTGGCTGGACGGTGAGTTTTCAGCCCATTGGAACGCATTAACCGGGTTTTAATGTGTTTCAATGGGCTTTTTTATTTCGTTTGACGATGTTTTCGCTCTACAGCGATTTTGCTGGAACGAATTAACATCGTCAAGCGAGGCACCACTATAGTATAATATTGTAAGTAGAAATAACATTTATTTTACCATATACTCTCTTCTTCTTAGCCCAAATATTACGGTGGAGTAGTCAGGAATGATTCTTTACTTCTTTTCTTATTAATAAAAAGGATGTGATAAAACATGGTATGTTATAGAATCTTTGAAGCCAGATGGATTTTTAGCTGATTGATCTGGTGGTGTATGCTAAACAGCTGCAATGACATGTGTGCACTAATTCTTGTTCATGCAGGACCTTCCTATTATCTTCAAGAGGGAAACAGTCCTTTCTAACAGAGAGGAAAATACACATGTGGAATATTTCTGTTTTCTAGAAGAAAACAGAAAGCTTAGATGAGAAGCAAAGAAGTTATCTGGATTGTGGCCATACTGTCCATGCCCGTGATTTAAACATGCACCTTTTTTTCTTTTTTTTCCTCCTTTTTTTAAAACAAAATTTAGAATAAAGCCAGTTTGAGAGCATTTCTGGACATGTGTCCTGCTTGGGAGATTTTCATAGGCATTTGGGTGTTTGACATGGGACCAGATTAATAGATTAGGTAGGTCCAGTCTGATCCAGAAGCACCCTATGTTCTTAATTGCCCAGTGGTTACATTGTTTTAGGTTGTAGTACAATGCCATGTTTGTCTGAAGTTGGGGATGTGACATAATTTAGGATGTGGGTGATTAATTGATTAATGTGGAAAATATTGGAAAATACTAGTTAAAGCTAGCTATGGTACTAGCTAAAACTAGAAGTTGCTTTACAAAAGCATATTATATTGTCAGGATTTGGATACTGAAAGGATATTAACTTTGGGCTGAATAAGCTTCCTTAAACTTTGCCTGAAAGAAGTTTGGACTGCTGGGGAATTATTTGATTTTTATGGGCTAAACGTTTTCTATAAATCATTACTGATAAATAACCAAATAGTAATTTTTGTGTAACAAGTTGAGACTCTTTAAAAAACTTGATTGCAAATCAAGTGTATTTCAACAGCTAGATGCAGGTCAGGTAGGTAAGCTTGATATTCTCCATTTGTTTGATTTAAGTTGTTAAATACATATGAAAACACATAATAGTGTTTATTATATCGTGGATGTAACATATTGATTTCTACCTCTTGTGGAAGAATTAATGTAAAGTAAAGTAAGTAGTAAAATGTTAGGATTCCAAGAATTCTACTCAAATTCTGTAAATCTAGATTTTCAAGATACAGTGAGTTCCCCCCCCCCCCAGTGGTTCCCAACCTTGGGTATACAGGTGTGTTTCTGGACTGCAATTCCCACAAACCCTGGCCATCACAGCTGGTGATGAAGGCTTCTGGGAATTGCAGGCCAAGAACCACCTGGATTACCCAAGATTGGGAACCACAGATGCCAGAACATCTGGTATAGCTTTGAAGATGCCAGGTGAGCCATGCTAGCCCCTAAAATGAATGTGTTGTGCTGACATAACCATGCATTTAGAAATTCCTTCTGCTTTTCAGATGTTGCTGAGGGCAGGGAAGACAAGCCTGCTTCTGACTCTTCTGGCAAACCTTCTCAAGTTATAGCAGCAAGTATGTCTGCTTTTGATCCATTAAAAAATCAAGATGAAATCAACAAAAATGTCATGTCGGCATTTGGGTTGGCAGATGATCAGGTGTCCGGTAAGAATATATATTTTATCGGAACTCTTGTTGGAAGTTGAGCCTTTTAGAAATGGCCACGCATCATGACAATCATATACAGTGAACACGGTGAAGTAGGAGTGTTGTTACCTACATTCCCTCCATCCACTGTCTGAATTTTTGTTTCTTGTGTTTTCTCCCATCTTGGATCATTGTGTTTCTTAGTAATATATTGTTATGATTTTAGACTGTAAAGTGTTACATGATGTGTTGTTACCCGCCCAGAGTAATCTATATGTCTAGATGGGTGGGCTATAAATGTAATAAATAAATAAAATAAATAAATACTGCAAGATATCCATTTTACCCAGTGGATGGAGGATAGCTTGTTCAATGGTCTGTCCCTCCTTCTTGCTTCAACAGATTGCGAACTGCAAAAGGTTTGAGCTGGGAATCTCCAGCATGGGAATGCAGGCCTCTGCAAGCCAATTCATTTTCAAGCTGCCCCCAAAAAACCAAAATACTAGGAGAAGAAAGAGGCAGGCATTTAGTAAATAATTCTCCTATAAACTTATGAAGGCTCAACATGGTAATTAACACTGAAAGTGCTGATAAAAGCAGCTTCATGCTGAATCAGTCCATCCCACCCACATGCAGCAGAACTGAAAGATCTTACTGCTATGTTGAGGGTACTGTATATCCTCCTTCCACTACATAAAATGGTCATTTCACACTTAGTACCAATGTTTCTGTTTTATATAGTGGAGGAGAGCATCATGTATGATGGGACATGTCCTAACTACGACTGGCTTCCTAGCAGCGAATAATTAGAGGGTTTTTTTTGGTGAGGTTGCGAGAAATCTAGTGTGCCATAAAAGAGCCCTTCTCCACAGGATGAACAGCAGGATGGTCTGGACTTTGAAAAATGGAGGTTGTAGTGAGAGGTCTTTTCACTTGTTGCATCTTCAAAGACATTTGAGTTGAGGAAGAATACAGGGGGTGCTGCTCATTCTGAACTGCTGAAACTGTAGTGGTCATTACTACTTTAGCCATAGCTACATTGGAAAGATACTTTACTTCCTAGGCAGTTTAGAAATTCTGGATGAAGGAGTTGGCCATTTGTGATTTGGGGAAGGAGAAGGAGGGCGTGCATCTTCTCCAGTGTGATTCCTTCCACTTCTCCTGATAGGTTGGATGACACTGGAAAGCTTCCATAAGCCAGTGTTGCTCTGATCTTGGTAAGCCCATCTGCTTGTTTGGAGCCATTGTGCCTCCTTCTCCTCTGTAGCTACAGAATAAAAAGAAGCAGTGAAGTTGATTTACTGAGGAAAGGAATGAAATTGCCTGACAGTGCAGGATTGTGTAGTTCTTATTGCTACAGTATCCCGCTGGTGCAAAAAAAAACAATCTTTTATTTAACATCCAAAAAACCAAGGAATTCATAGTGGACTATAGGAAAAAAAGAGCAGACATTCAGCCACTGTATATAGATGGAGTTGGTGTGGAACAGGTGGTTGAATGTAAGTTTCTTGGGACTATCATAACAAATGACCTGACTTGGAGTGCAAACACCGCTGCGTTAATCAGGAAGGCACAACAACGGTTGTATTTTCTAAGGATTCTTAGAAAGCAACAATTGACTGAGAGTTTGTTAATCACCTTCTATCGGAGTTCGATTGAGAGCATATTATCCTACTGTCTCTGTGTATGGTTCACGAGCTGCACAGTGGCAGAGAAAAAGGCAATTCAAAGGGTGATTAAGACGGCCCAAAACATCATTGGCTGTTCACTCCCCTCTTTGGAAGAATTGTATAAGAACAGATGTAAGAGGAAGATATCTAACATACTGAAAGACTCCTCTCATCCGGGACATCAGCTCTTTAAATTATTACCATCAGGAAGGAGATTCAGGGTATTGAAAGCAAGGACAAGCAGATTCAAGAACAGTTTTTACCCAAGTGCAGTATTGAGTTTAAATGCGGGGCCATAGGTTTTTGGTGGAATTTTAATTGCTGAGAGAAAACGGGGTATCTATATTTGGATGGTGAAAGTTGTGTATATTTTAACTTTTTTTTTTTGTAGTGTTGTCCAGTTTTACCTTGGGGAAGAGCACCTCATTTCGTTGCACCCACTTGTGAGCGCAATGACAAATAAATTTCTTATGTCTTATGTCTTATTGCACAGAGGACATAATTGTCTCCTATCTTTATTGAAGCAAAGACAGGAGACAATATGACTTGCAGAGGATTGTCATCCCACATTCTGGGGCTGCCAACTCAAACCTTATTTTCTGTTTTTCTTGCCTGTTGAAGTGAGTGGTAGGGATACCCCATCTTATAAGGTGTCAGTAAATACTACATGAACTGAGATTCTATTGCATTTTTAAAATGTTCATAATAGTTTCAGAGCAACACATAAAAGGCTTGTATTTTTATGATGGTATTATCAGATGAATGATTCTGCATGACTAAGATTTGAATGAAAATATATGTTTTGTGTGCTTGTTTTATATAGTAGTCCATCTTTTATTGCAGTGTTTCCTAACCTTGGGTAACCCAGGGGTTCTTGCACTGTAGTTCAGGAATCCCAGCAAGCACAGCTAGTGGTTAAGACTTCTGAGAGTTGCAATCCAAGAACCCCTGAGTTACCTAAAGTTGGGAACCACTGTTTTATAGTAGTAGCATAATCTGGCTTCAGCCTGTTTTCCCTGTCAGCTGGCTGAAATGCTTGGAGGACTAATATTCTCTGGTTCAACATGTGCTTCCTGAACGTCTGTGTTTACTATTGTAGTGGATCGGCATGTACCGATTATGTCAGAATTTTATAAAAATTTTCAGGGAACAGTTTCCCAGTCTTTGTGTATAGAAGGGAAATACAACAGCTGGCTTTTAAAATGTGATCCATCATAGAGGATATGCAGCATATGGCTGGACACATCTGCCAGTTACTTAAAATCTGAGAATATACCGTAGTCTTTTTTAAATTAACAGATTGCAAAGGGATGTGACACGTTTGAAAGGCCAAGAAACCAGAAAATGTGTACAATACTAGAATGAAAATGTAATTTCATTTTAAAAAAATTTAGCTGCAAGACAGTGAACTATAATGTGTAATATCAGGTCATTGAGACTGCAATACAGCGATGCCTCGACTTACGAACTTAATCCGTTCCAGAATGGTGTTTGTAGGTCGAAATGCTCGTAAGTCGAAGCATAATTTCCCATTGAAATGCATGGGAATGGGATTAATCCATTCTAGCATTTCAAAACAAACAAACAAACAAACAAAACAAAACCAAACCAAAAAAAATCACACAGAAAGCCTCATTGGAAGGTGCTGGGGCTTAAAAAAAGTAACCAAAAATAAACAGAGCAAGCCCCGAAGGCAGCCAAAAAAAAAAAAAAAAAAAAACACGCCCCAAAACAAAACCCAAAAGTAAACATCGAGCAATCCCCACACTGGGACGGCAATAAAATAAAATAAAATAAAAATTTAAAAATCACCAGAAACAAACAATAACACAGCACAGAAACATAATCCCCCTCAGCCGAAACCCTCCCTGCAAAACCCACCCAGAAGTTTCTAAAAAGCAAAAAGCAGCACCTTACCAGGCAGATCGAAGCCTCTTCCAATGGCACTCACTCCCCGGCGGCTGGTGATGTAGGACAGCCAAGGGTATCCTTACTTTGGAAAAAAAATTTAAAACCCCTCACTGGATCAATTAAAATGGCAAATACAATAGAATAAACAAAATTATATTCTAGATACCTTTTGCCATGGTGTAGAAACTTTCCAAGATGAAATGAGTTGATATAGCATTTTCTTTGGCTGTCACTTTTTTAGTATTAGAAATTATCATATTTTTCAAGAAAATTAAAAACTTTGAATTTCAAATTAGTAGATGAATATACATCAGGCCTTTTAAATAGTGAAATCAAGAGGCATTCATGATAAAACCTATTTTAGTAAAACCCATTAATTTTTGTGCATTGATTACAGATTATTTTCTCTTCTCTTTCCAGGACCCCCCAGTGCTCCTGTAGAAGAACGTTCAGGCACACCCGATAGCATTGCATCTGCATCCTCTGCAGCTCATCCATCTGGTCAACCTCAGCAACCACCATATGGAGGAACTCAGCCACAAACTGGTCAAATGGAAGGTGATCAATATTTATACAGTCTTGCTGGCATTACATAGTATTATCCCACCCACATCTTCTAACATGATGACATCTTTTCATCCTGTCCTTCATGGATCAACTTTCAAGGCTCACCCGCCCACCCTTTTCCTCTGTTTGACTTAGCCTCTTAATCTTTCTTCCCAAATGGGCCCATGTTTACTATATGTAATTGCACATTATCATATTTATCCCTGTCTTGTCTCTTCCCTCCCTTGTGTCTTTTTATTCTGTCAAATGTTATGTTGTAAGCTCTACTTGTGCTCTGCTTTGAATAGTATCATTTTTATGTTGACTGTGTAAATAGTAATGCAAAGTTTTCTGGAGTTAGTTTAGCATAATGGTCAGTAATCAAAAACTGATAAGATGCACTACATCAGTTTTAGAAGGACTTCTGATAGACAAACATTTTGAACACTAGATGGTGCTGTAGTGTTGAGTCACAAGCTAGGCTCTCTGAGGATAGCTGCAGTGACCTGCAACATTTAAAAAGAAATATAGCGAACTGTTATTTAAAAAAAAAAACACCACCCAACATCTGTTCAGGTATTAGATATTTGGGTATATTATGTGAAGAACGGAGTGCTTTAACCGTTCCTTCTCTGACCCTTGTTTTGTCACCCTCTCATTGAAAGAGGCAGCTGATCAGAAGTGGAAGAGTGCTGCTAACTATAAAACTCTCCATGGGTGTTAGAATCCTGATTTTCCAGCATCCCAAGTCATGTGAAGAATGTGTATGGATACTAGAGCTCTTCCTCTGCACATTTTTTCCTTCTGCACATAGCAATAGACAGAAAGAGTGATGGGGCAGGACTAGAGCATTCTCTGTTCATGTTGAAAGTGCAATGTCTGAATTGGAGTTAGCTTTTATTAACAAGTAGAAACATCTGATATGTCTTGTGAATTAATGCCCCAGAAAACTGATACAAGACTATGTAGGTATGACCACTTGACTTCACAGAGCATTGATTGTTTATAAATTGGGCATTGTATGTTCTACAACTCTAAAATAAGTTTCTGCCTCTAAAATGAGTTTCTGCATTGTGAAGCCATTCTCTAAAAGAGAATGGCTTCCTAGGTAAGCTAAGAGCCATAGAGTTTACTGTTTTTGCACATCTCCAGGTATGCAGCTCTCATCATTTCTTCAGTGAATATTGTATTACTTATTAGTTACTATATCATTCAGTAGATGCTTTGATATCTACTATGGTAGAAAGATGGTGGCTGCTGACAGTCAGGAAGTTTAGGAGGAGACTTAATTTGGATTACCAATTAGTTATGGGCTCTCAAGAAAAAGCATGTTTTTTTGATGTTGAAATGAGCTACCTATCTATATTCAGCTAAGTGCACGCATCTTTCCTGAATGTGGGAGGAAGAGAGAAAAGCTTTCTGTGAAACATGTTTATTCAGGAATATATTCAGCTAAATAAATGAATTTTTAAAAAATCTCATTATTTTCAAAATTCTGACTTTAAGAAAATAGTGTATGAGACAGGTAGGTTTAATAATTTAATTCTAAATAGCTTTTATTTTCAATTGGTAGGCCAAATGTATCAACAGTATCCACAGCAGGCTGGGTATCCTGCTCAGCAGCCACCAGGTCAGCCTCAGCAACAATATGGTATGCAGTATCCAGGTAAGCAAGTGGTGGGTGCTTTGGAATTACTCTGTAGTATTGAGTGTGATCATCCAGTTGTTTCTTCCTGGATACATCTTTGTAGTTCAGTTCTGAAATCCTTTTCTTCACAGGCTGCAGTGAGATATATTATCAGGGGGCAAAAGCTCTCAAGGTTTTTCTCAATAACCAGCTTTTCAGGAATTCTTCAGCTACCTTTGCACAAGATAAGGTGATCCGAAACGGTATTGGAATAATACCACTTGTGGTCAGGGATGACTGCACTGCTGTTTTCCATATAGTTGAAACATTTGTGGAAAATAGAGCATTCTGCTAAAGCTTGGGTTGGCTTTACTGAACAGTGGCTGTCACATAACTGCTGCTTTGAAGTGCACCTCAGTGACCCTATATCTTATGGAAGTGATTGATTTAGGGGAAGGATTTATATGACATTTCACATTTTCACTGCAACCTACATTTGAGCCCATATGCAAGTTTATGAGTAATCTGGTTTTTCTCGCCAGATTACTCATGTTCAAACCCACCCATAAGCTCAAACATAGGTTGCAGGGAAAAATATGAAATGTCATGGAAATCCTGGACCTCCTGTAGTATTTCAATCCTCTTTCTGGGTAAGCATGCTGTCCAAATAGTGCATTTGTTATGAGCTAGTTAAAATCCGTTGTTACAAAGCCTGCTGCTTTGTTTGTTAAAACAAAGGGGCATCAGAAGAAAATGGCCGTTTGTCATGTCATTTTATTTATTTATTTATTTATTTGATTTGATTTGATTTGATTTGATTTGATTTATATCCTGCCCATCTGGTATATATTCTACCACTCTGGGTGACTTTTGCTTGCTTCCTTTCTGAACTGGCCTTTCTGAAAGTATCTGGATCTCCTCAGCTATAGTGAAATTGGTCAAATGCACTCCTAAAATCCTGAATAAATTGTGTGAATTCTAGGAAAGTTAGGAAATCTTTCTTTTCAAGAAAACTTATGTTGGAACTGTTTGCACCATCTTAATTTTTGATTTGTCACAGTCATTAATATAAATGACTGTAAGATTTATCCCGACCGCAACACTTTTTAAGGCCTGCTTTTTAAAATGTAAAAGGAAATGCAGTTCAAGTCTTAGCAGTTAGTAAGTCAAGCAATTAGCAATAGTTGTTCCCTCTTGAAATGGAAGTTAATTTTGTGCAAATTGGGTGGTGATGGTGGTCCAATTAGAAGGGTTCTCCCCCATCCCTGTACCAGCAGGTGGTTCTTGGTTCTTATGGTCACCATCTTGTCCAGTATGTTTGGGATAGCTCAGTTTAGTCAAATCAGAATTGCATTTTCAGTAGCTTTCCTGCCTTTTAGAGATTCCATAGTATATGTTGACCCCAAATTCCAGGTGAGTTCAAAATTTGCCCCCACTCCCATTTTTTAGCCCTTGCTTTCTATGCTTAGGGTCCTGCTTTTTAATAATTGTTATATATCTGGTATTTAATGCTAACAGGATTCCAGTCAATGGAGAGGTTTCATTGCAAGTAGCTTCAGGTGTGTTTCATGTTAGAGATAAACAGAGTTATTAGTTTTTGTTCTGGGCTCTTTTGTCTTTTAATTGCCAGTCTGAAATTTTCTTTTAAAACTATTTTTAATAAATTAGGCTAATAGTAAAGCATAGTATTGGAAAGTACTTAAACTCCTGTTGTCATCTTTGTCCTTGTGAAAATCGTGTCTGGAGATATTTTCTGTGTTCGTGTTTAAATGTGAATTTAAAGTATTTTGGACTGTGAATAAAACAGTTGTTGAATACACATGACTTTAAAAGGCAGATATGAAATTTAGTGGTGGTATTATTTCTTTCATTTTAAAAGTACTTCATTGTATTATTCCATAAATCATAAAACTTCTTTTAAACTTTATAAAATCATATAATTATTTCATATAATGAAATTTGCAATCTCCCTTTCTCAAGACTTTAAACAGTATAAATTCAGAATTGATTTGTACAAATTTTAACTTGATTATTCTATAGTTGATGTGTGAACTAACTCCAGCACATAGCTTTCAAATAGACATGGGCATGAACTGCTGGTTTGACAGTTCATGCCAGTTTGTTTTTAAGCTAAACTAGTTTTTGGTGCTTCCCAGCCCTGCCTCTTCCAGTGGTTGCCCACTCAAAGGCAGCACTCTGGCTTTCCTGCCCCACCTCCTTGAGGTGCTGCCTCTGAGTGGGGGCCCACTGGAGGAGGTGGGGCTGGGAAGTGGCCAGACACCTGTTTTGCAGAAAAACAACCGGCATGAAACTTCAAATAAACAGTTCATGCCCATCTCTACATTTGACTGATGCCAAGTAACATGAAAATGGTGCTTCAATCATATGGGCAAGTCTTCTCAGTTAGCAACTGGCTAGCATGTGAGTCACCTTTTAGAACTCTGTTGAGAATGTTCTCCATTTTGTGTACTGGACTTGGTGCTTGCTAGGGTTTACAGAAATGGCAGATAATCTTTTTGGGGTTCTGTAATGTATGCTACTTAGCTTTTGCATTCTTAAAAGGACATATTCTGGATGATCAGGCTAATGCATGTGTCAAGGAATTTGTTATGTTCGCTTCAGTGTGTTAGTCTTCATTTTTTTTCTGCATTTCTTAGCAGGCTACACCCAGCAGACTGCTGCTCAGCAAGCACAGCAGTTCCAGGCATACAGTCAGCAGCCTTCACAGGCTCCAGCTCCTGGCTTTGCTGCCCAAGCACAACAGCTGCCAGCTCAGCCTCCCCAACAGTACCAGGCAGGCACCTATCCTGCACAAAACTACACAACACAAGCTTCCCAATCTGCTACTTATAATGTACCCCCAGCTTCACAGCCTGGAATGGCTCCAAGCCAGCCAGCTGCTTATCAACCAAGACCTGGCTTCACTCCACCACCTGGAACTACTATGACACCCCCTCCAAGTGGCCCCAATCCTTATGCTCGCAACCGCCCTCCCTTTGCCCAAGGTTATACCCAGCCAGGTCCTGGCTATCGATAAGAAAACTATCTGCTGTTAAATGACCCCCAGGTAAATAAATCCAAGCAGCTGCTCAAGCTATTCCATCCATGCAGAGTCCAAGATTCTTTAACTGAAATACAAAAACTAATGAAAGACAGAATATTGTATGGTATCACTGTTGCTGTTTAATTTGCTGGGATAGATGACCAAATGAATCTTGTTTCCTGCTTCAAATTGTATTGGCTTTCTAGTTTAATATTGGTTCCTCTGGAAACACTACCTAAATGTTTGTAAAGTAACGACATTCTAGCTTGCCATATTAAACTGCTGGATAAAAATCTAGCTGACTTATTTGGCCTGTTTTTATTAATGAAATGATGTACTAAATTAGGTCCACTTGTTAAAAATAGATATGTATAAATTGTAACATGCACATTGAAATTGAATAAAACATTCAAACAATTTAATTGCTGTACAGTATGCCTATTATCTGCACTGTTACATTTCTTTAGCATAGCCTAATACATGAATGAATGAGTCACAGCAATTAATATGATTGCAGCAACTAAAAATGCCACTGTTAACATACAGTGTTACAGAATAATTATTATGTGCAATCTACTGTTTTATTGTGATAATTTTGTTTATTGATTGTGACTAAACACAATTGTGTTTATTCAGCATATTTGATGACACAAATGTAGACCAAGAAATATGAAGGTGGGGTGGGTGGGTGAAGCACTGTGGACCTAATACTTATTCCTACATAGTGGCTATGTGGTGTAAAGCAAATTGAAATTATACTAATGAAGTGGGTAGTTATTTCATGCAGTTCAGCACCTGCAGAATTTCCCAATCCATGCAGGCATAGCCCTGCATTGACATTACGTGGAACATTATATATCTACTCTATTGGAATAAAAAGGAAGTTCAGAAGTATATAGGAGGTATCTGAGACCAGTCTCTAAAAATAGAAAGTTAGACTGTTGCAAGTGACTGATGCATCATTTAATATTCAGTTAGCAATAAGTGTTCCTAAATCTTCAATAATTTCTTGCACCATGATAAACTTGCAGGTAAGCTTGAATTGAATGAGCCATGACTATTAATGGGAATAAGGTGCAAAAATGTTTTCGAATGAATTTCTTGAAGCCCAGTTCTTTCTATGCAGCACAGAGCCTACATATGGAGGGGTTCTTACAGAGCAGCAATGAAACTTTTTTTCTCCTGGTTTCCTCTCTCGGTACATAGTTTGAAATGGAGAGCTGCATAGAGACTTAGTATTGATACAGGGCATTGTGGTTGAAGAAGCAACTGAGATGCCGATACATAGATGTATCAGACTACACAAATACAGTAAACAGCTGCTACTGAACCTGTTCACCAGTCAATATATTGGAAATTGTTTAGAAACATTACTGAGCTGAGACTAAATAACTGGATTCTTGTGTCAGAATGGGATCATAGAAGGTCAGAGTACAAAACGGCTTCTGTGAAATGCAAGTATAAATACAGAATGCATTAACCCTTTTTCAATGAAAGTCAGTTTAAAAGAAAAATATCGCAATTTGTCATTTAAAAATACCCCTAAATAGATCAAAAATATTTTAAGATCACTTTGCCACTATAGTATTCATGAATTTGTCAATAACATGTATTGTCTATTTTATCCAGAATATTTTGAAGAATACCACTATTTTGGTGTAGGTGGTACAGTGGTGCCTCGCTTAGCGATCGCTCCATTGAGATATGAAATCGCTTAGCGATGGGCTTTTGGCCATCGCCAGAGCGATCGCTTAGCGATGGCCCCTATGGGGAAAAATTGCTTTGTGATGATCGCGGGAAGCGATCATGGCAAAGCGATCCTTTTTGCACAGCTGATCGGCAGTTCCAAAATGGCACCCACTGTTTTGCCTCGCTTTAGAGCAGGGGTGTCCAACCTTTCACCTTCCCTGGGCCACATTAGAAATTGAAAATTTGGTTTGGGCCGCACATACATTTGGTTTGGGCCGCATGGGGAGCAGCCCTAGCCGTCCTCCGCAGCCTGCTTACCAGCAGCTGCGATCTCAGAGAGCAGAGGCTGCCAGCTTCAACTTCGGCGGCTTTATGCGGCCGGGAGGGGATCCACCTATTGACGGGGATGGCACAATACAGTCACGCAGCCCCCCTGTCCTCTCCCCTCCCACTCCTTCCTTCCTTCCCTCTCTCCCCCTCTACTGTTATGACATGCCCCGGCCACATTCTGGCTGCAAGCGTCGGCAGTGTAACTTGAAACTTTGGAATTTCTTTAAAAATAAAAAATTGCACTGGGCCACATTACGAGCTGACCTGGGCCGCATGCGGCCCTCGGGCCGCAGGTTGGACAAGCCTGCTTTAGAGGCACCAAAAATGGCTGCCCCTATGGAGGATCTTCGCATAAGGCCAGTTTTTAAGCCCATAGGAACGCATTAAACATGTTTTAATGCGTTTCTATGGGCTTTTTAAAATCGCTTAGCAATGTTTTTCCTGGAATGGATTAACGCCACTAAGCGAGGCACCACTGTAGTACTAATCTATTTCTTGCATTCATCTACTTTCAATTTTGCTTTGGAGAGCTTAACTTAATGGGGCTACATATCCTCTGAAGAAGCATGTTTGTAATTTAAGTGTTATGGACCTATGTGGAAGTACATCTTTAAACAGTTGGTGCTCCCACTATCTCACACATAGTTGTAAAGCCAGCAGCCTTGTTTGCAACCAATTTCACGAGGCCAGTGAGTTTAAGTACACATGAGATTTTGGCTCATGTTTCAAAGTTATTGTACAATCTGATCTCACTATCAGAATAATACCACAGTCCGCATTAAAGACACTACCTTTATAATTTAAGATGTGGTATTCTGAATTTGGTGGAAGACCTGATCACATCAAGCAAACTAGATTAATTTCAGATCTGGACATCTGGTAACTGAGTTTTAGCAATTCTGTTTGTGAGTTTGCTGTACACCAATGGATCAAATACTATTTATGATTTAAAATACTTTTTATTAAGAGTACAGTGTACCTGCAATGTACTTAGAAGTTTTTTTTTACAAACAACCAATGCAAATATTCCTTGTGTTCCTCCTTTATATTTTCTTACATTGAATAAGCACCTTCAAAATCCTACATCTCTTTATATATAATGTTTACATGTTGAAGCAATACAAATATAGCACTTTTGTGTAAAGGGGAAGGACTCAGACATTTTCAAAAATAGTCATCAAGTTTTCAACCTACAAAACAGATCACATTCCTCTTACAGTTTTACATAAAAAAACTTGGAGGCTTTAAATACACTAAAAAGTATGCATTTTTGTATGCTTGGCAATAATTCCACATGTATTTTATTAAAATCTGCATGAATGTGCACTTGACTCAGATAAAACTTCATGGTCATACTAGTTTGTCAAAGGTACACCTGCAAACCTGACTTAACTCTTGCTGTGGTAGTCTGTTGAATGTGTCAGTTATGAGTGGATATGCTGTATTTTGAACTTTTTCTGGAAACAAGGATTGAATGTCTGATGTGTATTTTTAAAGAGGGGAGCTGTACTTAATGTATGTCTCCTTCATAAGAGACATAATGCAACTGTGCCTAGCACTTGGAAATGCAAATCAGAGTACCTTGTTTTTCCGTGTATAAGATGCTACTTTCCCCTAAAACCATTATACTAAAATTGAGGGGTGTCTTTTACACAGAAGTAAGCTGAGATAACTGAGGAGAGAAGAAAACGGCTCGTACCTTGCCTTTGTAAACGCCTTCTTCAGCTAGCTTCCTCCAATCATGAGCCTTATAGAACTGCTGTCAGCTGATGCTGAACAAACCAATTGGAACACACCTAGTTGGAGGTGGAGCCTCTAGGCTCAGATTCAACAGGGACTCCTAATGTCTGAGCATTCTGAGCCCAGAGGCTGAATACTCAAAGCTGTTTTCTTAATTTTTAGGTAGAAAAGTGGGGGGCGAAGCGGGGACATGTTATAAAAATATGGCAGTCTGTTTTTCTTCATAAAGATAGATGGTGTTAAGGTATATGCTTATAATTTGTTTCTTGTTTGCTGTAGCAGCATTCATCTGCAGGCATTAAAGTACAGTGGAAATCACTAAAGAGAGACAAAAATCTACAATGATATATAACTTCCATTTGCCCCAAAAGTAAATGTGACAGGAAAATGTCTGTGTAACCCTTTTAACAGTTCCAGAATGCTCTTAATGCTATATTTTAAAGCCCTATTGGGATGGAGAATTTCTACCAATCACAAATCTCGCCATGGCAGACTGGTGACAAGGTTTTACCAAATGTCTGTATGGTAGAATCCTTATTGGTCTTGGGTTAGTAACATGGTTCCCTGACATTTCAGTTTGTCATTGTTTTATTTGATGCAGTCTTGAGTGCAGACATGTCTAGTGTTACTGGTTTAGTGATTGTTCAAATGATGTTGGAGAATTGCACATTTTCAGACTGGGTGTATGAAGTGGCAGAAAGGTTATTTAGGCACTAACCTTATAATAATTTAAATGTGTTTGAAAATAAACAAGAACAGCAACTTTGGCAGTATACATCAGAAAAAATCAGAATATGTATATGTTTCAATAAAGATGTCTCAAAATGTCACAACCATGATAAATAATAAACTACATCTTTTAGAATACGTAGATGGTACCATAAGAGACTAATAGGGAGCCAGCTTCCCAAGATATCCTTCTATGAAATATCCTACGTCTTCCTACAACAAATCTGTAGATCTGGACAACTACAGTTAGGCAGCCAATGCTACTGAATGTACATTACATTTCAGTATGGTAAGTGTCACAACAAATAACATGATATAGTTCCATCTATGAGCTCTGTGATAGTCATGGCTGGATGCTGTCTTTCTTTATTCAGTTCATTTCTTGTTCTACCATTTCCCAGGTATTGTGGTTCCACACTCATACCAGTGAACGTAGTTAATGTGTGTTCCAGCTCCTATTCTTCCAAAGTTTACAGGTTCTTGCCGTACAGCTCTAAAAAAGCCTGGTTTAAAAAAAGAGAGAAAGGCCCAAGAAGCACAAGATTCTTTTAGGTACATAAGGAAAGTATTTATATTGGTACTTTAAAATGTAACATTCGAACAGACTCCAGACTGGTTGTTGTGGGTTTTTTGGGCTCTTTGGCTGTGTTCTGAAGGTTGTTCTTCCTGACGTTTCGCCAGTCTCTATGGCCGGCATCTTCAGACGACAGGAGTAGGAACTCTGTCCAGAATTCCTACTCCAGTCCTCTGAAGATGCCGGCCACAGAGACTGGCGAAGTGTTGGAAGAACAGCCTTCAGAACACGGCCAAAGAGCCCGAAAAACCCACAACAACCATTAGATTCTGGCTGTGAAAGCCTTTGCGAATACATTGAAACTCCAGACTGCACACCTACATCATACATAATCATTGTTATGTGCCACTGACTAGCTTACAAATCATGGCTACTCTACTAGGATTTTTAAGGTACATGAGACATTAAAGGAGTGGTTTTCCTATTTTGCCATTCTCCAGTGAATTTCCATGTCCAAGTGGGGATTTGAAACCAGGTTTTCTGAGTCCAAAACTATCTAGTACACTACATTGGTTCTATACAATCATTAAGGAAACGGGATTTGTTGTGGTTCCCTGCTGAATGTACTAGTGGTTTTAAATCTGAGTAAAATAAGAAAAGTTCCTGAAGGAACTTCATTCTTTTTTGGGGGTCGGGGGGTGTTTACTAAGATATGAATTAAGAGAGGCTAATCAAGTACATATGTAGATATTTGAGCTTGAACCAATACTAGTAAGCATTTCAAAATAGAAGTTTTGCTTACTGCTCATATGGCTTGGATAGACCAATAGTGTCCAAAAGCACTGAAAATGGATTGGCAATGGTCCACAAATGGGAGGAGTGCCAGAACATGGCTCTTCCTGTCTGCCTTTGAATAGTGGGTATATAGGGAAATGTAATCTATCATACTGCCTAAAGACACCCAGGGACCTCTGGACTGCACTCTCAATCTGTTTTGTATGAGGTGAGAACTCTTAATCCTTCACCGCTTTAAAAATGTTATTATGTTGTGTCTTGGAATTATTTTAGATGTGTAGATGTCCTAAGATGAAGTGGGTCGAAGTCACTTGGGTACCAGGCTGCAGAGCTACAGGTCAGAAGCTTGATTCCCTGGAGAAGAGCCAACCTTTGTAGCCTTAGGCAAGCTGCACAGAAAGTCCCCAAAAGAAGGGAATAGTAAACCACTTCTGAGTATACCTAGCAAATCCTGGAAAGGGCCTCTATAAGTCAGAATCAATGTGATGGCACATTATTACTATTATTATGCTGTATGCCTTACATTTTTGCTTCTTTTTAAAATGTTTTAGTGAAACTTTATTACCGGTTTAAAGTGCTTTTTCTAAAATACTTTGTTCTACTTTTAAGTAGCATTTTATGTAAATTTGTCATTGGTTTTGTTTATAAACCATCCAGAGAACTCTGCTAGACTTATAAATTCGATGAATATCATTTGATTTCATTCATATGAGCACAAGTGGATGAAATGTATATCTTGTTTCTCTCAATTCCTATGAACAAGTAATAGCTATGGCTGAAATAAGTGAAGATTGATTATTTAACACCTTTCATTTTCACAAGTATGCCTTAACTATTGAAACAGCAAGAATCTAATTGCTCTGAAAGTCAACTTATTACATTTGGAAGGTGGAGAAAGTATTTTGCAGAACAGTATTTTCCTAGAAATTGTTCCTTCTGGAATTAGCTAAACTTCTTGCTTGAGAGTTGTGTTGGGTCCCACCAAAACCATTTAGAACGTACCATCCTTGGTTGGTAGCTGATCTGATGGAAGCTGTTGCCCAGTTCTTCCATCTAAATATGAGTCCACAAATTGACAGTGATCTTCTCCATGTCCTCTCTGGTCTCCAATATTATAAAATGTACCTGAAAACAGCAAGAACATATTTAAAGGATGCATAGAATTTAAATGTCATTAAAAGAGATTAGAGAAATATTAGTAGAATACATTTAAAAACCAGCATGTTCCTAGGACTGTTCATTCCCAGTGCATGCACGACAGGCCCACCAAATGTGCATCCTGTTCACTGCCCACTATTCCAAATAGCTACCAGCTATGAATGTGGCTTGTCTTATGTGCTATGTAGACAGATGCATCATCAGGCAGAATTGCCTGTCATATGTTAATGAAGTAACACAGAAATTCTCTATAATCCATTTCCATAAGACTGCATACTTGTATTCTGATATGAGATTGGCATTTGCTGATGGATGTTACAGTGGCATTCTGGGTGAAGCAAAGGGGGCTAGTTCAGTCTGTTATGTTCCATGTTACATACTGTCACAGCACACTGGCCAAAATCCAAATGGAAAAATGCCATTCAAATAAGGTGAATCTCGCAGTGTTTCCCCTCTTTCATAGCCTTCTCTTTGGGAAATCTGTTACATAACCAGCTGAGTGTCCAATCCATAACCGGTGCAAGGTCTGGCACCCAAAAGTAAGTGGTGGTGAGAGCTGAAGAATGTGGATGCTATCCTGAGACTGCATATGATTTAATTGGCTCTGTGATAGTGATTTTTTGATTGTAGGTGTGTAAGTCATTCTCAGGCTTGAGCAACACTCCCTGTCAATGTTCAGTGTCGTACCACATAACTGCTCTCTGCTTTCTGCAATAAGGACATGCTAAAAATCTATTTTCAGTGCATCAGTACTGGTCCATAAAGCTCTTAGTGGATGATACCCTGTGCAACTCACATAATCAGCTATTATGTGAATTGCCACAGGACATCATCCACTCAGATGCATACTTGCTGAGATTCCATTGTAAGTAATTGCCTTCAGTTTCATACCTGTAAGTGAATCGCTTAGGTAGATTTTATATCGGAGAGAATTGCACAGCTGCACACCAACAAACTTCTTGTACCACGTCCTCTTAACAAACTGCTTCCCTTTGCATTCAGAATAGGTGTCAGAGTTAAATTTGATTTGAGTCCAGATTGCATCTTTTCCCACTGTTAGAGAACAAGTATTTTGTTGGTGAAAAAAAAGCAGCATAAACACTGTAATCAAATGAAAAACAACTTATTAACATGATTGATTTACATATGTTTATAAAACGTCTCTCCCAATTTTGACAGTGAAACAATTGCATCAACTCACAATAGTAAACAAACAAAATTAAGACTTAGCGTATTAAGTTGTGAAACTGGGTTGGCACAGAAGGGTTTCTTGCCCACTTTCCAGGCATTCCCCCAGCTTGAAAATGGAACATGAATGACTGAGTGAAGATGTTCTTCCTCTTTCCCATCCCTGCATGTATGTAATCTTTGAAAATCAAGAGGAGGCATCTTTTGTGACTGGAGTACATAGGAAGGCCCATGTTGGGTTAAAACTAGAAGCCTATCTAGTCCAACATTCATTTCATGCAGTGGACATGTTGGCTGGGGGCAGCCTGCCAGCAGATCATGGATCCAATGCAGTAAAACACAAGTACAAAATAACAAATTAAGAAATAAAACACATATTTCATCTGACATTTTAATTTCATAAATAAATAAATAGCATGATTTTTACAAATAATAAATAAATGATATAATTTTATGTCATAAACAAATTAATTAATAAATAAGTGTTCTATTTCTTAAACTGCTACGTAGGTAAGGAGTGCATAAAAGGCCATTAAAAGGCATCCTACACCGGGAGGGTGCAAAAGGTGCCAGGCTATGAGGGCTGTGGTTCTCAGCCTTGGGTCTCCAGATGTTCTTGGACTAAAACTCCCAGAAGCCTTCACCACTAGGTGTCCTGGCCAGGATTTCTGGGAATTGTAGTCCAAAAACATCTGGGTACCCAAGATTGGGAAGCACTATGCAGGGCATGCTAATGGAACAGTAAAAATGCTCAATGGTCCCTCCTAAATTACCCACTTTTGTAATTCCCCCTTTCCTTCCCTTGAGCCCCAAGACTCAAAAGCTTATTTTGGAGCACAGAAAAGCTGCGGAGGATTCATCTGGATTTGGGTACAGCTTCCCCCCCACAGAGGATTTGTAGAACTGATAGATCTCTTTTTCCTACTAGGATGTCTGGGACTTTCAGCCTTATACTTTCTGCCAAGGTCTGGCAGTGCTTGCCACCCGCACATTCTGCTGCCCCAAAATATGTTTCTAAGCCTTTGGGTGGGGGATGGAGAAGTAGCAGTTCACAGCATCAAGGTGAGTACAGTTTTGTCAGATGGGCAATCTTCCTGCAGTTCTCCCTCCCAGGCTATAAGCAAGGGCATGGGTTTAAGTTTAAGTTTAGCGCTATTCAAATCCTCATTAAAAGCTTGAGGTAAATAGAGAGACTGTGACTAGCGCTTGAAGGTGAAAGGTTGGTGCCACAAGAAAGCAGCTGGGAAGAAAGTATCATAATTTGAGTTCTACCATAGAAAAAAACCCTTCTTCAAGTAGCTACTCATCTCACTTCTAAAGGTAACAGCTTCTGCGGAAGATTCTTCAATGATCTTAATTGATGTGGGAGAAAATTATGCTTTAGATGTGTCATGATATGGGATAGTCATGTAAATTAGATAGCCCTGGAAGGATATAGTGGATTAGCAAGGCAATTTTGAAAATGGGCACCAATGGAGAAATGTTTGCACCACATTCTGTTCACAGTACTTTGGTACAAATGTGGGGTGATGTTATCTAAGTCAGGCTGGAAAAAGTAGATGTAATATAGTCAACTTATTTTGATTCTGACAGAGGATTGATTTGTCCATTTATTGAAATTTTTACACTTTTAAAGGTTTCAACCTAAAGAGGTCTAATATAGTGAGAACAATATATTGAAGGAAACCTAGAAGTAGACAAGGACCTTTGGGGACTAGACTACAGAACGTTGGCCCCTCCTTTATTACACGTGTGTGTGTGTGTGTGTGTGTGTGTGTGTGTGTGTGTGTGTGTGTGTGTGTGTGTGTGTGTGTGTGTGTGTGTGTGTGTGTGTGTGTGTGTGTCAGGAGGGAAGCTTTTCTTTCCTGCTAAGTTTTCTTTATTGTTTCAACTTTTAAAAAGTTCCCATTTGCCCTGTTATTTTAGCTGGATTTCTTTTTCATCATTCTTTGTTCATTGTGTTTATGGTTTTACTGATGACATAAGCAGCTTGGGGGCCTTTTTAGAACTGAAAGCCAGACTAGAAATTATAAATTAATTTTTATAAATTAAATGCTGAGGAGAAAGTTTTACCCCAAGCTGTATTAAATGAATATAGTAAGAAGCCAAAGAAAAGTACAATACGTATATTTACACAGTATTCAGACTGAGTCTCCTGAATGAAGACATTTAACTCCCTTTTAAATCTGTTGATTGTTTTGTTTTTAGAGACCTTGTAAGGGATGAAGATTCCTTTAATATACTGTAAGTTGAGGGCATTTTTTTTCACTGCACTCTAAATTTTTTAGAGTTCAAGCAGAACCTGATCCTGTATTTTCTACAGCACAGTGGTAGAACACTGCCATGTGTTCTGTTAAATCACTTATTAAGTGAGAAACAACCTATTCATTTCACAAACCTGTCTTTTAATTTAATGACAGGGCTGAGAAAATACGAGCTGTGCCTGGCACAATTCAAGCTGTTGGTTTTGTGCCACTGGAGTACCACACCATGTTGTTTGGGCAATGCTCAGGTAAACATTTAGACTGGCAAGAATTCTTTGCAAATGGTATAGGCTGAAAAAGTGAAATCATGTGCAAAATGCCTTTCTCTTCCAAATCCACTCTGTCATATAGCAGTACATTATCTCATCTCAGAAAAATGTTTTCAACAGAGTATGTTATAGGTATACAGGACTTACTTGAAATTGGCTCAGTTACTCGGGGATCGGCTACAGAGGAAAAAGGAAAACACACCACTGGGTCAGACTGCAAAATAACAGCACATTCAAGTATACTAGGGAAAAAGATTCTTTCTTTGTAGTTGACGTAAATTAGAATCTGTACATTTATAAGTGCCTCCATTTTAGGCAAAACTGTTGTGGAACTACATTTAACAAATAAATTACTCAAGGACTACATTAAAGTATGGAAGGGAGTGTTTTTAAAAATAGTATTTCTCTAGTGCTGCTAGAACAGGAATAGGAAGATTTCAGGTTTTTGTGATCTGCTTTGTTTTTTACCAGATCCTTAAGATGCACCAACTAGTATTCATTCATTTTGTGCCACTGTTGTCAAGCAGCTGGGAGTCAGAAATCTTTGCGGCTCTACTGCAGATTAACAAAGTATATCCAAAGGACTTTAACTGCTTTACGTCCACCCTATTCTATTGTTTGTCAATGAGCTGCTTTTAATTCATTGTGCCTCTATGAAGTAATGACTTCTAAAAGTTTCTATCTCTAACAGCCCTGTGCAGGGCTTGCAAACTAAAAGCCATGGCTCCTTTTACTAGGTCAATCCATCTCATGTTAAGTCTTCTTCTTTTCCTACTGCTTTTCACTCTTCCTAGCATGCTTGCCTTTTCTAGTGAATCTTGTCTTCTCATTACATGTCCAAATCACAATAGTATCAGTTTATTCCTTTTTAAAACTAGAACATCTGTTCTAGTCAAGCTGAAATGAAATTACAGCAATTTGATTACAATTTTACATGATATAACTTTAATATTTTACAATTTAATGGGGAGTTGCTGGTTTTTCTTTTAAAGAATTCTGCAGCAGCATCATTCTGGTTCATATTATACAAAAGAAAGACTTGTTGCATTTTAAAAGCATTTTTATATTGCATTTCAAAAAGTTCTATTGCAAGATCCTGTGATCTCATAATGAACATCTCTAAATGCTATTTTAGCTGGATGGATAGCTCAGTGAGATAGAGTACCTGGTTGTGGAGCCAGAGGTTAGGACTTTCATTCACCTCTGTGCTATAGAGTTGAAAATCCAGCCTGTGTGGTCTTGGACACCTACACAGTCCCCAAATGCCCCCAGAAGAAGCCAATGGTAAACCACGTCTGAGTAATTGGTACCTGAAAAACCTTGGAGGGAGTCTCCATAAGTTGGAACTGACTTGACGGAATGTAATCATTTTCTGTTTTCCACTATGCGGGTAATGTTAAGAACTGTAATGAGCTAAAGAGACTCGTGTCTAATTTATATAATTTATATATGCACTGGGTCCTTTTAAGAAGAAAAGTGGGGTAAATAAATAAATAAATAAATAAATAAATAAATAAATAAATCCATCCATCCATCCATCCATCCATCCATCCATCCATCCATCCATCCATACATACATACATACATACATACATACATACATACATACATAATTTTTTAATTTCTATACTGCCCCCATTTAGTGTGTCACACTATACTGAGTGGTTTATGGCATGCTAAAATAAAACCCAACAGCAATAAGATTAGAAATAAAAATAATCAGATCCTAATTATTGAAATTCTTACCTGATTCAGTTTTAAATGGCTTTGATTCACTACTCGGACCTTCACCAAGAGGGTTGCTAGGTATCACAACAAATTCATAACTAGGAAGAAAATGAGTAAAAAAAATGCTCTCTGACCCAATTATGAATATCAAGCATCTCAATAAATCATAATACCAACGTACCTTAAAGGACTGTTTTAAGAACTTAATAGAAAGTGCTAGGTAAATGCTCCCATGGAAACATAATTCTGTGTTAGATTCCAGATATTCTGCAGAAACACACCATGAAAGAAAATAAAAGTTCTGACATGGTCTCCTTTAGGAGGTATTCAACAACTGGCACACCATAAATGTGAAGGCCCTCCGTCTTGCTGCCACCTGCCTAATTTTTTTCAGGAAGCCATCTATAAAAGAACCTCTCAAGATGAGTTACAGGTTTTGTCAAGTACCTATGGGAAGAGATGCTTTTTGAGATACGCTGTCTAAAGTTCTAACAGGCACTAAATGTTTAATACCAACACTGTGAACCATATACAGAACATTCTAGAAGCAACAGTATTTTTCAGTTCTCCCCAACTGAGGATGGAGAGTTGGAGAGAATTGAAATCTCCCTCTGTGGTCTTTGTCTCTCCAATGTTGGAAGAGTCAAAAAGTTGTTGGGAATAAGGTGGTTCTTCCACTCTCAGAATGTTTTGTCCACATATTTTGCAGGTTCAAAGTCCAGAAACCACTGCTACTTCATTAGTTTTGGTCAGTCTATGAAGCTCCCTGAACAGCAAGATGGTCTTGCAGTTAACTTCCAAGAGAATGCGGGAGAAAAACAGAACCACTAATTAACACACACCGAATAGCTTTTGCCTTCAGGTAATGGAGTAAACTAAGAACCAGATTGGTTTAACAGTTCAGCCCACACCACACATGAGAATAAATGGATTTGTACAAATTAAGTGAATGTTATTTATTACAATGTGGACTTTTTCCATAGGAAATTGCTATCCCATATGGGATCCTGGCAAACAGAAGTCACTGTACTATTTTCCAAATCATGTGACAGTGCAAAAATGCAAATGCATAGAAAAGTAACAAAGGAATTTTAAAAGCCTGTTAAATATCAGTTTAAGAGTTCAAGCAGAAAAGGTGTACCTATCACGGTACTTCCCTAACGAAGAAAGAAACACATCACATTGGCGTGTTGCAGAACATTACCTGTTGTTTGAACAGCAGGTTGTAATTTATTGTTGGTGGTAAGATATTGTTGGATCCACTGGTTATAGAAAGGACTACAGGTTGCCACTAACCCAAAACATTTATAAAAACAATGTATTCTTGAAGGTTGTTGTTGTGTTTTTTTGGGCTGTTTGGCCATCTTCTGGAGGTTTTTCTTCTTAACGTTTCACGAGTCTCTGTGTCTGGCATCTTCAGAGAACAGGAGCTAGAACTCTGTCTGTGTTCTGGTGTAGTGTGTGGGATTGTTGAGTATTTGTAGCTGTGGGATCAGAAAAGAACAAAAACTTGATCCCACAGCTACAAATACTCAACAATCCCACACACTACACCAGAACACAGACAGAGTTCTAGCTCCTGTTCTCTGAAGATGCCAGACACAGAGACTGGTGAAACGTTACGAAGAAAACCCTCCAGAAGATGGCCAAACAGCCCTAAAACCCCACAACAACCATTAACAAAAACAATTCACTTATTTAAAGCAAAAATATTTGCATTTTGTTTGTGATATAGCTTTGTACTGTGGGCTCCTGCAAGGATGAACTCCAAAGACACACATGGTATACTCTAGTTAAAGTTAAACACCCCTATCCCATTACTTTCAAGTAATGATAAGGGGTTAATCTAAATGCATAAAGCTCAAAAGTGCTTCAGTTTAGTTGGGTTGTACTACTTCTCCTGCTATTGTGAGGCTGAAATTATCTCTGGGGAAACATCCATCTTAAACTGTGTGCTGCAATAGTAATTTGGAATGGTGCCTATGTGAACTGGAAAACCAAACACACTGAATTCAAAGGGGGGGGGGAGGAAATAAGTCACATTAAGTTCAAAGGTACTTAATATCAGAGAAGTGTATATAGGGGGAGCTGTCTGCATAGCTCTGTGGTTTAGGTATGTGACTATAGAGTCAGAGGTTGGGAGTCTGATTCCCTACTAGGAGAAGAGCCAGTTTGTGTAGCCTTGGGCAAGCTGCACAGTCCAAGGTGCCCCCAGAAGAAGGGAATGGTAAATCACTTATGACTATTTTCTACCTAGAAAACCCTGGAAAGTGTTGCTGTACATCAAAATCAACTTGACAGCATGCGGTTACTATTAAGTGTGTATAGAACTATAGCCTTAGAGAGACACTTTGCTTTTTAAATCAGACTTCAAGTCTAGCCTCAATTCCAGTTCAAGGTAAAAAAAAAAGTTAACCCTTTCCTATATGCTTGTTTTTCTCCCCCATTCTCTTTGATGATCAGATAGGGATCTCTAACTTTTAATAGTTGCACATTTCAGACATTTTGGTAGGTTCAGTCTTTCATATTTTACTGACCTCTCTCGCAAAATACTAAAAAAGGAAAAGGCAGTGGTGCCTTTGGCTGGAGTATACATTTAAGACTAATGCTTTGTGCACTTCTGCCCAGTCAAAACCCATGATCTGTCATTCTTTTGTGCATACCAAAATATTCCACTTTAAACTGGAATAATTCAGTATTGGAAAAATCCAGTTGCATATTATTTCTGCATTTGGCAGGCTCCGCTCACCAAGTTATTATTGCTACCATGATTTCTCTGGATCTCAGTGCATCCATTTGCAGTTTCCTTTAGCACCTCCTTTTGTTAATTATATGCTTCCATCACATGTTCTTTCCATTTTGACCTCCATAAGCCTTTCTGTTTAACAAGTTTCTTTTCTCTCACCCTTCCTTCTGGTGACAGTTTGTCCCCCTTTCCCACTGTGCTGCTTAAGATCATTTTACATTGTGGCATACCAATGCGGCTACTTCTTTAGCTCACTTACTATAGTACCTGTTGTAGTTACCTCTGCCCCGGAGCAAACTGACCCTTCCAATTCTTTCATGCTGATAGCACTTCTCAACATGCTTTATACTCCTTGCCCATCTAGCTTATCCTGTGAGAACTTATCCCAACCAAATTCAACTTTTACTGTTTTCCAGAGAAGCTGGTCTATTGATGGCCCATTCTCTCAGCAAAAATATTAAGAACATTCCAGGATACAATGGTAGCTCAGCCAACTAGTATCAAAATGTTATGTTACCACGAACACAATAAAATCTTGCCATATGATCAGATTATCTGAACCATATGAAACTTAACAATATTCTACCCCATGCCCTGGCATTACATATTCAGGTAAATAAATTGTTTACAAGCTTGGATATGTCCTAGAATAAACCATGATAAACAAGTTGTATGCTCTGGTCATGTTTACATGACATAGTTACCACAGGTCAACACTTATGTTGGATATTTGTCAGCAATACATAATTTGTAAGCACATATCTCTATTATCTAACTCAAGGATAGGCAGGTACATCCTGTGGGCTCCATGTGCTCTTCAATGCCCAGCGCATTAGAAAAATGACATCCCCTCCAATTCTATTATGTTCTGTTTGCTCAGAAAATCCTTCTGTATCCTCTAGAATAGTCGTCCCCAACCTTTTTGTCACCATGGACTGGTTGGGGGAGGACGGGTCTGTGTGCAAGGAAGGCGGGACAACCCTCGTGCTTGTGCAAAGGAGTGGGGGTGCTCGTGCAAGCGCACATGTGTGCACTTGCACGCATGCATGAAGGGGCAGGGGCACCCCCCCCACCCACCCCCATGGGGACAGCGGGGGCAAAATCGGGAGCTTCCAGGACCTTTTCTGAGCCTGGAAAGGCTCAGAAAAGATCCTGAAAGCTGCCTATTTTGCCCCCTCTGTCGCCCGGGGGAGGCAGGGTGAGTCTCCAAAGGGTCCTAGGGTGTGTTCTAGGACTCTTTGGAGACTGACCCTGCCTCCCCTGGGGGCCAGAGGGGATGAAATCACCACCTTTGGGGGCTCTTCTGAGGCTTGGGAAACTTCAGAAGAGCCCCAGAAGGTGGCGATTTCACCCCCTCTCGCCCCCGAGGGAGGCAGGGGGAGGCTCCAAAGGGTCCTGGAACACACCCTAGGACCCTAGGGTGTGTTCCATAAGATGGACCTCTCCATAAGGCTCACCAAATTTTAGGAGAAGAAAGCAGATAATTTTTTCCTGTTTTCTTCTCCTAAAAATTTGGTGCGTCTTATGGAAAGGTGCGTCTTATGGAGCGAAAAATACGGTATTTCTCACCTCCTAGTTGTGCATCACACAGGCTTGCAGTCTCTTACTCCACAGCTCTACTATAAAGAAATACTAATCCAGAGCGTTTTCCCCCTAAAACTTTCAGGATGGGGTTTTAAGCAAAATGTGGCTGGTTATGAAACACAAGCCTAGACTGTGTTAATAGGGTGTGTCCATTTCATCCGTTTGAATTGCTGCATATTTCTGATGGTAAATTGCTGTTCTCTGCCCAACTTCATTAATCACTGTGATGAAACCCCTTGCATGCGACAATTGCCGTCATAGCTTTACTGAAAATAATGAGGTAGCATTAGCAGTATCAAGAAATGTTACCTATGGTTCCAGCTGGTGAGTTCTAAGATTGCTGCCATGCTTGGGAATCCACAGAGGTAACATAGTATGTCAAAAAGGGTATTGCTTGTTTCATCTGGGTGATGCTATGCCTGATAGTTAAGTCAATATTATCCATAATAGATTAAATTGCAAAAAGGCCCTTTGCAACACAGAATCATGCTATGGTCTGTTCAGGACTGTCATCAAGGTATACAACTACCATGGCATGTTGGGGATAAATAAAGTGGGGTCTTGACTTGAGAACTTAATCCGTATTGGAAGGCGGTTCTCAAGTCAAAAAGTTCTCAGGTCAAATCTGCATTTCCCATAGGAATGCATTGAAAACCATTTGATCCGTATCTGCTCTTTTCCGTCCATAGAAACTAATGGGAAGCTGCTATTCCGCCTTCGACCACTAGAGTGGGATATTTTGTTTTTTTCTTAGGTCAAGAAAGGTTCAGGGGAGGCAGGGAAAATACAGTCCAGGCAGGACAGTACCAGGCAGTCCGAAGACTGTCTCCCAATCCACTCTCTAAACGCTGGGAGGAGTGAGGAAGCAGACAGGCACCCTTTTCACTGGCCAACAGTTAACTGAAAGTTCACATTTTGCACTTTCCCTGCCTCCCACGTGGTTTTTTTTTCAGTTCTTAACTCAAATCTAAGTATGTAAGTCAAGTCAATATTTTCTTATGAGAGTGGTTCTTAAGTCAAAATGTTCTTAACTTGAGCTGTTCTTAAGTCAAGACCCCACTGTACAATTTATTGATGGTCCAAGTTTATTTTAGGTTATCCAGCCATTTCATTCCATTGTGAAGATTTTATTTATTGATGTAAAATGCTTCAAACTCCTCAGATGAATGCAACTGTTGAAAGGTCAAGGCATTTGAGTGTGAAGATCCATATAAGCAGTGTTGTTTTGACTAACTATCCAGCCAAATTGTATTCACTCCAACAACATTTAATAATTTGAAGAATGCCAAGCGAACCACATTATGAATACATGTTTTGTGTTTTCCTGGTTGCTTGCATTTTCCTCACTCTGAAATACTACCAACATTATTTTTGATAGCTCTCCAGGTTCAAGAGCCAAAGCACTCCTCAGCTAGGGAATACAAATTAAATTAACCAATGAAAAGTTCTGATTATCAGACATGAGAGAATGGAACCCCTGCATCAGGTCTGCTTTTTAAATACATGCCTGGAATTTTCCAGCAATCCAGTTATCCAACATAATCAAAAGGCAAGAAAATGTCAGCAAGTTTAAAAATTGCTGCTGCGTAAGAAATTTAATGGACAACACAAACATCCCTCAAAGCACCACCCTCAGGTGGATGAATCAGACTAATTTCTACACCAGTGTCTTTAGTCTTCCACTTCATTTAAATTTATGCTTTCAAGTCATACCATCACCCTTAGCACAATTACTCTCCCTGCATCCCTACAGTTCATTTATGAGGCTAACATGTCTCCCTGCAGGGCACCTTCTTAGATACAATTTGCTCCTAATGAATAAAGCTTAATGTCTGGAAGTTGAGTCATGACAACTGGACTTCTTTCTTGTTAGGTTGAATCATTTCACTATTCATCCAACGAGCTTCTTCAGTCTGAGGAGAGTTGGTAGGAGATTCCTGATATATCCTCCATGTTGGTTTCACTTCCCCCTGGTCTGAATAGGCTCATTAGAAGGACAAAGGACTTGGGGTGAGGGATAATCCCACTTCTGCAGTCCTTCTCCACCCATTGTCATGGGTTGTTGATGGTTGTTAACGGTGATCTTTCTTTTGTGTCCCTAATCCTTCTGGGGATGGATGAAAGGGCAGCATAATAAATAGGAGACAGATTGTATCTAATACCTCCACCCCTTCTGAGTGAGATATTTTCTATATGCACATGTAGGGCCTCCTTGACCCCTCTCTCAAGCCATCAATCTTCTCAGTCTAAAATGAGTACATCTTGGTCACCAAATGAGTGTCCTTTGTCCTTCAAATGAAGGAACACTGCTGATTTTGGTTCTGAATAGAGATGGAGATGACTCACCATTTTGGCAAGTTGTCCTGCTTCATGAGTCGTGAAAAGTTGACGACTCACAAAACATGAAGCTGTCCCCATTAACCGATAAAGCACGAATTTATTTGTCCATTTTTGGGGGGTTCCTAAAAAATCTCTGACCCCCGCCGCACCCTGCGTCCCCCTGTGCTGCCCCCATGCTGCCGCCACCCCCACCAATGCCCCCACCACACCCACTGACTCCTCCCCCACCATACTCACCACCATCACTGCCGAGGTCTCCATCTGGCCTCCGCAGCCACAGCATGTAAAAAGGAGGACTGGCTGCCCTTTGCAAAGATGGCAGTTGCTGCTTCCCCGCCATAAATGAAGATGCAGCCACCAGTCTCCCTTTTTACACAGTGTGGTGGCAATTACAGTGAGGAGGGGGTCAGTGGGGGAGGCGGAGGGGGCTAAGGTAGGGAGAGGAAGGGGGCGGGGATAGGCTGTGGGGGTGGGTGGGTGCCTTATGGGTCCCCCCCCATATGGGGGATGAATAAAATTGGGGAAATATTAATCGCTTCGTATTCGTTGGGGTCTCTGGAACCCAATATTTAATGAATCAGCGATTTCTAACAAATATCGCAATCCATTTTTTATTTGTCCCCATGTCTAGTCCTGAGTCATTGCCCCTCCTGTGCTGGGCCATTCTCCTGTTTAGTGACTGTTTGGTTTTTCCCATGTAGAACTCAAAACACTCCTCTTTGCATTGGACCACATATACTATATTGCTCCTGTGGTGTTTTGATGTCTGGTCTTTCGGGTGGACGAATCTTTGCATTAGTGTATTTGTGAGTTTGAAATGCACGGGTATGTGGTGTTTTCCATAAATCTTTTTGAGCTTTTCAGACACACTCGCCATGTAAGGGATGATCAGGTTCTTTTGTCAGCTCTGTATCTCAGCCTGTTCCACTGCCATCCTGGGTTGGGACATTCAGAATTCAGAAACTCTGTTAGTTAAATGCAGAGTCATTTTTTACATAAGTGGTATTTGTAATATCTAAAAGGAAACCTTTGTGGGAAGACACACTAAAAACCAAAACAAACAACAATCCAGTGTGTATCTGTTGCATGTTCCTTGTCAGGCCTTAAAAATTATCCACTGGAAAAAAATACGTAACTGATTGTTCTTTCTGCTAAGGTCTTCAGGCCCTGCCTTTCTTTGCAGGGTCAGATGGCTAAAATAAATGTTACAAAGGAAGCCTGTGATCAAATCTCTTAAATTTAAACAATGTTTAAGGGGTGGGGCTGATTTAGATTAGGATTGTGGTGTAATCACTTCCTTCAAATGTTATTTCCCCATAAAAATCCTTGTTCTATTCAGCAACTAACTTTGCTTTGGAAAAAAAGAATTGTTCTATTGAACACGCAGTTTGGCTCTAAACCAGCTCTTGGTCATTTGCATATATTAAAAGAAAGATTAATATATGAGAAATGGGGTGTGTTGTGTTTCCTGTGGATATGCATGATTCTGTGAACTTTTAAAAAGAGAGACTTTAAAGACTGCAGGCGCAAAATGGTAGTAGCAAAAAGATATGACATGTGAATGAACTAGGGACGTGCTCTTTCATGTTTTTCTACTCAACACCCCAGAATTCTCTAAGAATTCCTTGAGCAGAATTCTGGGAGCTTGAGACCACCTGCACAATGTGCAGATCCATAGATATCATCTTCCTAAAAAAGGACTTACCTGTGGTCCTGCAACAGTTTTTTTTAGTCTTTCTTTACAGTTGTTTGTTTTAAAAATATGACAGTTGCCACAGTGCTTTCTGAGAGCCACAATTCTTTATGTAGTGCCCCCATGTAGAGCCTAATGGACAGTGAGACTACACACTGCAGTGTCCTCCATACTAGAATATGAGGAGATTCTCTCCCCCACACCACTTGATGCCTTCTCTTCTCTTCTTTAAACTACAGAGCTGGAAGGGACCCTACGGACCATCATGTCCAGCCCTTGTCAACAAGGCACAGTGGGGAATCGAACTCCCAACCTCTGGCTCCACAACAAATCCTAAACCACTATGCTACCCAGTTTCTCTTCTCTGATTTCAGCAGGCAGCTGGAGAAAGGCCAGGTGGCAACAAAAAACAATCAAGAAAGGAAAGGACAAAAACAAAAACAAATCCAAAAAAGAATCCCAGGGAAGCTAGAAACGGGGGAGGGGAACCCCACCCAAAAATCAAGGCAAGAAGGCAAAAAAGAAGAAGAAAAGAAAAGAAAAGAAAGAAAAAAGAAAACAAGAGGAAAGGAAAGGATCCAAGTGGGGGCACCATTGGCAGGCAGGCAGGCAGGCAAGCAGGAAGCATTTGACAATGGAGGACACCAGGAACCCAGCACAAAGAAACCCCACAAGGGGCAACTGAAGCAAAGGCTACTACTATTCACTGGATTCTAGGCCATTTTGCAAATTTAAAATTCCAGCTCTCCTGGATATTCTTATTGGCTGGTAGCTGACAGCCCTTTTCATGCTATTTGATGAAAAATTTCTCAGAAAGAGGGAACTCAAAATAAATATTCATGTGTGTGTCTTTTCTAAACATTAATCATCTGTGATTTAAAGGTTCTCTTTTAGCCATCACCAAAATAACATGAATTTTATTAAAGAGCCTCGTGGTGCAGTGGTTAAAACGCTGTACTGCAGCTAAAACTGTGCTCACGATCTGGGGTTCAAATCCCAGGTAGCCGGCTCAAGGTTGACTCAGCCTTCCATCCTTCCGATGTCAGTAAAATGAGTACCCAGCTTGCTGGGGGGGGGGGCAATGTGTAGCCTGTATAATTAAAAATTGTAAACCGCCCGGAGAGTGCTTGTAGCGCTATGGGGCGGTATATAAGTCCAATAAATAAATAAATAAAATAAATAAATTGTGGTCTTTTAATAAATATAAAAGGCCAATCTCTATTTATGAGTTGGCTGTTACCTGTAGAGATTCCCAGTCAGTCAACTACCAGTCAACCATCCTAATGTATTTTGTTGTTATCTCCGAACAGTAATAGGATGAAAAACACTATTTAAACCATGGGAAACACTTGCACGGAAGTGAGCTCCAGATCGTACCCTAGAACACTATTGTATAATTTGCAGCTAGGGAAGGTATTAATTGAAACCAAGGCCGGGAAGTTGTTGCAGTGGGATTTTTGAGCAGGTATTCAAATGCAACTGATCTCTGGTTTCCATGCCTAAAGCTATACCACTAGGTATAGTCCTGAGTAGACCTTCATGCAATTGAACTTTGCATTGCATGCTTTTTTTTGGGGGGGGGGATGCCCAAGCTGATAAGAATAATATCTGGTTCTGCTTTTCCTTGCTATCCCCGAAGTACTCAGCCTCCACACTGTGGTAGTGATACTTTTAAGACCTTTCCCAAGTTGAATCATCTGAGGACCACCCCTGCCCCAAAAGTGCCTGCCAGTAATACACATATGTTAATACAATGGAATCCTCTTTACAGATGACCTTGCATTCATTCTGAAATGATTTAGTTAATTTTTAGAAAAAAGAACTGTAGAATCATTTTAGTGTAAGTCTGCTTGAGAATATATCGCCAGTGTTACAGCAAGATTCCTGGATTTCCTAAACGCATTACCTTGTGTTAGGCTTCAGGTTTTCCACTGTAGAATGGGTTTGATTTGTAGTTATAATGGACGTGTCCTTTCCTGTTGTGCCTCCATTTTCAGTTGATACAACTTTATATTCTGAAATTAAAAGGAAACTTATTCAGTTATTCTCCCATGTTCATTTCCCTCTTTGCTTATTATCCGCTAACCCCCACTCCCTTTTTTGCACAATCAAGCTCTTATTAAACTTTAGGTTAAGTGATGTTCGTGTCAAAATATTATATTGCTCGTCATTTAGTCATGTCCGACTCTTTGTGACCCCATGGACCAGAGCATGCCAGGCCCTCCTATCTTCCACTGCCTCCCAGAGTTGGGTCAAATTCATGTTGGTTACTTTGCAGACACTGTCCAGCCATCTCATCATTATATTGCTAGGCACAGTAAAAACAGTTTTATTTTTGAAATACAGGGAACAGGCAAAGATTATGACGAGAACTTTGTGGGGGAAGGCTGATTAGTAGGTCATGAACTAGTGAAATCAGTCACACATGGCTCTTTTCGCAGTAGTTTTTCCTTTAGCTTAAAAGGAAAACTATCCTCAGTAGCAGTATGTCTGAAGTAAGGACTACTTATGTTTAGTTTTCATGACATTTAAAAAGGTCAGAAGAAATTCTCCCTGTTAAAATTGATATGAATTACACCATGTTCCTGTTTGAGTTCATACCATGTTTATACTAGAGTTATTCAGATAATAGGGCTCTACAGATGAACATGTGAAAGGGATTCTGATTTTTATAACATAGAGCAGTATCTGTATTAGAAAATAATTCTTTAGTAATAAAAAAATGGTAGACATTTATTTTAAAATTTTTGCTAAGTGCTAAAAATAGTTTGCCACTGACCATGTTTTATCCTTCATGTCTTGAAGGGATATGTGGCAACTACATGGATAACACTGGATGAAGCCTTTTCATTACTGAAGTGAAATTTTCACAGTGACAAAATTGCAGGTTTCTAGTGTTTTTGAAGTCATCGAGGGAACAAATGGGGAATATGGTGCTGATGAAAAAAAATCACTTCATACAGAAGTATGTGCTCACAGTTATGTTTATACACTTATCTGTTCCTAAGAAGTGTTTGATTAGTGTAAGAAATCAAATGAAACCTGAAGGACCATATTCAGTATCTCTAAACTAGACTTGGCAAATGAGTGACCTTGCAGATGTTGTTGTTGTTGTTTCAATCTATACACTGCCTCATAGTGTCAAAGAACTCTCTGGGCAGTTTACAACATAGTTATGCAAACAACACTTTGCCCCCAGTGAGCTGGGCATTCATTTTACCAACCTCAGTAGTAAATTGAAATTTCCTACTGCTACTACTGCTGATTCTGATTTTCTTCTTCTTAATGTTCAATTGCAGTGATGCTTTTGTATTTTCTTCTTCCACTTTCATCAGAAGTTGTTTCAAGTAATTGCTGCTTTTTGCCAGTAAGAGGGTGTCATCTGCATAACTTAAATTTCTGAAGTTTCTTTTACCAGTTTTCACTCCTCCTTCATCTAGATCTAGTCTGGCTTTCTATATGATATGTCCCACTTACAGATTGAACAGATAGGGAGATAAAATACACCCTTGTCTCACTCCTTTGCCTCCAGGAAACCATTCTCTGTCTCTCTCTCTAAACTGTCCTAACGGTAGCTTCTTGTTCACAATAGAGTTTATTCATCTGTACAACCAAGTACTGAGGCATACCATGATCCACACAAAGGTTTTGCAAATTTACAAATTTGCATGTGCAAAATTAACTGGCTCCAATATAAGAAAGTCAATATCAAAAAGAAGCTATCACAAGACAGAGTCCCCTCATATGCCAGAAGAAGCCTAAAGGCTCAAGTTACAGCCTTGAGTTTGCAAGAGCTGAGCAGCATTGTTGAGGGCAGGACATTATGGAGATTTCTCATTTATCGGGTCACTATAAGTCTGAGATGTCTTGATGGCATGTAGCAACAACAATTTTGCATTAGAAAAAGCTTTGATACCTGCAAATATTTATATACTTTAAAATTATGTAACTTAATTGATAGAGTAGCTGCATCCAGTGTGCCATTATTGCAGCAAAGAGATTTAAAGTCCAAGGCTGGATTGACAAATGCACATTGTTCGATGCCTGGAGAATCTTAATGCTTTACCTATGACCTAATGTGTACTTTATAGATGTCAATTCTAATTAGCATTCTGGGGATATACAGTTCAGTTTATATTATTGTATACTGTAGGCTGGAGTTTTGCTGTTATTATGGTCTTTGTGTCAGCAACACATTCTTTAATACGAAGCTTCAACACAGAGTTTCCTGGAGACATCCAAGATCCAAGCATTGGCATCAGCTCGATTTGATCTTCACTAGAAGTTCTAGCCGTCCTAGTATTACAATCACACACAGTTACCAGAGTGCTGGTGTGTAGTAGAGTAAAATTGCGAACAAAGAGATTGTATCACACGAAAAAGGAAGGAAGACCACGTATTGACATCAGCAAGACTCGCAATCAAAGAAAAGTGCAGGAATTTGCCCAAGCGCTTGAGGAAACCCTTCCAGGTCTGTTAGTGTAAATGCACCTGAATGATGGGAACATTTCAAGAACGCAGTGTATAACACTGCCTTGTCCACCTTTGGCAAGAAGACCAAAAAGATGGCTGACTGGTTCGAAGCCCATTCAGAGGAGTTGATGCCAGCCATCAAGGATAAGGGGAGAGCTCTAGCAGCATACAAAGCCTGTGCTAGCGAGTACAACTTGCAAGCTCTTTGAGCTGCTTGTAGACAAGTCCAACAAGCTGCCAGGAGATGCTCCAATGATTATTGGCTTCAGCTCTGCTCTCAGATACAGATGGCAGTGGACCCAGGTAACATCAAAGGAATGTATGACTGTATCAAGAAGGCTTTAGCTCCAATACAGAAGAATTCTGCTCCCTTGAAGTCTGCTACAGGTGTGATCATCCAGGACCGAGCACAGCAGATAGAGCGCTGGGTGCAGCACTACTCTGAACCATATTCCAGAGAGAATGTAGTAACTGAAGAAGCATTAAATAATATTGAGTGCCTGCCTGTCTTGGGAGAGCTGGACAGCGAACCAACCTTAGCAGAAATAAAAGCGGCCTTGGATTCCCTTGCTTCCAGCAAGGCGCCTGGAAAGGATAACATTCCTGTTGAAGTGCTGAAGTGCTGTAAAGAGATAATGACCACCAAACTGTATGAAGTCTTTCATATCTGCTGGAGGGAAGGTGGAGTACCACAGGACATGAAGGATGCAAACATCGTCACATTGTACAAGAACAAAGGAGACAGGGGCGACTGCAATAACTACCGTGGCATCTCTCTTCTTAGCATTGTAGGGAAGCTGTTTGCCCGTGTTGTGCTGAAGAGGCTCCAGGTGCTTGCAGACAGAGTCTATCCAGAATCACAGTGTGGATTTCGAGCTAATAGATCCACCACTGACATAGTGTTCTCCCTCAGACAGTTGCAGGAAAAATGCAGGGAACAACAACAGCCACTCTTTGTGGCCTTCATAGATCTCACAAACGCCTTTGATTTGGTTAGCAGGGATGGCCTTTTAAAAATCCTTCCCAAGATTGGATGTCCACCTCAACTCCTTAACATCATCAGGTCCTTCCATGAGGGAATGAAGGGCACTGTAGTTTTTGATAGCTCAACATCAAATCCCTTTGACATCCGAAGCGGAGTGAAACAGGGCTGTGTCCTCGCACCAACCCTTTTTTGGCATCTTTTTTGCTGTCATGCTGAAGCATGCCTTTGGACCTGCAACAGAAGGTGTCTATCTCCGGACTAGATCAGATGGAAAGCTCTTTAATCTCTCTAGATTGAGAGCAAAGACCAAAGTCCAGCTGAAATACATGCGGGACTTCCTCTTTGCCAATGATGCAGCTGTTGTTGCTCACTCTGCTCAAGACCTCCAACAACTCATGAATCATTTTAGCAAGCCCTGCCAAGACTTTGGACTAACAATCAGCCTGAAGAAAACAAAAGTCATGGGCCGGAGCGTGGACTCACCTCCCTCTATTACCATCTCCACACAAGAATTGGAAGTTGTTCATGACTTTGTGTACCTCGGCTCAACGATCTCTGACACTCTCTGCCTAGATGTCGAGCTGGATAAATGCATTGGCAAAGCAGCTACCATGTTCTCTAGACTCACAAAGAGAGTATGGCTTAATAAGAAGCTGATGGCATATACCAAGATCCAGGTCTATAGAGCCTGTGTCCTGAGCACACTCCTGTACTGCAGTGAATCCTGAACCCTTTGTGCAGGGCAGGAGAGGAAGCTGAACACCTTCCATATGTGTTGCCTCCAATGGATTTTTGGTATCACCTGCCAGGACAAAGTTCCAAATAGAGTAGTCCTAGAACGAGCTGGAATTTCTAGCATGTATACATTACTGAAACAGCGATGTCTACATTGCCTTGGGCATGTCATGAGAATGGCCAATGGTCAGATTCCAAAGGATCTCCTGTATGGAGAATTTGTGCAGGGAAATCACCTCCAAGGGAGACCACAGCTGTGATACAAGGACATCTGCAAGCAGGATCTGAAGGACTTAGGAATGGACCTCAACAGATGGGAAACCCTGACATCTGAGCGTTCAGCCTGGAGGCAGGTGTTGCATCATGGCCTCTCCCATTTTGAAGAGACCCTTGTCCAGCAGGCCGAGGCAAAGAGGAAGTCACAAAAGCATCAAAATCTGGGAGCTAGACAGGGGACAGATTGGATTTGTCTTCAGTGTGGAAGGGATTGTCACTCTGAATTGGCCTTCTCAGCTACACTAGACACTGTTCCAAGTCCTCCATACAGAGCACGTTACCATAGTCTTTTGAGACTGAAGGATGCCTAATCTAAAAAATGCCTGATATATGATTATATCTTATGCATATTTCTTCTTCTTCTTCTTCTTCTTCTTCTTCTTCTTCTTCTTCTTCTTCTTCTTCTTCTTCTTCTTCTTCTTCTTCTTCTTCTTCTTCTTCTTCTTCTTCTTCTTCTTCTTCTTTTGTATTTACAACTAAAATTTTGATTTAAAAACCACAACAATATAAAAATAAATGCCTTTACCAACCGTAGATATTAAGCTAGTACTGTTTTCTTGGTTTTACAGATGGAGAATCATCTACCTTTTGACCCCTTAAGGGAGATTTCCTGTTCTGAATTATTTGGACAGCTTTCCAATGCACTCAGGACTGAATGTGACAGAAAATTTTTTCCCCGCAATGGCAATATAAATCATATATTCAGCTGAAAAGAAAGTGATACTTATAATGCATACTGTAAAGAGAATCTGAGCAGGGAGTAAGGTGACATTTCTCTCAGGCCCAGAGGGGTATGTTTGGCCTAGGCTGCAAGCTTATAATTATTATGAAGATGAAAACAGGTTTTAATTATTATATCTCATACTTGAGGAGGCTTCTGCCAAGTTATTTTCCTGTCATTGTATGGGATCCAAACCATGTGAGAACTAATGACATTTCCTGCAGTCAACAGTATTAAAATTGAAAAAAGTAACACTCTGAATAGCAAACTGCAAAAAATTCCACAACTTATAACTTGGAAGACAAACTGCTGTGTGTTGCACTATGAGAGACGTAGTTTCTCGAGAACTACAAGTCTCAGAGTCCTTACTATGGCATCCAAATAGTGGAAAGAAGCGTGACAAATAAAATAATAACTAAAGGGATATAGCAACTAAATGTAGCAGGCACCAACATTGCTGGCAAAAATCACAGGCTCCAGAATACACGTGAGAAAACAAGTCAGTCCTCTGATCTCTGAAGTTCATAGAAGAAACAACATTAAATTACAGGAATCCGTGGCTTGCAAGTGTTTATTCTTGTGTATAATCTAAACACTGCTAAATCTTGCTTTGATTAGAAATCAGATAGCCAAAAAAAGTAACAATCTTAAATAAAGGGACATAAAGGACATCAGTCAATCTTCTAATTTTTCAAAAAACTAAAATAGACTCCAGGGAAGAAGAAAGAGGTTCAGTTTTACAAGCTGATATCAAAATCTAGCTAACCTGTTACAGTTTCGTTTTGTGGTTTTTCCCAGTCCAGGATGACAAAAGATGGACAGCCTTCAACAGTCACCACAGTGAGATTTGTAGGAGGCTTTCGTGGGGGACTAGTAGCTGTATCAGTGCTGTCCCCCTCCTCTGTTGGAAAATATTGGAGAGTATCTGTGATGGAACATGGTACATCGTCTTCTTTTTGCATGTACTTAACGTGGTCTCCTAGAAGAACAATATCAGCAATTAGCCCTCATTTTTACAAAGACCAAATGATATGGTAAAGTACATGGTTCTCATCATGGAATGCCTCTCACCAAAAAATATGCTAACAGCAAAGTAGCATGTAAAAGAGGAGGTGCTAAGTTAAAGCTCCTTCCATTGATATCTAAGCTGAATTCAAGCATTCTGTGTTTAACCAACATATTCTACTCTACTCACCCTTGTCCCGTCATTTTACTTATTTTAAAAGCAATTGTTATTAAGAGAAAAGATTCTTCTACCTATGGAGAAGCATTGTCTCATCCAGAACCAGTTGTCTTGTGGTGTCACTTGCATGGAGATTATTTAAAAATAAAATATATATTTTTTGTAGGGAGGAAGCATTCTGTTATGTGAGGGTGTGACTACATTGGAAGTTATTCTGATTTGACTTTGCAGTGATTTGATTCAAAGACTGTATTATGTTTGGAATCACAATCAGTGCTCACACAGGGACTGCGAGTTGGTTTGGTAATAGACCACATTGAATGTGATACAAATTGCATTCCAGCCCACAGCCCTCCTTCTATCTTTCCTTCCTTCTTCTGGTCCCACCTCTGCCAGTCCTTCCTTCCTCTGGTCCTGCTTTTGCTGATTCTTTTATGGTTCACTGTGAAGCTGCTGTCTCATTTGAAGCTTCAAACTACTACTTTTCCCAAAAAATTTCTATAGACAGCTAGCATGGAAAAGTACTTAACAATCTAAAAGTATAGAACATCAAAAGTTTGAACAGTAATTTTTCAAAATATATCATAATTCAGACAGAATAAGGTCTGTATTTCTTAGCAACTGCACCAATATATCAGACAGCTCCTTGAATGAATAAACTGTATAATAAACATCAAGAGTGGTAGTGAAGAGAACTGGTAAAATGACAGTAAGCTCAGAGAAGAAAACACAGGGTTTTAATCCCCCCCCCACTTTTTAAAATGTGAATAATAAACAAAAGAGGATATGGAAACCAAGCCTTACAAGGAATTATCAAGGAAACTGGATATTGTAGTCTGGAGAACAGAAGACTGTTAGCCATCTTCAAATATGTGAAGGGCTGTCATGCAGAATGAAGATCAAGTGAGTTTACTTTCTGTAGTTCTAGAGAATAGGACCCAAACCAGAGGATTCAAATTGTAAGAAAGGAGATTTCAACTAAACATTAAGAGAATCTTCTAACTGGTACAGCTATTTAGCAGTGGAACAGACTATCTTGGAAGTTGCTGGAATATCTTTCATTGGCGATTTTTAAAAAAGAGATAGGATAACGATCTGTTGGGGATGTTTTGGCTGGGACTTTGTGCATTGGCAAGGAATTTAACTAGATGAGTCTAGGGATCTCTTCCAACTCTACAATGGCATGATTCTACAATACGTTAAGTAATTTCTCAGTACTAAATAAATATAGATTTTTAGACATACCTGTATACCTTGGTGTGCCTGCAATATCAGTTTCTGTAGTAGGCAATGAGCTGAACATCGGGCTACCTAAGAAAAAGCACAAAATACTTTTAATTAAATTCTGCTTCTCTCATTTTAATCTCAAATCCTCTCCTTGGTACATGCTTGGAATTGGGCTGTGATGGAAAATAAATGCCTCTTTGCACTGCCAAAAAAAAAGATAATCGTAACCCAAATGACTGAGCTCATTATTTCTGTTGGAGACACTTCATGCATAATATACAGAATCTTTCTAAAAGGAGGGGTTTTTTGGTGCTTCTTTGATATTACAGTCATTCAACATTGTTTGTCCCCTCAGGGAGCCCACTGGGCCTTGTACTTAGCAACACTTAAAAATTTGAAGACAAAACTAAGCCAGTTCTTCTTTTCATGCCATGTCATGTACTTTAATATCCTGCGAAAGATATAAAGACACATTTTGCTATCCAACATGCCAAGAAAACTAACGCCAGTGAATTTATGCTGGTAAATAAATTAAAGAATGCAATGGAACACATTCTGAATGAACTCGATATATAGATCCCACTAAAGCAAGCAAGAATTAAATCATAAATTTATGACTCAATTCTTAAATGTCTTGAGGAAATGCACTCTATTATTTAAAAATTAAGTATATGGGTTTTCCTTACACTTGCTTTTAACTATAGATCACTAAATCACTCCACAGAGCTATTTCAAATCTATTGTTTGCTAGCCAGCTTATTTCTCTTTTGAATGTACTCCATAACATGGTAAGGAGGTTTGAGAACATCAACGAAGTTGAGAGCAATGCAGACAGGAGGTGAGACTCCTAGAAGGGTTAACCAAAGTGTAATAGGCAAAGACAGAGATAGGCATGAACCTCAGCTCGAAGGTTTGTGTTGGTTCAGATGTGTGGCCTTACAGATGCCACAAGTTCCCTTCCCACACCTCTCTGGCCAATGACCCACTCACTCCTCTTCAGATGTTCAACCAGTCCCCACAGGAGTACAGGGTTGCCTGTCCTGCCTCCTTGTCTGAGTGAGCAATCAGCCAAGGAGGGGGGGCAGGAAAGTCCATGCTTCTGCCAGAGACTGGTCAAATAGCCAAAGAGGAAGAGGAGAGGCATGCACACTGGCTGGCGAGTGGGGAATCCAGCCGAGGAGATGGGGGAAGGGACACACAGCCCCTCTGGTTCCGCTTGCCTAAATTGGCATGAGCCTATGAACATGAGTTTCTAGTGGTGATGGAGGTGGAGAAATTCTTGAAGGGCAGCAGCAGTAGTAGAAAGGGACACTGGTGGAGGATCTTTTATAGATAAAGGCATGATACACAAGCTAGCCCTTATCACTTCTGAATGCTTCTCAAAATCCTATGATGAAACAATCCGAAATGAATCAAGAGATAATGCTGGAAGATAGTACTTCCAAGTCAGAAGGCACTGAATTCAGGTAATATGATCATGTACCACCAAGTCAATTCTGACTTATGGCAACCCTTTTTAGAGTTTTCCAGGTAGAGAATACTCAGAAGTGGTTTACCATTCCCTTCTTCTAGGGTTACACTGGGACTGTGCAGTTTGACGGCTAAAATCAGCTAACAGGGAAAAGCAAAAGATAAGTATGAATAGTATTGTTGCTAATGAAATAACTGGATTAAAGCTGAAAATATGTCTACTTGCCAGTACATGCAGACACAAATGGAAATTCTGATATCGCATGTCACAGATAACTGGAATATGGAATGTGATACATATGAATCAACGTAAGCTCAAAATAATCAAACAAGAAACAAAATGTTCAAATAGTGCAATATTCAGGCTGCGTGAACTAAAGTGGACTGGAATGGGACTTGTAAAAACCAGACAATTATGAAGTGTTTTACTCTGAAAACAACACATTCAGAAGAAATGTGGCTCTAGTGGTAAGAAGGCATGTAGCACAAGCAATTAGGCACTATAATGTAAAGTTTGACCAGAAAATATCAACCAGATTCAGAAGCAGGGAATAAAGCAGAACCAAACATTGTTGGAGAATTTGTCCAGTGATTAGAAGCAGGAGAGCAACTCATAAAATTCTGTGAATCCAACAATTTGTTTTGAATATATGCTTCAGGCAACCTAACAGAGTCATACAAGTGGATGTCACTGGGTGCATACTATGTTAATGCTAAAGGTTCCCCTTGACATTCTTAGTCCAATCGTGTCTGACTCTAGGGGGTGGTGCTCATCCCGTTTTTCTAGCCGTAGAGCCAGCACTTGTCCGAAGACAGTTTCCGTTGTCACGTGGCCAGCATGACTAGGGAACGCCGTTTTATCTTCCCACCGAGGTGGTACCTATTTATCTAGTCGCATTTGCATGCTTTTGAACTGCTAGGTTGGCAAGGAGCTGGGACAAAGCGATGGGAGCTCACTCCGTTGCGTGGATTCGATCTTACGACTGCTGGTCTTCTGACCCTGCAGCACAGGCTTCTGCGGTTTAGCCCGCAGCGCCACCATGTACCATACTATGGTACACACAATTAATTGTTAATATCAAAAATTAGAGTAAAGCTGAAGAACACTAAAAATCATAATGTCAAAGTGTAATTTAAATAACACCCTTAAAAATTTTAAAGAACAGCTTAGTACAGTATTATCATACTCAATTGACTGCGAACCTGAAGAATTGTGAATAAATACAGAGATATGGTTCAAGAAGAATGCATTTGATTGTCCTGATGTTTGACCCACACTCTGGATAAGACACTTCTCTCAGGAAAGAATATGAGAAACTGGATGGTTTACAACTGGCAAGGTGGTCAGACAAGAGCATATTTTACCTCCCTGACTATTCATTGTATATACATGCCATATCATATGGAAAGTAGGGAGGAGTGAAGGTTGGAAAAAGAAATATTATTAATTTGAGATATGCAGATGTCACCATGGCAGACAATCACAGAGACCTGAAATGTGATGAAGTTTAAAGAAAAAAAATGCAAAAGCAGTATTATAGTTGAACATTAAGGAGACAAAAATGATGGCCACAGAATTATTAAATACTTGTAATGTTGATGACTTATGGCAACCCTGTGAATTAAAGACTTCCAATAAGACCTATCATTGACAGCCCAGGTCTTACACATTAAAGGCCATGATTTCCTCTATTGAATCTATCTCATATTTGCCATTAGTCAGAAAAAACCTAATAACACATCACAACAACAGCCAATTCACTCATTTCATTTGAACATATTGTTCAAATTAGACTGTATGTACCAAATTAGAGCTTCAACCAGGAGACATAGCCATACCAATTAAAGGAGGCATAATATGAAAAGCATGTGTCAATACTATGATGTAGATACTGATTTTAGTGTTTCAAAACTATGTCATCAAAAGTGAATCATGTTACTAAAAATAGTAATTGGAATGATGATTATCCTATTGCATCCTGATGATAATTAAATTACATAGTACAGTGTTATTTGTGCAATACAGTACTTTCTAAGGGTTTTTCCGCCCGCTCAAGTTCTTGCAGCTGCTATAGTGTATCACTTTATTCATCATATGTTGTTTTCCCACTCCTATTAGACCTTTGTGTAATGTCTTATCTACATTCTGTTGTACAATATGTCCGCAATTGCTAATTAATTTCCAGGTAGCAATAGATTTCCTGAAAGTACAGTAGCAATGACATATGACCTTGAAAATGTCTCTCACAGTCACCTTTAACTACTGGTACAACTGATTTGGCATGAGTGTATAATGTAACACAACGAAACAGATAGTAATTCATGCTTTAAAGCTATAATTTAAAATAGGTTATGAGCCAGTGAAAAAGCGTCAAATTGAATTCATATGTTTAGGAAATCCACTGTTTACAGCCATCCATTGTTAGCTGAATATAGGCATCTGGCTGTGAAGCCAGAGGTTGGGCATTCAATTTCCCAATATGCATTCCAGAAGAGTCAGCCTGTGTGGCCTTGGGCAAGCTGCACAGTCTCAGGATGAGCCCAGAAGCAGAGAGTGGTAAACCACTTCAGAGTACTCTCTACTGAGAAAACCCTGTAAAGGGTCAACATAAGTCAGAATTTATTTGGCAGCGCATCATCATCATCATCATCATCATCATCATCATCATCATCATCATCATCATCATCATCATCATCATCATCATTGTTAGAAATGTTAATTCATTTCTATTCACTGCTTTCTGATTTTTAACCAGTTATTGATCCATAGAGGTATTCTCTTTTTATCCCACAATTGCCACATCTACTTGGAAGTCTTTGGTGAGAGATGTGTGTAAAATGTACTTGGAAAGTCCAAGCATAAAAGGACTTCCCCTAAGGACATCAGCTAATATATGTTATTGCATTTCTTTGGGATTTTTGATCTATCCAGTCAACCATGTGATTATACCTGGAATATGAAGTGCAGTCAGGAATTTGAAAGGCTGGTGCAAGTAGTGTGCAAAAACAGCTTCATTTGTATTTGGAATGCTGAGACATTAACAATACTGCTATCACCATTATTAGTGCTCCTGATTCAATGGATCATAGATTCGGCTGCTGCTTTGACAATTTTTTTAAAGGAAAATACCCAGAATGTGCAACTAAAATTCTTACTGTAATCGGGAGAAGATGCTGCTGTGGGGGGCTTTTTTGGTGATCTTGTTTTTGACAGACTCGTTGGTCCAGTAGGATTTGCTATGGAGGATGCTGTGGAAAAAGAAGAGGCTCGTGGCATCAAGACGTTTCCTATTAGGGGAAAAAAAAGAATTCCAGATTTAATATAGACTTGCTTCTATAAAGAACATTTTATAGGCCACAGACAAGATAAAATTCTTTATTAATTCTAGAAAAGATAGGCAGAGATGAATTCTTATTTGAGCAAAAATTGTTGAAGCGATTTAAGACTTCATACAATTTCCTTAGCAAGACATTTCTATAACACATCTATGCAATTATCTGATTTTCTTTTCTCCTTAAGTCATGTCACATAAAAGATAAACATAGTCTGATTCAGCTAAGGAAATAATCAGAAAACATAGGCATTAAATGGATGTACATTTAAAAAACACATTGGAATGCACATTTCTAAGTAGACATATGCATATTTAATTGTTTAAGAGGAATAGCTATTCTTTATGTGCATTTGAATTTCTATCTGCTTTAATGTCATGGATGAAATAGTTACAGGTAAATAAATTTCTGAAATATATACCTGTTTGTCCCAGGAAAACTTGATTGGCCTCTGTTGTATTTCCACTGTTATGCTATAATAACTTCCTGCCCACAATCTGCATCTATTTAGCTTCACCAGTCTAAACTGGCTATCTCAAAACCCTTTCTTCTGCTGCAAATATAATTTCCTTATACCTGGAACTGACTCCCAGAGCATCAGTAAAATGCCACGTTTGTTTCCTTTTCAAAGTATTGCTCAAGAACCGCCTTTCCATTAAACTTTTGGCAGAACACTCTGGGTGTAATACTGTACTGCAACTCAGCCCAAGTACACGTATATGAAATAAATGTGCATTCCTTCCCTGTTTCCATTTGCTTCCATCTTCTTTTTCTTGCCATATGCTATCAAAAAGCGGTGCATTATCTCAAATATAATTTGTTGTTGTTGTTGTTTAATCATTAAGTTGTGTCCGACTCTTCGTGACCCCATGGACCAGAGCACGCCAGGCCCTCCTGTCTTCCGCTGCCTCCTGGAGTTGGGACAAAGTCATGTTGGTAGCTTCAACGACACTGTCATCAAGGTCAGCAACCACAGTATCTGGGTTGTCTGGGACATCCAAATCTTCTGGTATAATTCCTCTGTGTATTCTTGCTACCTCTTCTTGATGTCTTCTGCTTCTGTTAGGTCCCTACCATTTTTGTCCTTTATCATTTCCATCTTTGCACAAAAGGTTCCTTTAATATCTCCAATTTTCTTGAACAGGTCTCTGGTTTTTCCCTTTCTATTATTTTCGTCTATATATTTGCACTGTTTATTTAAGAAGGCCCTCTTGTCTCTCTCTGGTATTCTTTGGAAGTCTGCATTTAATTTTCTGTAACCTTCCCTATCTCCCTTGCATTTGGTTTCCCTTCTCTTCTCTTCTATTTGTAAGGCCTCGTTGGACAGCCACTTTGCTTTCTTGCATTTCCTTTTCTTTGGGATGGTTTTTGTAACATTTTGTTCCAATGTTACGAGCCTCCATCCATAGTTCTTCAGGCACGCTGTCCACCAAATCGAGTTCCTTAAATCTGCTCTTCCACTGTGTATTCATAAGGGATTTGGTTTAGATTATACCTGACTAGCCCAGTGGTTTTTCCTACTTTCTTCAGTTTAAGCTTGAATTTTGCTATGAGAAGCTGATGATCAGAGCCACAATTAGCTCCAGGTCTTGTTTTTGCTGACTGTATAGAGAATATAATCAATCTGATTATGGTATTGCCCATCTGGTGTAGAGTTAGTTGCCTCTTGTGTCGATGGAAAAGAGTGTTTGTGATGACCAGCTTGTTCTCTTGACAAAACTCTATTAGCCTTTGCCCTGCTTCATTTTGAACTCCAAGGCCAAACTTCCCTGTTGTTCCTTTTATCTCTTGACTCCCTACTTTGGCATTCCAGTCCCCTAGAATGAGAAGAACATCTTTCTTTGGTGTCAGTTCTAGAAGGTGTTGTAAATCTTCATAAAATTGTTCAATTTCAGTCTCCTCAGCAATGGAGGTTGGTGCATAAACTTGGATTATTGTGATGTTGAAAGGTCTGCCTTGGATTCGTATTGACATCATTCTATCGTTTTTGAGATTGTATCCCATTACAGCTTTACCCACTCTTTTGTTGACTATGAGGGCTACTCCATTCTTTCTACGGGATTCTTGCCCACAAATAGTAGACATGATAATCATCTGAGTTGAATTCACCCATTCCTGTCCATTTTAGTTCACTGACGCCCAGGATGTCAATGTTTATTCTTGCCATCACCTGTTTGACCACATCCAGCTTACCAAGGTTCATAGATCTTACATTCCAGGTTTTTATACAGTATTTTTTTTTTCAGCATTGGACTTTCCTTTCACTTCCAGGCGTGTCCGCAGCTGAGCGTCCTTTTGGCTTTGGCCCAATCACTTCATTAGCTCTGGAGCTACTTATATTTGTCCTCTGCTCTTCTTCAGAAGCATGTTGGACGCCTTCCGACCTGAGGGGCTCATCTTCCAGCGTAATATCTTTTAGCCTTTTGTTTCTGTTCATGGGGTTTTCTTGGCAAAGATATTGGAGTGGTTTGCCAGTTCCTGCTCCAGGTGGATCGCGTTTAGTCAGAAGTCACTATGACCTGCCCGTCTTGGGTGTCCCTGCACGGCATAGCCCATAGCTTCTCTGAATAACTCAAGCCCCTTTGCGACGACCTGGCAGCAATCCATGAAGGGGATTATATAATAGTAATATAAATATAATAGTATTTGTATTATATGAAATATAATACAAAAATATTACATGAAATATAATAGTATCACCAAAAAATAGTAATAATAGGAAGTATTGCCAGAACAGGATGAGAATCAAAAGCTGGATTCTTCCACTCATTAGCAATGGGATACAAATTATAAATAGTATTCTTTGTCTTGTAACTTTAAGAAGTGTTGAGAGAATTTAATTTAAGTGGGTCTTTTGGCAAATCAGAAAGGGATTTCTTGCTGTTTGATATAATAGGTACATGTCTCTATATCCAAAATAATAAAGTCTCTGGTAAAAAGCTCATTGGCATCTTTCATGATTAAAAATGTATAGAGGGAGTATATTGAAAAAAATCTTGTTAATAACAATTCAGATTTATTAAAATATCTGACTGGTCTTATCTTTTTAAATTATATCGGGCACCATTCCATATAGTTCAGCAAATGTGAAATATTATTTCTACTTGGTTCAAGAAAAAAGTTAATTGTTATGAAAGAGGAATCCATCTATGAATCTGCAAAGGGGAAAACATCTCTTTGTACTTCCTAAATTGAGACCTTAAATCTCCACTCCTAAAGGAAGTCAGAAATTCCCATATGTTCTCTTTTCCACTTCTCTACTGCATTTCTTCAAGTTGCATGCAGACTGATTTCCACATTAAGAAAAAGAAAAGTGAACTTTTAAAAATATCATACATTGAGGATTTAGTATGCTAAATTAATATGAAATGTATTTAGAATTCAAACAGTCTGGGAAAATCTGGGGACCTGTTTTAATCTAATACCAATTTTGCAGAATAGCTACTATCTTCTTTTCATCTGTAGGCTGATTTGGATGGGAGCTGGCTTTCTTGTGTAACATTACCATACTGCAGCCTTATGGATGAGGTAGCTTACAGTGTTCTTTGCCAGGTAATTCAAATTCTCTTCTACCTGACAGCATTGCAATCAAGTGTGAAGATTTATGTGATCAGCCTTGCCCCATACAGATATGACATTCCCTATCTCTTTCATTTTTTCTTCCCTCTAGCTATCCAAGATATTATCAGAGTTAAGCAACTTCTACAGAAATCAGTGTTGACAGGAAAACAGCCCAAGATGGATGAATTGTTGGGAAAGGTAAGAGACTGTGCCCAATAGATCTAAGAGACATGCATCAAAGCCTTCTCTTTTTCATTGTCAAGCAGAGAACTCTCAATGTGTGCAATACAGTTTTTTTCTTTCCAGACATACTTGTGATCTATACCTATTGTGACCTGAGAATTATGGTTTCAATATGTTGAAGGTGTTGGAGAGTTTTGTGTTTTGGCTAATCACATCTAGCTGTGCAGCAGAAGTGAAGGGACTTGCACAGCAGAGTAGAACAACCCTGAACTCTCAACGTCTGTCACTTAACTTACATAACAATGTCTTGCTTTGAGACATTGATAAGAGAAAGAATAAAAGGTTCCATTTACTGACAGTTGAAAATAAAAGATTCAGTTTACTTACACATCAAAAACAGCATACTGTACACAAAAATGATTGCTTATAGGAAGAGGTCTCAATAGACCCAAAGCCTGTTTCCAGAAGGTTGCTGTAGTCTACATTGTAACAGCACTAAACTGCTAACTGCATAGGTAAGGTAAAGGTTCCCCTTGACAATTTTTGTCCAGTTGTGTTCGACTCTAGGGCGCGGTGCTCATCCCTGTTTCCAAGCCATACAGCCAGTGTTTGTCCAGAGACAATCTTCCGTGGTCACATGGCCACTGCGACTTAGACACGGAACACTGTTACCTTCCCACTGAGGTGGTCCCTATTTATCTACTCGCATTTACATGCTTTCGAACCGCTAGGTTGGTGGGACCTGGGATGAGCGATGGGAGCTCACTCTGTTGCATGGATTCGATCTTACGACTGCTGGTCTTCTGACCCTGCATCACAGGCTTCTGCAGTTTAGCCCACAGCGCCACCACGTCCCTTACTATGCTAACTGCATAGTAACACTCTTATCTGCCAGCTGACTAAAAGAGCAGGAAAAAGACAGAGAGATATGGCTCTCTTCAAAATCAGAGGCAGGGAAGGAACAGTTGTTTACTTTTGGATTGACTGACAGTCACACCAGTCCAGAATGGTCGCTCCCAGCCAAATCTATTGAATGCAGCATATGAGGCTGAAAATAACTCCCAACAGGTAGTATCTCCTAGAATATTTACAAAGCATCATAATGCAAATTAGTTGAAAAGAATCTGGACCATTTGGATGCCTACAGTGATTGTATTGTTATATTCTGTTGTTATCCATAGCCGGATCTTCTACCAACAAACTACTGGCAATTTTTATAGAACAAGGCTTCAAATGGAAAGAAACCTACTTGAAAGAACTGAAAATCAATCAGAGGTCTTCTCATTACCAAGTGTGAAATACCACACTGACCTCACACAATTTGCAACTTGTATGTACTATGGTTGTTGTGGGTTTTTCGGGTTCTTTGATCTTCAAGAATACATTGTATGTACTATATTAATCACCTATTGTTACTTTGTCCTATGCATCCCCACCAGGTTGTGATACCATGTATAAATGATTGATATACAGTTGCATTCTTATGTTGCAGGACTTGATCCATAAAAGCTTACTTTAAAATATAGCAGTTAGTCTTTAAGGTGCCACAACATGTCATCTCCTTTTTATTTTTTCTTTATTTTTGTTTCTTAACTGATATGCTTGCACAGACTATCATGGCTACAACTTGGAAAATTGGATGCCTGAGACATTCTACAATGCTATTTGAATCAAAGCTGACAGAGCTCCTAAGTTTATTTTCCTGTAAATACAAACCACAAAAGTCAGATTGGAAGAAAGCAAACACTTGGGCATGGCTAAAGAGATCTATCTAGATTATGCCCATAAATTGGAATGCTAAAACAAAAATACAAAACAATGCTTCCCGAGAAGTTGATGTACCTGAACGTCCAGGTTTACCAGTCACGGTGTTTGGTGGCAAAGGTTTTCTTCGCATTTGTGTAGGTCTGGCAGGAGCTAAGGGAGGTCGTGGAGAATCAGGTGGTGTAGCTACTGTATAACGTTACAAGACACCACTGTTAACGGAGGAACAGCACACCACGCAATCAGAAAGAAACATGGCTAATAGCTACACTTCTCAAGCAAAAGTTTAAGGCATGAGCTTCAGCGGTAAGAACTGCAAAAGAACACAAAACATAGACAGGGAAGAGCTGAAAGGGGTTATTTTGCGCGTTTGTATTTCTTGCATGAAAATATGCATGCTTCCAGCATGCAAGCAACAGCACAGCAAGGCAGCTAAGCTAATTCACAGAAGTGGATTCTTCTTGTTTGGCTCAGAATCTTTATGGTCTTTGTACATGATATTACAGTGACAGAACAGAGAATCAGAATTTTAATTAAATGGTGTTAGTAAGGAAGTTAGATCCAGATAGGATCAATGATCATTGTCTTCTAGGGATACAACCATTTTAGCTGATGCAAGAATCTGTGGAGTAGAACATTAAGCAATCACTGCTATAAGGGATGGCTGAAATCCTATTCCACAGTTATCCAATTTGTGTACAGTGGGGTCTTGACTTACGAACGGCCCAAGTTACAAACGTTTTGACTTACGAACCACTCTCATAGGAAAATATTGACTTGACTTACGTACTTAGATTTGAGTTACGAACTGAAAAAAAAACCATGTGGGAGGCAGGGAAAGTGCAAAATTTGAACTTTCAGTTAACTGTTGGCCAGTGAAAAGGGTGCCTGTCTGCTTCCTCACTCCTCCCAGCGTTTAGAGAGTGGATTGGGAGACAGTCTTCAGACTGCCTGGTACTGTACTGCCTGGACTGTATTTTCCCTGCCTTCCCTAAACCTTTCTTGACCTAAGAAAAAAAGAAACAAAATATCCCCCTCTAGTGGTCGAAGGCAGAATAGCAGCTTCCCATTAGTTTCTATGGACGGAAAAGAGCAGATACGGATCAAATGGTTTTCAATGCATTCCTATGGGAAATGCATATTTGACCTGCAAACTTTTTGACTTGAGAACCGCCTTCCAATACGGATTAAGTTATCAAGTCAAGACCCCACTGTAGTTTTTAGATGTGAATTCCATAAGTTAAGAAAACTCTGTAGGCATTATCTGTTGCCTGCTGAATTACACAACTCAGTACGCAACAGAGATTGAGACTTAACTTATGGCAAATCACTTCCAAAAGTTATGCTATTTGCATAACTGTGCTGTAAGAGCTCAGTCAATGTCTCTGATCCCTCCTAAAACCACAATCAGAGGGGTAACCAGTTTCAGGAATGATGAGATGACAGCAAACACTTCCAGAAATAAATCCTTGAGGACACCCTGCCAAATAATATTTAACATATCCATGTTTTGGCTACTGAAAGGAGAACTCCATTTTCAAATGCTCTGTGCACAAGGAGAAGGCTGTTGCCCCATAGTGTGAAAATAATGGTTAACATGAAACCAGAGTTTGGAAAAATTCATTTTTCAGACTATGACTCTCAGATTCCCCTTGCTAACATGAGTCATAGAATCATACACAAGTGAAGTTGGAAGGGACCTACAAGGCCATCAAGTCCAACCCCCTGCTCAATGCATATCTACCAGGTGATTATCTAAGTTTTTCTTGAATGCCTCCAGTGTTGGAGCACTCACCAACTCCTGAGGGAACTGGTTCCACTGTTGTACTGCTCTAATAGTTAGGAAGTTTTTCCTGATGTTCAACTGAAATCTGGCTTCCTTTAACTTGAGCTCATTGTTGCATGCCCTGCACTCTGGGATGAGTCCCAGAAGATTCTGGAAGTTTCAGTTTTTCTAAAAAAGGAACAATTTCTAAGGTTTGGGTGAAAAAGTAGTTGCATACAGTACCTCATATCTGGTTGGGCACATCTTCCAGTTACATAAATGCAGTACCACAAAAACAGGATTGCATCCCCTGAATTTAACAGCATCCTATGCTCAGCAGTCCATACCAGTTCTATCTTTCTGCATATGGGTCTTTTTAAATGAAAATAAGCTGTACATACTAATCCAACTAATATCCTTGACATGCAGTAAAAGGGTCTTAAAATACAATGCACATAATGGACAGCACCGTTTTAGAGGTAGTACCAGCTGGACATATGCTGATTTCAGATATTGCAGTGAAGGATAATTAAATATGTAGTTTTCATCTTTCAAAGTCATATGGATTGTTGCTACAATTTCATAATTAATAATTAATATAATAGTTCCTATGCTAAAGGGGTATCATAATTTCAGAAAATCAGCCCTTTTATGTTTCTGTAAATTAACTCTACCATTCTTTACAAGAATGAAATGTATTCCACTGTTTTTATCATTTTATAAGGCTGTTTTCATGCATTCCTTCCAAGCTTTAATGTTAGATAGAATTCAATAAGAGAAACTTTCAAATACATCAACATAACAAGTTCATGCACAGCTTCAGAGAAATTATAGCACATGAATGAAAAGTTAGCAACTGGAAATGCCATGGCAGCAGTAAGTAGTATATTCAAGTCATATTGAACATAAATTCCTTTCAAGAGAAGAACTCTAATTTATTAACTAGACAATTATCAATCATGCAATTAAACAAAGTATAATTAAGACTTCAATATGTACAAGCATACGAGAAAACAAGTCTCATTACCAGTGAATGGAGATTGCTTTGTTTTGAAGTTTAGAATTGAACTGTTAATTTATTAATCAAAATTGTCTACTAAATTAGAATCATTTGGGATCTTAGAACTGATAAACAGCATCACCCTTGTGGAATGGGGACATGCTGTCTTGTCTCTTTGTTCCCTCTGCAGCCCCCTGTGCCCCTTTGTAAAAGTGATTCCTCGGTGTTAGGAGATCTTTAGAACAAATGTAAGGGTAGCAAGGGAGGTTGCATCAGAGGAAAGGCTGTTCAGCCATACTTTGATCCTCTCTGTTGCATAAGCAAGTGCCTTCTTCTCACCCAAGTCTATAGGTGGATCCAAGCCAAAGGGTCTACTGTATTGCAGACAGGCTTTTGTTCAGTGGAGAGAGCAGAGCAGAAGACTCTCAGCAGAGGTTGTGCTGGGAGTTGTTGAGGAAACAGGGGAGGATCATAGGAAATGGCTACCCAATCCCTTTCCCAACTGGGAAGCTTCTGCTAGATCTGTCTCACTTTGCAAATGCATTTATCACACAAGGGAATGGACAAAGTATGTATGCCATTTTCCAGTACTGGATCTCCAAGTAAACTATTAAGAGGAATATTCTATCCAAGCTATCTACCAGACTTCTTCAGGACGGCTGGTAATCAAATGCTCCAAACACCTCTCTCAACTAGTGTGTGTGAGATTGCCTGGGCTGCCTGTTGCTTGTCTGGACATACCAGGCGTGCCTTGTTGTGAAGCAGCCAACCAGAAAACGGTAAAAATTCCTTGCATTGATTCCCTTATGGCACACAGCATTTCACAATAAGATTTTGGCCAATGGCCCAGTTTACTGTGATTCAATTTGTTAGGAAAAGTAGTACCATTTACCCTACTAATCACAAAGTACTCTTACCGGGATCTGGTTTTTTTCTTGCAACTGAGGAATGCAGTGAGGTGTTGGAACTTATACTAGAACTCGTACTAAGAAGCTTTGTGGCATCCTGGTCTGTTAATTTGTCACCTGTGAAAGGAAATGAATGAATGAATGAATGAATGAATGAATGAATGAATGAATGAATGAATGAATGAATGAATGAATGAGAAAGTTCTCTGACATATAGATCTCTGCTGAATGTAGACAAAACTACAGAGGCGTGCTGCAAAATTTTGTCTCTAAAAGAGTCCCACAGTGTAGACATGTATTAAATAAATAAAAAATAAAAGTAAAAAGTCTAGTGAAGATGGAGAGCCTTCTAATTGTACACAGTCAGTACCATGTAAATACAAATCTTTACTCATTCACCACATATACAAAGGGCTACTTATGTAAGTGTATTACTGAAGGTTCAGTATATAAAATACTAATCACATTTTCAGACATGACTCAAAAGAAATATTGGCAAAAACAACTTATAACATGCTATTTTAAAACAAGCTTAAAGCATTAGCTGACACAAACATTGTGCAGTACTTAAAATTCTTGTGTTTGAGTAGCTGAACCCCTCTATCTTTGGTTATTTATTTATTCCATAGATTATCCTTCTTGTAGCTCAAGATACTTCTTGAGATGAAGGCTTTGATTCCTTGTGTCCTAAGACAGAAAGAAAGCTTATAAGCAGCATCTGGAAATTGGTCCAATGATACTTGCCGAGGTACATGGCTGAGTAGAGGTCTGAACCTTGCTGTCTCTGGTCATAGACAAATGTTCCAACTACTATAGCAAGGTGCTTCCGCTCACTATTTGGCAACCCTCCTTTCCTTCCACAGCTCCTGTAGACTCTGCCAACCTTGGAATAAGCTTTTTAAGGGACCTTTGGGGGAAGAAGTGTGGGAAAGTAATTTTCTGCCCATTATCTTCTGCTAGCACTTCTCTGGATCTAGTTCATAGATAAAGAGATATTCCTGCTTTTGTTGCTGTGTTTTCACTTTACTTGCGGTAAACTCATGGTTTTATTTTGAAGCTAGCTGGAATATCACTAATGCCAGCAAGGCAGCCAGATAAACATGCAGCACGTCAAGACAAAGTCTTATTCAAATACAACACATTGATTAAGTTACTGTTCACTTCTTATAGGTTTTGTGTCACTGTTGACCCCTCGACCACATCCTTCTAAATCCATACATTAGATTGTCAGTCCAAATGAGAGTTTGTCAAAGGACGGTGTGCAAAACTGACATGAAGAGAATTTGCTATCTTCCAGTATTCCTAAACTTCTCAAAACTCATGCAGAAACAGTCACACAATTATTATACTTAGTAAACCAAGTTGCGGTTTAATTTGTTGTGCCTTGATTTATTATGCTTTTTTTTAAAAATGGAAAATATTAAAATTAACATTCCTGTGAACTATTCTACATATAGAGCAAATAAGTGATGTCAGCCACTAAACTGAAACTGAAATTGTTACAACCAGAAGGTTTCATGGACATGCCCTGCATCAGCAGTTAGCATTCTTGGGCAGTTGCTAGGGCATCAATTTATGTCTGCCTTTAGCCCTGCTATCTTTAAACCTTGCATGACTAATATAATTCAGTGGTGAAAGAACCTATAGTAGCTGTGGAGCCAGGGGCTTGAGTCTGAATCCTCACTATGCTCTCTGGAAGAAAGGCCAAGCAAGATCAACAGGAGCAGATGTTGCTGGTGGAACTATGTGCCCTATCACCTGTGCATCCTTGAGCAAGTTCCACAGTCCTAGAGCACCATCAAAAGGAAGGATTAGTAAAAGCACTTTGTTCCTAGGAAACCTTAAATGGCTTGGGACCTAGATACAAAAAGGAAATGTCACCCCCAATATACACCTACCTGATCACTAAGACCTGCTGGTGTGTGTGGTTCTTCTGTGTCCCGCTATGGAGAACAATCCACTATGTGGAGATACAGGCAAGGGCTTTCTCGGCTATAGCACTCCAGCTATAGAAGGCGCTCTCCTTAGAGGCTCAACTGGTGCCAACACTAACCTCATTTTGGCAGCAAGTTAATACCTAATTATTAATCAAGACCTTCAGGGATTAAAGTAGTAGGTTGTGTAGGCCCTGTTAGAGATTTTAATGCATGCATAGAATTTTAATGTTTTTAAATATTAAAAATGGAATTTCTTTTGTATTGATTTTATTGCTATACTCTGTCCTGAGATCATAAAATGTAGGGCAGAATATAAATGTTCTTAATAAATAAACAACTGAAGCCAACTAGACATCATTTTTTCCCAGGCCAGGCCTCTGGCTTGGCATTGTGAGCAGCACCAGGTGGCATTGGAACGAAATGAACCCCAGAGCTGGCACTGTGCATTGATCAAGGAAAGGATGTTTGTACTGGGATAACTTTCTCCCCCAGCAACAATTGCAAGCCAAAAAGAACATTTCTCAAGCAACAGCCAGACCACCTTGGACTAAAAAATACCAGTGGCCATAGCTAAGGCCTCCAAGGGAAATGATAAACGCCAAACATTCCACTACAACAGCTTGGATAAGGCTTCTCCGCTTCAGTTCCTAGGCCTCAACTCTATGGAGATGGTTTTCAGGAGAAAAAACACACCTTGCAAAATCAACCCTGATGCCAACACTCTTCTGCTGGATCGGAGTATGGGAACTCCCAGACCTTATAGGGGAAACTTAAGAATCAAAGATGGCAAAGGGGGCAATCATTTCCACTGTTCCTAGTCTGGAGCAAAAACTTATATCAGGAGCAAACTGAGTCATATAGAATGACCTCTATACCTCAGAGGAGGTAGGTTTATTACAGAGCAGAAGGAGAGAGAACAATTGGACCAAAGAACTTCAGAGAAAAATAAAATAGCAAAACATTACTGCTGTAAGCTGCCCAGAGACCTTTGGGTAGTGTGGGCGGCATATAAATTAAATTAAATTAAATTAAATTAAATAAATAATGAAATAATGAAATAATGAAATAATGAATGAATGAATGAATGAATGAATGAATGAATGAATGAATTAATTAATTAATTAATTAATTAATTAATTAATTAATTAATTAAATATAAATAAATAAAACAAAATATATTACAAACAGCCTGAGCTTAGAACAATCCAGGACCAGAGTAATGTAGGGCAGAGCCCATGAGCAAATGAATCCAAGAAGAGACAAGTAGGAAATGAGAGGAAGAAAGAAAAGAGGCTCCAAAGCCCAAGCTTTTACACTCCAACCCTCAGCAACCTAAGGTTGATTAGTTGTGGCAATCTCACACTCTTCAGTATACAGAGTTGACACGTATTCCTTCTGAAATGTTGCAATGAGACTTTGTTTATTCCATAAGCTTGTCCCCACTCTAGGTATGCAAGGTAAGACACACACACTATTGAGGTAGTAATGTGCCAGTTCTCTTGTGGATGCAGCCAAAGACAGCTGCAATGATTACCATAACCTAATCTCTGACCTTGAGAATCTTAACCTGCAGATACTACAGGTGAGCCTCAGGCCGTGAGATTTTTGTTCCTGGTGGTAGCAGAGGTTCCAAGAATTCTTAGAAATATGGATCACAATCTTATAAACAGATCTAGGTTCATTCACAGTCAGGCTGACTGAGAGATTCTAGGATAACCATCCAAAGAAGTAAATTTCTCAGGCTGTGGGTGTTGTCTATGGAGAATACAGTACTGTATTTCTTTCTCAAAGTAACTTTGTGAGGTGGATGACACAGGCCAAGTCTGTGTCAAGAGTATTTAAACACTATTCAGGTATTATGTCTGAATCTGTGTAGGGCTGAATTAGTAATGGGGACAGGGACACACATGTAAGTCCCACTGCCTACATCATTATTCTACTGAGAGGTCAGCAAGATCTTTGTGTTAAAAACAACAATCTGAGAAGGAGCCTGTAAGCATCTTCAGCTTAACATGCTTAGAGGGCTTCCCTGATTGGGAGCCATGATAAAGAAGAGCACCTGATTATAGGGGCACAGTAAGTGCATTCAGTACTGCAAGCATGCTTAGAGGGTCCTTTGCAGACCTTTGTATTAAACACAAGCACATCTTGCTGAATTAATGGTGGGACATGCATATGCATTGATATCTTCATGTATCCATCACCCACTTAGTGTTGCCCAAACCCTATGTTAGTATATTAAAAGAATACATGAAAACAAATTAATTTGTCTCCAATTACTTTTTGGCTTAATTACTGCTCCATTTTTAAATGATCTAATTCTCTGATCAGCGTTTAAGATTTTTTCCTGTGGCTTTTGATTGGTTAGCTTTAAAATATATTATGATAACATTTCCTTTGATTTGGGAAAGGCTAGTTATAAACACCAGCATAGTGCAAGAAGATTACATAGAGGCTAAATTACTAAGTAGAAACACTTACGTAATACATTTCAGATGGTGGAATAACTTCCCTAACACAGTTTGGAATAAATTCTAAAACCGAGGCAACTTGATATTTAAAACTCCATTTTTCTTCATTTTATTTTTAATGCTTTTGTTCATGTATATTTTAAACAATTTATCTTCACTTCATACCTTCAGATGGCACTTCAGACTGTACAGAAGAAGTAAAGGTCCTAACTTAACTGGAGCCATCTTTCCAGCTCATATTTTCCCTACTGTTCTAATAGTACAAGCCGCAAATCAGTACCAACAATGACAAAAAGTGACAAAAACTCTGACTTTCAAGATTTTTGAAAACCACCTCCTCAAACTTCCTTTTTTCTTGGATTCTAAACCTTCAGTGTTAGCAGTAATCCAGAAACAAACAAATGTGAAATCCAGCACAGAAGATCATTTTAGAAGAGTTCAACGGGTTTTATCTATGTTTCCCAAATAATTATTTAATAGATAACTATTTCTAAAAGGGTTCAGGTCACTGAAATGCTCATTGAAAATGACTCAAATTAGAATGTTTCCATATTACTAAGTGACTAAAAAATCTAGTACACAAAATAATTTTGGAACGGTTTCAAGTTTTTAAAATATTTCCAATCTAGTCTTTTAAATAATGATGATTTCTTGAAGTAAAGCAAAGAGAAGAAAAGAATGGTTTTAGGAATGTGGAGAGAAATCACTGCAAAATCCATGCCCATTCGGCATGCAGCTGTACCAAAGCATAAAGGGGAGAGGAACAAATGCTTTATCTGGATGGGCTCCACAGATATAAATCTCTTTTAGTTTTGCCAATAAAATAATCATAATACATTTCAACAGGTAAGAATAATAAGCTTCACCTCTAGGCAGTTTACCCCATGTCAGTCCTCCTTGTGTCCTTGTTCTAGGAGGGGCCGGTGTGGTTTTATTTACAACTGAAAAGAATTCCAAATTGCAAAGATCATTAGAAGTAGAAAGCAGTTATATAATAATAATTATTTGTGTGTGTGTGTGTGTGTTACAGGCTATCATAAAATCTTTCACTGACTACCTTCACACAGAAAAAGTTGCAAAGTGATGTGGCCAAGATTCTTTCTGTAATAATGGCCTCCACCTAATTTCCATGAGCTCTTCCTTCCCTGTCAACGCCCCCCCCCAGCATACCCAACTTGGCATTGTCCCTGACCATCCATATAGTGTTTTTGAGAGACCACTATTGGAGCAGGAGGCAGGAATGTCAGCTTCTCCTTGTTCCATTTCATGTGTCTAAATCTGGATCCAGTCCAGTGTCTCTGGAGGATCTTGGAAACACGGAGAGCAAAACTACATTTCAGTCTTTTGCACTTAAGCCAAGTCAAAGTCATAAAAACCTCTAACATTGTGCATGAACAACAGCTATACTAGCTGTTTTGTAATACATCAGCAAAGTACAGAATGGGATGCAAGGCCCTCGGAGGTACATAAAGAGGTGCCCGCTGTACTGACACAGGAGAAAAATAACTTTTGGGGCAAGGGGAAGAGTGAAAACCATGGCAATTTATACCTTCTTGCTTGACACACTGAGGGTTGTGGGAACAGATGTTCCATCCTAATTCTAATCCATTAGCACTAGTAAAGTCCTGGAAATACTGTTGAAGGACCTTTAAGAATTATTATTATTATTATTATTATTATTATTATTATTATTATTATTATTATTATTATTATTATTATTATTATTATTATTATTATTATTATTATTATTATTATTATTATTATTATTTATATCCCACCTATCTAGTCAGCTCGGACCACTCTAGGCGGCTAACAATCAACAAATAATAAAGACAAACATATAAGAAATGAGGAGGGCCACACTGTTTCTAAATGTATCTCACTTCAGACTAATTAGGATTATACTATGCTACCAAATTTACAGCTGTTAATAAATCAAACATAAAACACTAAGAAGTGATAATAATTAATATATCAAACTATCAGTATCAACTAGCATAAAATAACATATAAAAATAATGTATTTACCAAGCTTGGCCGATGATCTATCAGTTGTTTTAGGTTTTAGAGTAGTACCATACACTTTAGGTAGTGCTGTTAGAAAGAAACCAAAATTTAATTTCCAAAGATATAAAGTATTGTAAAGATAATATGCAGCATGAAAGAGGATCGAATTACCCCAACCTGTGTCCAAGCCGAAGGAAAAATAGACACCCATCAGCTCTATAAATTTGAGTGTTATCCAAGATCTGCATTAAAAGGTTATGCAAGCTTACAAAGCATTTATAAAACCCAAATCACAATTTTTGTACCCCAAACTATACATCACAGGAGTTTAACCATTAAAGAGTTTCTACAGACACTACATGTTATTGTTGTTGTTGTTTAGTCGTTCAGTTGTGTCCGACTCTTCATGACCCCATGGACCAGAGTATGCCAGTCCCCCTGTTCTCCACTGCTTCCTGGAGCTGGGTCAAATTCATGTTGGTAGCTTCGATGACACTGTCCAAGCATCTCGTCCTCTGTCGTCCCCTTCTCCTCCTGCCTTCACACTTTCCTAACATCAGGGTCTTTTCCAGGGAATATATATATCTGACTGGTAGAGTGTTGATGTTGATGTTGCCACAGGGTAATCTGATTGGTAGAGTGTATATTTATCATGCACAAATTTCCTGAGTAATAGGCATTTGAGCTTCCCCTTGAGATGCACACTTCACCATGGTGAGGGAATATGAATATGTCATGGAACCTAAGAAGAAAACTGTCATGACGCTAGATTTTGTCACAAGTCCAGACTCCTAGCAGAGTCACCCGAAGTGAAGAAATATATTGCTTCTCTTTTTAATTGATGGGTTTCTATTCCAAGCTGTAGAGATTGAACCTATCACAATTCTAGCAAAAGCACACCAACAAATATGGAAAGCGAAACAATGGCCAGCAGATTGGAGATGTTCAATGCACAACTGCAAAGAAAGTAAACATCAGAGATTCAATAACTACAGGAAAATCACATTTTTAAAGAGGACTGCATGTGAAAAGCAAGAAAAACTGTAATTATTACATTATATGATTTAAAAGCATTTGAGGTTTATAGTATATGCATTATTGGGTCATTAATACAAATACAATTAAATCCAAAAGATGCTTAACAAATATACAAAAAATTTCATTTATTCATATGGAACAAAAACAAATTACCATTTTCCAAGTGCGGACCTTCAGTTGTTGTTACTCCATTGTGAGGCTTGGATGAAACTACAAACAAAAACATTTGAACTTAATTGCATGTTGCCTCTCCTTTCAAAGGAATGTTGTGAAGATCTAACAAAAGGTACACCTTTGTCAAAGCAATCCAGAAGTTAAAATGTTCAATGTTAGGATCTGACAGAGTATCATGCTTTCGCAGAAGATGGAACCTTTGAAATTAGGAGTAGATTCAGAATTTACAAGCTCAGATAGACAACAATGCCTGATGGCAATCAGGGTTTAGGAATGAAATGAAGGTTCCTAGATGAAACTAGAAAGAAATACTCTGGACACCATAACAAGAGGCACACACTGTAGCACAGTCATGACATAAAGAAAGCAAATTCATAAGTTAACATGCATGCATGCATGCATGCATGCATGCATGCATGCATGCATCCATCCATCCATCCATCCATCCATCCATCCATCCATCCATCCATCCATCCATCCATCCATCCATCCATCCACCTTTACAATCTTAAACCCTGTAACAAAGACAAACAGGTAAAAGATAATTTTAGCCAATGACAAGGAAAGAAATAAAGAAATAAATTACCCAAACTGTCTTTGGGATCATTGAAAACATGAATGTGAAGGTTAATTGATCCTGGGTATGTTGCAGATGGTGCTATAGGGAATAAAACAAGTGTCACAGTTGAGAATAAGCAATGTTTGTCTGAGTCAGAAGATGAGGACAAGTAGTAATAAAGCATTTCACAAAAGAAAATGTACTTCTCACTAAAATGTTATTTATTTAATTACTATAACTATTTAATATATTCATATCATTTGCTCACAAGTAAATCAGACGAGTTCATTTAATTGAGTAACAAACAGAAACAGTGACAAGAACATAATTTTAAAACAATTCATTCTAAATAAAAAATCAGTTTGAAGAAGCATGTCACCAATTACGAGTTTAGTGTTTAATTTCCCATTAAAAGCCACTACAGTGAGGGCATGATTAATCTTTACAGAGCTGATACTCCTGAGCAACAGCATCACCACCTAGAACTTCCTATCTGTCAGGTTTCATTGCCTGATGGCATGAGAGCAGGAACTAGAAAGTCAATTTGTGAGCAAGATGTTCTGAAAGTAACCGTATCTATAAGTGTTCAGGATTCAAAAACTAAAGGCAGAATTATGGGTGACAGGCAGCTCCAAGCGAGGTACTTTCATGGAAGACTCCCTCATTATTTTTATTTTTAAAATCAGTATAGGCAAGGTGGTAGGTGCCATAGCATCTGTAAGCCCATACTCGAGACCCAAGCTGTATAGTATCTCTAGAAACTGCTACTGTTCATGTCTCCTAAACTGAGCAAACTGAGGCCACGGTCACACAAGAGAAATGCCCGTTTTCTCACATCTTCTGCTCCCTATAGAGTGGCACATTGTGGTCAAGTGACATATATCCTGTGATAGTGATTCATACATTTTAAAATTGTTCTGCATTTTTTAGTTAAACTAGATGAGGTGTGTTCATCTACACCGCTGCAGCGGGGCATATCCCTTCCTTTTTTGTGTGTGTGTTTCTCTGACCCCCTTTTAAAAAAATTGTGCAGGTAAATCAGCAAAATGTCCTTGTTGGACACATACTGATCTGTGGCATTTTCTTCTGTTTCCAATGTTGCGTTACCCTCAACAGTGGAGAACCCATAGACCTTTTGAAAGAAGCATACCAAAGCACTGATATTCCCATTTTTTAAATTTAAGGGAGTCGAATGACAGCCGGTGGGGGGAGGGAGGAACCACACACCAGATATAGTGGTTTTTATTGTTTGTTTTATAAATTTTATTTATATGCCACATTTCTCCCAACAAGGGACCCAAAGCAGCTCACAACATTAAAATTCACACAATTAAAAACACAATAAGATAAATATTAAAAGACAAATTAAACAATAAATGATTTAAAATAAAATTAAAAGATTAAAACATGAAAATGATTAAGATTATCTGCTAAAATGGGGTTCAGGGATTCAGTCATAATTGTTAAAAGCTTGCCTGAAGAGATGGGTATTTAGCTTTTTCCAAATGTAAAGATGTAAAGGCAATGAAAAGAATGTAAACATGTAAAGGCAATGAATTGAGTTTGTGGTGCACACTCTATGGAATGTTGGTTGTACTGTGCAATGAAACGCATAACAAGTATAGTAATAGCCTCCCAACAGACTGGATTTTATATGGAGATAGGACAGAGAGGGAACAAAAGAATCAGTAATGGCTGTACATTGTCTGAACTAAAAAAGAGGGTTGAAACTCCTGAGGAGTAACTTGTAAACATTTGCTGGTGTGACCGTAGCCTCAGCTTCAGCAGAACTACAAGGGGATAACAAACAAATAAACAAAAAACAAAAAAAAAAAGAGAGAAGAGGTTCTATTTCTTCCCTAAGCCCCACTCATTTTTTTCACCTTTCATTAGGGCCCTGTCAGATTACAATGTGCATTTGAATGTAAAGGATGAGAAGACTCAGAAGCGTAGAAGGAGAAAATGTACCCTTCTTTTGCCACAAGCAATAATTATTAATCAATGGCAAAATCACATCCTGTTTGTTATGTGCTGTCAAGTTGGAACTGACTTATAGCAACCCTAATAGGTCTTTCAAGGTAAGTGGTGTGTGTGTGTGTCTGTCTGTCTGTCTGACTGTCTGCCTGTCTATGTTTTTGTTTTTAAAAACAGCAATTGAAATATTTCAAGATATCACATGTGAAGGTAAATCTAAAACTATGGTACTATTACAAACTTTTCAAACCCTACTAAAATCCTATCTTTACAATATTCCAAAGAATCCAATTACCAGGTTTAGTCTGAGAGACATCTAGTTTGCCAGATGTTTTGGGTTTAGAAGGAATAAGCCATGTCTCTTTTGGCACTAGAAAAAAGGAATGAAATTGTTATTGTATTTAAGAATCACAAACTAATGCTATATTTAGTTCGTATGAACATGCCATTAAAAACATTAAGTAAAAGTAATGATTCCATGTGTATCTGATAGTGGATTTAAAAAACTTGGCAGTTTAGAACAGTGCAATAATATAGCATTTCTGATAATAAAGAGTGGTCAGACTTTGAAGAAATTGACATCTGAGAGCAGAAACAGAAATCAAGATGTTACTAGGGATGTCTTGATCAACTTAGAAACCACTTCTGAAATGGATATATGAGAGGTGACCAAAAGTAAGGAGAAGGAGAAGCTGTAAATAAAGTAAGAGGATGTTGATAATGATGCAGGTTATTTATTTTTTGACACTGACGAAAGAATAAACAGCTTCTACATATCACAAAGGACATGTTTACCCATAGTTGTCTTTATTTGTTCAGAAGACAGAGTAGGTTTGATTATAAGTGGTTGTGATGTTGTTCCATGAACTGTTGTTGGAAGGAAAAAGTGAATATCTTTACAAAGCTGTAATAAAGGAAATATAAGATTCATAGAAAAGATGTAACATAAAAATCACAATAACATAGGTAAGACTAGGGGCAGCTTCCAATCTATGGAAAATGATAGCCTTTCGGAAGATTTTCATGTAATCCAAGGAAAATTTATTTATTTATTTATTTATTTATTTGATTTTTACCCCGCCCCTCTAGACCATGTCTAGAGGGTTCAAAAGCATGCAGTCATGCATTGGTATTGGCTGATATCATGGCCATCTCTGACAACTAAATTTAAGATTATACTGTATATACATGCAAATGCAAAGATGGATTTAACATCTTACAAAGTTAGGATAAGATCCCTATTTTCTGAATGCTCAATACAGAAATGGGACTATTTGTTTGTGAAAGTTAAATGGTGAGATTTCTCCTGTAACTTTTACTATCATTATACACAATTTACAAAGGATGACAGGGAAGATTTCTAAAGCTACAGCAACTTTCACAACAATCAGAAACACAGTCATAAGTGTGTGAATAAAATTAATTTTAACATGTAGAACGTTGTACTTATTAGTAGCTTATTCGTGCATGCAAATGTTTCAACCCTGTCAGATTTTACAACATAAACTGTGCTGGATTTAGGAGTTGATGACAAAAAAGGAAAGTTTCATAATATCTACATAGTGTTGAAGAATCTTATGTCATTCAAAATCTTTATATGTCCAACTATCACAGTAACTCTCCTGACATTCAGGTTAGGAGTTCTTGCTATATTTGGCAAAAATACAATAGTTTCCACAGAGGATGAGGTATGGGGATATCGAATTTTCCTCTCATGACTATAGCTGCTCAAGCATAACCAAGAGGATTTTGCTCTAAAAATATAGAAAGTGAGGTTTGGCAAGGCTAATTATATGAATATATAGAATTACAGAAATGAGTCAATTACCAGGTTTTGTCTCTACCATTCTTGGCCTAGTAGATGGCTTTGATGTACTAGGAATGAATTGTTTCACTGTTGAAGCTGAAATAAAAGTTTAAGCCTGGATTACTATAACCCACAAGAACATATTTGTCCTTCAGTCTGAAAGAAGCAAATATGTAAAAGTAACTGTGGAAGCTTACTATGGAGAAGGTCGAAAAGGAAACACAGACATTATTATTATCATAATCCATACATGCTTTGAATAACAAGCATAGCAGCAAATATTCTCTCATTTAGTGTTCCCAGTTATGGGACAGGAGAGTCAAAAGACAAAGAAATAATAAAATGAAGTTAAGAATTGCTGTATGGCTGTATGAGTGAAAGATTACTCTACATTATATCAATTAAGCCTTAAGTACAGTCACTTTTTTAAAGTAAATTCAAAGGCATATGGGTCTATTCACATGACGAAACCTTCTTGATCAAGATTAACTTAAGAAATAGCTTTTTGGCCCTCAATATTAACTACTCAAAATTAATCAACTGAATATTAACACAAATTGCTTGCGACTTTAAGCAAATATTGCCAATCTGGGTGGAGTCCTACACATATAAAACCCACTTTTCCAGAGGCTGATGCATCTAGAATTCTCCACAGGCTGCTATTTTTATTTGTGCTGAGATGGGTTGCATGAACTTTCCCAGATGCTCATTCAGCCTGACTGAAATTTAAGAGGTACCACTTTTATTTAACACGTTCAAGAATAGCCTGCTAGCCTGCTTGTCCTTGCAGAAAAAGTTATATATTATAGAATTCAGTATGTTGTAATATGACATGTTTTATGCTCAAGCAAAGGAAAATCAGTTTGATAAACATATTTGTATATCATGCCTAAATTATATGTGTCTCTTCTCTGTACTCCAGATCAGGTATGTAGTTCTGATGACAGCTGATGAAATGGGTCCATGCCTATAGAAAGTCACATCAGAATAAACAAGCCAGGCTGCATGTGGGAAAAAAGTGAAGAAAAAATGTTTCTCCTCAGCATTAAAAGCAGTGTGTTTCACTACTAGTGAAAATTGTAACTGCTAATTTCAAATAAAGTTCTGCAACTACACATGTTAATTTTCTATATAAATTTGGTGCTTTGTGTCAGATGTTTTACACAAAACTGTTTGATCTATCTATATGTGTAGATTCCCTACTCCTTGCCTTGTGAGCATGTTGCTTTACAGTGTTGCTAATAATCGTTTTTTTAAAAAAAACAACCCCAATAATTATAAATTCTAGCCTATTTTTAATACTTCTACAAAATACATCCTATCAGATTAAGCCAATGTTTAGCCTCCAATGACCAGATAGGCGGGGTACAAACAAACAAACAAACAAACAAACAAACAAACAAACAAACAAACAGTTTACATGCAACCCTTTGTACACACACTAAACATCATCAAGCTTTGGTATTTTTTTAAAGGAATGAAATAACTCAATTTTTCATAAAAATGTTGATACACAATTAATCTTGCTGTCTTTGTTAAACTCATAGAGAGTGATGTGAAAATGCTGCTGGTTTAATTATTTCTTCAAGTGATTAAAAAGAATCAACAATCAGTGCATTGGGGCAGCTAAGTATGAAAAGAAAAATGGGGTGTTAGTTGTTAGAGCTTCTCCTGGGAATGTCTTCACCTGTAAGAATTAAGAGAAAAAGAATGACTGTGAGTAAATATGATTACCCAATGTTGCCTTTGCCTTTTCAGGAGCATGAGGCATCGTGGCAGTGAAAGATTCTTGAGAGAATGGAATAACTGCTGTTGAAAAAAATGGAGAGAGCATGAGAAGACTAGAGAAAAGTAATGAAACTCTTTTGCATCAGTGTGCCAAGATCGTTCCAAAGAGCTGAACACATTACTTTGATATACATGACAGTGGGTGCTTGCTGGAGGGGGCAGGGTGCTAAACTGCAGATCAGCTGTTTGGCAGGCAAATGAACCACAGTGAACTGCCAAATCAGCAGTTCATGCCCATCTCTAAGTAAAAGCCAATAGTATTAATCCCACACAGGTTCAGAGTACTTTGCAATTGATGTGGTTGTGCGCCATCAAGTCAGAACTGACATACACCAATCCTGATAGGGCTTTCAGGGTAAGTGAAATATTTAAGGAGTTCTGTGGCTAAGTGGAGATTTGAGCTCAGACCTCCTGAGTCCTAGTCCATCACTTTATCCACTACAGGACATTGGGTATCTCTCTTTGTAACTACTCAGTGATAACGAAAAGGAATTCTGCCCATGATCAAAGACATGGTGATGGTGATTGCACATACTCAAAGAAATTATCAAAGCCATTCTCTGTTGCAGGAAACATACTAGAACTGAACTGTACATCAAAGTAAGACATTCATTTAAAAACACACAAGCCTTTTAGCGTAAGAAAAAATGCAAGTCGTTTGAAAATGAGCTAGTTGACAGACTACGAAATATAAATCCAGCCCACTATCTTAGGCCAAGATGTGCTATCCATGCCCACTTCATACACCCATCTAAAAGTCTAATGACACAGATTTGGCCACAGATATTCCCTAATGTTAAAAATAAGTAGAGGTATGTTTACCTGGTTTTGTTGGAAATATTTTCGGACTAGGTGATGTTTTAGGTTTGAATACAATGCGGCGGTTGCCTTTTGAACCTGAAACAAAAGAACAAAATTATATAAAACTAGCAGTCAGTGGAACAAGAATACACTTGAGTTCCTTTCAGATTCCAACATATTCCTCTGCTACGTCTTGCAAATATGTCACAGTGGAATTCTGTCCCCATTTTATGTGACAGAACTCAGCTTTCCCTCACAAACCAATGTTCTGTGGAAATATGAAAGACTGTCAAATTTCACCTTAAGTTCAGAAACTTGCTATAGAAATTCTCCATCCAATGCCTATAACCCTATTGCAGTACATTTAATCCACATAAGGCTAATGAAATCAAAAGCAGCTGTGATAATCTTTTACAAAATTAAACATTCCTGACTTCTATTCCAAAACTCCTGAGATCCCATGTAATCCCTGTCATTGTTGGGAATTTATAAGGCATGGGATGGGAGGACAGGAATCTTTATTTACCAAAAATCACTGCTGGCTGTAAAGTTATCCTGGGGGAAATTTTCAATAATTAAAGAATTTTGCTTCCTGTCCCACAGCATACAGTATATTAGGGCAACAAGATTTCAGCCACTGGAGCCACATGGCATGTTGAAGCCCTTCCCTACAACTATAGTGGAATGCTACAGCTACTGCTTCTTCCATGTTATCTCTTCAGATCCAAATGGGGGAAAATGGACTACTGTCCCTATGGGAAAAGAGAACATTAATGAATATTTTCAGTAACAGGTGGACTCCACTCTACTGATTGATTTGGAAAATGCAGTCATCTTACTGACTCCAAATTTGGTGATATTGCTCCTTGGGATGCTTATTCAGACAAGAATATCCCATTTATGATATGAATATTGTTTCAGTGAAAGAAATCCCATGTATTCACAATTATTTTTTTAGCAAAGTTCTAAAAACAAAAGTTTAATGACAGATAAAAATATCCTTTCTTAAAAGACGTAACTGGAAAACTAAGAGAGACAAGACAGCCAAAACCAAATGTGATACCAATAGAGAGAAAAATAGCTGCAATTCTATTTGTGTAACTCCTGCAGCTGGGGATTAGCCATGTTATTAGCCATGGCAATTTTTTTGTAAATTAAACATTTTTCCTCCCAACCATTTGTCCTGAGTAATTCCTTTTATTGTCAGGAACCTGTGGGCACCTCAGGATAGAGAGCAAATATTTAATTTCCAGAAAGCTTACCCTGGCTGGTGACATCATCAGCCTTATGCTACAGAATTTACACAAACAGAATTTCAGACAGTATGAAACAGGTTGTACACTAGTGCATTTTAAAGATATTTTGACCATAGTCAAAAGTTTCAAGTTACTTAAGTTAAATTAAAACTGGCAATATAGCATAGACGACCTTTTGAAAGAGAATCACTATAGTGTAGTGGATGTAGGGACAGACTGGGGCTCAGGAAACCTGGGTTCAAATCCCTGCTCCAACATGGAGACGTACTGGTAGCTGGTACCTTAAATATCTCACATACCTTGAAAACCCTATGTGGGTCGCCATAAGTTGAAAATGCCTTGACATTACATAACAACAGCAACTCTTCAAAGTGGAAAATGGCTATGCATACAGAGCAACAACAGAAGAAGACCGTATATGGAAGTATCCTTTACACAAAGCATTAGAAGAGAAATGATGTGTTCTGTTAGCCTAACGTGATTAGAAAGGGAAAACAGTGTTGTGGTTGCTAAGCAGTGATTCATTTATTTTATATTCGGCTGACGTATTCCTTCTTCATTCTCAACAGATAAGAAAATAAGCAAAGTTACATCTGACTGTTCTGAATAGTTCTAGTTATATCTGCAACATACTCTGCATACATTTTCATCAAGTTTATGTGATATTTGTTTTATATTGATTTGTTAGTTGAGTCTGGTAAAATCTGTAAATAAAAAGGTTTTTCATTATGCTAGCAAATTCCTACAATAAATAGATTATTTTTTTAAGTTGCTTTTTTATGTTGCTTCTATACCTAATGCAATTCCTAGTGGAGGAGATGTTATATGCTAACATTATTGATGGACATTTCCTTTTTAAATAAAAAGAGGCTCCTTTTTTCTTTTTTCTGTTGAGTGCTGAACAAGAGTCTCCATAACACAAATTATTTGTATTGATGAAGGAGGGAGACAAAAATGGGCCTTGTGACACAGTGGTTAAACTGTAATGCTGCAGCCAAAACTTTGCTCAGAGTGTGGGTTCAATCCCAGGTAGCCAGCTCAAGATTGACACAGCCTTCCATCTTTCTGAAGTCAGTAAATTTAGCACACAGCTTGCTGGGGGGCAGCGGCAATGTGTAGACTGCATAATTAAATTATAACTTACCAGAGAGTGCTGTAAGTGCTATGGGGTGATATATAAGCAGCACACTTTGCTTTGTGTGTGTGTGTTTTCATTATTTCCTCTTTTATTTAACCTTTCTTTTACCCTTTGTCTGTCAAATTGCCTGTGAATTTTTTAATTCAATATCATCACTCAAGTTGTTATTGCCCATCACAATGTCTGGGGGGGGGGGAGTGGGAATTCTGAATTTGTTAAGTGGCCTTGATTGGCTGGAACCCACTTGGAAGTGCTCTCTGCTTCAGTCATTCCTTGTGGGTGTGATTAGAGATGGGCATGAACTGAACCACAAACCAGAAAAAACAACGAATAGGCTGGTTTGTGATTCAGTTTGCGGCCCAGTTTGGAAATCCTGTTTTACCAAAACAAAATGAAGTGCTGAACTTTTTTCCCATTGGTGCTTCATCCCCTTCCCACCTCCCTACCTGGTCCTGCTGCCGCCACCACTGCCATGATCAGAGACAATGGGTTGGCTTCCCTTCCAGGAGCTGAGCCTGCTGCCTCTGTGCACACACTCTCTGCCCAGTTGATAAGTGCGCACATGCACAGAAGCTGTGGCCAGTTCCACAAAGGGAAGCTGGGGGTCAGGCACATGCACAAAGGCAGCACACCTGACTCTTGGAAGGGAAGTGTAATGGCAGTGGTGGAAACAGCAGCGGCAATGAAAATGGTGCAATAAGAACAGGTAGCCCTCCCCGGCACGAACCAAACAACAAACTGTGAACTGACTGATGCCCATTTCTAGGTGTGATTACTGTACACTTCTGAACTCCTGTTCTGCCTGCCTGCAACTGTGCTTCCATCTTGAATTCTCTCCTTTCACCCTTTCCCCGTTTGATTAATTATTTTAAACATACTATTTGATTTATTTACTGTGCATTTATTTTATTAAAAGTATTCATTTTGGTGGGGTTTCTTGGGACTGTTTTGTTTGTTTCTGTGAGGGTATATGGACCAGTGGAGTGGACTTTGTAATTGTGCTATTGAACTTTGTAGGTGGTCTTTGTTTGTAGCTGTACTCTTGTCTATTTTTGGAGCAGACAGGTCATCTGTTGCTTTGTGTCTCTGCATTTTTGAAGTAGTTTTAAAGGTTTCCATAGACCTTCTCGGATGCCAGAAAACACAAATGGAAACTCAAAATGAATTACCCTCAATAGACTTCCCCTTTTGTGAAAATAAATGGCCAGTACATGAAAAATACAAAAACAAAAGAGATAGCCTGTGGCAATCACCCTGCTTTGGCTCATGTAGGAGGATATTTGCATATACCAATGGGAGCTGTTGGGAGGCGGAGCCAGTGAAACTAGAGGGAGGGATGAGGCAGAGAAGAGGAGTTTAGTCAGTGAGTCAGAGACAGTGAGAGATGAGAGTCTGAAGTGAAAAGTGAGTTAGTCTGTGGGAGTTAGAGAATGTGGTAGAGTTAGGAGTTAAGCGAGGCAGTTAAGAGTGTGGAACTTATAGAGAGTTAAGAGTGAAACAAGTTATTACTAAAATACTGAATAATTCAAAGTCTATGAGGACCCTGTTTATGCGATCTGTAACCAATTAACCTGTTTTGTTCAACTTTACACTCAGTATGGACCTCAATCTTTCTAATTAAACATTGTTGACAGAGATCAACTGGTGGCAGCGTAAAGGAGGGAACCTGTTATGGGCCTCAGGCTAGTGAAATAACCTGGGGACAGGGACACATCACACAGCTCCACAAGAGAAATGAAACAAATGTGAAAACATTTCACCATGTTCATCCCTACTGAGTATAATTCTACAGAAATTCAAGATAATGAGTAACTTACTATGTTTGGTTGGTTTTACACCAGAGCTGGGAGATGTTTTTGGTCTAGTAGTCACTTGACGTGTTTCTTTAGGAGCTGAAAAAAATTAATCATAGGTCTTTGTATGTGATACAACTGCCCTGGTACTGGCAAATGAAAAGAATACAAGTATGCATCCATTCTACAGTGAATACTAGAAAAAATAACAACATACCAATAACATCAACAATGTGCATGCATAATGATGATTAATATAATAAATATAAGTATAAAGAGACTGATGAAATAACAAGTGAAGAAATGTATGAAATGCTGTGAAAAATCAATTGAGGTAGTTGTGAAGAAAGCAACATGATCAGACCATCTAATTCCTCATGCAAATAGCTTTCAATAGTCCAGTGAAATTCTGTAGTTTTTCTTAGAATGAGCATCTTATGAATCATAAACAGCTCTTGAGATTCCTCTCAATTTCAATGACATTTTTTCCATAGGGTTGCGGGTGGTTGTTAAAAAAAAAAACAATTTAAAGCACTTGGTCTAATTGGACTATTTTTACAGTTATTTAGATTTTAAGTAATATTATAACATAGGAAAACATTATAATGCACTGAGGCTTTGTTGTAGGTGAAGAAAAATAAGGCAGAATTAGGTTGAATGTGATGCTAAAGGCACAATTAATAGCCATATTTGTGGTTTAAACAATATAAACAGAAAGCATTGAGATATGAGATCTTAGGTTTCACTAGTATCATAGTGCATAGAGGAGGAAGGTTAACTTTTTCCTTGCCTACTATGGTCGTGACCTGTAGTAGTTTGAGTGTACATAATGTTTTTGGGACCACAGCAAGGGGAAAAAAGTGAAACCTCCTTTCCCTGGATATTGTTGTCCTAGTGAAAGTTGGGTCTCCTGTAAATATGGTTTAGCACCACATCTAAGCTGGGCTCTGGCTGTATTCTAATGTGCCATTTAAAAAATCCTGAGAAGAGCTGGTGCAAGGCCTGATGCAGAAATTTTTGGAACTAGAAGAATTTACGTGGATTTGGTGTTCCTTGCTCATTCAACATTCCCCTACTGGGTTGGTACCAACTCTTTCCAAATAAAAGAGGCCATTTGCTACCAAAAGACCATATTTGAGTCCAAGCCCCTGATTCCAACATTGTGATTTCTAGTTAATGTGCACTCTTCATGCAGCTCTATAATTTTTGTTAACTGAGTTTTGAAGATTGTGGACTTTCAGCAAGCATTTCTTAAACCTAGCAGAGCAATGTGACTTTAGTAATGCCATGGAAGAGATAATAACAGTCAAGCTAAAAATCATAATACTGTGATGTAATACTTACAGTTACAAGTAATAATATTTGTGGTAACTACAAATAAGAATGATAGAATTCTGGCTATTAGTAATTTAAAAAGAAAAGTAATGTAAGTGAACTATTAATAAGCTTTTACCTATTGTTGGTTTGAGTTGTTCAGTTTTAAAGGTAACCACTTCCATGTCTGCATGAATAATATTAACAAATAAAAATTCCAATATTAAGCAACAGTCTTATAAATCATTACAACACAAAAAGTGGAGAACCATTTTCTATATTAGTGACTAGCAGTCAACAAGTTTGCAATTCAACTACCAGTGGACTTTATTTGGTCAACATCAAGTTGAGATCCATGTTACAAATTTATCCTTTGTATACATTTGTATGCAGCAGCTTATATATGTACTATATAAGCTGCTGCGTAAAACTCTGCTTGTATCAGTGGTTCCCAAGCTTGGGTCCCCGAATGTTCTTGGACTAAAACTCCCAGAAGTTACACCACTAGCTGTGCTGGCCAGGATTTCTAGGAGTTGTAGCCCAAGAACATTCGAGAACCCAAGCTTGGGAGCCACTAGCTTATACAATATTGTTTAAAACACCCATTATTGTTGTTATATGCTGTCAGGTTGGAACCATCTTTTGTGACTCTAATTGGGCTTCCAAGTTAAGGGAGATATTTAAGCAGTGGCTTTACCAGTTCCACAACTCCAGTGGGTTTTCATGGCTGAGCGGGGATTGAAACTAAGGCCTCTTCATCCTGGTATCAAGACAACTGTATTGTGTCTTAAAGTAGGAGGGTTGTATGTGCAGATGAAGCAACTATGGGATCTACTTATATAATTACAAGGAGTGAATACTGCAATTTTATTCGGCTTTCATTAACACTCAGTTACAGTGGGGTCTCTACTTAAGAACGTCCCTACTTAAGAACAATCCAACTTAAGAACAGCTCCGTTTGCTAAATTTTGCTTCTACTTGAGAACTGAAATCCAAGATAAGAACAGGGAAAAAAAAACTTTCCTGCTCTTTTTTTAACCTTAGGTCATCTTAGGTTAAAAAAAATTCTCCCCATAGTGGTAGAGTACGTATTAACCAGCTTTGGTTAATGTATGAACGCACCTCTACATAACAAAAAAACAGCCAGAACGGATTAATTGGTTTTCAGTCCATTCCTATGGGAAATTTTGCTTCAACTTAAGAACATTTCAACTTAAGAACACCATTCCAAAACGGATTAAGTTCTTAAGTAGAGGTTCCACTGTAGTTTCTATGGACGGAAAAGAGCAGATATGGATTAAATGGTTTTCAATGCATTCCTATGGGAAATGCAGATTCAACATAAGAACTTTTCAACTTGAGAACCACCTTCCTATACGGATTAAGTTCTTAAGTAGAGACCCCACTGTATTTAGAATATAGATATTAACACTGGGGAGCCTGCAGGCAAATCATGTTACGCTCATCATTATAAGCTACTAGCTATCAGTGCTTATTGAAAGAAACAACTTCCAGCAATCAAAAGCTACTAACAAAATATTTCCTGCAACTAGTTCTAGAATTGTCAATTATCAGTGCTCCTTAGCAACAACCTCTTCATTTGATACAGATCAGTAAAACAGGACTTTAGTTGATGATGAGAGAGCCTTATATTGGGATCCAGAACAATCTTAGTGCAGAGATACTTTCACATGGCAGATGCCACAAAAAGAGGTCCCTTAACCCAATGAACTTGAACAGCATGAACAATAAACAACGATGTAATAATAAATGAGTGAGCTAATAAAAGTTCTGTTCAGTATTAAGTAGCTGAAATGCAAATATAAAAACCAATGAAAACATATTAGACAGATATGGATTATAAGCCACAGATTTTGCATGCTAAACTTCTCTGAATATTGCCTCACATATGCACAAAGATAATGAATTAATTCAAGGAAAACAGGGAGAAAGTTACCAGGCTTGGTCTGTGGTACATCAGGGGTAAACCATGTTTTAGGCCTAGAAGACACAGGGCGTCTCTCTTCTGGAAATAAAATGTACAACATACCATAAGTCGTTCAAAAATATCATCCTGACACAAGAAGCACTAAAGGTAGACACAGCCTATGTCTGCTTTATGAGAAGTGATCATCAATTTCTTTTATAGCTTATGGGAAAGAGGATCAAAAGAATTTTTTTTAAAAAGTGTACTTTTGATGGCCTACAATAAACCAACTTAATCATCAGGATTTACAAAAGTGTTAACAAGTCTCATTCATTTAAGGGCCCTCTTCTATTTGGGACTATGGATTCAGCCAGTGTAGTTATCTCCTAGGACAGAATTGGGCAAGCTCCAGAGGCCTGGAAACAGACACTAGATCTGGAGTTGGGGACTATACTTCACTCCCATGACTTCCATCCCAAGCTTTTTTTTCCAATGTAAATAGGGAAGGTGCTGAAAAAGCCATTTTATGGCCTCTAGTGGCCATTAAAAAAACTTGGGGAAGAGCTGGGGTCATGGGAGTGCTTGGGAGTTCCCAAAACATGGTTACGGTGTGGAAGTGCTGAGAGGCACATTGGGATTAAGGGGGTCTCTATGTGGCCCAATGTGATCTGGGATAATTGTAACATAGAATGAAAAGCCTAATGAACAAACTTATATAATTAAAGTTTATAAAACATCATTACCAATTTCTAACTTTGGTGGTTCAGTTCTCAGTGCAGTAGGTTTCAGGACTGTATAGAAACAATATTAAAAATATACTTTATTTTAAAGATGCATATCTTGCTGTTCTTGTAAAAGAATGGAAACCAGTTAGACAAAGTAGAGGAAGAATAAAAACCACGTAAGAACAAATAATAAAATACAGCAGACAACAAAAATACAAAATAAATAATATAATGGAATACAAATGGAAATCATTCCCCGCCCAAAAATAAATAATACTGATTTTTGTTAGTGATACAGAAAAATGTTTCAAGGTTTATATTCAAAGTAAAGTAACATTTAAGCCTTTAAAATGTTTGTGTCTATTTTTGTTATGTTATTTCTATTGACTGGTTGGCTGGATAGCTCAGTGGTTTAGATATCTAGTTGTGGAACCAGAGGCTGGGAGTTCGATTCTCCACTGTGCCTCCTATGATCAGAGTCAGCCTGGGTGGCCTTGGGAAAAGTGCACAACCCCTCTCCAGAGGAAGGGAATGATAAACCACTTCTGAATACTCTCTACCTAGAAAACCCTGAAAAGGGTCACCGTTAAGTCAGATTTGACTTAAGAGCACATGATAATGATTTCTATTGAACTCCAGGAAAGTTTGTGTCTGACTAATGCAAAATGTGTGTGTGTGTGTGTGTGTGTGTGTGTGTGTGTGTGAGAGAGAGAGAGAGAGAGAGAGAGAGAGAGAGAGAGAGACCTTTGCTGCTACTACTACTAGTGCATAATTATGAAGATAAACATCCACTGATATCATGTTACAAACACATAGTCTTGGATTCAAAAAACTCCAAGCACAATTCTGTTTGCAAAATGGGCATTTTTAGGTGGACCTGTTTCCATGTGCAGCCCTTATGTCCCACTAAAAATTCCCTGAGTGTCAGGGAATTATCCAGATTTGGTGTTTGATGCAGTATGTATGTATGAGTTTGTGTGTGTAAATAGGAGTGGGTGATTGCAGTTGCAGGGGAGAGAAAACTTCAACAAATGAGACACTCCACATTTGCATCCTGTTTCAGCTACAGCATCAACAAATATAAACCATTATTCATTTATATTTTTCACAATTACACGTACTTAAACCTTATTGGAAGTGATCAGGCTGCATTACTGAGGGCAAAAATGTGGCAGTACTATTTTATTGTCTCTCTCCCTTTAAAAAACTACAACATCCTGCCAAATAAAATTAAAATTAAAATATGACAATTTAGGAAAATTACCAGGTTTTGTATGTAGCACCTGAGGGGTAACAGTAGTTTTAGGGCTGACAATATGAGGCTTGGGTTTTGGAGCTGAAAGATAAAAACAAATGGTCTCAAATGATTAAAACCTTTCTTATAAGGTCACATTTGGCTGAAGAAAGAAAATCATGCTGTAGATAATAAGTATACAAAGGCAGACACACAAAAAGACTGTAGAGGAAAGAAGTGTCTTAATACATATAAAAGAGATTAGTGTTGACAAACTATGTGATTCATGGCAATTTCTGGAGCCCAGCTTTAAAAAGTAATGTGAATCAGAAACATTGAGGACTTGATTGTAGGGTGACGCAGCTATTTCGAGCCATTTCAAAGGAAACAGAATCACTGTGCAAGGAAAGAAAAAAAACTGTGGAATAAATGAATAAAAATTTTCCATGCTACATGATCAACATACCTAGAGAAAATATGAATTTTAATGGGAAAAATGGATGATGTTAGATGATCTTGCAGAGGGAGAAAATGGAAATGGGTTTCTGAGCCAAGAAAGTAAAATGGCAAGATTGGTCAGTGCATTAAGAAAACACCAATTACCTACTATTGGAAGTTCATTGCTAAGTGTAACTGATTCCAGGACTGCACCAGAAAAAAAGGGAACCATTAAAAAGAGAAAAACTTTCCAGATTGAACATAGCTGCATTAACTGACAAACATAAAGACAATAAGCACAGCAATATTTTATAATAGGGTAGATGTTAATGCTAGTTAGTAACTACAATAAAATATGACTTCTTTCACTATATTTACTCCAGGTTCTTTTGTAAGATCCATCTATGCAAGAAGGCCTGCAGACATTTGTATGGAGGTCTAGTCTTTACACTGCTGCTGCTTGTTTTGACTGTTACGATATGTTTTCACTGTAGATTTACAATTTCTGCCTTTATTTTATTTTTTCAAAAAAAAAAAAAGATATATAAATGTTTCCTTGCCACTGGAAAATGTTACAATTATTTTTAAGAAATACATTTACTGACGATTGCCTTCTCCATCCTCATTGTGACAGTTCATCTACATGGGAGATAACTACTGCAGATTTGAATTTGATCAGCTTTGTAATTCATTTAAACTTCCCATTCACAATTTTAAGTGCACCTAGAAATGTTCAAATGGTTAGTTAACCTATTAACCCATAGTTCAGGCTTATGCTTGCTTCAGTGCCTACTGTAGATTACTTGCAGTCCAGAAAAGAAGGCCAGTCAGCAAGATGTCCTTTACAACTTCTCTGCAAGTGTACTACCGTAACTTTAAAGCATGTTCAAGATCATGCTGTACCAGAGGTACGTTACATATAAGAACACAGCCGCTTTTCAGGTGTTACAAAGTCAGACCAGATCCATTAGCTACTCTCTCTATACAGAAGGATGCTGAAAATTGGGGCAGAGAGATGATGAAGCTAATGTGCTCAAACACACTCTCTTTCCTTGCATGACACAGGTCCCCCAGCTCTGTTTAGTAAAGTTGTATTTTTGGCCCACCAAGATACCAGCTTTTATACAGCAATACAATCTTTTTAAACCCATGTTGACGTATATTTGCATTCATGCCAAAGCTTTGCTTGAAATTCAGTTAAAATCATAGAAAGTGATTTGAGGGCCGGAAGGAGAAAACTAGAAACCAGGCCTTCTCGGCGGTCGCCCCTCGGCTATGAAATACTCTCCCTATTGAAATTCAGCTGGCACCCTCGCTGGGTGTTTTCAAAAGTCAATTAAAAACCTGGTTATTCAAACAGGCCTTCCCTCCAGTCAATTAAGAGACCTTTTCTTTCTTTTTCTTTTTTGAGGTTAGCCATCTTGAATAGTATTAATTATAATAATTGCATTTTAAATGTTATTTATACAATGTCTTAATTATGTTTTAACCTATGTAAGCCGCCCCGAGTAGACGCTGTCTAGAGGGGCGGGGTAAAAATCGAATAAATAAAATAAATAAATAAATAAATAAATACATGCATGAATAAAATTGTTCCTAATTCTCACATGTGTTCATTAAATCTGTGGAAAAACAATAAACTATGAGCCAGTTTGGAGTTGTACATGTTTACATAATCTGTGCCCGACTAAATGGAATGTAGGCAACATGATGAACTGAGGCCTACCAGATACATAACTCATTTTCTTTTTTCAGTTTCCGATTAGAAAGTAAACAGATAGGATTTAGTAAACTCCTGATGGGCTATCATTTATGGCTTTTAGGTACCTTCCAGATTGGCTATACAGGACTTTAATATGGAGTTGAATATGGAATGATGGGTTCAAATTTTAAATTCATTTTCATTCATTAGTTGGTATCCTTTGTCAAGTTACTAGCTTCAGTCTAATGTGCTAAGGTTGTTATGAAGATAAAACAGGGTAACATGTTTATGATAGTCTTATCTTCTTAGAAAGAGAGCAGAATATAAATGTGGTTGGATAGCGAAAGGGCAACAAAAATTATGTAGGGCAATTATGTTATTGGCCCATATCAATAACATAGCTATATATCAACAGTGAATAAGTTTGGTTCTGTGTAAGTTGACCCCCTCCCTTGGGTGTCTTTAACAGGTATCCACCTGTAAGGCCTTCTCACTCTCTTGGCTACAGTGCCAGCTGATTATATTCTTCCATCATACCTCTCCATCCACCACCAATACATTCTGACTAATGACCATGCTGCTTAAGGCTTTATTAGAACCCTTTACAAAATAATGTAATTACCAGTGTTAGTAAATGAGTGTTCTGGTGCCACGGATAGTTTAAAAGAGAAATTATCTGCTTCAATGGAATCTGGGGAGGGAAAAAAATATCAGCAAATCATTCAATTATCTCTAACTTGAAGGACATGTCTATACACATCCTTGTTGAATAAAGCTCAAATTCTGTTCCCCTTAAAGACTATGTGGGTTTACACATATTTACTTGGGAACATGTTTATATTTTCAGTGGGCCTTTGCCTCTGGATTACACTTAAGGCCTAATACTAAAAAACTAGGAGATCAAATTAGTTCCACATACCCCAGTATACTTCGAATATGTTGTTCTTAAACTGTGACATAGCTTCCCATCCTGTATGCCAAATTGCTTTAAAACTCAAAACTGAACTCTCAATGTACCTGTCCAAGCCCTTGAAACTAAGAATACTTCATCTGAACCAGATCAAAAGCCTATTTAATCCATCATTTTCATCCAATAGTACCCAGTCAAGAGTCTTACAGAAGGCCCGCAAGCAGACCATGAGCCCAAGAGCACTCTCCCATTCCTCATCCCCAGCAACTGATATTGAGAGACATTATGAGCAGTTCATTCCATTCCTTTTAATACTCCTTTTCAGCACTTTGTTTCAATCACAATGTTTTTCATCCTATTCTATGTCCTCCTTTATCCTTCCAGTTGTCACTATACAATATACTATATACTATATACTAAATACTATATACTATATATACAATATACTATATAATCCCACATAAGCAGGCTTCAAATCCTAACACACGTCAATGGAAGATATCATTCTGTGCATATAATTTATACACTGATGTAGCTGGCCACTCTTTTTAAATAAACTGAGGTCCAAATTATATGTAACATGACTGTCTCATTTTCTGTGGCCTCTTTTATTTGTAGGAATGGATAACAGTTTTCTTTAGGACCATCACACTAATAGCTCCTGAAGGAATTTTCCCACTAATTGATGGCAATGGATGATACAAAGTGGTCATTTTCATTAAGATGATTGTGGGAAGGAAAAAAATTACCGTATTTTTTGCATCATAAGAGGCACTTTCCCCCCACAAAACAGGGAGGTGGAAAGTCTGTGCGTCTTATGGAGCGAAGAAAACAGATTATATTTTCCTGTTTTCTTCTCCTAAAAAATTGGTGTGTCTTATGGAAAGGTGCGTCTTATGGAGCAAAAAATACGGTATCTCTTTTCCATATACCACGGTCACAACAATTTCATGCCTATCACTAATTGCTAAGTAATAAAACCAAAAGAGATGCAGCACCTAGTGATTTACTCAGTCTCATGTCTAGGCCACTCTGTTGCATTCCCAGGAATTTCATACAGCTAGCGGAATCTCAACAGATGACCACTAGATTGGAATAATTTAAATTGGCTATTCATAAAAATAAATAAATAAATAAATAAATAAATAAATAAATAAATAAATAAATAAATAAATAAATAAATAAATAAATAAATAAATAAATAAATAAATAAATAAAGCACATAAGTAGTTTTTATATCATAAACTGAAACAGTTCGGCATTTAATTTTTTAAAACTATACTGATGAAACATCAGTGGATTGTTTCATATTGTAGTACAAATAACTAAAATAATGTTTATAAGTTACTCTACCAGGTTTGCTATCTGGTACTTCTGGAATGGTAGATTCTTTATATTTAGAAGGAATAGAACTCAGTTCATAAGAAGCTGGAGAAGAAAAAAATAAACCCAGTGCAGAATTAATTCATACTCTATTGACAGCAACAGACAGACAGATACACACACACATATGCACACACTTTAATGTTAAATAGGAATAATGCCTTGTTAAATAATCTCAAAACCAGAAAATAATATAATATGAATATTGATGGTGGAATATACTGAGGCAAAATTAAAAGTGTGGGATATTTAACTACAGAGCACTATTAGGAAATTTTTGTAAAAAGATCATTCAAAATAAGTGTTAAAGAAGAGACAGGTTTAGTGGGTTAAGGATGAGTTAATGGCTTTCTAGCTCAGTAAAAGAAACTTATAATTTCCTGATCAAAGCAAGGTACTAATTTTCAGCGGAGACAGGGCTACTGAAACCAGTTGAGACCATGTTGTTCAAACACAGCTGTTCAGTTTAAGTGTGCTATAAATATGGCTGAAAACAACATGCCTGGAAACACATTTAATTTGTTTCCCTTGTCACCTGCAGCTTGGACATTAGACATAGAAATAATTCATATTAACAGAGGTGTGCTAAGGATGAAGAAAGAGCGTGAAAATGTAATGGTAGGAATGAGGAAAGTGGCTTTATTAATAAAGAAGGGGCAGCCCTTCCATGCAGTGCTATGAAGTGACCATATCAGAGAGAGGAGGGTATTTAAAGTCAGCAACTGAAGTCTGGATAGAGTCTGGTATTGGAGAAGGGTGCCACTTGGGCTCTAAGGCAGCAAAATATCTCAGGCTGCTATTGCAGCAAAATAAAAAAGCAAGGATGGATAGGCAATGGAGATGCAGCCCCTTGTGTTTCCTAACCACACCTACAATTCAAATGTTCCCCAGCATTGCCTACCTTTTGTCCAAAAACTCCTGAAGGATTTCACTTTGCCCTTCCTTGATCTACAATTTCCTTTCCCTGAGTCAGATTCCTTAATGTAAAGAATACACTCAAGAATTTGGCATGACCGATTTTCATGGGACAGGACTCAGTATATTACAGAGCCCACTTAGACTTTCTCAGGCGCATCATCTGTTTAATCGTCATGCCCCAGAAATTTTTCAGCCAATCTGGTTTGAATAACCAGTTGATTCAAACCATCATCACTCTAACTTAATTATCGAAGATTTCTGGAGCATTCTCCACAGTGGTTTTGAGTCTGTTAAATATTTAAAATGAAAACCTGAAGATTCCTTATGACTGCAATGGGAAAATGCGAATACAATCAGACAGTACCCTAATGTTATTTATTTTGAAAATAAAATCAATTTAATGTATCTTGCTTACAAATGTTCACAGTTCATATACTAAATAGTTTTTCTGGCAGTGATTGGAAGTATTATAAAAACTGACAGGCAGGAGGCCTTGGCAGCTGGAACAATGTATGAAGAAAACTGGGGCTGTTGGAATCAAATGCTAACTAGATGTGTCTACTGTAATTAAGAGTGATGAAATAAACTCAGACATCACCTAATAAGATGTGTCAGCCATTTCCATACTTTGGTTTGAATTATGCCATTCTAGAACTGGCCTTAATGCAAAGGGAGCCAAATATTGAAACAAGTATTCCAAGAGATAGTCTTAAGTTTAGTGTACGATACAGTTTTTCTGTACCTTGGCATGATTTTGCATGCAGCCTACTGAGCTGTGAAGCAGGTAAAAGGAGAGACAGGTTGAACTGTAGTCCTAGCTCTGCCAAACATAGGCCCATGCTCCTACCTCAACATGGCACAATATCTGGAGTGTATGCTATCTGTAACATCCATCCTACAGGTTGTCTACTCATGTTTGAAAGTCTCAGAATTTAAATAATATTAAATTAGACAAATAAAAATAATTGAAGATATTAGTAGATCATAAAGGATAAGTAAGGTAAGCCAACTTCTTGTATGACTGCAAAATTAACAAGCAGCACATGTGAATGACATTCTAATAATAATAACATACAATGAAGAAATAATGCTAATTCTATATTTGAAAATTCTAGTGAACTTCTGATGCAGAACATGGTAACATAAAATGCACAGGTACAAGGAGAAAAATTCCTTTAAAATGAAAAGATATGTGATATGGTGCAAAAAAGCTGAAATAAAAGATATTACCCATAGTTGCCTCTGGATAGCCAGTAATGTAAGAAATCTTAGTCGTGGGAGGAACTGGAATCAATCTGTGAGTAACTGCTAGAGTAAATAATATTATTTTCAGATAGATAAAAGGAAAATTGAGTGTATAAGATTTCAGAACTAATATTTTAAGTGTGCATTGTATATACAGTTAGAATAACAAATCATTTTGGACTATCTGCCTAATCATAAAAATTAAGAGCCAGGTTCAAATAGTTGCCCAGTTATGGTTGTAGCTTAGTGGGCTGTGTCATATCAATGCATTTCAGCATATCATATCTCTAGGTTACTCTGAGGATAAAACAGGGTAGTCAGACATATGTTAGCCTGTGCAGATCGGTTAATGAGCTATGATATTAAAACAATTATAGAATAAAATAGCAGGACTTGTTGCAGACAAAATTTTTGAGAGCTGAATTGATAATTACCTACTAGGACTTCCACTTGAAAAAATTTAGAGCATCTTTACACTACCATGTTATCATCAATGAATGTGTCATCATTATGAATAATATAAATAATACAGGCTGACTCTAGAAGCTTTACTACTATAAGTACCAGAGAAGAAAACAAATGCCTTAAAGACACTCATTTTTAAGGATAATCCATGGTACAAAAATGCTTTCTTGCTTTTCTTTCTTTCTTTCTTTTTTTCTTTTTTTCTTTTTTTTTTGATAGAGGAAAGACAATGAACAGTTCTACAGAATACTACCGGTACTTAAGATGGAGAAAATGAAGTTTGAGGTTAGTTAAATGGACGTATGGTTTGATATATTTAGCATATAACAGCTATCTGAGGAAAGGACATCAGTCAAAAGCATCTTTTCCTAAACATTCACCCTGCCAATCTGGCACATTTAAAACCCTTTCATTGCTAAAGTCAAACAGGAAACTGTACACAAGGGAATGATGTCACCATCATAAATGTCCAAAGCCTTTTGCAAGTTCGAGCTAACATTTCCTGTCTAAATTTACAGCTGGGTATACAAGAGGGTACCTGTTATTTTAGTTAAGAGACTGATTTGTGGATTAAATATCATAAACTTTGCTCATAATCAAAAAAGGGCATGTGGCATTGATTTAAAAGGAATGTGTCTTGTGCTTATGCACAGTTTTCCTTCTTAACAGTATAGAAATTATTTTTTCCAATTGAACAAAAATTTAAAGACAGTAAACATTATATTCGCAAAGGCTTTCATGGCTGGGATCTAATAGATGTTGTGGGTTTTTCGGGCTCTTTGGCCGTGTTCTGAAGGTTGTTCTTCCTAACGTTTTGCCAGTCTCTGTGGCCAGCATCTTCAGAGGACAGCACTCTGTGCTCTGGTGTAGTTGGCTTGGGAGTGCAGTATTTATGGCTGTGAGATAGGCTTTTGTCTTTTTCTATAGATGGGTGATTAGTGTGTCTTTTTTGTGGGTGTATTGTTGTGATAAGGAGAAGAGATTATCTGTCACTGTGGTTGATGGGTGTCATTAGCTGGTCTTTTGTGTGTAGTGATCACCTGTCCTTGTGGCTGGGTAGAGTTCGTTGACCTTTTGCACGCTGTATTTTTGAATGAAAATTAATAAAATGTCAATATTCATTGCAGAGGTCACAGCTGTAGTCTCTCATTTAAATCTTCTCATGAATCTTTACCAAAATATACCCGTGAAGTCACCGAACACAGCTGTACCACAAATCAAGTAACAGTCCACTAGTAGAATGGGCTGCACATGAGTGTATGTGTGGGTACATGCACACACACAGTCCCCTATCCTTCTCAAAAGTTGGTCATGTGAAACATCCATTCAGCTTGGGGGATTCCAAGTCAGCAGTCAGGAACAACCTCTAAAGTCCTGACTCCAAAGTACTGGATGGAAAACTATGTTCATGGCATATGCAATCTCCATTCCACCAGTGGATGCATGCTTCACACATATTATCCTTACTGGAGCAGGACACAATGCCCCTTTCACATATATGTGTTATAGACATTATAAAACAGGAAAAAATGTGCTAGCAAATATTTTAGAGCACATTCTCCATATTTAATTTACACATGGATGGGCAATTGGGCCCCTTTTGATTGTACCTGGCTCTTGACAAAGGTCTATTAGACACCTTCCTATATTACACTGGAATTATATTTTGTGCTACTTTAAACTCAACAGAAGCCTACTTATAGTCTAGAAGATAATCTGATCATTTATTGAACTGAGGTGATGATGATAATCAAACTATTTGCATGGTGAATATTATTGGAGAGACTATACTGTACTCTTAACTACTTGCCTATTACATGTCTGGCCTTGTAGGCTAATGCAATTGGCCATTGTTGGTTTAAAGTGTTCAGCTTCCAACTTACTAAAACATAATAATTTATGGGTAATTTAGTAGACTTGGGATACATTATTAAAACCAGGACAAACATATCACATAATTCTGTGTACTTCGTTGGAAATGATGTTGGGTGAGGTGGGAAAAATATAAAAAAATCATCCAACATTCAGTGGTCAGAAATCTTTTATCTGCATAAGGATGTGATCACACCGGGAAACAGATTGCAATTCGGATTGCTTGCAAAGCAATCTGGTGTGATCTATTTCCTGGGAATCACATGGCATACGGGACAAAGAACTCCAGTCTGACCCCAATACATGCCCAACCTGGACCTTTTGGAGACAACTTTAGGGGTCCTATTTTTTGTGACCAGACTGGAACGAATAGTAGATATCACTTTAAAGGAGATCATTTCTGTTAAAGCAATTCTTTGCAGCCATCTGATTGCACCCCTAGTCTAGCTGAAATGGTATTTTATATTGAATCCTTGTTCTTCCAGAACAGTTTTGAAAAATGTATTGCCATTACTATTTGTTGCTAGATATGACTAACTTTTGTAATCACAATCTAAAAACAAAAGCCAAAGTGAGACAACCCCAGCGCCATATTTGAATGTGTAAAGGGGCAAAAACATTAATATAGATATGATAGTGAAATCTCATTAGATATTTAGAATATCTAATAAGATATTTATGTCTCCTTAATGAAAGACATAAGATTTCAAAAAGTTACTTCTTATGTATGATATTATATTGTTTATGATTATACTAAGAAAAATAATACATGTGAATAACAGATGTTCTGTTTTCATGAGCTGTTTGTCCAAATCAGCCAAGTGAAAATTTACGCCATACTGTGGAACAAAATAGTTATAGGAAAGTACATAGCAATTACCCAGTACAGTCTTTGGCTGTTCCAGATGGGGAAGAATTTGGGGCTTAGGAACAAGATTTTTTGTTTTACTGGGAGCTGAAACGAATACAAATGAAAATGTCATTCATATGTTTAAGACAGCATTAGTTGGTACAAACAGACAGCATAATTTTCTGAAAAATGCTCTGATATAAGTCTCTAAAAATGAATGGTAATCTTTCAAAAGTAGTGTTTTTCTGCATAGTTAAATCCAAGCCTGAATAAAAGTATTCCGTGTTGGGATTGTGAGTAGAAAGCTTACACAGCTGATGTACACAGGTCCTGTGGAACACATCTCTGTTAATGCTTGACTCCTTTAAAAAGGCACATTACAAAATATTTTTGCAGCACTTGCAACATTCAGGTGTAATTTGTTCAAGGATATGGAAGGGCTGATGACTGAGATAGTGCAGTGAAATACTCAAGCAACAGACACAATTTCAAGGACAGTTGCTTCCACACAAAGTCAGTGGCTGTAGTGGCTGGGGATTCTTATAACTGTTGTTTAGAAAAGTAAACTTTTGTTTTTGATTCTTTGAGACATGAAAAATATATGAAAAAAATTATAATTATAAAATTATAATTTTGAAAATTATAATTTCCAAAATTCTAGGAATCTAGGAATTAAGCTGTGTCTGAATATGTATATGTATGTATATGTATATATATACACGTATACACACACATGTACACACACACACAGAGGGACATATATACATATACATATTCAGACACAGCTTAATTCCTAAATTCCTATATATATATATATATATATTGCAATATATATTTTCGTCACTATGCTTACTGCTATCTTGCTTTTCAAAAAGCAATTAATGTTTGCTGTTTCGTGCTTTGTTTTATAGAAAATGTGCTTTGTTCAACTCATTGGTAGATGGAGGCAAGAAATATTTACTCGTAATACTCAGTTTTCACTTTGATATAGTTCTGTAAAGAGAACGTACGCCAGAAGTTGCATAGCAAATACAGCAATTTTTTTCAAAGATTTTACTTCTACCAGAATTCTGTTTCTAAGCAAATCAAACTACAAATCATGCAAAAAATACGAGATACTGTACTCTGTTGTATAGCACACAAAATATCTAGGCTGTCCTTCTAGTATTTTGAATTGGATACCAGGCAGTAGCCAGGCAGAATGGTCTGATTCAATTCTGTACAACTCCATCTCCTATCCACAGCTACCACAACTCTCCACATTGGATGTCACATGACACATTTGCCAGAGACTGGCTTCTGATAGAGTTGATAAAGATATCAGTGCAGATATTTAACTATGACAATTTCTTCCCATAGGCTTATGTAGCTAATTAATCATTACCCAATGTTGTTCTTGGGAATTCAGTGGTTTTATAAATTTTAGATGTAATGGTTTCCCACTGAGGTTCTTTCTCTGCCAATGAAAAAGAAAAAAACCATAGCAATAAATCATGTGGAAATTAGACATTTCTACATAGATAAATATTGTTTTATCATGTCTTACTGGAATTTTATTACTCAGACTGACTTTATGAAACTATAATCATATGTATCTTATATTGATTTGGTTTTACTGGTCTTTGACAGTAATAAAGTATTCATTCATTCAAATTGAGCTCTCTCTTCTATTTCCCCAGATCAGTACGTGATTACTTACAAGGAGAAAGAATATCGAAATTGGTTTCCTGTAGCTTTATCATTACAAATATTTTAATTGTAAGATTTTATGATTATTTTTTATAATATTCAAAGAGATTCAAGACACATGCAAGCAATCAAAGAATAACATAAAATAAAATAAGTTTTCTCGAGAAAAACAATCTTATTTCATGTTGGATGTGATAACAAAAACCCTAATTTAAATATTAATAATGTTTGCAATCCATGGTATTAAAGGTAATTACCATATTTAGTTTCTGTTATTTTGAGGCGGGCAGAAGATTTAGGTGTGGAAGGATCATATAGAGTTTCCACTGGAGCTGAAAGACACAGGATGTATCATAGATTTTTGGTTTTACTGTCTTTTCTTCTGCCTAAAAAAATTAGGATCATAGGAGCTCAAGTGGATGGTGAAGCAAAATATTTTACAAAAAAATTTATATCAGCTGTAAATATAAATATGTTAAACTCTCACAAAACAGCAAACACATTTAACATTTTCCCTCCTATAACTCATTAGATACTTTAAGAAAGTCAGTGTATGTATTCTCGAAGGCTTTCATGGCCGGGATATCATGGTTGTTGTGGGTTTTTCGGGCTCTTTGGCCGTGTTCTGAAGGTTGTTCTTCCAGACTTTTGCCAGTCTTTGTGGCCGGCATCTTCAGAGGACTGGAGTAGGAACTCTGTCCATGCTCGCTGTTTGTTGGATAGTTGAGTATTTATAGCTGTGGGAACAGCTTTTGTCCTAAAGAGCTCAAAAAACCCACAACAGCCAAAGTCAGTGTATGTCTTACTTGAAGACTGTCAGTCTTCTCGTTGTAAGAATTAATGCATAAGTGATTTGAATACTTACAATGTCTATATATTATTGATAATAAACCAAGTCCAGTAATTTTTTCTTTTGATGTTAAAAATAAGATGAACTAGTTCTCTATATTTATATTCAACATAAACTGTAATTTGTTCCAAATAATGTGTGCACAAAGGAAGAACGGAGAAGTACACAAATCATAGTCACCATGACATATTCTCTTATCTGAATTTGTCAAATGAATGTATTAAAGGTAAGAAAGGTACATAAACATGAACAGTATAACAAATTTCAAGGGATCACTTTACAAATACAAGAAAACTTCTGAGTTATGAGACAGAAAGCTTCTATTTGGTTTCCACCATGGTTTCTAAACCAGAATGGGAAATGCCCATCTAGAAATAATGAGGCAAATTATGATACTTGCAAATGTACTACCTGGAGATATGTTCAATTGTTCATTAATCCTAGATGTTACAGAAGTAGTCTGCTTCGAAGTTGGTAGATTAGTGGCTAGAAAGATAAAAGAATTCAAACACTGAGCAGGAAAGGAAATACTTCCTTTAATAATGCTTCAGCTCTATAAAAAACATAATGGAACAGGTAAGTGTCAGCTTACATTTTCACCATTCCTTGTACAGAAAGCTGATGTAAGAATCTCTTTCTTGTGAAAATAATGAAAAGAGAGAGGGGGGACACACCCTCAACCCATCTAATCATGACTACGTAAGCTGCAACCATAGAAGGTAGCCTGCAGATCCTTTGCAGGAAAAAAAATCAACATGCACTGGAAAATATTTTTTTAGTTCCTGAGATTCTGAAAACAGACACAGCTAGAAATGAAGTGAATATGTTAATTAAGAAAATATTATAGAGTCAAACATCCTGTTCATAATCAAAAGTGTAAATATGGTTGTGCCACATGTATACAAACATTTCAGTATTTAATTACCAGGTTTCACCTGCCATCCTTCTGGAGTGGCAGAAGGCTTCCGTTTAAAAGGAATAAGAAGTGTTTCAACTGGAGCTGAAAAAATGATCATGGTCATATTAAAAATCTTGAATTTCATAGCCATTATCTTTAAACATATCGTGCATGCAGCAAGCTTGCAAGGACGAAGGAAGAGTTCCAAATGGAATGGACCAGTCAGATGATGAAAGTGATGGAGGTATAAACAATGTTATCTTAAACAGACTGCAGTATTTCATAGATGTGGTAATTTCTCATAAAGAAATGTGGATGAAAAGTGACGGATCCATGCAAGAAAGATCCATGCAATATTATAACTGAAAATAAAAATAGGAATTGTGTTTCTATATAAGCTTTGAGATGTGATATAAGTATAACAATGGTCAGTACTGAAAACGATGGTGGTATTGAAAAGATGATTATACTCCACAAGAAATTAATTCACATGGAATGAAAATGGTTGTGATGAAGCATAAACTGCATAACCATTCACAGTGAAAAACAACATTACCCAGTGTTGTCCTTGGCCAGTCAAGAGGCTTAAGTGATTTAGGTGTGAGAGAGTCCAGAGTGGGTTCATTTGTTACTGCTAGAAGAAATGTTAAAATGACAAGTATAAGAAATAAAAAAGAACCACCCTCAAATAAAGTGTTTACATGAGGGAAACTATTTTTCTGAAGCAAACACTGAAGTGTTTCCCTGGCTATAGGCCACGGTTTTCAGTTTACCCATTCAGAGGGTGTGACAGATGAAGTAATCTGTTTCTGTCTCATGCCATTAAAGATTTCCTTCATCACATATGATTTGAACAAATGCTGGATGGGCATGTATTTAGTTCCTTCCTGCCTGTAACAGCTCTGGATTGTTTTCTTGTCTGAATCACTGCCATTCATAGGATTTTAGGTGTTCTAACAACTCTGCTAAAGTTCTCTCATTCAAGTAAAGTGGTATGGAATAACAAATTAAATAAGGAATTAGCAAGCAAGATTATAGATAATACTGCAAGTTAGCTTATTACAGAGAACAAATATGACACTTTGGAGTCTCATTGGTTTTAACGTGGGAGAAATGAAACCGGACTGCTAACTTTGCTGTTAGTAATACAACTACAATATCATGATCATTATGATGAAGTGCTGGATGGTTCAATGGTTTGGTTGGGAGTTCTGTTGCCCACTGTGCCTCCTTGACAGGGGCTGGACTATTCAGCTCTAAGATTATTATTATAAGGATCATATTCATCATCATCATCAAGATCACCAGCACCACCATATGGCTACGCAGTGTTTTATAGAACTATGTAGAGAAAAACAGGCAGGTCTCTGCTCCAAAAAACAAACAAACAAACAAAAAACACCTTACACACTGAAATAGACATTAGGAAACCAATAGAGATTGTATAGTTTACACTTCAGCAATACACTTATATGTAAAGTGTACTGCTGTTTATATCCTGCCCTGTAGCACTTAAAGCACTCTCTTGGCAGTTTAAAATTTAATTATGCAGGCTACACATTCCCCCACCCCTGTATGCTGTGCACTCAATTTACCGACCTCAGAAGGATGGAAGGCTAAGTGAACCTCAAGCTGGCTACCTGAGATTGAAACCAGGTTGTGAGAAGAGTTTTGGCTGCAATACAGCAGTTTACACACTGTGCCAAGGGGCTCATATACACTTAAGGTGTGGGCTCAGAATAAGGATCAAAACAAGGACAGAAAAGGTAACTGATGAGGAGTATAATGGAAGGGACAAAGTAGAAGCATATGCATGTTCATGGTATCAGTGGATTTAAAATGCTCAGTATTAGCTGGATCATGTCCATAATGTTTGGCTGAAGAGCATGTGGAAAATTCAAGTTATTTTTTTTTTGAAAATAAAACCAAGCTTTTACTTTCTTTCTTTTTTAAAATTATATATCCTGTACTGTTTTAAACATTAGATTTATACTCTCTACACAACCAACTTAACAGCAAAAAAAATTTTTGACACAACTTTTCATTTTATTTCACCACTATATCATGAGCAAAACAAAATTCTGTACAAATTACTAGACTTTCTTCACACGACATGGAGGGCAAGACAAGGAAAAGCTACTAGTGATGATGGCTGTACACTGCATCCAGTGACTGAGATCGTATGCTCTTAAGTGCTAAGGAAAACAAGAGACGAGAGGGTGCTGTTACACTCATGTTCTGCTGACTGGTTTCCATAAGCAACAGGAGACCATTGTGGAGACAACGCGGGACTTGATCTGATCCTACAGGGACTTTTCTTATTTTCTTATGACATATAAACAAGAAAATTCCATCATATTTCTCCTATTCTGGCCACGCTGCACTGGTTGCCCATTTGTTTCCACACTGACTTCAAAGTGTTGATGCTTACGTACAAAGCCCTAAACGGTTTAGGACCTCAATACTTGGCAGAGCGCCTACTCCCACCAAGTTCTACCTGTGTCACTCGTGTGAGTCAGGAGGTGAGGCTGAGGAGCCTGATGCCAAAGGAGGCCCGGAAGGAAAAAACAAGAAACTGGGCCTTCTCAGTGATGGCTCCTCGCCTCTGGAACAACCTACCTCCGAAGATTCGCGCAGCCCCCTTACTGGGTATCTTTAAAAATCAACTTAAAACGTAGATGTTTCGGCAGGCCTTCCCTCCAGTTAATCCCTGATGTTTTCCTTTCCTCTCTTCTCTTATTGTTCATTTTCCATCTTGTCAAATTGTTTATTACATAATAATTATTTTTATATTTTATCTGTGTATTTTATGTTGTAAGCCACCTAAAGTGGTCATAATTGACCAGGTAGGCGGGATATAAATAAAATAAAATAAAAACATATGGAAGAGCTGTAAGAATGAAATTAACTGAATGTATTAAATCTAGGTTTTGATCTATTGAATCTGTTTCAGACAGCTAAATGGTTGTTACTTTTTTACTCAATTCAGTAAAACTACTCTGAGTTAAATAGCTGGAAGTCTGTAAACCTAGAATGACAATGGTATATATGATTTGGAATACAAGATGTCAATCTCAACAGGTGGTGTGGGACTTGAATGAGCAGATTTTGCTAAAAACTAAAAATAATACATTGATGTGACAGCAACCGCACTGTTGATTTTTTTTCTCTTAAGTTAAATGTTATTTTATGAGGGTTCTACTTGCTTTTTTCTCCTTGTAAGCTCTACCAATAACCAGAGTTGTTAAATTTTTGAAGAGTTTTGATTAGGCTGGATTTTAAATGATTAGTCAATTGACTGAGAATATTAAAATTAATTTACAAATTCTGGAATGTCAGTGAAGCTCTGTTTGGAGAATTTAACTAAAAGGGCAGTTTAAATTTTTTTTAAAATGACAATTTCTCAGTGATAGAAATTGGATTCTGGACACTAACATTAAAAGGGTCTTTTAGCTAGAAGAATGGCTTCCAAGAAGAACTTCCTTGGGAATGCTAAAAATTTCTATGATCTGTGGCCACAATATTGCCCACCACAGTAACTGCTCCTTATGTTGCAGTTTTTTGAATTTCTGGTAAAATTCCTTGTTGCTACACAGTACAAGTACAGAGATCCATAGCGAAGAATAGCTACAAGTTGTCACCAGCATTTAAAGTGTCACTAACTCACTCTGAGACATTTGTAAGAGAATGAATGAAAAAAATTATTTACTTACAATTGCTTCAGGTTACAAACTTGTGTATACTGCTTTTTTATACTACATACATACTTAGCAACCAACCAACCAACCAACCAAACAAACAAACAAACAGATCAAAAGCAAACAAGCAACTGCCACCATCCAATGAAAGAGAAGGGAAAAGAGCACTCAGCAGAGCATGTTCTTTGAATTCAAAAGCTGGAAGGAATGATCAGTTAGTGCTAGACAGTCAGTCACTCAAGCCCAGAAAAGTCTTTTCCAGTCACACAAACTACAGACAGCCTGTGAGGTTGCAAGCAATACTCTTAAGGGAGGAGGGCATAGCAAGAAGGGAGATGGCACAGCACTTGGTGGCAAGATCACATGATGACCAGAATTCCTGATATCTCAGTCTCATGAGGTATGTGGACTGCATTTCATGAAAACAAGAATAGACCTGGTCCATTCTGATTTTCATGAGACACAATTTACATGTTTGGTGAGATGCAGACCATGATATTGGACATTCTGGCCCTTGTACCACTTTGCCACTTAGTGCCATGCCAGGAAGCACATTGAAGCCTGCCTGAAGTTTGCCCCAGACCTCAAACTTCCACTCCAACTCAAGAGACCTCAGGTACCCTGATTACATTTTTTACATAGTGGTTCATCTCTCTCCCTTTGGGGTTTGAGATGGCTATGCATCCGGTCATGGCCAATTGCCTGACTAGCCAATGGTGTGAGTTCATCACTCTTCTTTCTAATCAGGCCCTGTTTACATTCTCCTGTACCTCCATTTAGTCTCCTCCTCTGCTGGGTCAAGTTATCTGAATGCAGAAACCTTTTGGCTCATCGTCTAAATGGAAAAAGGCAGCAGCAAAAACACACACACACACCAGTGGAGTTCTAGGATAGCCTCTTATGCATAAGTGCTGCACTATATTCTGAGGAAGCTCTATATATTCAATATTTTGAAGTATTCAAAAAACAAACAAAAACGGACTATCTAATTTGGTTCCCTTCTCCAATATCATTTTTAAAAGAAGTTATATATGCTTATGATTGACTACTATCATTCATTATATTTTTTCTAAGCAGGTAGCCATGTTAGTCTGCTACACAAAAATAACAAAAACTCTTGTGACACCTAAAGAATTCATAAGGTTTATATGGCATTAACTTTTTTTGACAAATTGGCCACTTCTTTTGATCCATGCCATCTGGCAGATTCTAGGATCTGTAGTCCTAAAATGTAACGTTTCAAATCTCTGATTGCAGAGGCCTCTGACTGGAATGCAGGGCTTATCCAAGGCATTGTTCACACTTTAGAGAGCAGCCTAGCATGCTGCATCAACTCTGTTTTGTAGAATACAGTTAGTAGAGATGGGTAAGGTCTTTCAGGCAAACTGATCCATTATTTTTCCTCATTGAGGGACCCCTAATATGCCAAATTCTAAGAACTTTCAGAGATTTTCAAAATACAGCAGGTTTGTGTGGTTTAAAATTAATAAATCATTACTGAATTTAGTGATTAATTTCAAAAACCCTGCTAAAGTTATATATAGTATTGGACAATTGGTTACATTTAAAACTATAGGAGGAGACTTCTACTTGTGTAACAAAAGTTTCCCTTTTCTTTCTCCCCTTGCACGCCACCCAAATCTCCTTTGGAGGTTGTCTCTAGAGCAGCTCTGGGGACACACAGTGTGCCAAAGATGACATTCTAGTGTTGGTAGAGCATTGTTGGGTACGAACCAGTGCCTGAATTTAAGTCAGCCTGTGAATTTCATGCCGAAGACATTGAGCTCTCTAGGGAAAAAAGGAAGGCTAGGTACAACTGATAATAAAACATGCATATTTAAGAATTCTGAATAAGGATTCCAATTCATTATCACATAACTACTGGTTCATTTATTTTTCAAAACCTCTGCTTTTTTAAAAAAGGAATGCCAAATGTCTCTTATGTAGGAAATCAGAACTAGGACGATAGGAATCACAGATTATATAGAACTATTATGAGATTTATCAACTGTGATTCTTGCTATCCCTTATTAGGTGAACCTGTCAAACCTCAAATATTATAACTGGTCTTAAATACAAGCTTATTACAAAAAACTCATATCTGTGATATAGGTGGTAATTGTAATTGTATCACTAAATACAATCAAAAGTTGTTACTTTTCATTTTTTCTGCACATACACACTGTACATACACAGCACCCTTTTAAGAATTTCTTTCCTGTTTTAAACATTATTTATTTGTTCCACTAATATACTATTTCCCCACACTGCCCTTGAGTGAACTTATTCTTAGCTTCAAGATACGAGTTGTTCTCTGAAACAGGGATAGTTGATTTTGCAGCCCACACTTTGCATATGTAACTTGTTTGTGTTCCGGGAACTTGTTTGTTTTTGGCCTTTGGTGGTAACTGTAATAAGCCCTGCCAAGGAACTGGAAAAACATCTGCATACAATCAAAAGGAAGACTATCTTTTTACTTTGAAGCCTGTAAGCCTGTACAGGTGGCTTAATTTTTTAAAAAATGATCAAGAATTGAACTCTGTTGCTGAAATCTGGCTGTCAAATTTGAAATAAAAAGAGTCTATTCCAAATTATTAATAATGAGGGGCCAATCTGCAGTAAAAGACCTCCTATGCCACTGCCATTCACTATACATCAAGTTCGGAGGACTGAAGGCCTTGAAAAAGACAACATGCTGCAGTTCTAAATAAATGCTTAATTTCATCCTCAGTTATATTATGACAAAAGAAGTGCCAAGAAGTCAATGAAAGAGTGTGAGTCAATGAAAGCTTTGTATGATTTTAGATATTATATGCATCAGTAAGCATACCTGTGAGTATAAAACCATAGAAATGTGTGCATTATACTGCCTCTGCTGATGGAAGGGTTCTAAGAGTTGCAGCACAAAAAAACATTTTTTCCAAGCTCTCTCTGCAATACACAACAGTTCTGGGTAAAATGCTAGTTTGTCACACTCAGACTTATGTGAATTGAGATAAATGAAGGCAGAATGTTTGGAAATTACTGCTCTGTATCAAAGCACAAATGTTACACGCCCACCAAACAACAACCCCAGAATAGTTTAATCCTTTCATTCAGAATACACCATTAACTACAAAGAGAAATAGCAAATTTCTGCATAGATAATTGAATTAAAAAGAAAATGAACCATTTTAAGTAGTAGGCTATAATTATCGAATTGAGTCTGCGGTCCTTCTTGGACTCAGCCTGTATTTAATACAGAGCCAACTGAAAATTTAGACCATGCCTTCTGAGAACCTATGATGCATTTCTGGCATGTTTTTGAATTTCTCGAATATTACAATACTGATGTCTATTTGCTTGTTTAGTCTCCCTGATACACACTGCCTGAAGCTCATGCTGTTCCTCCTACTGAACACTATATTTCCATGCAATATTTTTGGATCATTCTTTCATGCTGAACCTATAACCGCAACTGAGATTTTATCATTCTTTGTTTTCATTCCTCTAGTTAAAAGTCCTTGGTGTAACACTATCCTGTGGGTTTCATTTTCTTGCTAGGAATATGACCACTTTCTGCTCTAATGCCAGCATTTGCATAGCTTCTCACCATTTTTTTTCCACCTTGGCATATCTCATTTTTTAAATTAAATATTTGTTTAAAAGTTTTCATTTGACTTTGCTATGCAGGAATACATGCCTGTCATTACTTGAAATCAGCAAGCGCAGGACACTGTGCCATACATAGTGTTACCAATGTCAGTCAAGGGAACATGATGTAATTTACTTCCAAGAATAAAATTGTTACATTAGAACATAGGGTATCCATATGTATATTTATGCTGTAATTAAATCATCACCTTTGTAAACCGCCCAGAGAGTGCTTGTAGCGGTATGGGGCGGTATATAAGTCAAAAAAAAAAAAAAAAAAAAAAAAGATGTAAGTACTTTTGGAATTATATATGTTATTACCGGGGTGTCCTGGGAATAGTATAATAGTATACATGAGTATAATTCATGTATAGTTCAAAAACAAAACAAAAACAAAAAAGGGAAACTACTTCTCTTTTTCAAATAATGCTAGGATTGCCTCTAATATTAATTTTCAATTTAGAGGAGAAAGTGATAAAAGCTTATGAATAAAAAAAATAAGATTAGAAGAAATCCTAAAAATGTATGGAAGACAGAATTAGTTTCCTTTCATCGTCGTCGTTTAGTCATTTAGTCGTGTCCGACTTTTCGTGACCCCATGGAACGGAGCACGCCAGGCCCTCCTATCTTCCACTGCCTCCCGGAGTTGTGTCAAATTCATGATGGTTGCTTCACAGACACTGTCCAGCCATCTCATCCTCGGTCGTCCCCTTCTCCTCTTGCTGTCACACTTTCCTAACATCAAGGTTTTTTCCAAGGAGTCTTCTCTTCTCATGAGATGGCCAAAGTACTGGAGCCTCAGCTTCAGGATCTGTCCTTCCAGTGAGCACTCAGGGTTGATTTCCTTTAGAATTGATAGGTTTGTTCTCCTTGCAGTCCAGGGGATTCTCAAGAGCCTCCTCCAGCACCACAATTCAAAGGCATCAATTCTTCGGCGGTCTGCTTTCTTTATGGTCCAGCTCTCACTTCCATACATCTCAACAGGAAAAACCATATCTTTGACTATTCGGACTTTCGTTGGCAAGGTGATGTCTCTTCTTTTTAAGATGCTGTCAAGATTTGTCATCGCTTTCCTCCCAAGAAGCAGGCGTCTTTTAATTTCGGGGCTGCTGTCTCCATCTGCAGTGATCATGGAGCCCAGGAAGATAAAATCTGACACTGCCTCCATATCTTCCCCTTCTATTTCCCAGGAGGTGATGGGACCAGTGGCCATGATCTTAGTTTTTTGGATGCTGAGTTTCAGACCGTTTTTTCCACTTTCCTCTTTCACCCTCATTACAAGGTTCTTTAATTCCTCCTCACTTTCTGCCATCAGAGTGGTATCATCTGCATATCGGAGGTTGTTGATATTTCTTCCAGCAATCTTAATTCCAGCTTGGGATTCCTCCAGTCCAGCCTTCCGCATGATGTATTCTGCATATAAGTTAAATAAGCAGGGAGACAATATACAGCCTTGTTGTACTCCTTTCCCAATTTTGAACCAATCAGTTGTTCCATATCCAGTTCTAACTGTTGCTTCCTGTCCCACATATAGGTTTCTCAGTAGATAGATAAGGTGGTCAGGCATTCCCATTTCTTTAAGAACTTGCCATAGTTTGCTGTGGTCCACACAGTCAAAGGCTTTTGCATAGTCAATGAAGCAGAAGTAGATATTTTTCTGGAACTCTCTGGCTTTCTCCATAATCCAGCGCAGGTTAGCAATTTGGTCTCTAGTTCCTCTGCCTCTTTGGAATCCAGCTTGTACTTCTGGGAGTTCTCGGTCCACATACTGCTGAAGCCTACCTTGGAGGATTTTGAGCATAACCTTGCTAGCATGTGAAATGATTTCTTTCATACAGAACTGTATAAAAAGGCACTCCTTCTATAACATATGTAAATTTATGCTAACTGAATTAACAGGTTTGTACTTATGGCAAACCTGGCAAATGGCTCCTTGCCAACAGACACATTGCAGTCACCCTAGAAAATTTATATGGAAAAATTTGTATGATTTCTTTGCTGAAAAAATTAGCATTAATTCTATTTACATCGATTCAAAGCTATCAGAATTAAAAATATAATAACCATATCAACAAAGGTGTATTTTGAAGAAACTAAAAACTCACCAGAAAGAGGATACTCAAGATATTTCTAAATTAAAAGAAATGTCTCCCTTTGATGGAGTTAAAATAATAGTGAAAAGGAAATCTGGGAAGATTTACCATAAAGTTTCTTTTTAGAAAACGCACTTGAAATAGCAACTAAGAAGCCAATTAAACAGTAAAATCAGTTGACTCTTCCTCTTTATATTCCCTAAAGCATTTGTGTATCTTAAATCAAATTTGAAGCAAATGAAGATAAAATTAGAAAGAGCATTTTAATTTTCTAATTAACTAAAACTCATCCGATGAGCAAAAGTTTGCCCTGAAAATTCTGTATATACTAACACAGGTAATCAAAATAAGATGTAACTTCTATATGCCAGAAGGAAATAATTAACCAAGTACAGCCTCTCTTGCCGGACAGTACGCATTTTGTTCGGTGACATAGTTAACCATTTGTTTGGCAGGAAAAGTGTCAAGAATCTACACTGCAAGTAGATGCTGCAGAGAAAGGTGTTTGATATCCCTCTGCCTGCAACACCAATCTAATGGGAATTACTCACTATTAAGCTTTATCCCATGAAGAGATGCACTCACTGGCATCAAGGGGAGTGTGGGATAGAAGAGCAATGGGATGAATGCAGCTGGGGATGGGTTCATTTGTGAAAGGAAAGGTAATCTCTGTCTACACTAGATCCTACACAACCACAATCTCTACCCTGGTTGGGGCTCTCATTAGATGTGCAGCATAAACACCAGAGGGGATTACAGTGAAGGCAATACACAAAGTTTGAAACACACATTTAACACTGTATGTAGCACTCTTATTATGCTGAACTGTGTCTTTTGTTGACATAAGCGGGCACTTGTTGCCTTGGCTTCATTCTCCACAATTTATTTGATGCTATGATAAAATAAAGGAAAGCAAGCTGGCTGGCTAGATAGCTTAGTAGCTTAAATGTCTAGCTGCGGAGCCAAAGTTTGGGGGTTTGATTCCCCACTATGCCTCCTGTAAGTAGAGCTGGCCTATGTGACCTTGGGCAAGCTGAACGGTCCCCAGAAGAAGGGAATGATAAACCCCTTCCAAATATTCTCTGCCCGGAAAACCTTGAAAAGGGTTGCCATAAATAAGAATTGACTTGATGGAACATGATGATGATGATTATTATTAAGATGAAGTAAATTATCTATAATACTTCAGGACTCTTTGGAGGACAATAATAACAAAAGAAGAGATTGAAAAGTGCTGACATCATCTCTCCCCTATATGATAAAACTGGTGTGGCTTCTCAGTATAAAGTATTATGACAAAGTTTTTATTAAAATGGGAGAAACTGTCTCTGCAGTAAATTTTAGGATATTATTTCTTTACATACATGTGCCCTAGAGAGGAGTTCAGTTTACAGTTGCAAAATGTCCTTTGTCCAGAGTAACAACACAGTGTATTGTCAAACTGCATTATTCAAATGCAGCTCTAGGGGAAAAGAAAAATAATTACCTGGCTTTGTCCATGTGGATTTTGGAGCAGCTGTTTGGGGTTGTGTAGGAACAGGCTGTGTTTCAATTGAAGCTATAGTAAAAAAAAAATGGCCAGATCTTTATAGAGATTATTATTGTAGAATTAATTTTTCAAGAAGTCTATTGGTAAGGTCCACTGGACCATTTCAGACATAAATTTATAAATAACAAAAGCTGCTTTAAATAAGTAACTTGAACCTTATGAAAAGAAGAACTAAACATTTCATCACTGTGTGGCTTTGCTACTATCATTATTATGCTCTAATAATAAATACAATTTTCAAGAAATTTTAAATTAAAAACAAAATTAAGATAAGCACCATTACCCAATTTTTCTGTGAGTATTTGGAGTGAGGGAGGCATTTTTGTTTTAGAAAATTCTGGAAACTCAAGTGGAGCTAAAAGTTTGGAAAAAAATGTAAGATAAGATGAAAAGCCAAGCACACAAATATCTTAAATTCTGAAAGAAAGATAATTAGTAATTTTGTTCAATGTCCACAAAATTGTAATAGGCACTGCATTACAATTATAATAAACATAAGCACCCTTGGTATAAGTAGCTAAGCCATTCTATCAAAGACCACTGAAGTTACTGTACTAAGCAGGTAGACAAATGTCAATGAAGAGAAGCTTGCATGGAATAAAGAAGCCAGATCTCCCCACTCTAAACTACCAAGTAGTGCTGACAATAAAATTTATGAAAAAGCATCATCTATTTTAAAAGGTCAAATATTTTTTCCTTTTAAAAAATGTAACTATAAAGCCCAGATATGTCTACATATAGAAAATAAATACGAAATAAAAGTCAGAATAAATACTCAAACAAATAAAATAAAGGAAGCTTCTACATACTGCAAGGCAAGCTAATTTGCACAGTTCTAAAGGCAAGGGAAGCTCAAGGCTGTGATATTCAAATAGCCACATTTCACTCTTCAACTCATAGGCTCTTGTGTCAGTTTCTAGGCGTACATGCAATCTGAAGGGCACATTGGCCACAGTCCAACTGAGTTATTCCTGATTAAGAAGATTTCAAATGCGATTAAGCATGTTGCAGTTTGTCCGTTTGACTATGGCCATTACGCTTTAATCCTATAAAGAAACATTATCACCCCCCTGCCTTGAAATCACAAGACCAATGATGCTGAATGAAATGACCATACATGGGAAACAAGAGTGAATTCTGTTTAATTCTTGCTTTGTGGTATCTTCAAAGGCACAGTTACATACTGTATATTTTCCATAGGAAAATCAAGAGGTTTGCTTTGGGTGCTCAAGAAGCACTCTTTGGTTTCCAAAGTTGTGGAAGACCCAATGCTCATATTAGAGGAAATTGAGCAGAGGGCCTTTTGACAATATAGAAAGGTTTTTGTAAAACAATATTTTACTTATAATAAAATGACAATGTATAAATAAGAGAAAATCTAGCAAAAAGCTAGATTATTGTGAACAAGCCACATACAATATACTGTAAACTTTATAGAATCCTTTCTGTAAATCCACTGCCAGGCTCATACGATCATTAAAAGCAGTCAGCCAGTGCATTTTGAGTTTTTGCCAATTCATTCTTAAGAGGTAATCTGCGAGTCCACTTTCTCTCCACTTAAAGCAAGAAAAGAAACATAATATTTCTTTTAAAACTCATGATAATATTGTGCTGCTTTAAACAACTGTTAGTCACATATACTGCAATGAAAAACAATAGAACTCGAGTTTGGTTAACATGACCACTTTCTTTGCTTTCAGATCCTACAACAATATACGCCTGACCCCACAGAATGTTTTGAAAAGTTTTGCAAAGATTTTTCTTTTTAAGCTAAGACTAGATCACAAAATAATTCTTAGAAAAAAGTCACTGCCAATAGATCATTATAGATAGAATTTAAAATACAGAAATAATGTATATAAAACATTCCAAGGTTGTAATGGGCTGTCTAAGGAGGCTGAATATATTATTACAGTAATCCTATCCAGAGAACACCTATTGAAATAATGCGGACTTCAGTTGTGACTAACAAGTCCCATTCAACTGGGCCTGAACTGCACTCGATTAGGCCCAGATCATTGTGAAGTCATTGCACCTGATGGGGTGGGAACAATTAATAAAGCCATAAGTTATGCCCTGAAAACTGATAAAAACAATGCAATATCTAGAAAGTACTTTAGGATAGACAGAGGAACAAAAGAAGGGGGAATTGAAGATTGCACATCAAAAGCAGTAGCTTCCATTATGGGCCAAAAACTTCAGTTACACTGCCCAGTTATGATGGGGATGTTCTTCCTAATACTTAGTCAGAATCTCCTTTCTTGTAATTTGAATGCATTGGTTTGGGTTCTACCTTCTGGACCAGCAAGATATAAGCTTGTGTTACTTTCCATGTGAGAACTCTTCAGATATCTGAAGATGGGTTTTGTATCCCAGCTCCCTCAACCATTCCTCCATATCTTTATATTTATATTTAGCTTATATTTGCTCGTGTCATATTTCATGTCTAAATGCAGATCTTTATATTTATACCTGTAGGAATCTATGTGGCTTGTTTTGATCCAGTTCTCTGGCCTGTAAAGATCATTTTAAATCCTGATCATGTCTTCTAAAGTATTAGCTACTTCTCTCAGTATGGTCTCATCTGCAAAATTCATGAGCATTGCCACTACTTTACCTCTAAACTTGTCAATGTGAGGGCTGCCTAACGGACACTGCGTAATTTGCAGAAGCTCCAGTGACCAAGATTATGTGGAAGAACTCCATATATTAATGTTTGTACATTTGCTTGCATGCAGTGCATATTTGCTTATCTACTGTACTATGTCACACTTATGGCATCCAGATAATTAAACAATGCATTTAACTACACACATGCACCCATACATCTTCAGCCATGATTTCCAGTAGCTGTAAATCTGCAATGGAAGTATCATTAAAAAAATATTACCCAATGTGTCATATGGCAGTTCTGCCAAAGGTGTTATGCTAGGTTTTGAAGATTCCAGTTCACTTTCAGTGTGAGCTTTTAAAAAAAAAGGAGGTGGGGAGACAGTTAGACAGAGACACAGAGAGACAGAGATAATATCCTTTCTTTAGATATTCATTATACTGTGGACACATGAAGAAATAGTTCAGGACTAAATGATGATATATTTCACTAAAGAAATAGTTTAGTTCATAATAAACAATGAAACACTAGATGTTTCTCCCAACAAGCATATTTTCATAATTATAATTCTAAAACTTTCATCACTGAAAAAAGATCTGCTAATTAACTGAAGAAATCCTATGCACATATAATCCTGCACCATTAGAATTATATTTCAGTAGAATTTTAAAATAGCCTCATCACGTGCGAGTGATAAACCTAGAGAGGAATTTTTGCTAGGTTTTGACTATACAGCAGCTATTGTTTCTTAGTAATGTCCTGAAAACACTGTTAACCAATACTAGTCACAGAATACCGTTATTAAGAATAGACCAAAGTTAACCTATATTTCATTTTGAAGTAGAATATTCTTTATATGAAGAGAAAGCAAGTATTTTATAAAAAAGAATTCTGAAACAAATATGCTATATTATTTCCAGTTCAAGATAACAGTGTAAATTATAGGCCCCTTCCAACTTCATTATTCTAAGTTAAACTAAAGCACAGGAGAAGTATGTATTACCTGTAAAGCTGTCAGATTCTTCTGAGACACTGGCAGATGTAGGTTTACTGCTTTTCCAATCTAGCTCAGTGCTAGCTGCAAGTTGGGGGGAATGGTGGAATTCGTTAATATAAAATATCTTAGTGTGATAGTTAGATAATATGGATTAAATTAGTTCTATGTGACAGAATGAAACTGGTTTAAGAATATAAAGATATAATTGAATATGAATGGGCCTTTGAAAGTAAATATAGGGAAATAATGTATACAATTCTTTATAAAAACAAATTACCTTGTGCTATTTTTAAAAGCAGTTTCTCCTCAAATTTAACCAAGGATCTAGCTAACAATAGCCAATCCTGCTGTCTCTGAAACAAAGTGGAAAGCATTCTGCTGCTCAGTTGGGATTAACATAAGAGAACAAGTCAGTTGTAGTTTAATTGTCTAGTGGAGAAAAGAACTGTTGGTCCCTAAATTGAAATTACCAACAATTCAATCCTATGCATACCTACTTGGCCCTATTACAAGTATGTGTAACTGGATCACAACCAAAATAGCTGTTAAATCCAAATAGTGCATTTCCCTCCATTAGGTAAAGCCCAGATTGAAAATCCACAGTCCATGGGGATTCATCTTAATAGAGTATTCCTGATAGCAAAAATGTGGTTAGAACTGGGGCCCAAAAACCATTGTAACAGCATAGATCATGGGAGTATGCCAGCAATTCATGAAAAACTAGGACACAGCTGGCAAGCCAGGGCGGAAAACTTTTATAACTGGAAATCATAGAGATCAACATGATTATTGTGTAATGAAACCTGTTTCGTAATAACTACTGTATCTACATAATGTGGAAGTATAATAGCATAGAAGAAGGGAGTGCAAATGACATTGAAGGGCTAACATAAATAAAGACCATAAATAAAGTACTGATGGGCCTTATTAATTCAAATATGGATTTCCTAATCAGAAATCTTCTTCACCCTCATAATTCATATTAAAAGGATATTTTTATATACAGAAACATTTTAAGCATACCAAAATATCATTTTGAATGTGTCCTCTTAAAATTTAATGGGATCAAACTGCTTGAGTAGAAGAAATAATATTCTGCTTTGTCACATTACTATATTGAAATGAAAAGAAAAATAATCACCATGCTGGGAATGGGGTGAAATTTCCTGCAATTCTGGTGTTTTGGATTCCGCTGGCCATTCTTGTGTTTCATTTTTAACTATATAAAGGAACAAATAGGATTTCAGTGTTCTGAAAAAGGAACACATGCACACACACACACACTTGATCAATACAGTTGAAAGACTATGAGAAGTAGCAAGGGATGTAAATAAGAAACTGAGTTGTTCTAACTACCAATGACTCTCTTTTCTCCTTCCCCAGTTATAAATTAAATGCCCCCGGCCTAACTCCAGATTCTATTTCCAGCTGGAGAAGCTCTGTTGAATCAACGACTATATAGAAAGTCAATAATTGATTCAATGAATCTTCTGTAGTGCGTGGATTTAGGCCCAAATACGACTAAAGTATACATCTCAAAATTAGGCAAATATATTTTCTTTAAACAAATGTGAAAAAAATGTAACCAATCTGGGCTATTTGTGTGATTCCAGGGCAACTAGGGGTGAAGGAAAGAGCTGCTCTTTGCACACGCTTCCATGGCATGGAGCAATGGTATAATAGATTCTTAATATTCAATTTGGCATTTGTTGGGTTAAAAATATGGCCAGCAGTCTGAATTGAAGACAAAGCAATAAATCAGACTGAACTGCTGCCACCAAAGGAGAAGACAAGTGACAGCTGAACCTTCAAATAATGTCCAAGATCTCCCCTGGACACCAGTGAGAGCTCAGACTAAGGTCCCTGCATAGTCTCTTGCAGCTGTTCGTCCAGACATTTCACAGAGCTGTAGGGCAATGAGTAGGCCTTGCAGTGCAGTTTAGAATCACTTTTAATGTTTTAAAATAATCTTACTTTTCTCTCTTCTCTCACGCAGCTTAGTTTATTAAATTTACTGAAATATTTCTAAACTATCATTGGTGTGTGTGTGTGTGTGTGTGTGTGTGTGTGTGTGAGAGAGAGAGAGAGAGAGATTTGGAAAGTTGATTGTTGTATGGACTTTGAATGAATAGGTCACAAAATTAGGGTATTGCATAGCTCCCTCCACCTATGTTACTTCCATTCATAAGTTTAGAAAAAAAATAGATTTGGAAATGCAGATAATGTCACAGACCTGGGTCAAAGCAGGTTGGAATATCTCCCCAGAAAGAGCAGCCCCAATGCCTTTTTTTAAAAAAGTAATGAATGGATTGGGGCACTTCCACACACTCCTGCTGGCATCTAGACTCAGAAACAGAGACATCTGAAACCTCTCCATAACTCCATTGGTACTCTGGTAACCCTTATCAGTACTTAAGAAGATATATATAATTCATGAGCATCCTTCACACAAGACAGATAGATGAATGTTTAACTATGAAGATGTATGTTTAACCATGAAGAAGTTAAACATTAGCAAACAGAATTTAAGATCTCTCATACAAACATAAATTTCAGTCAGTTAGGTTTCATTTCCAAATGTGTTATTTTTGAATTCCTCATTAAATGAAAGTTTACAACATCTCAAGAGTAATCAACCTATGTGCTTACCAAGTATCTTCTTAGGTCTCTCAGGTACATCCAATGTTAAAGATGATGGCAATTTCTTTTGAGTTCCATTGAAATCTGGAACTATTAGGTGCACTACATATAAAAGTAAAGGATTCATTCAGAGAATTGCTTTTAGTTCAAAAGTTATAATTAGACATTAATATCAGAGCTTAGAAGTACAGTAACTTGTTAAAAGTAATGATGTCACTCATTATTTCCTTTTTTCTGTAATGAATCACGACATCATATTTCAGTCTGTAGCAACAATGGTGCAAATTTTGTGTAACGGACATTATGTTTTATGTTAACAAGGAGGATGTTGGAGGGTCTTGGGGGCATTGGGGGGCTTTTCTTGTATTTTTAATTAAAATTATTTCATCAAAAGGAAATAACAAGCAATAGAATAGGTCTCTCTAAGAGTTAAAACAAGTAATTGATAGCAAATTTCTTTTAATTAAAAGAACACTAAAATACTGTATTCACTTTAAAAGCAATGTTTCCAAGTGCTGGTTAATATGAAGCATTAGTAGCTGGAAGGGAACAAACAAAGGCAGAAATAGTAATTAGCTTCATCTTGCAATCACAGAAAATTCTCTCCTTATGATAGTTTGGTGCTTTACCTCAGATAGTCTTGGTACGAGGAGGGTAACTTTGTGGGCAGATATAACGTAGGTTCATTGACATTAGTAAGTCATCTGCACTGGTGTGTGTTAGGTTTGGCTTATAAATGTGGGCCAAGCTCAGTTTCCTGCCTTTTCCTCATGAACCTTTCAGATAACCATACACTCAATAGGCTTGTGCTCATGTGGCTTTTTGTTGTAATTTGATCATGGGGTGCTTCGCTAGGTGTGAGAATGGGAATGTATGAGCATTTTGCTATATGGTATCTGGGCTGCCAGAGAATACAGCTCACCTTTGTTGACTGTAAGCTGCCTATTTCTGAAAGTGGCAGAGTTCTGTACTATGGGCTTGAGGAGGGTATAACTACCATATCTAAATAGAGGCTTGTTGATGATTTGTGGCACAATTCATGTATGGGAAAATATGGGTGCTAGATGATTGATAATTCCCAAGGTTTGGCACTCAGAGCTATGGAGCTCCATGGCTTTACAAAGACTAGTGTTGGGACTATCTCACCTCACTCATTCATACTCAAGGTCCACAACGAGATATGATATGGGGAAGTCTCCCCATATCTTAACTGGTGGAGCTGGGAAGAGATGCGGTCCATGCCAGTCCTGTGACCAGGATGGCATGCCATGCTGTGTATGCCCCATGACTTAGGAACCCATACTTAGCTCTTTTGGAAATCTGAGTTATATTTAATAAATGTGGCCCTCCTTTAACTGAGCCATTGGTGTTTCCTCTCCTTATTTTCATCTTCAAATATCTGTATAGTTTAAAACTGTCTTCCACGGTCAAAGCCTGGTTTGCTTACATTTATAGCCAACATGTATGCTTTTTGGAAATGTCATTGTCTCAAACTGCAAGTCTATCCTCAGTTTCATCATTGTCATAATCATTATTGTCATTATCAAAATGTTTACAGTTTTTACCAACAAGATTGCAGTTAACATTTTTTCGTACTCTTATCTATAGAATATACCTTTCCACATCTGTATATATTCAGATGCAATACTAGAAATTAAGACTCAAAGCATTGTTATATCCATTCAAAGGAAAGAGAAAACTAGAAAAGACAAGTGTTGAGTAAACCACAGCGTGTCTATAAGATCAGGAATAAAAAACATTTCAGTCACCTAATATTGGTCCTGCTAAAGGAGATTTCTCTGGCATTTTAGACTGTTTCCGATGTGTGGCATTTTGAAGTACTGTGAAAATAGTAAGAATTGAACTTTTATAAATCCATAGGTGTGTCATCATGATGTAAATATGTATCTGAGAGCAGGTACATTTGAAATTGCTTCTGAGCTCATAATCACACTACATGTTAAAGCATCCATTTTTTCTAGGAGTATAAACACACAGAGGTAAACTTGACACGCTGCAATGAAAAATGTACCAGAATACTGGGAATCCTTTGTCTACAGAAATGAGGAAAGACAATTCATCCTACATTGCCTGAGAGGAAAGCTGATACCTCAAGTTTTAGCACCAGGGATGTCACACTTCTTTATTGTTGATTTAACTGCTTTGGTCATGCAACCACCACTAGCATTACAGTTGAAACATAAATACAAATAGAAATATATACACATGTGGAGTGTTAGCTTGACAAAATAATGCTATCAAATTTCAAAGTACAAATACAGATACATAATATTCACAAAAAACTGTACTGGATTAAAAATCAAGCACAAACAAATTAAAATGCACACACAGTTTCATAAAAATTAAGGCCTTTCAATTAGCCATATTCACATAATTTTTCCTCAGCTTTTGGGCAGCTACTGCAACTCTTCCTATTTTATCTGTTACTGCTTTAATAACATCAGGCAACAGGCAGATGACTTTATTATGGTTGCTTTTACATGGTATATCCTTTAGAAAATTTGATATAAACTTTACTCTAGTTTCGGAATATAAAAAGCAATGCAATAAGTAACATTGTATGTCCTATGCTACTTAGGCATCACATATAAAAAAATGCTGTGATGTCGGTGTCTGGTTATAACACCCTTCCATATATTGAAATCTTAATGCCAAAAATGCATTTCATTAATCTATGTGATAATTTCAAAAAGTACAAGTGGGGGGGGGGAATGAAATCTTAATTGTATTCAAATCTTGCTGAGTATAAAAATCCCTCACAATTTCCTTTATAAATTTCTGGGTTTGTTCCAAAAAATTCTTGTTTACCAAGACGATTTGATGTTAGCTGCCCCCACATACTCCTCTTGTTGCCCATCACTGAGCGAAAATTATCTGATATATTTATTAATTGCCTTGTGGTGATACTGAAATGAGCAAAGATGATGGCCAAGCTTGTAGTCTATTTTGGGACATTATGTCAACTCAGGGTGTGGCCACACTGTTTTATAACTTTTTTGCATTGGATTTGGCATGTGTAAAATTCATGTTTTTTCCACTGACTGAACAAATTGTGTGGAAGCCCCATGTTTTCAAGGGTCATTCCTTTCTTTCTGAATAGCGAGCAGGGGGCTATTAATTTTACATATTTTTGCCCCTTTTCTGGAGTGTGTGATTGCCTATCTCATCCCAGAGGAGGAGCTGTGATGGTGTCCTGTGGGGATATGTGACCACATTCAGAGTGATAACTCCAGTGGGATAATTCCCCTCAAGTGAACTCTGTTGTCTCTACTCTCAACAATGTTCCCATTTTTTTTAATATGGCTTAGCACTGTTTCAGATCACTGCTGCACTGGTGACTCACTTAACTTTATTAAATTAACAAATACTTTTAGCAACTTCTTGCCGATTTTAGAGATTGACACAAACCGTACTTCGGTGCTTCAGCACAGCTCAGCAGATCAGGCGCACAGGTGTTGCACAAGCATCCTGGATTCCCCGCTTCACCTCCTCTTGCAGGCACCCACTCAGAGGCAGTGCCTTGAGTTTTCCTGCCTCTCTTCTTCCTCTGAGTGGGCACTCATGGAAGGAAGTGGGAAACGGAATCTGGGATGCCCACGCAACACCTGTTGGCCCAATTTGCCAAACCATGCCAAACAGCAGAAGCACAGTTCATGTCCATCCCTAGTTGGTTTCTCTTCCTCTTCTCCTTTATTCTTGCCCCAAAACCCTGTCAATAGCCTCACTGGGGTGAAATTGGCAATGCAAGTCTATTTAAGCCAGATGATAAGCTGTTATAAAATTTAACTTTTCACTTCAGAAAAAAAAGAGAGATGTCCCGATAAGCTTTTCCACCTGCCCTCCCCACACATCCTATTGCTGGTGTAGAGTGCATGTCATGGGCATCTCTGAGCCATGATCACCATACTTTTGGTGCAAGGAAAGTAATTTGGGGAAATGATCTACAAAGATGGGTGACAATCATGAAGCCTTACATGCACTTCTTTGGCTGTGTCCCTGGGCTAGTCTCTTCCATCTCCTCCTTTGCTTCTGACAGGCTGTGGGTAGGAGTGAGTATGACTATACTAGGAGCTGGCATACAGCCACTAAGGGAGACTCTTGGTGCAATGCATCTCAGAATAACTTGATTTTAGCAGCAGAAAAGACCCTGGCCAGTTTTTAAAATTCCAGTTAGTTTTAAAAATTCTGATGCAAACCATGTTGGTACTTTTGCAGTGAAATCATAGCCCCAGATTTTAAAAATTTGGTCAGGGTAATTTTTGGACTATTCTGTTTCTCTCCTATCCTTCTCAGGCTCTGCAGTGCTCAGGCTCATGAAGAATTCTGCTGGATTTTAAAGCTCCTCCATGTTTATTATTTAGTAGTGCAATAAAGAGATCATCCACATTTAGTTTTTTTAATCTTCATACCTGTGAGAGAAGCAAAGCTTTGAAGCTGCACACACTTTCTTTTCATGCACAAAAATGCTTCCCATTCTATAAATATTATTAATAATAGAAGTCAGACAGATTACCTTGTTTGATTATTGTAACTGGATGTAGAACTTTGGAATCTCCTGGTATAAACTGAAAGGGTGAAAAATATGCTATAAGAATAGGAATCCATCCTGTGATATTACTCTTTTGTGACTGAATGTGCCTTTTACAACCATCTTTTATTCCTTTGGATTCCTATGGCCCCACTGATTTCTTCTCTCTGAATTACCATTAGGCTTCTAAAGGGAAAGAGAAATTCCACCAATGGCTAAGACTGTGCATGTTCTTGATTTAGAGGTGAAGCACTGGACACCACCAGCTTTCTGTCCCCAAACAGGCAGTGGTTAAACAGGAAGCCAATAATAAGTCACAACCAGAGCAGGCCCATTGATTCAATGGAACTTATGCAGAAGTTGGCTCACCAAATTATCCAATGGGCTTAATCTCATTGCAATTTACTACTGGATTTCTGCTACTCAGTTATTTTGTTACACTTATATCTTCTTTAACATTTTGCTGAACTTGGTATCAACCCATTCCCTCTACTGCAGCAGTTTCCAACCTTAAATTCCCAGATGTTCTTGGACTAAAACTCCCAGAAGCCTTCACCACTAGTTGTGCTAGCTGGGATTTCTGGGAATTGTAGTCCAAAGACATCTTGTGTCAGAATAAAGGTTTTATATTTAGCAACTCTGTACCACTAACTCTGTATTTTCAGTACAAGACTAAATAGAATTACAAGGTTCTTCTGATTTACAATAGAGTTAGAATGATAAGTTCTTGATACAGGATATGAGTAATCCTGCCACCTGCACCAATTTAGGAGTGTGTAAAGTTCAATCTTCCAGATGTTGTTGGACTGCATCTTCCCCAGCATTTTAACCATTGGCTGTTGGGACCTATAGTCCAACAACATCTGGAAGACTGATATTTGCTTAGCCCTGTAGTAATTATACAAAAATTACTTCTGATGAACAGGCATATAACCAGAGGCAATACCACTGATCTAATACATTTGGATTTTCATAAACCTTTCTCAAATTCAAAAAGACTTTCAGATACCCATAATATCAAACAATAGGTTCTTTAATGGGTTAGACAGTGATTAAAATTCATGAAACAAAATCACTAGCACCAAAACAAAATGCTGGTAAAATAACATATATATATATATAATATATATAGAAAATAAAGCTCTATGTTAACCAATCAATTTAAAAGAAGTAGGTCTTTAAAAAGCCCCAATCCACTCCATCTGTAATTTCAGTTGATAATTAAATTTGTCTTTCAAAGTTCTTTGTGCAAAATGGCTTGGAGCTTTCTCTCTGACCACACTTGGCAATTCTCAGCTTCATATACCAGGCTGGCCCTAAGCACCTTAGTTTTAAGAATTACAGTACCTCATTTACCCTGAAGTTATAAATTAGGTTGTGCAACTGAGTAAGCCTACAATGCTTGGTATAACAAAATGATGATCTAATTGAGGTTCAGAACACTGAAAATGAGACAAACATGTTCATCACACAGACTTGATGTTATGTTGCACCATAATTTACACTAACAGCTTTACTGATTAAAGTAAGGTTAATTTCCCTTTTTTTAGGACACAAATGCTCCTGCAAGCAGTATACCACTTCTATTATGCAAGCTTTAATTGTTATGTTCTGTACTCTCAAGTCAGAACCAATTTATAGTGACCCTAATAAGCTTTCTAGGTAAGTGAGATATATAAATAGTGGTTCTATCAGTCCCCCCCCCAAATCACCTGTGAGTTTCCATGGTCAAGTGGGTATTCAAATCCAGTATCCTCCTCCTAGTCTGTCTCTCTATACACACCACATTAGATATCTTTAACTTTAAGTATTCTATTACAAATTAACCACACTCACTGCATCTGGAGTGAGCATCTGGCTTTACTAGATGGATTAGGACCCTGATATTTCCTTAAACCTTGGGCAAAAAAATGAAAGGAAATTACTGCAGAAATGCTTCTAATTGAAAGGAGAATCTCTTGGTGGCTTAAGTCCTAGCTTAACAGCTCAATGATAAGATGCCTCCCATGCATTTAAAAGATTCCAAGTGGATTCATATGATTGTTGGTTGTGTTGTTGCTGCATTAAATATATCAGCTAAGATCCAGTGGTGTATTTCAAGACTTAGTGATGGTCTTCTATACCCAGTGCCAGGAGAATCTGAAATTTCTTCCTTTGCCTCTTCACTTCAGCCCTCCATGGTATCACAAACATACAGTATTACAGAGAGTTTCCCAGATCTCCAGAGCATGTATTCAGGATGCATGTGGGGGTGGGAGGAATGTTGATATTTGAAGAAGATCCCATATCAGTGCACAATTGGATGCTGGTCACTGAATCACTGCTTTAGCTTGAGAAAGTCTATTATTTGTAGACTGAGAGAGATATTTTCCTTTAAGATGTAGCAAGAAACAGGACAACTTGCAGGTTAGATGGAAGGTTGGATCTCTGTAATGATGTAATGAAATCAGTAAACCCTACCCCATTTATAGTTATAGTTGCACCTGGTGGATGGTTTTCTTGTTTCACTTAGAATGCTCTTTTAAATCAGGTGAATTCTCCAGGCTGTTGGTCTCCGGCAAGTTGTGGCAAACTATGCTGCCATCTTGTGTAATCAGCTCTGGAGTCATTAGGTGGTGATAAATGTCCATTGCCATTTGTCTGAAGGTCACACACCAATGCCGGCATGACCGCCATAGAGCTATTAACATTGTGTTGGCCCTGTCTTGAGGTAATTTCACTGTGACAGTGTGCAGCAGAGGTATGGGAGGGAAGTAAAATCTTTCCTATGTCTGGCAGTAACCACTTCCCATAGCCTGCTTGTGAAAAGATTTTTTTGCATTTCCTGTTGCTGCAGGTTGCAAACAAGTCCACTTATCACAACCCCAGCAAGCACAAATGTCACTAAACACCTCTGGAGATAATTCCCACTTTGTGGGTCAAGATCCTCTGTCTGCTGAGTAAATCAGCCTTTCGGTTTTCTTCTTCTACAACATGAATAGATGCTGGGATAATGTGTCACTGCAGATATTCCCATAATTGAATTGTCGGGAATAGATATGACATCAAATATGTTCCTCCCTACCTTTTATTGTAATATGTAGTGGTCATATTATCTGTGGCCACTTGCACTACCTTGCCCTTGGTTAGCTTTTTGAATGCTTGGAAAGCTAGCATCTTCAACTTGTTTATCTGTAACTGACTTGTGGTTCTGAACCAGTGCACAGAATCAGTTGGCCAAACAATGCTCTCCCCAGCCTGTAAGACTCACATCTGTTGTGAGCTGGATGTGGAGTCAGAGTTGCTTGAATGGCCTCCCGAGTGACAGGTTGGACATATCCATCTACCACAGGAGATGCTCCACAAGCTCCTTGATGACAAACAATCTCTTTTTGTTGCTTTCTGTCAGAATGTTGAAGGAGACCAAATACCAGGCCTGAACGGAAAGCATTTTCAAGCAAGCATGAGGAACTACTGAAGTTGTTAATGCCATGAGTCCAAGGAATTTGGGGGCTTTGTATTCTGTGACTACACATTCTTGAACTTGCTTGTCAACCCTAGGAGCTTATCTACTCTGTCTTGGGATAAGTAATACTTGCTTTCCTGGTTTCAGGTTGCCTCCTATGTACTATGACAAAAGGATCCTTCCCCCCACCCCGCCCTGACCTTTCGCATGTGCCACAATCATCCAGTTGTCTATGTATGGAAAAACATTTATCCCCTGCATGCTGAGGTATGCATTTCAGGGTATAACTCTGACTACAAAAGGGTATAACAAAGACAAACTACAAAGTGAATTTTACTCTTGACTTGAAATTGGTGTTGCTCTGCAATCAGATTTACTTCTTTAGAAGCAGAGATAGCAAGAATAATTTATTTTTGTATTGTGTTATGATTGTGGAAGAGAAGAAAACCCACATAGGATTGATATTTGAATTTCTAACTAACTCCAAAACATTACTTTAGCCAACAGACTGAAATGTAGTTCATACGCTGAACAAATGCCTCCTCTCAATGGGAGAATAATATTTTTTGTATCAAATATACTAAGATAAAACACTGACAAAGTTCACCCTCCCCCATATAGTTGTTCTCTGATTAGATTTCATATATGCTAAAATGTACCTTGTATCATTTGAACAGCTGAGCTTGAAATCCTATTGCACAGTTCTGTATCTGGAGCAGCAGCAAATTGTTGCTCATTAAAGGCTTCAATATGGTGCCTCTATGGTGTGCACAGCTTTGTCACAATGTGCAGGAGTCATGTGCATCCCAAAATCTCCTATAATCAGCAATGATTTGCTACTGCTGTCATCCGCATTGTGCACGAGGAGCTGTGCAACAGGATCTCAGCCTATATCTCAAAATGAAAACAGGACAACTACATGAAGTTCTCTCTGAAATTATGATGCATTGGGTAACTCTTCTGATTTTAAAGAGTGAAGCACTTTTGAGTTTGCTTGACAGGTCATAGCAACATTGTTTGTATATCTTACTTGCTTTTATTTATTTTTTCACACAAAAGAAACCCAATACATATACCACACTGGATGGGTTAGCTGATATATACTTCATTATATTTTTTTTGGCAGTTTATAGTCATACCTGTGTTTGAACTTTAGGAAATTTATAGCTGTTCTGGAGTTCTCCATTTTCTTTGTTTTTACCTGATAGAAAAATATGACAAAATTATACTCTTTCTTCAACATATGCAAAATAATAACTTCGAACTGTCATATGAGCTCTTCAAATCACATTGTAATGTTTCTCACAGTCAGCTATCAAACTATTCAGAACGTATGTGTTGTTGTTGTTTAGTTGTTAAGTTGTGTTCGACTCTTCATGACCCCATGGACCAGAACACGCCAGGCCCTCCTGTCTTCAGAATGTATGTAGTTTACTTTAAATGTCTGATACTAGGCCCACAGCTATATTTCACCTTAGGTATTCGTATGTTAAATGAACTGTTGCCTTATTACAATCTCTGCAAGTCTGAGGTCAACATTCAATATATAAAATAGGCTACATTCCACAGTTCTATGTGCATCTGGGTGTCTTATTTTTCCCTTTTGTTAGTGATACATTCCATATAAACTTGAGTATTTTCCACAGCATGTGCCAAGCATTTTTTCTTATTAAAGAGAATTAAAAAACCTTCGTATGACATAAATAACATGAAATAATAATGATCAATCAGATTTATGAAGTGACTAGTCAAATAAATATACTCCTTCAGGACCTTAGTTATACAGATAACACTGGGTTACAGAGACTACTACAGGAACAAAAGACAAGGGGTAGATGAGGTAGTATTGCTAGCTATAAAAAGGTAAAAGAAAAAAATGTAATGCAGAGAAATCAGTGTTTTTCCTTGACCAGCAATAGCCATTAAGAGAACTTGGCACACTGCTAATTCAGAGATCTGGGCATGCTAGTGCAAGAGACAACTAAAAGGCTATTCATCATCAACAGGAAGAAAGAAAATGAGAAGTTTTAAATTAACATTTTAATTAAAGGCCTTAATAGTGTGTTTGGTTGTAATGAATAAAGGAAATAAGGAAGCAAACAAAACCATCTAAAATCTACTGGCCTTCAACAATTTAGAACTAAGATCCCACGGATGGAGCTCCTGTGCATGTACCTGTCCATTCATGTAATCAACTATAGGGAATTTTTTTCATGTAAATGAGTGTACATAGGAAAATGTATACGATTTACTTCTTTTAAAATGGTGTGTCCACACGCAGGCTAATTTCAAAGTGAGCCTTGGGAAATAGTTTTGTTTTTCTCCTCCCTATGTTCTTATGTTCTTTTCTATACAAGGGAAAGACTCCAATCTGCATTACTTATGCATTTATTATTGTATTTACCTATAATATTTATAGCCCACCCTATATTACAAGATCTCAGGACGGGTTTACAGAGCTGTAAAAAACAATTAAACTCATAAAATCTTTATAAAAATTTAAAATTAAACAATTTAAAACACATAAAATTTAAACACTGAAACCATTGCATTCAAACCCACACAGTCCAAGATCCCCAACAGCTCTGATAAACAAGCATGTTTTGACTTGTTGCCGAAATAATGCCAGTGCCTTTGAGACCTTCAAAGGAAAGGCATTCCATAGGGTACTACAGCTGAGAAATCCCTTCCTCTTGTCTTCATGTAATTAACAGTTTTCAATGGTGGAACATGGATGAGGGCCTCCCCCTCAGATCCTAGTGATTGAACAGGTTTGTACAGGGAGAGGCTCTCCCTCAAATAGTCAGTTTTTAATGTACTAATAGGGCAAAAATACTGAAATAAACATACTTGACCTATCAATGGTTGTGTCATACCTAGCTTTGTCCTAAATTGCTGAAGGCTTCTTGGTTTGAAAACTGTTGAAGACCACTGGATTCAACATGGAATGGACTGACTCATAGGGTGGTTGATTCCCCAGCACTGGAGGTATTTGAACAGAAGTTGGTTGACAGCTTCCAGGAAAGACTTTCTTGTTTAAACAGTCAATTTTCCCCTGTAGTCTCTTCCAGTCCTAGTCTTGTACAATTGTATGATTCTATTACGTCTCCTTTGGTTCCTTAAACAATGCAAGTTAGAAATTGCTGTAAATTACTTACTAGGCACAGCCACTTTGTGACTGAAAATTTTGCTCCAGATCCCATTATCTGTATTGTCTTTCACTCCAAATTCATAAATTGTGTTAGGCTTCAGATTGTCCACCACTGTTTCAGTAGTTGGGCAAAGCTGGAGAACCCACTTCTTGTTCTTGTCTTTCTCTCTATACCGAACTGTATAGAATCTAGTCAATAAAAAGCAAAGGTATACTCTTAATTGAAGACAAAAAGAACTTCTAAATTAAATTTGGTTTTAATCTTTTAAGGAAGACTCTGTAATTTTATAACAATTAACTTGGGAGTAAGATCCACACCAATGGAGCTACTTCTAAATAAGCACATCTAGACTGGGTTATATGTAATGTAAAATAGTCTTGTGCTTCTTTGCTTGAAGCAAAAACCTGGATGAAACCTCTTATAGCAATCTTCTTTTTATTCCCTATGAAAATATTTCATTTTTTTCTTACCTGCAGGCCTCTTTGGGTCACTAGAAGGTGAATATCATGAGTAGCTGAAATGGCATTTTTTCTTTCTTTCTGTGATACTAAAGGCCTTGTCTACAGTCCACAAGAATTCCCCGATATTATCTAGTTAATTGGCGTGATTATACAATGATATTCATGATTTTTAAAAGTAATGAAGAATTTTAAGAAAAATTCAGAAGTTAATGTTTGATTTCGAACAACTGGACATTAGAAGGCCACTTTTTATGTACTGTGCCTGATCCAGATTAACTCTCCATGTTGTTGTACAGCAACTCCAATTAACCCTAGCCATCATAACCTGTGGCGAGACAGGGAAAATTCAGTCTAAGAAACACCAGGTGGGCCACTTGTTCCCCATCACTAATTTATGGAGATTGTTTAAATTTAATTGGATACTAGTTTCATTTTCAAGTCTGAATACAGTGGGGTCTTGACTTGAGAACTTAATCCGTATTGGAAGGTGGTTCTCAAGTCAAAAAGTTCTCAGGTCAAATCTGCATTTCCCATAGGAATGCATTGAAAACCATTTGATCCGTATCTGCTCTTACTGTCCATAGAAACTAATGGGAAGCTGCTATTCTGCCTTCGACCACTAGAGGGGGATATTTTGTTTCTTTTTTTCTTAGGTCAAGAAAGGTTCAGGGAAGGCAGGGAAAATACAGTCCAGGCAGTCTGAAGACTGTCTCCCAATCCACTCTCTAAACGCTGGGAGGAGTGAGGAAGCAGACAGGCACCCTTTTCACTGGCCAACAGTTAACTGAAAGTTCAAATTTTGCACTTTCCCTGCCTCCCACATGGGTTTTTTCAGTTCTTAACTCAAATCTAAGTATGTAAGTCAAGTCAATATTTTCCTATGAGAGTGGTTCTTAAGTCAAAATGTTCTTAACTCAAGCCGTTCTTAAGTCAAGACCCCACTGTATACAGGATACTAGGATATAGGGAAGGATACTAGGATATAGGGAATACCATATATTTATAAAGGAAATGTAATGAGGGAATGGAGAGAACTTTAACTAGTTATTGTTGTATCTTAAATGGCAGGGCAAGAAAAAGAAAAATCCTTAATGAAAAAACAAAAGAACAAATCTGTGCTGTGACCATGGCCATTGGTGAGCCCTACCTATGAGAAAACTATTTAAGAATTTCTTCTTCCCCTTGAGTAATTCAGTGAAATTGTTCCCACAGTTTCTCTTTATATAAACAGGGTGGAGAAATATGAAAACTTGAAAAGCCTTTTTGTATGCAGTTGTAGTTGCTATCTCCGTATTGCCAATGTGAGGCTCAGTTCACAGTAAGTTCAAAGCTACAGTTATTTCTGTGCAGAAATCAATGGCCTTATTGTATCACCTTTCATGACTTCTGTTCTATCAATACGACAGTTGCTTGTTTTCATAATATTTTCATAATATAGTCAAATATTGCTCAAAAGTAACAGCATTTCTGGCACTTAAGAAAAGGAATATTACAAAGGTCAAGTGGTTTTAACATCACTCTAGCCAAAACTATTAGGATTCATCATCACATCGCCTCCCCACCTCTTAAGGCTCAGAGCCCAGCTTTTCCTCACTATTGGAACTCATGGAAGGAACATTGCATTAAGGAAGCAGCCATTCTGCGAGCTTAACTTTCCTTCTGTAAATGCTAAATCCTTCCATCCCCAGAAGGAAAAGTTAGAATCCATACCAAAGAGCAAAGAATTCAATGATTTTCACAAGATGTATCTTTTATATTACCTGTCATTTGCACAGTTATTCAGTGTGGTCCAATCATGCTTTGGGTTGACTAAGATTCCCCAGGACAAGAAGACAGAAGTTGGAGTTAAAGTGCCTATGACCAGTTGGAGGGGTTTGGAGTTTTGTGTTTTACCTGAACAACAAAGGCATATAAAAATGATTTGCACAATTTGATATATTAGAAAATAAATTTCAGTGGCTTGTACAAAATGTGACTCACCAACCATACACCTTGGTTCAGAGAGTCAATTAATCTTTTGATTTACCTTTCTGCTTGAAAATGCATAGAGGTTACTGTGAAGCAAACCACAGTAACATAGCTATGGAGCTTCATTGGTTCATCCTAAGCCTCTTGCACAGTTAATTTCAACTTCAATAGAATATTGCTAGTTTATCTTTCTTTACCTCTGAAGTCTATATATTCATGTCCTCTTTTGGTTACTTATATAGCACTCACCAGTATCTATTCAATCCTAAATTAATTCTTAGTTTCCTGAGCATACTTTCAGCAGAGGTTTTAATAAATAGTTATAACCAATGAATATCAGGCATTTTTAAATTAACAAAACAAGAACAGAAATGAGGAAGTATGGTTGGCTTGATCCCTGTTCCCCTTTAAGAACCTTTAAATACCTTTCTATTCTCATATACCCTTGCATACATGATGAGGTCTTTTTTTAAATTATCACTGCCTTCTGTGTTAAACTGTGTCACTATATAATGGTTTCATCTGGATTATTTTATTGCTTCATGAAATCGCTTTATACACCTGTTTTTAAATATAACTTATATTGTAGATATTGATAGTTCTTGAATGTTTAAATGTTTAAAGAAACCAATCGTAAGTCACTTTGGGAAAAGAAAGTGTATTAAGTGCCTTAAATAAATGAACAAACAAACAAACAAATAAATAAATAAAGAATAAACTGATGAATTGTATGTTCCAAATATCGGTGATAGTCTAAAATACTTGTACTGTGCCTGTCTATCATTACATCTCCAACCCTCCTTCTTCTAATTTTTCAGACAAAATATATATCACTTCCTCTCAATATTATGCAAGTCCCAGCCCTACAAATCTAAATTCCCCTCATCCTCAATTGTCTTCTCCTTCTTTTCCTCTGATCTTTATCTACCATTCCTTGAATGTCCTTTTTTCACAGTCCCGTACTTTCAGACACCCTAACTTTGGGCTTCCTGGCAGTGTCATAACTAAGTATTTCACCGCCTGGGGCTTTATAGTCCTATTGGTAAAGCTTGGGTCACATGCAACAAACACACTGGTTCAGTACAGAGGCTGTACTATGCTCCCCTCTGCCTGAAAAAGAATGACTGAAGATGGTATATATATTTGGACCTAACATGTTCACACTCTTCCAGCAACAAAAGGCAGTGGATAGGTCTGCATCCTTTTAGCAACAATTTTTTTGCCTTCTAAATTTTGGGGCCCTCGTTAGATCAAATACGGTAACCTGAAGCCTGAACCTCCCTATGGCTCCTATAGAGTTTTAGAAACCTTCAGGGGGGAAAAACCCAGAAGCTTGCGTTCTTCACAACTGAAATATGTTTAAAAGGGGCTTAAATCCAGTGTGACCCAGAAGAATATTCTGCACCTTGTATAATTTTCCCTTCTTCTGAATATCCTTTAATGTATGCATCCTATTGGCTCAATGATCTCTGACACTCTGTCCTTAAGCTGTCAAGCTGGATAAATGCATTAGCAAAGCAGCTACCATGTTCTCTAGACTCACAAAGACAGTATGGCTTAATAAGAAGCTGAAGGCATATACCAAGATCCAGGCCTATAAAGCCAGTGTCCTGAGCACACTCCTGTACTGCAGTGAGTCCTGGACCCTTTGTGCCCAGCAGGAGAAGAAGCTGAACACTTTCCATATGCATTGTCTCCAATGCATTTTTGGTATCACCTGGCAGGACAAAGTTCCAAATAGAGTAGTCCTAGAACGAGCTGGAATTTTTAGCATGTATACTTTACTGAAACAGCGACGTCTACATTGGCTTGGGCATGTCGTGAGAATGGCTGATGGTCGGATTCCAAAAGATCTCCTGTATGGAGAATTTGTGCAGGGAAATCTCCCCAGAGAGAGACCACAGCTGTGATACAAGGATATCTGCAAGTGGGATCTGAAGGCTTTAGAAATGGACCTCAACAGATGGGAAACGTTGACATCTGAGCATTCAGCCTAGAGGCAGGTGGTGCAGCATGGCCTCTTCCAATTTCAAGAGGCACTTGTTCAGCAGGCCGAGGCAAAAAGGCAGTCCCGAAATCAGCAAAATCAGGGAGCTGGACAGGAGACAGATTGTATTTGTCTTCAGTGTGGAAGGGATTGTCACTCCCGAACTGGCCTTCTCAGCCACACTAGAAGCTGTTCCAGACCTCCATATAGAGCATGTTACCATAGTCTCTCGAGACTGAAGTATGCCTACTACAGATTCACCCCATGCAAGATCAAGAAACTGAATGTCCAAAAAAAAAAAAACAAAAAAAACCCCCACCAACTTTACTTTTCTTCGTTTTATTGAATAGCTGTATGCAAGTGGATGGGAGTCTATGAGTTAAACTAATATGATGCCTAAAATGAAACAACAAATTTGCAGGCAACGCATTACAAAATATGAAAAAATACCTTAACAAACTTACATAAATAAAAAAGTATATTAGAGCATAAGCAATTATAAAATAATATCAGCATATATGAAAAATCTAACTTTCATCAAGCACAGTTTCCCCACCTCTAATGGCATTTTCCTGGCATCCTTTATTCCTTGCCTTAATTATCTTTTCTGGCTATTTTTTATACCCTTACCATCCCTTTATCAGTTAAAACAGTCTTACTTGAAAAGCTTGGAAATCTAAGAGTTTAGAAATCCGGGGGGTGGGGTGGGGAGGTTTAAATAGAAATCCCTATTGCTTCAGTGCAGCCTATAACTTCAGAAGTTTGTTATTTAATATCTGTCAAGTTGCCCTTTTTATGGATAACATGTTTCTTGTAACTAGACCTTTCACAAAGCTTGTAGCTTTAGGGGCTTACAGCATGAAAGATTTAAAACCCTAAATTTTTAGAAAGCCCAATATTGTAGTGCAAATGCATTGAAATGACAAAGAAAGCCAACTATCAGACATCCGCGCATCATGATGTAACAAAAATAACATTCAACTGCCAGGGTTCTTATGATTCATTGATCCTGCTTAGCTAGAGCCAGCTAATTGTTTTGGAACACCTAAAAATTGTTTTGCAAGACTGTAGTAAACTATTTCCAAGCCTCAGTTTTAAACAGGGCACCTTTCAGGGCATTTTTTCTGCACCTCCTCAACTGTACTTTAACACCCTCTACACACAAAATTTCAAATACTGACACCCAAGGTCAAAGGACAAATCATCCCACATTTTTTACAGCCTTGTTACCTGACCTTAGCTTCCCAGGTGTGCTAGGAATTTCCACAGCTTTTCAATCCTGGCTCCCTCCCTATTGTCTGCTATTCCAATGCTGTAACAATGGCTTTCCCTTGCCAGTACGACTTTTTAATTCCTCCATAAATAGAAGCAACATGCTGTCATAAACTTTATTCGCTGAACAATCAGAAAAGTTTGGGGATGTCTCAAGATATCACATCAGTTAATTGGCTCTAAACTCTTGTGAAGGACCAAATATATATAACCACTGGAAAATGCATGCTATCTTCAAGTTATGTGGCTTAAGTCTTAACATTTAAGGAAGATTATGACATTATGAACTCACAGAATGAGCTGAATTGTATCATTTATCATTTTTTTCCAGCCAGATGTAGGGTCTGTCATTTGAACTGAAAAATGTTTGTAGCAGTTTCTGGGCAAATGTTTAAAAGTGTGACAGTACCTGAGCAGGGTTTCTTATAATTTGTAGCAGGTGCTGGCCTCACAGAAATCAAGTACCTTGGTTCAGCATCTGGAAAATATTAGTAGGAACATTTGTAAATTTCAACAAGGAAAACCTTTAAAACCTTTAAAACCAAGAGTGTATACTATATCTTATTGTTGTCCAAGGCATGATTAAATGTTGATTATTGAAATATGTTTTCAAAACATACCAAGAACATATCAACATATTGGCTCTGATCTAAAGGTGTCTCATGTCAGTAAAAAGTCACTTCCCCTAAGCAGGCTTCTCTTCCATCTGAATTCTGGTGATCTTATTATAGCTCTTAATGCCCACATTCATACCATTTTAGCGTATCCTCTGACCCTTTCTGAGGCTCCAGAAAGTCGCAATGGGAAGAAGCCATATGTATTCCATAAGTGGTACTTCATTACACTTTTCAAGATTCAAGCCATTCTAAAAAGTCATGCCGTTTTTAATCAATATTTACAGGACACAAAAATGAGGATACAATATGAGTGGAGGATATGATACAAATAAATAGTTTAACTAATGGAAGAGCAATACGGACATCTGTTGTTTTAACAAAAACACAGAGAGAAACAATTGTGAAGAAAGTTCACTGCTGAATCCCGGAGGTTAAAAAAAAAAAAATACTTCACTGACATAAGGATTTGTAACGTCCTGCATGGATTATTGTGATATATAGGGATTTGTATCTTCTATTGGATTACTGTGATAAATAGCACTGAGGCCATAAAGTAGGATCCTGATTTTCACTAGATAACCATTTCTCAATATAAAAAGTGGCTATAGGATACTGGCCCCATGTTCCGAACCTTTATACAATGCCCTGGGCTGAGAAGGCCTAATGTTGCCACCAATCAGCTCTGTGGCTGTTGGCTGAGGGGAACTAATCAGAAGCACTGCCAATAATAGTTGCTAATGACCTATGATGGTGGGGAGAGGAAACCTAATGTGACTCCAATCACTGTCAGGAAAATGCTATTACGAACGTACTGGTACATATTTTGGTCAGGATAAACTGTTGGCTGGCAATCCTAACAAAAAGGTGTGTTATCTGCTGAGAGTTAGTAATAAGCACAGCCTCTTCTACTAACAGAATTGCTCTTGCACAAGGAAAACTGCCTGTATCAGAGATCTGGCTGCAGAGGGATCTCCAACACAATCACTCTGCTGGTTCAGAAGAGCCAAAAGAAAGAAAGAAAGAAAGAAAGAAAGAAGAAAGAAAGAAAGAAAGAAAGAAAGAAAGAAAGAAAGAAAGAAAGAAAGAAAGAAAGAAAGAAAGAAAGAAAGAAAGAAAGAAGAAAGAAAGAAAGAAAGAAAGAAAGAAAGAAGAAAGAAAGAAAGAAAGAAAGAAAGAAAGAAAGAAAGAAAGAAAGAAAGAAAGAAAGAAAAGAAAGAAAAGAAAGAAAGAAAGAAAGAAAGAAAGAAAGAAAAGAAGAAAGAAGAAGAAAGAAAGAAAGAAAGAAAGAAAGAAAGAAAGAAAGGAAAGAAAGAAAGAAAGAAAGAAAAGAAAGAAAGAAAGAAAGAAAGAAAGAAAGAAAGAAAGAAAAGAAAGAAAGAAAAAAGAAAGAAAGAAAGAAAGAAGAAAGAAAGAAAGAAAGAAAGAAAGAAAGGAAAGAAAGAAAGAAAAGAAGAAAGAAAGAAGAAAGAAAGAAACGAAAGAAAGAAAGAAAGAAAGAAAGAAAGAAAGAAAGAAAGAAAGAAAGAAAGAAAGAAAGAAAGAAAGAAAGAAAGAAAGAAAGAAAGAAAGAAAGAAAGAAGAAAGAAAGAAAGAAAGAAAGAAAGAAAGAAAGAAAGAAAGAAAGAAAGAAAGAAAGAAAGAAAGAAAGAAAGAAAGAAAGAAAGAAAGAAAGAAAGAAAGAAAGAAAGAAAGAAAGAAAGAAAGAAGAAAGAAAGAAAGAAAGAAAGAAAGAAAGAAAGAAAGAAAGAAGAAAGGAAAGAAAGAAAGAAAGAAAGAAAGAAAGAAAGAAAGAAAGAAAGAAAGAAAGAAAGAAAGAAAGAAAGAAAGAAAGAAAGAAAGAAAGAAAGAAAGAAAGAAAGAAAGAAAGAAAGAAAGAAAGAAAGAAAGAAAGAAAGAAAGAAAGAAAGAAAGAAAGAAAGAAAGAGGATGGTGGTGGTAGTGGAGAATGAGCATATGGGCAAAGAGCTGAATTATCTTAGATTTAAACCCATTCCAGCACACGGACCCAGCCACAATGCTAACATAAAACTAGGCCACGGACAGCGTAGTAGTTTCCTAAATTGTTAGGGTGGGAGGGTTTGGATTAAGGACAGCTTCAGCTGGCAGTGTCTGCTGATCTGGCCATAGATCATTTTGGCTAATTAGGATTGTACTCTGAGCAGACTGACTGAGAACAAGCTTGCAGTTTTTTCATGTTCTTTGTTGGAAAACAATGAAGTGAAGTAAACTGAAGCCAACCTTACCAATATTTTTATTCATATGCGAATACATTCTTAGTAAATTTGATGTGAACTGACAGAACACATGTTTATGTGGTAAGAGGCTGAAAGTTCATTTAACATTTCTAGTGAAAACCAGATAACATCATCCAAGAGCTGATCATAATAAACTGATTAACACAAATGCTCAGGGGAGACGGACTTTTGTTGTTGTTGTTGTTTTTTAAATTTTATTTTCAAAACTATTGGGTAATGGGGAAGGAATACAAAAGGCAAAGGGCAGTGGGGGGGGATGGAAAAAGCGTTTTGAGAATAAGAAAACATCCAGTGCATATCATTCAATCTTTCATATCAAGTATATAAACATCTAATCTATTCATGTTCCAATAAAGGTTCATCTTTCTTCTTCTTTTTCTTCTTCTTCTTTTGACTATTTTGTCTATGTATTAACCTCTTTAGCTTTCAATTTATACGTGTAATACAGCTTAAATCTATGTTATTCCCACAGCATCAGAACACCAAGGCCAATTGTGAAATATATCCTCTCTTTCACCCTCCTTTTTTCTTGAGAATACACTCAACAGACCCAAAATAATATAAATTCTGCTCTCCCCTCCCCTTTCCTCCCTGTGCTTGTTTTGTTTCTGCGACTCTTTTTTCTTCCATATTTTAAAAGGGGGAACAATATCATTCAAAGTTTGCTTTTCAACCTCAATTTTCTTATCTGCTATCGCTACATCGCTTACTGGGTGGCCCTCCATCTCTTGTATATTATCTGATATCTTCATCAATACAGCCGGTTCTGAGATCTCTTTTTGGTGTAATTTAACCTCCGCTACCTTCCCTCCCCTATAGCCTCCAATCACGTCTTCCATCTGGTCAATATAATGATTTACCTGCATGAATGTTTGCAACAGTGACATCTGAAAAGAGGTTTTCCAGTCTAGCCACCGATCTGTAATTTTCTCAGGGGGAGGTTCCATTTTCTGTTTCCACTATTTTCACTTAAAATTCCCTCTCCCCTTTACCCCAATACACATCCAATATTTCTAATATTTCACCTTGCAACTATACAATATTAGCAATAAGATAGCAGGTACATTCAAGTAAGAGATGGAATCTAAAACATGAATCTCTCAAGTGTCTTTGTAGTCCAGTCCTTTTCCACGTCGCTGATAACTTTCAGACCGGTTACTTCTTCTTTTCCCTTCTTTTCTCTTCTCCAAGTTTGTTTTAACCTTCACCCGGCAAGACTCTATTATTAGAATGTCATTTGTCAAGATCCCAGTTCAGTTCAAACCACATAGCCCCCAGTTCACAGCTCACAGTCCGTTCTTCTCCCTTTTACTTCCAAAGGCTTCCTTCTCCTCCCCCGAAAAGGGAGGTCCAGCAGTCAGGATCCCGGTAAATATATTATCCGCGGAAAGCAGAGTCCCACACAGTCTAAAAATATATATCCAAAGAGGAAAAGGGTCCAAAGTGAACACCTTACAACAGAATTTATTTTTTCAAAGCCTGTCAGTTGATTCTTCAAGAGTTATTTTTCCTCCTTTAATGGAGACACGAGCTATTTCTGCCTGGCTGTTCCTTTAGAAATGACTCGACCTTCAGCTTGAGTAAAAGCTGGTATGCTAGGAATGCCGCTCCTTATCTCATTTGGTCATAAATGTGCACACAATCACTTGTTCTTTATTTAATGAGGTTTTTCATAGAACAAGGGCTTCCACTTACTTTGATGTATACTTTCGCTGTGCTTCTGTTTTCTTATTCTCGGCGAACGGAGCTGTCTTTGGCTAGTTGCCAAAAATGGCGCCTGTCTTCGTCTGTGCTGGTGTGAATTTCCAGAAGAAAGAAAAATCGAGTTGCTGCCCAATCTTCTAACTTCTGTAGCTCACCAACTGCTGCAGAAGGGTCTCTCCTGACTCTTCCATGGCCCCCCCTGTTTCTGGGAGGGTCCCAGACCGAAGTGCTTCTAGCTTTTCCTGGGAGCTATTCCCGAGAGCTGCTAGCTTCACCAAGACAAAGCTCCTCCTCTGACTTTTGTTGTTGTTGTGAGGCGGTCATACTTTTTGTTTTGTTTTAATTTTTGGACATATGCATTTCCTTCAGTAACAGGCAGATTTTGAAACTTTCCTTCTTTTTCACGCACTAAGGAAAAGACATTGTACATTCTAAACTTTGAAAAAAAAGATGCAAAACAAATGACAAAATACATGGCTTGTTGGTCTGGGATTGTTGCACCTAACATTCTTGATTGGAGTAAGTGACCTAGTGGCTTGCTTCCTAACCACCACTAAAGCAATGAAGTAAATCCCCTGGTATAGTTAGAACTAGTAATACTGAATTCCTTCTCATTGAGCTTTTCCATTTCCCTGGTTTTGGACTTTGTTGCTTTCAATAAGGATGTGTAAGTAGAAAAGATTCAAATTTTCCACTCCTGAAATGACAGCTATTTGTTTCACACACTCCCTAAGGGAATGTCTCCAAATGCCGGAAACTATTTGCAACAAGTACTTGTGAAGTTTATACAGAGAGGAAATAATCATGACTCACCAATACTGTTTTAATATATCACACTAATGGGTGTTTGGGGACCCCCAGCCTCTCTTGTTATCATGCAACCTATCGAATTAGACAACTGTTCAGAATCAGTGACCTTAATATGGAATGCTCAGGGCTGATCTTAGAAATGCAAAGATCGAAAATGGAAAAATTATATGGCCTTTCTTTTCCACTATTTGGACCATTTCTAAAACCTGTTCTTAACTTTTAATAGTCCAAAGTATACTGTAGCTGGTATTCCTGAAAAGCAAAGATTTTAAGTATCTTGAGATCATAGTTTTCAAGTATGGATTTGATTAAGAGGGAGGACTGAGGCATATGATCACTTCCGTGACTTTGATTACGCTAATGTAATAAGGGTGTCACAAAGAAAGGTAGGTTGGGGAAGCTATAAATTGAGCCGGATATTATTAATTGCCTTCTGTCCATCTATTCTTTAATAAAGATAATACTTGCTCCTTGGGTCTTTGATTATTCTTAATAGTTCAAATGTTAGTTATTCCACTAAGGCTATTAAAATAGCTTTTGATCTCAAGGATCCAGGTGCCACATAATACTCTTTTAGTTTTGTTCTTATGAGCAGAGGGGCAGGATCATTCCTGTTTCTTATATCATGAAGCCACCTGGGTCCCCTTGAAGAAGATTTTTTGGATTGCTCATCTTTTAAGTGGAGTGCTAAATCATTTAACACATTAAGTGAACTGACTTACATGAGGTCATCTAGTAGAGGCTATGGGATGGGCTGCAGAAGTAGGAAACGACAGAAGAACCCAAGAGACTTCAAGTGTTATCTATGACACATAGTAGTGTAACACGTTCCAGCAACTGACCTTTGGTTTTAGCTTAAGGATTTAGACCCAAAAATAAATCAGTCAGGGAATCTCTGCTATATGTGGCACTCTGAGTCATGCTTAGTTTTTTAAAAATCACTTTTTTACTGTTGGGATGATCATCCACACAAGGAAGATAAGATCTCTGGTAACTCTGGGCAAAATATGAATTTTAAAAAGCCCTTTTTCTTTGTTATGGCACAGTGCCCCTGAAATACAGAATCTTGTTAATTTTTGCAAAGTAAAACTTCCTAACTGGGCAGCATTTAGTTTCAAAGAATAGCTCTGGAAGAAAAATAATTTCTGCTCACATTTTGTCCAAAGCTGTCATTAATCACCATCTTTTCCATCAGCATACTATGTGGAAACTCACTGAACTCCAACAACTTTGAAACTTGGCAGAAAACATCGTACAAATATTTTAACATGTCCTCCAACTGATTACATTTTCTTGCATGAAACCGCTGCAGAGTTGCAGGATCACTCTGAAATACAATTATCCGTTCTGAAGAAACAGGTGAGTCATTAACTGGTCTGTGTATAACAGGCCATAAGGGTTTGAATCCAGGAAGAAAGTCTCTGGGCCTATTATGGAATGCAAAGGATAAGACTGGTTGGATTGCTAGTGCTGTTTTCATCCCTTGGTCAATGTCTGGTATAACAAGAAGGTTCTTGAGCATACAGGCAGTGGAATAACACTTTCTGACTGGGATGCAGTGTTGCCGACCTCACTAGCGCTCATCATCTATTTCATTTCAGGAATAGTCAATACAGTGGAGGGTTTGACCCAGAGTAGTCATGTCACGCAGTGTGCAAAGAACATGGAAACATGGAGGAAGGACTGAACCAGGAGGAGCTGGGTGGTAGCCAGCAAAGGCAGGCTATTTGGGGCCTTTACAAGCCAAGGCACAGTTTCATTTCTTCAGTGATTTGCCAGCCACATCCCTTTTGTTCCTCCTATAATGTCTAGCAGTACAAAACAGGTAAAATAATGCAATGATATTACAGTTTTCTTTGCCATACTTCTTCAGCTACCTTTAGTGACAGACAGGAAAACTCACAAAATTTGATCAGGGTACAAGAGACGTGAAATGCTTGCCCTTGTTTTCGTGAGATTTATTTGGTAGCTGTAAATGAGTTTAACTGCTAATTCTACAGCTAAACAGTAAAATTTTTCAGCAGCATAGATTTTTTTCTGTTCTCTTGTAAGTCTTCAAAATAAAGCTTTATTAGCACATAACGTCTTGTACTAGCATTTAGGTCTTCAGTAATTCTGTGTTTTAAAAACTCTTGTTTCAAGTATGTCAACTTTTCATTATAATACCAACATCTGCTTTGTGACTAAATTATATTGGAAAGATCAGCACAGCTTTTTCCTATTGGCATCCATTTCAGTCATGTTGCTGTCCATTGTGTGAACACAGCAATAGGCTTTGGAAGTTTGTTTTGTGGTTTTCTAACTTCCTACCATTAGAATGATTATTAGAATAATTTTCTTTTCTTTTCTTTCTTTCTTTCTTTCTTTCTTTCTTTCTTTCTTTCTTTCTTTCTTTCTTTCTTTCTTTCTCTCTCTCTCTCTCTCTCTCTCTCTCTCTCTCTCTCTCTCTCTCTCCCCCTCCGTCTCTCTCTTTCTGTCACAAGAAGTTTCACACTTACCATTCACAATGTCTTTCTCATTATATCATTTTAATTTACAAAGATAGATTTTATAGAATGTTATAGAAGTCTCCACTGTACCTGCAAGCTGCAGTCGGGCAAAGTATTCTGGATTTTTTTTAATGAAAATTGTGTTCTAAGCTTTAGTTATATTTTTCCTTTCCTTTTTTAAAAGGTTGGATTGAATTGTATCCACCAGTATCTTCTGCCAGTGGAAATGACACTATTGGCACAACCAATTCCTCCTCTTTCTGTCTGGCACAGTTGCAAGTACAGCTTCCCCATCACCATCTGCTTGGAAGGGTTCAGGGGCTTTCTGGAACAAATGTGAAATATATGCAGGAGGCTACAGGGGAAAGGGAAATATTGGAAAGTTTGTCCATGTAACAATGGCTGAGACACTTTCCCATAAGTCACACTGTGTAAAGCTGATGTCAATTTTTCAGGAGTAAAAACATTTTGATTCCCAGCCATCCCAAAGGTCACAGGGCTCCCGTTTTTCTGGAGGAAAGCCATTGGGACCCACAAGACAGGGAGGGAATCGTTAATTTCCAGAAATCACAGATGCCAAGAAAATCATTTCAGAGGTCGCAATTTTTGGAAATCGGAGACTTCCCTCACCATTCTGCAGCTCCCAATGCTTTCCCCATGATGAAAGGGATTCAAGCCTTGGAACATCCAGGGGATATTTGATTTTTTAAAAAAATTCTATTAAGTTGCTTGAGCAGAGTAACTTATGAAACAGGATTTCAGCCGTTGCATGTAGCCCTTTGTTTTCTTATTTTAATAAGTTATGATTCTATCAGCGAAGAGTTCACTTTTGTTTTATGGATCTGATTAGCTTGGTACTGAAAGATCACATTTAATTGGTTGCTATCTATCTAAAGGCATTAACCGAAACTGTTCTGTGAGATTAAAAAATATTTCTGGTCATTTTAACATACGGTAATGTGGCATTAATAGACATTCAGTGTTAAGCATATACACTTAGAATATCCAACCTTTGGAGGCCCCACCAGGAGCGTAAAGATTTAAAGTTGCCCAAAGCAGCCAGATGGTATTTGAAAACATGAAACCAACTCCTCCTCCAACTATGAACAGTCTTGCAGGCATTCTTTGGACCAATTACTTCCTTGTAGATGTTCTCATGCATACCAGCAGTTGATTCGAGGATTAGTGATCTTTCATACAATTTGATAATCTCAAAGAACATAATCCATAGATTTCTCAGCTATAGTTATATGCCTTAAGCAACTGTTTGAATGTATATAGAATTAAATTTTAAAATTGGTAGATTTTTAGGACATAAAGATTTGTGGTATGTATTCCTTCTGTTCAAACAGCCAGTCCTTCGAGACTTTGCTAAGAAATTTACCTCTTTAATTTGTAAACCCTTTTGGTTATCATAAAATAACATTAGTAACATATTATTATTATTTTCATATAATAAGAATGCAGGCCATCTATTACCATCAATGTTGAGCAAATTCAACACATGCTTCAATAAATCTTTGCAAAGAAAACTCATTAATAGATTATAGTGTTTTTGAACACTGCATCCTAGCTCTTAAAAATGTCCAAGGTACAGCTATGGCTTCAAACACACTTTCAAGACATGGAGTATATAATCTATTTATTTAAAAATGCATGCCTTCTGAATTTAGTGAACCATGGCCATATAATCACTTAACACACCAAAACACTTTGTGAAGATCATAAACTGCTGCTTTGTTGTGTCTAGATAGATTAAGGAGTCTATACAACTTAATTTCAAACTACTAGTGTAATTTTTAAAATATCTTGTTTTAAATTTGAAAATTAGCTTGAATTTATTTAATCACAGCACTTTTAAAGAATGTTTCTGATGCACTTTCCCTCAATTTTTGCTTTAGAATCTGAAATGCTATATTCCCAAGAAAAGAAATTTTTACATATAACTTAAAAACAATTTAATATAGAAGACAGGCTATGGACACACTTCACAAATGTCAAGTAATCTTAAATTTATTGAAATCAATCACTTTAATAAACTTTATCTAGACTATGGCCTGTAAAAGAGTCCAGAATCACAGGTTTGAAATATATTAAAATTCTTAAAAAAAAAACAAACCTCCAGTTTATGAAATTTAACAATTTGTGGGCTTTGTGAGTACATTGATATTTACAACACTGGTTTCTGACATGCCTAGAAGGTGGATAACATTGCTATGTAGATGGAAAAACAAAATTTGCCCAAGACTTGACTATTTGTTTATCTATCTCCGGATGCAACCCTGTTCCCCCCTCTTACACTTCCAATTTGTTTGGAAGTTCATAGTCTGTTTTATGGGAAAAGACGGAATTAAAATAGGAATTGCGCACCTCTATTAAGTTGCTTCCAATTTGTTTGGAAGTTCATAGTCTGTTTTATGGGAAAAGATGGAACTAAAATAGGAACTGAGCACCTCTGCCTTTTCTCTGTCCTCTGTCATCATTTTTCCATCTCCATTGTGGAGCTGTGCCACTATGTCTTTTGTCTGTCTTTTGCTACTCACATACCTGAAGAATGCTGTTTTATTATTGCTTTTAGTGTCTCTAGCTAACCTCAGCTCATTCTCAAAGGAAATGAGCTTTTGCCCTCCGAATCCCTGCATTTCTTTGCTACTTGTCTGTACCCTTCCTTGGTGGCCCGACCTTCTTTCCATTTCCTATATATCCCTTTTTTGGTTTTTAGGTCCTCCCTGAGCATTTTGTGAAGCCAAACTGGCCTTTTTTTCCGCCTCGCACCATTTTTTCTTGTTGGAATTGTTTGTAGTTGTCCCTTTAGAATTTCTTTTTTAAGCAGCTCCCACTCTTCTCGGACTCCTTTTCTTGTTACAATATCCTGCCATGGGACCTTACTTATTCTTGTTCCGAGGTTATTAATTTTTTTTAATCCAGGAGATGTGTGTGGCTACACTCTGCTTTTATTTCCTTTGTAATCAAGAATTCTAGAAGAACATAGTCATTCTCACTTAGAGTTCCCCTTATTGCCACTTCCCCCACCAAGTCATCTTTGTTGGTCAGAACCAAGTCAAGGATAGCAAATCCTCTAGTTTCTTTCTCCATTTTTTTGTAGAAGAAAATTATCAGCCACACAAGCCAGGAATTTGTTAGAGGGGCCATAATTGGCAGAATTTGTCTCCCAACACATATCTGGATAAATTGAAATCTCCCATCACTACTACGTTGTGTCTCTTTGAAAACCCTACAATTTATTTTTCAAAAGTTTTGTCCACTTCCTCTCTTTGATTGGGTGGTCAGTAGTAGACTCCAACTACCAAGTTCCTTTTGTTTTTTGCCACAACTAGATTGATCCAGATGCTCTCGATGGGACAGCCACTCTCCTCCTGCTGCATTTCTGTGCAGGAATGTGTATTTTTGACATATACTGCAACTCTACCTACCTTTTTATTCTCTCTGTTGTTTTTGATCAGTTTATATCCCTCAATTGTTGTATTCCAGTCATGGGAGTCATTCCACCAAGTTTCAGTTATTCCTATCAAGTCATACTTACCCTCCTGAATTAAAATTTCCAGTTCTTCTTGTTTGTTTACCATACTCCTGGTATTCGTATACAGACACCTGAGGGTATGTGATTTGTGGCCTGTTTGTCTTTGTAAATTTTTATGAATATTATGAATATTATGCTTATGATTGTTGCTATGTTTATTATTGTGATTATTATTGTTAATGTTATTATTGTTGCCCTTTTGATCAGTTTGGTCCTTTGCTCTTATTGTCTGTAAGGCTTCATCTCCCATTAACTCTGTGCTTGCATCTCCCTCCTCCTTCCAATTCAGTTTAAAGCCCTCCTGATAAATTTCTTCATGCTGTGGGCAAACCCATTCTTCCCAGTCCTTGTTAGATGCAAGTCATCTCTTGCAAGCAGTTCTTCTTCCAGGCAGCTTGGCCCATGGTCCAAAAAAAAAAATCCCTCTCATCGACACCACCTTTGTAGTGATGATAGTACAGTCTTTTGAATTTAGAATTTACTTGTTCAGGAAAAAGTTTAACTCCTTGATTTGGTGTTTATTCAAACTGTGTTTTTAACTGCTGGAAATCTGGTTTAGGCATCTGGCTCTGGAGCCAGAAGTTGGAAGTTTGACTCCCCACTGTGCCTCCTTGATAGGGTCTGGCCTTATCATCATCATCATCATCATCATCATCATCATCATCATCATCATCATCATCATCATCATCATCACATAATGTTTAAATTGATGAAACAGAAAACACATAATGACTATAGGGTTCTTACCTGCAGAATTACTGCCTACACTTACTTCTGTCTCTTTAAATTTTGTATACTTCCCAATATAAAATATGCTTTTATGTAGGTAAATATATGCCAATATAAAACTATATGACCAATGAAACCATGTATCCACGATAAGAGAAATATTTGCCAGAGTCAGATTATGATACCTACTGAAGGCACTCCATCCATCTATTTGTCACTAATTAATGCTATCACAGACACAGCCATATGACAAACTGACTTCCATAAGCATCACATGACCTGGTCAAATGACCTATTGAAGCATTATGTAGTTAGCTCTTGAGTACAATCAATATATGACCTGAATAAGGGTTATAAAAAGGCCAGACATGACTTCACAAGCTCTTCTGGTCCAGGAAGGACTGCCAATGCTGCTTGCTAGATTTAATCCTATAATGAGACATGTAAAGAGGCATGTACTTCCAATGATGAAGTTGTCAAATAATGAAGGGATTATTTTAAACAAGGCAAGGATAACTACCACTTTTTCTTCTCCTTCGCCATTCCCAAGTCTTTCCATCCTGATAGCCAAAGTAAAAATCTACTCTGGTTGTTTAAATCAGATTTCTCTTAGCCTGCCTATACTCCTATGCCTAATATACTAACTAATTAATATCATTGTATTTTGCAATAGTGCAGGAGTAAACTCATTAAACATCCTCTTCCCCATCTAATGCCTGTTTTGTCTGACGACAGTGTAGTCAATGTTTCTCAGTTATACCTGTTTCTGAGGACACATCCAAGCACATCCAAGTGAACTCCAGCCAGAAGCATACTGCTGTTTGGATGCCATGTGTTAAATAAAATAAACTTCCAAGTATTGAGCTAGCCTACTGTCCTTTTAATATTTCCACTAAGTCTGTTCATTATTTTACAATCTTGTTTTCTTATTGTCCTGAAAATCTGAATTATATTCTGTTTTCTCTATTTTCTTGAAGTATTTCTTGAAGTATGTCTTTGTTCTCTTTGAGGTTATTCCAGATTATGACATCATAAACTTTCCCGTCACCTGATAACCACAATAATTTTTATTAATCTTATGTATGGGTTTTGAACTGCCTTCACAAAATTTATCCTCAGCATATAAATACATACCAATTTAACATGTATTAACTCCATTATTTAGATATACAGTACAACAGTGCTTAACCTGTACATAGATTAGCTTCATGTAAGAGAAAGATATGTTAATTGCTCTTAGTAAGCGTATTTTATTTAATGAAAACTGTTTCAAACAGCTCTACTTTCACTGTTTTGCCTGCAACGAGAAACTGAGCTCCATCAAATGCCTAGAAATTTGCCTAGAAATCTAGAATATTTTGGTCACATAAAGAGAAACAAAAGTTATCTGATAATTAGAGGTGAAATAAATGCGAACAGAAATACAAAAAGAAGTTGTTATTGGCTGAAGAACCTTAGAGATGCAACACAGTGGCCAAAATTCTACTGAGTAAAATATGCCTGCATCATCAAATAAGTCTGATGACATCATTGTCAGAGGGATTGCTGGCAACTCATGTTGTGGGTTGCTTGTATTGCTCACAACCTGCCTGCTATCAGTTTCATTGCAGCAGAATCAAATGAGCCCCAGGGCAGAAGCAGAAACTCTTTAATTGCTGACATTCTGCCACTGCTGGTAACATCATTGTGGCAACTAAACAACTTGCACAATGTGAGGGTAAGTTGTGGTCAAGTGAAATCTAGGCAGGAAATCTTGAATCACTGGCAATTTCTTCCTGCCAGTAATTGAAGTAATTTGGCCACTATTATTTTTTAAGAACTGCCATATCCAAAGCCGAGATGGCCACAAAAACTTCTGATTTCCAGTAGGAGAAGAAGAAGAAGAAAAAACCTTTTAAAAAGAAATCCTAAACAAGAAATGAACTTTTTGTAGCATTTCAGAGGACACTACCTAGAATGGAAGGCCAAGCAGATGTTAGTAGATAACATTCCAAAGTTGACACTGAGGTAGACATGATGCCAACTGCCACATTCACTGTACATATGTTCACTTTTGGTCATATGTGCCTACTATCTGAATCATAGCTACAATTCTTGTATATAATGAATAGCTGATCCATATCATGATGCTGTTGAACTACATCTCGCACCACATCTCTCTACTAATTGAGTTGGCTGAGGCTGGTGAGAGCTAGAGTTTGGAAGGTCCACAGCTCTGTTTTAGAAGAAACAGAATACACTTGGCAGAGGCAGAGCTGTTACCTTGTGGCTAAAGGAAGAACTACACTTTTTTTCTCGACCTAGAAGAAATATCATTTTGAATTATCCTTATACATTGAGACTATCCCTGAAAGGATTGAGTTTTGTGAAAAACAGCAAAAAATTAATGATGATCCAATAGTATCCTCCAAGAGTATAGATTCTGCTCTAAGGATTAGTATTCTATGTCATAGCTTTAGGGCAGATCAACAAATAACTGACTAATACGTAATCCTTATAATATCAGAACAGTTTGAACAGCATGTTCAACATTTTAATTGCATTAGTGTCAAGTTGTCCTTTTTCATTTACATATTAAATGATTCTAGAATTACTAATTAGAAACATACAAACAAAGGGACCTGAAATGAAATAACAAGCCACTTAGAACATATAGAAATATGAGCCAATTTTGAAATCTTGTGTTTCCTTTGCTTTTAAGTCTCTCATTCCTCCCTATTCCAGGCCACAACAAACGTCTTTTCATATTCCGCAACTATTTCAAAAAAGTGTGTTTTGCAAATTTTCTTACCAAGTTCAGTTATGTAAGATTTTCCATCTGATGGTAGAGAAATGTACTGGTTAGAGAAGAAACTGCTTCCATATCCCAAAATGAACCCTTGCAGTTTGGTGCTTGGACTTGGTCGAATATATCTCATGCACACTGCATCACCGGTCACGTTGATCTGAACTTTCAGGCTTTGTCTTTTGGCTGCAGAGACAAAAAACAAAAAATGACATGTTACCTACAGAAACAGCACAAATCTTCTGGCATCAATATAAAATACTCATTCAGCAGCACATATGCAGGGCAAGTCAACAGATGAATGGTAGCCAACGGTATTTCGAAAAACAGTTCAGAGTTATATTATACATGCAAAATGGTGAAGGGGTCCAGTTGCATGAGAACTGGTTCACACAATAAACTGTATAGGTGATGAATTACAGGATGGATCTTTAAACGTGGATCTGATGCACTTGTTTAACAGCAATAATGCTGGGAACAGTTGAAGGCACAAAAAGAGGAAGACCAAATAAGAATGGATTGTCTCACTAAAGGAACCCACAGCCTTGAATTTGCAAGAGCTTTGCAGGGCTACTGAGAACAAGAGTTTTTGGAAGTCACTAATTCCCAGGGTTGCCATAAATCAGAAGCAACTTGATGGCACATAAGAACAGCAAGGTAGTGGCGTATGGACATGAAGCTTATGCATGCTAGTTTTAGATATGCTCCTAAAACACACTGCTTTATTTTTATGTGTACACTTTTCACACCCATATTTTCTGTTATATCAGTACTCAGCAAAACCAATAATCCTGCATATTAAAAATACAAAAAATTATACAGCAGAGGATCAGGTAACATCAGTAGGCAATATTCTCACTACTTAAACAAAGGCTTCAAAGCATCAAACTTTGAGTAATCCAGCCACTGTTATGCTGTTTGGAATATCAATCACTCTGACACATTATCCTATCCAGAGCCAGTGTTACAATTTTCAGCAACATTATCCCATCTTGCCTAGCACTTAAACATTCAAATGAATTAAGCTACACTGTCTCATGCACTGCAAGTTGGAGCCAACTTATTATTACCAAATGACATGTAGTGAATTGCTGTTCTGAGCAATGCTTTTGTCATGAAACAGGCATGTAATTCAATCTACCTCCTGCAGCCGAATTCTGTATTTGTCTATTTAGAAGTGCAATTAGGTTGTACAGGGCTTGCTCCCAGGGCACATGATTGCAGCCTTTACGTTATGTATTGGCAGAAGAATTTAAGCCAGATACTGAGATCATTCTGACACTGATTTCAAGCCAATGTACACTCATGCATTCAGGACTTCTCTTTGTAATGCAATCTATGTCATGTATTACAAAGCATTATGTATATATGCTTTCATTTTAAAATGCACGCATGTGTACACAGTATGCACTAAGGACTATATATTAACAACATTTGATATTATCAATTAAATTTCTGTAATTAAAAAGTTGCTGTTGCCATTGCATTGGAATGTACTGTATATGAATTACTAATAGAAAATGCCAACTAATACAACTCCTTATCTAGAAGTTCAGTCATGGCAATTGGACTTCTTTCTTATCAGGTTGAAACAACTGTTAATGACGCATAACAATGGGTGAAGGACTGCAGAAGTGGGATTTTCATTCATCCCCTGTCCTTTGTCCATCTAATAAGCCTTTTCAGACCAGGGGGAAGTGAAACCAACATGGAATTTATATCAGGGGTCTCCTACCAACTCTCCTCAGATGGAAGAAGCTACTTGGATGAGTAGCGAAATGTTTCAACGTAACAAGAAAAGAGTCCAGTTGCCATGACTCAACTCCAGATAATCTCACCTGGATGACTAAGAATCTTCACAGATCTAACTAGAGATGGGGCATTTGTAAGGTAAAGGTTCCCCTTGACATTTTTAGTCCAGTCGTGTCCGACTCTAGGGGGCGGTTCTCATCCCGTTTTCAAGCCGTAGAGCCAGCACTTGTCCGAAGACAGTTTCCGTTGCCACATCGCCAGCGTGACAAGGGAACGCCGTTTTACCTTCCCACCGTAGTGGTACCTATTTATCTACTTGCATTTGCATGCTTTCGAACTGCTACGTTGGCAGGAGCTGGGACAAAGTGACGGGAGCTCACTCTGTCACATGGATTTGATCTTACGACTGCTGGTCTTCTGCGGTTTAGCCCACAGCGCCACCACGTCCCATGGGGCATTTGTATTCATATACAAATACAAATATCTCTGTGCATGTAGACTTAATGTTCTCTTGTTCCCATTAAACAAGTCAAGTTGTAACATGAGTAGGAGTAGTCGCAGTGTTTGTTCACTTTGCCTCTCTTTCTGGGCACATAAGTGAGTAGACAACAATAAAAGTAACAAGCAGACTCACTCAACGAGGACAAGCAGGGGCCAAAGTTACATTCACAGGACCTATATCAACTATAGCATCCAAATCAGAATTGATTTGACCAATTTTGCCAGCAAGTGTGTGTGTTGTGTGTTTAGTCGTTTAGTCGTGTCCGACTCTTCGTGACCCCATGGACCAGAGCACGCCAGGCCCTCCTGTCTTCTACTGCCTTCCGGAGTTGTGTCAGGTTCATGTTCGTTGCTTCGCAGACACTGTCCAGCCAGCAAAGCATTGTGCAAATTCTTCACCATGGGTTATAATGGTCTGTGATTTCTTCTTGTGGCCCAGAATGTAATAGGTTTTGACTACTTGAAAGACTTGCACAGGTGCAATAGTGGTTGAGAAGAATGACTTCTTCACCAGTACTACTGTCATGGAGTAGGCCTTCCAGTGGGTACTAGCCCATGTTCAGCAGAAACCACTTCAAGTTTTCCACCATCATTACTCTAGTCTTTCTCCCACTTGTTTCATCACAGGCAAGGAGCCAGTTTTGGCTCCATTTTGCAGGAGAGACCACTTAGGAGTGATGATGTCAATGGTCCTGGTCATTTCCCATTCCAGAATTCAACCAGGGCTTCAAAATAATTGCCTGTTAAGGTGACAGGAAACTCCCCAAGACTTGTCTCTTGGGGCAGACTGTCTTAATCAGTGTCCCACCCTGCAGAAGATCTGAGATCCAGTGAGTCTAAACCCCACCAGGTAATCATGTGCCCATGACAATAGAGCCAGATGAAGTTCCCTCACAATGAGATCACGAAAACACACACCAGTATAGAAAACCAGGTATAAAGTCTGCCATGTGACATGAGTGGGGCCAGATATCACTTAGAATAAATCCATAGCCATCATGGAGGAGCTGAAGTCCTGAGTCACTCTTGACAAAGCTGCCTCAGCATGGACATTAAAATCCCCCAGCACAATAAGTTGAGGGGACTCCAATGCCATTCCCAAGACCAACTAGGCTAGCTCAGGATGGGAGACTGTTTAGCACCAAGGTGGACTGGCACCCACTTTTGGATATAAACACTCAAATCCAGAAAACTCGGGACTATGACATCTGATGAGAGGGGACAGAATTTTGATAGATCACTGAAACTTTGCCTCCTTGATTTTGTATGATACAACAATTTTGCATGATACAATACTGAGATTCCTTGGTGGACAAAGCTGAGTGAGATTAACACCAATCGCAGATCCACCCAAGTAGGTCTAGATGATACAACTGAGGTTGGCATGCTCATCCAGGATCAAATCCTATAGTACTGCTGCGTCCCCATTTCTTGACTTGGCATTTAGCAGCAGTATTTTCAACCCAGGAGATCTGACGCCAAGGCTATCCAAGCTATTTGAATTTGGGGACAGCATGGGGGCTGTTGCCCTCCCCTCTTTCACATTGTTGGTTGCTGCTTACCCAATAGAGGAAAAATATTATTGCTGAAGTAACAAAGACAACAAAAATTCAATCTACATTTTATTGAGGTTAATAGGAAAAATGTCTACTGCTTTTAATGGAGCTGGCCTATACACAAAGAAATTACTGTAGAATGTTGTCTTTCCCATTTCTACAGCCGACTGTGTCTAGCTAGCCAGGAAATAAAGATCAACAAAGGGATAGCTGCATTATTGGTATAGCAATATCAGTACATCTGTACAGTTCCCATGATAGCTGCTGAAATTCGCATGTTAATGTTCATGCTTTAGTCATTACTTTGGGGCTTTGTACTTTTTTGTATTTCTCCTCTTCTGCTTTGTCTCTAAAAGTATCTGTTACACTGCTGGGGATAAGGGAAAATAACACTGTATATCAAGCTATGTAATACCACAATTTGTTTAATTGAATGAAGTAAGGTTTTTGGTTTAACTCAACTGTCTGGCATCTTCTATTGCTCTGTAATGCAATATCTGACTTAAACACTGACAGGTTACAGTGAAATCTGCTATCCTGTGAGAGAACAGTGCTTACACTGATGGCAGATAACAGATTACCAGGTACATTCTACTAAAAAGTACAGCTTCCTCTTTACTAAGTCTTTTGTACAATATTTTGCCTCAGCATAAATCATTCCTCAGCATGCACTATCTTCCTTCTCTGTTGAATAAAATGAACAGCATGTAAAGTTTCCTACACTGTATTAGAAACACTGTGGTATTGTTGTTGTTTTTAGGATAATAGATAAATGTTCTCAAGAGAGCTTAGACAATTCAGTTGAACTCTTATATAATGAAATGGCAACATGGTGGCAAAGATCACTTGTGAACCAGGACAGGAAGTTGTCTCATCTTAAAATTTTAGGGAGAGATGCCCCCCACCGAGGAACAAGACATGCTTAGGTGATTGACACAATATTTCCTCGCATCAGGAGCAAACAAGTTCTCTGGTTTTCTAGAGAGTGGGGGATGTTGTTAAGTGTTGGACACAAACTAATAATATATCTGTTTTAAGAGCCTTTGGTGTAAGTTTTTAAGTTTGATTATTTCAAAGGGAGAATCTATATTTAAGGAGCCCACAACCAAGGTTCAATCCCAAGTAGCCGGCTCAAGGTTCACTCAGCCTTTCATCTTTTCAAGCTCACTAAACTGAGTACCCAGCTCCCTGGGAGCAAGGGCAATGTATAGCCTGCATAATTAAATTGTAAACCAGTGGTTCTTAACCTTTGTTACTCGGATGTTTTTGAACTGCAACTCCCAGAAACCCCAGCCAGCACAGTTGGTGGTGAAGGCTTCTGGGAGTTGCAGTCCAAAACTCCTGAGTAACCCAAGGTTAAGAACCAGTGTTGTAAACCACCCAGAGAGTGCTTTAAGTACTATGGGGTAGTACATAAGCAGCATGCTTTACTTTTGCCCAGTAAATTGCACACCAGATTCTGGTAATTTGATTATTAAAACACACACTAAGCGTCTTCCTATCTACACTTTAGGAGTTCGTTGCACTTTCCATTACTTTGTTCTTGATCTTGTACAGTCTGTACCACCAAATACAGTCTGGTAGTGATAGCAGCAACATAAATGGTAACAAACAGCTAAGGGATTAATAGTGCTTATTAATAGTGCTGACAAGTTTGAAATGGTTCCCCCTGAAATTTAGCATGCAAAAACCATCTTTGTGGGAATTACTTTCGAAAGCTGTAAAGTGGTGATGGGAGCTGAAAGGTTCTACTTCTTTTTCCATCTATCCTTATTTGGTTATAGTCTGCTGCTGCTCAAAGAGCTGAATTAAATGTCGCCATACAGGCCTTGGACTCCGGTCATCAATTTGATACCCACTTAGAATCCCAAATTTTGAATAATATACAGTGCCAATTATCCTACTACTAGTCCCATGCTCATTGGATCAACTACTGAATAGTAAATCAATCATTGAGTTAATGGGTTGAATCTAGTTGGGACTATCAGATATTAGCCACTATATAGTAAAAACATGGATATACCTAGAACTCATCCCATAAGCCATTGTTTCAAAGAAGTAAAATTCAGATTAGGCTCTTCTTAATACTTGTTTAATTTAGGAATATTTGGATTAACTTTGAGGATGTGAACTTGACACACCAAAGCTCAAATTAAAATATAACATTCTTTACGGTGCCACAGTGTTTTTCTTCATTTTTAAATTCTATATATTTATGCCTCTATTTTGTTTTGTTTCTTGCCTGATATACTTGTACAGACTAACATGGCTACCTCCTCTAAAACTACAACTATGAAAGGCACCAGATTTAGACAAATAGAGTGAAGATCCATCAACCTGACATAGAGACTGCAGTGGTTCCAGAATGTGATGGCCAGACTGGTAGCTAGGGTGAGCATATTTGATCACATCACTCCAGTCCTGTCTTGCCTCCACTGGTTACTTGTTACATCCTGGATCAGGTTCAAAGATTGATGCTCATGTAGAAAACCATACATGGTTTGGGACCACATTACCTGTTAGAATATCTCTTCCCAATGTCATCTACCCAATGCATTAAATCCTTTCAGGTTATGCTCCTCCAGGTAGCCACTCCAAAGGAAGCCCAAAAGCCATCCACAAGAGGTCAGTCCTTCTTCATGGTGGCACTGATTTTATGGAACCAACTTCCGATGAAGCCCTCTCCTTGTTAACTTTTATAAAGCAACTTAAAACTCTGCATTTCAGGGAGGTCTTCCGCACTGGCCCCACCTGAATGTACATCTCTGCTGTTTGATGGTAAATCTACCATTGGTACCACATGTCTTACATACTAACTGTTTTTAATTTTCAAGTTGTATATTTGGGTGTTGTAGTTTGATTTTATGTGTTTTATTCATGATCGCTGTAAACTACCAGAATAGCGCACTGCACTAATGGGGCAATAAACAAATAAATAAATAAAATAAATGTGAAGAAACTTGCACAAGTACAAACAAACATCATCTTCCTCGCCAATGGGGAAAAAAAAGCAAGACTGCATCTCCAAAGGATTTGCAGTGAAAAACTCTTTATAATCCACATACTACACCAACTACAGTGAAAGATTATGCAACATACTCTCTCAAAAAACCCTACTAAACCACCTAATCATCATCTTATACAGGAAACAAAGAAAAATCCAGAAGCATATTGTGGATCTTGAACCACATATACGGAACTAGCTCTTTGTACTGTACACTGCACAAGTATTCCCAACCACAAAAAATTATAATGCACAACTTTCTTCTCTGAAGAAAATTAAAGAAAATAAACAATCTAAATATATTTTAGTTAATATCTAGTTAATCTGGTAAAATGTAATAAACATACTTATATCTGATAAACATAACAATGCAAACATTTCCATATGTAAGGTGCAGGATGTTTGCTACTGAAAAACTGCTTTAGAAAGCTTTATGATGAACTATTTAGATCTGACTGCAAGCAAAAATGGTACATTCTTGCTACTTTATCTTTTCTGGTTTTATGGCATTTCACTAAAAATCACCAGATCTCTTCCTTTTCCAATAATCAATTCATTTCTTGGCAACTGACACATGGTGTTTATCCAGTTTCTTTCATCAATCTTCTTATCCTCTTTGTTAAGATTCGGGATCAAGAGACGACATAAATTTTATACTTGGAAACATGTACAGTAGCTAGAATTCAAAATGAAGAGGTTGTTTTTATTAGAATTTATTGCCTGTTACAGTGTCTAAGAATTCTCAACTGTTCTGACTACAAGCACAGGTTGCACGTTTACTGGAACGAGGACAATCTTGGCAGCAGTTTCAATACGACTTGTTTTTCCGTATTCACACACAAAAAGTACCAAAAGTAGCACTATAAGAAAAAGTTCTTCTAATCTTTTGCAACATCAATATATCTTTATCTATACATCTTCCCTTTCTGTAAAGTCCCTTATCCAATTAACAGACAGTTAATTTGCCAGTTGTTATTTTGAACGTCAGCGCCAAATGTAAATAAAAAACAAGGGAGTTGCAACATATATGAAGGGTGTAAAAGGCTAGGGAGAAGAATGGCAGAGCCTCTCCTTCCCTTGTTTTTATGCTTCTTTTGACTAGGAGGTCCACCGATCCATCCAACAGTCACTGAGCTAATATACAGAAACATTGTTTTGTTATTATTGCATGACAATGGCTGCTTACATCTGAAAGTTTCCAGGGAGCAGGTGGGCTTAATAGCAGTTGTGATGCTTTGGGTTGCTGACCCATGAACCTGACCTGAAGAAGGCATTCTTGGAGGCTTTCCCTGCTACAGAAGCTCTTGCAGCCATGGTGGCTGGGGTTTCCTGGGCCAGTTTCTTTCAACAGAGGTTTCATGCATGGAGAAAAGGTCTTCCTTCAGAGTAATATGCAATGTTGCCTTGCTCTTTTTCCAAATAAATGTTGGCTAATCAGCAATCCAAACGCTAATTTCAAGATGTGGGAGGAAGGGGCCTGCATCAGACACTAACTTGTTTTTTGCCTGTTTGTTTACGTATATACTAACCAATCAGAGGGATTTGTTGTTTCCACAGGTTAAATAAGCTCGGCCCCTTGTCCCTCCCCTTTTTACCATTTTGTAATCCAGATCCTTCTTCACCTTGCAAGATGCTAGACTTCCAAGCAGGATCTCTGAACCCCAAAGATCCTCCTAGCCATGTGTGCTGAGAAAAGAAACCTTTGCTTTTACTGTTTTTCCTTTTGTATCAACCTGAAACCTACTGAGTGCCTATTCATGTGAGTTAAATATACAAAACCTTTTTACATTTAAAGATAGCCTCCTGAGTGTTGTTTTTCAAAAGTGCTAGGCTTTGGTAAGGGTGGATAAACAATGGAACTTCCTTAGTCAACTTCTAGCTGAAGTTAGCTGGCCTTCCACTGTGCATTTTTATTGGAACTTACACAAGTTCCCAGAACACTCAACAATAAATACATTTCTGCAATAGGTGTGTGGGTGATCGCGGAACAAAGGGAGGCGAATTGCCTTAGAGAGAAAACAGAGGAGTCAACAGCAGATGTCCGAGCCAGCAGAGCCTACAGGCAATGCCCTGAGAGCTCTTTTATTTACTTAGCATGATTTACATAGTAAGTTATGAGAATTCAGATAGCATACTAGTTACATAATCATAACTAGGATTGGCTGAAATAACCCTTTGATCTTATGCTCTACGTCTAAGCATTGTTTCATAAGTTATCATGAGAATTATAACAATGTTCATATGAAATAATGTTATTCCTCAAATAAAGACAAACAGTTTTCTATCTTTATCCTTCCATGTTGCAATTCACTAGCAAATAAATACATCTTCAAATATCTGAACCATATATTGCTTTCTTGTTGACTCCGTGGTTTCAAAAAAGCAACAACCAAAAAAAGTTTAACTTAACAGTGACGGTACAATCAGATGCTGTGAGATTTGCTGTGGTTACAGTATGGGTCAATTTGAAGTATTTTTATCTGATCACACAACATAAAGACTGATTCAAATTGGTCTGGCCCTTTTTGCTATCAATGTATCTTCCCCCGCCTTCACACACACACACCCTGGGGGCTTCTACTTTTCCCCCAGTCTGGAACAATTTGAATGAACATCTTCCAGTGTGATCAGTTGATTTGTTCTTATAAAGATTGGGGGGGTAATTGTGGGTGGTGTTTCAGTGAGGTGGGCGGTTGGAATGTGATGGGGAGGACTGTGGGAGCACCTACCCTCATGTTCTATCCCAACCTATCATCTGCTGATAATCTTATCATGAGTACTGGTAGACTAGTTTAGTGCTAGATCATCTGTGGATGAGAAAAAAATTAAATTATGGACAAAACAGAAACTCAGATTTTTAAAAAGAACATCCCTGTGGTATGTGGTATTTCTGGAACACTGTACACTTTCAAAACCAAGAGACCTGGCAGGGAATATAAAAGTATTGGCAGAGATGGGACTAGAAGAAGGAAAGAAAGAGAGGGAGGGGCTATGTGCTGAAATGCAAAACATGTTGCCATGAGCGTGAACACTGAACCCCTGAATCAATCCACAGTCTCTGACTGATCACTGACTGTGGATTTGGCCATAATACAGGCTGAGAATCAAACTGCCAGCTTTAATCTGTTTTCCTGGTAAACTGAATATACTTACACATGAATTACATATGCTATTTCCACTAGAATATATAAGGGCTGGCTGGAAAAGCATATGATTCGAACAGCAAGAAGAACTGAATCTGTCTTATGTCATAAGAAAAAAATTAGTCACAAGGTACTGAAACTCTAGCCCTGCTAACATAAACTGCAGGTAAGATAAAGATAATTGACTATTTTCTTTTTGTATTAACATTTGATTTCTTCTTGTAATCCATATTCATCAACACATATAAGGCAAAAACAACATTAACAAAAGACAAATACATGGTGACATCTTAAAGAATAATTCTATTTTAATTTGCATTTTCATGGATAAAGTCTACTTCCTCAGATATTGGGTCAGACTATATGACTGGCATATTCATACCTATGTGGCTTCATAACCAGCTGGGGGTACAAGGTGGACAAAGTGATGGCTTGTTAGCACAGGAATAAGACTATCAAGCTGTGAATGATTTTGTATTCTTGAAGGCTTTCACAGCCGGGATCTGATGGTTGGGATCATGTGAATGATTTTAATTGGCAGTTACAGTTTATGAGTCTCCCAAGTAACAATAGCACTATTGGTACAAGTGGTAAACTGTGGGAATCAGTGTAAGATCTCACACTTGGTAATGTACTAGGAATCCTTGATCAGTATTTTGATTGGGGCTGTTTTTCTTTAAAATCTACTTCTGTAATTTTTTAAAATATGGATCTGCAGAGTTTCTAAAATAACAATTCTGCAAGCTAGAAAACTATACTGAAAACTGAAAACATTAAAGATGGCAGAATTACCAGAAGGAAATTGTGAATTAATTGCACAACCACTTCAGTAAAATCAGATGGAGCAAAGCCATAAGAATACAAAATATTCCATTTCAGTGTAGAATAGTGGTAAAATAACATTAGTGAGGGATGAAATATGTCTTTACATAGTAAACAAAACTATCAGCCATTGGGATGATAGGAGTCAGTTATCCAGTCTTTCTTCTAAAGGTGGTATGTTGAATACTTGCCCTTTGAAGAATTTTAGGTCTCTAATTCCTGCTGATGAATTTCTAAAAGGGATGGAGCTTTCATGGTTATGTACAAGAAATAAAAACCTAAAGTAACTCAATTTTCTGTTTTCATGTTCTTTTGTCAGTTACCAAAATAGAGTTTCTTAAACATGAATGATTTGTATTAATGAAAGAGGGTTTTTAAAATGTGTTTCCATCTTCCATTTAACCACTTTGTCTGTCAAATTACCCCAGAGATGATTAGATAGCATTCAAAGAGCTGTTGTCAACATTCAGTCAGAACATCCAGGAGGAATTTTGAATTTGTAAAAGGGCTGGGATTGGTTGGAAGCCTAGAAGAAGTGTTCCTTGCTTCTACCATGCTTTTTGGATGTATGAGCTCCTAGTGCCCTCCTTCTTGGATTGTGCTGTATGCCTGCCTCTGTGTCCCCACCTTGAATCCACTCTTCTTTTTTGCCTTTTTCTTCATTTGTTTGGGTGTATTCTCTCCCTCCACCAATTTCTTTAGATTATAATTGCTGCTGCCACTAGGCAGCCTGTCTGTGCTTGGGTAATAAAAAATAGGATTATATTTTTATTCCCCCTCATGCACAATTTCCCCTCTTTTCATTTCTTGAATTATTCTTGATGCTGCCTACCTGCTGCTCAAAGAAGAGAAGGCATTCAGTGGCAGAGAGAGAATAATTTCCCCATATTGATTGATTGATTGATTGATTGATTGATTGATTGATTGATTGATTGATTGATTGATTGATTGATTGATTGATTGATTGATTGATTGCTCGCTCATCTGGCAACCCAAGCCACTCTGGGTGGTTTACATAGCATAAAACAGGGTATGAAACAAAATAATACAATAACAAGACAAAATATAAATTAATCAATACAAAATTAAACAGATAAAAATAATTTCAATAAACATTAACATAACAAGGCAAAGAGAAAAGATGGTGGGATTGAACAATAAGTTGAATGGACACCCCAGATTCTGTGCCTTTCCTGCTCCTGTGAGTGCCCACTTAGAGGAGGAGGCAGGGCAGGGAATCCAGGTTGCCCACACAACATTTGGCCAAACCACACCAACCTGCTGAATGGTGGTAAGTGCCCTTCTCTAGTTATGGGTAACACCTGTGGGTCCAATAGGCCAACCTGATGAGATGCCCATCTCTACCCATAAACTAAACTGATGGACGGTGCTTTGCCACCACTGCAGTCACTTGGTCCTACAGTAATACAGCAAATTGTAAATCATGCTTATATTGTTTTCCCCAATTAATTTGAAACAACCAACTATATCACAAAAAGTCACTGACATTCATGTCCAAGATTACTTTTAAAAATCTAATTCTCTTCTGTCAGAGGAAAGCATTTCTCTTTATGACATTTTACAGACGTGTTTCAATAAATAATTCCACTTCTCTGATATAGTTTCTCTTATGCAACTTGTTTTATTTTTATTGTTTCATTGTTAAATTGAAAGCTCTTGCTGGACCAACTTCAAATAATAGTGTATGATTTTATAGCTGTTTAGATGAATTGTAGGGGTAAAGGATGGGTTTGTTTTTTGTTGTGAAAGCCGCCCAGAGTAGATTGCTGGGATAGAAATTAAAAAAATAAGCAAACATTGGCAAGTACCACAGCACTAAAATCTGCCCCCAGAACAAATAATAATAATTGTGTGCCGTCAAGTCAATTCTTTTCAGGGTGTTCTAGGTAGAGGGTTCTCAGAAGTGGTATACCATTCCCTTCTCCTGGGGGCACTCTGGGACTGTGGAGTTTGCCCAAGGCAACTTAGGTTGGCTCTTCCAGGGTGCACAGTGGGGAACTGAACTACCAGCCTCTGGCACCACAGTCCAATACATAACTCACTGAGGCAGCTTTCACTGAGCTATCCAGACCCAGAACAAAGCAAAACTAAAAATAGACCTTGCTTTCAAAAACAAAAGTCACAAAAAGTGTACTACAATGTGTGGCTAGCAGGACAGAGGTCAACAAAAATCAGTGTTGAAATTGGTAATTTTACCAGAAGAAATGATCCACATGAATAAGACATTTGCCCCTTTCAATTGCCTCACAACATACAGTACCATTTTTTACTCTTTTTCCCTCCATTTTTCTAAGCCAATTCCTTTTCACAGACAAAACCACACCCTTCACCAGTCTCTCAACATTTATCTGTATTGGTATCCTATTTGCCACCTTTACACAAGTGATTTCTATAGAAATATCATACTATATCACACACTTTACGAATATTGCAGTAATCAAACCAAGAAATTACTAGAGTATGGATAACTTATGGCAGGCTACCTCTGAACATACAAGGCTGCAACTGGAATATGATTCTAAGCTGATAAAAGCTGCTGCTACCTATTGATGCCACTTATGTGCCATATCCTAATGCAGTGTATCTTCAAATAAAAGAATTATGACACAGCACAACTGATCTTGCAGCTAAAATCTGTGTAGTGGATGGTCAAAGAGATACATGTACTGTATCTTTAATAAAATATTAAGGCTGTGTTTTAATGAGAAGTTTTCATTTATGCCAACCATGCCAACTACTGATTAACATGGAAGGGTATGAGAAATGAGAACATATTTGGGCATCCCGTGGACAATGACAGCAACTCTGTCAGTTAATTCTGGAAACACTGTTGGATGAGTGACTATATGATTTTAACAACAGCCCACAAGAGGCCTTCAATAACGAAGGGCCAAAGTTAACGATAATATCTATTAACATACCATACTTGACAACTGCTTGAGAACATCAATACTATCCACTCTGCCAGACACATGATTCTGATATACTATGTCTATCATATGTATTCATGAAATGCATAGAGACTGTAAAGAAATGGAAGGAAACTGGGTTGTACTTATATGAAAATGTAGTCTGTTAGGTTCTGTGTAAGATGAATTTAAAAGATATGTTTTTCAGGGGCTTGTTGTGCAGAGTTGTTTGACTAATTCACAGGGTTGGACAGTCCAGAAAAAGAAGACAAAACAACAGACCGCTAAATTGATGGAGATAAGACACCTGGAGCTTGGTTCATGAGAATTTGGGGCGGTGATCTGAGTGTTCTGAATTATGCCTACTTGGACTTAATTGGCTGACAATTTGAAAGTCTAATGAAGAAGGCGGTCCTAAAGAGATGTAAAATGAGAAGGTTTGTGTATGTGGAAAGGTTGGACGGTGAATGCTGTGAAATGTGAGATACAGAGGTTTGCTTTTCTTTTAAAGAAGAAGGGGGGGAAATAGCCCAGCTTCTAACCTAGACTTAGCTGTTTTTATTTTAATTAGAAATTGTAAGTTTATTTAAACATTTGTAACTGTCTGAAAATGCTTAATGCTTAAGCTTTAAAGCTACAACTGTATCCTAATGAAACTTTATTTTCTTAATAAAACAAATATAATTCTTCCACGGAGGACTAGTCTCTTGATACAGCAGGACTATAACTAAATCCAGTGTGGATCAAAGAAGGTTAATAGTGGCTACTGTAAATAGAGGTCCCACTGTCCTACTTTACAAGGCCTGTATGTATTCTAAGGAAACACATAGCCTATGTTTTATTGCTTTGGAAGCAATCAAGGTTACTTTTAAGGTTCAGACTTATCTATGGAGCTTACTACGCACTTCTGAGGTGTAAAGGACCTAGTAGGCATCATTCAGTCTCAAAAGACTATGGTAACATGCTCTGTATGGAGGACTTGGAACAGCGTCTAGTGTGGCTGAGGAGGCCAATTCAAGAGTGACAATCCCTTCCACACTGAAGACAAATCCAATCTGTCCCCTGTCCAGCTCCCTGGCTTTGCTGCTTTTGTGACTTCCTCTTTGCCTCAGCCTGCTGGATAAGGGTCTCTTCAAATTGGGAGAGGCTGTGATGCAACGCCTGCCTCCAGGCTGAACGCTCAGATGTCAGAGTTTCCCATCTGTTGAGGTCTATTCCTAAGGCTTCCAGATCCCGCTTGCAGATATCCTTGTATCGCAGCTGTGGTCTCCCTCTGGGGCAATTTCCCTGCACTAATTCTCCATACAGGAGATCCTTTGGAATCTGACCATCAGCCATTCTCATGACGTGCCCAAGCCAACGAAGACGTTGCTGTTTCAGTAATGTATGCATGCTGAAAATTCCAGCTCGTTCTAAGACTACTCTATTTGGAACTTTGTCCTACCAGGTGATGCCAAAAATCTGTTGGAGGCAACGCATATGGAAGGTCTTCAGCTTCCTTTCCTGCCGAGCACAAAAGGTCCAGGACTCACTGCAGTACAGGAGTATGCTCAGGACACAGGCTGTATAGACCTGGATCTTGGTATATGTCATCAGGTTCTTATTAAGCCATACTCTCTTTGTGAGTCTAGAGAACATGGTAGCTGCTTTGCCAATGCATTTATCCAGCTTGACATCCAGGCAGAGAGTGTCAGAGATCGTTGAGCCAAGGTACACAAAGTCATGAACAACTTCCAATTCTTGTGTGGAGATGGTAATAGAGGGAGGTGAGTCCACGCCCTCACCCATGATTTGTGTTTTCTTCAGGCTGATTGTTAGTCCAAAGTCTTGGCAGGCCTTGCTAAAATGATTCATGCGTTGTTGGAGGTCTTCAGTAGAGTGGGCAACAATGGCTGCATCATTGGCAAAGAGGAAGTCCTGCATGTATTTCAGCTGGACTTTGGCCTTCGCTCTCAATCTAGAGAGATTAAAGAGCTTTCCGTCTGATCTAGTCCGGAGATAGACACCTTCAGTTGCAGTTCCAAAGGAATGCTTCAGCATGACAGCAAAAAAGATCCCAAAAAGGGTTGGTGCAAAGACACAGCCCTATTTCACTTCGCTTCAGATGCCAAAGGGATCTGATGTTGAGCCATCAAAAACTACAGTGCCTTTCATTCCATCATGGCCCTACCTCAGGAAATAAAGGTGGTAATTTTGTGCTCAGAGGGACTCCCTGACCTGCGATCATCATCTCTTCAGGGAGAGGCTATTGTTACAGAGACAGCCATCAGTGAAACCCCAATCCAGTTTTAAATTAGCAGCTGAAAGACCTCATACACAGTATGGAAGCACTATTGTCAAGTCTGACCTCCAGATACTGCCTTCTGCTGTTACAGAACAGGATGGTGCAGAAATAACAGTGGAGCTAGGGACAACTCTGGATAGAATTACATCCAGCATTTGCCTTGCCCCAAGGGCCTATGAAGAATTTATTAAATCAGTGAAAAAGATCATCCCTATGGATGCAAAATCAACTACGTCCAAAACCTAACATCAAAAATAGTTGCCCAGATGAAGATTCCACATTTTGAACAAAATACATTGAGTGAAATAAAAAACTGTTTTGCTGGGCAGATGTTAGTTTTCTTGGTCTAAATGACCAAAATAATTGGATCCAAATCCAAATACTGTACAGTAATTGGATAAAGCTCAAGAAAGAAAGGAACATGTCAAGAAACTGTCAAATTCCCTGGAGATTGTTATTAACAATGACTCAAGTGAATGCCCCACTCATGCAAACATTTCAGCAAATCAAGCAGCCCCTCAACTCCTCGTTAATGTCAGATCTGAACATCTCTGTTGGAAATCAGAAACTTGAAAGAAACAAGCAGCTGCTTTGTCATTTCTATAAGGTCCCTGACAGAATGATTCTTATTCATTTGATGGAGGTAGTGGAACCATTCCACATCCCACAACTGTCTGTTTTTAGAGCTAGGAAAAATGTATAGCACAAATATTGCATGTAAACACAACATAACTTTCAAACAAGGAAGATCACAGCAGTAGCTGTTTTTCTCTTCTCCACCTGTCACACTATTCATCATCAAGTATCACTGTAAAACTGAATAATCTAACCAAGGATTATAAAATAATGAAGGTAACATCAACTCTTTTACAAAATAATGAAGTTTCCAATGACAATGCAGGGCACCTTAGTGGCTTCTATTTTGTTTAACATGTACTTCACTTACCAACTACTTCCTGGAGGCAATCAAAGTTTTATTCATGCTGACAGTCTCACAATTATTTTCAATATAGTAGTGTATTTGATTCTGCTTTACTGTTATAACTTATTATAGTGTTAGCTGAATCTGTAAGGTCCTGCACTTGGTGAAATATGATATATAAATAAACAAACAAACAAACAAATAGATCTGATAGTTAGGTTTTATAAGTGCCCGTAGTGTTTCAGTAGTTGTATTTTTAATGCAGCTTTTGTTTTTATCATGTGTGCTGATTGTAATTTTTGTTTTTAAAATATTATATAATCAGCCCTGTTATTGAGCAGACTAAAAATACAAAAAAAGATATGCATGCTTGCTTAAACAGTACAATACAATCTCCAGGCCATGACTTTTTCATGGGATGATAATTTTCTGTAATTCAGATAAAGGAGAGATAAAGCACACATAAATGTAAAAATTGTTTGGTCATAGAGGGCAAGGATTTGCTCTAAGTTTACAATATTACGTAAACTTGGTCTCTATGCCCACAGGTTCCTAATTAGGTCAGACTGAAAATACAGTTTTTCCTTTTCCTCCCTTGCTTCCTTCTTCACAGTAGCTGCACTCAACCATCTTCTCAGAGCAAAGCAAAAGCAAAGTGTGCTGCTTATATAGTGCGCCATAGTGCTTAAAGCACTCTTTGGACAGTTTACAAGTTAATTATGCAGGCTACACATTGACCTCCCAAGCGAGCTGGGTACTTATTTCACCTCGGAAGGATAGAAGGCTGAGTCAACCTTGAGCTGTCTGCCTGGGATTGAACCCTGGGTCATGAGCACAGTTTTGGCTGCAGTACAGCAGTTTAACCACTGTGCCATGAGTGGAGGAAGGGGCAAATCCTAAGCCCAGTGTGTGGACCTATGTGATCTTCAAGAGGCAGACCCCCAGATCTATCAGAAGATTCATGAGCAACAATGCAAGGAGTCCTCTTGCAAGTTTCCTCCAGTGGGACAATGGATCCAATGCTGGCACACAAAAAAGCCAGAATGGAGGTGCAGGGACTGCGGGAGAAAGGGGATTGGTGCAAGCACAAGAGTTCATCAATGCTGTTTAGAACAACACACATGCACGCACATCTCTTTCAATCAGAGAGCGCTGCCATCATCTGGCAGGGCTCTGCCCAGGGTATAAAGTAATTTCACAAAGAAATGAACCAAAAAACAAACAAATAAACAAACAAAACCAGAGTATGGGCCTGTCCAGATAGCCCTTTTTGGGTGTGGAAGGGTCAGGCTACAAAGGATCTGTTGAGATTTGGGGACTGGGGGAAGAACAATGTGTTATTTTGACATGTTCACCCTCATCTGAATAGCAAACAACCCCATATACCCCAGTCAGCCGTAAATTAAGCACTTTCCTTGATAATCTGTGGAGAGTCAGGGGAAGTGAATTATTGTTATTTTTTTTGCATCACTCTCTCCTGTCAGTGTTATTCCATTTTCTTCCTTCCCCATTCTCTGCTTCCCTTCCCTTGTCCTCCCTCCTCTTTATCTCTCACACTCTCCCTCAGATGTTGCAGCTGCTGGAGGATGCTATCTCCTGGCTAAACTGAGTGTGCCAAAAAGATTGCATGCCCTACTGCTGCACCAGAAAGGAGTGTGATAGCTTTTAAAGGATGGATCATTCTAAATAGAAACACTTCCAGGTGAGGTTTTTTTTTAAGTTCAAAGTGTGCCTTCAGCAATCTATTTATCAAATCTATATGCTAGCGTGGATTGGCCCTATCTCATCCTTCAGCACTGCTCAGCCTCATATTTGTCTCTCCACCTGAGATTTCAGGTGCACCTTGAGATCTGCAACCCTGTCCCTCATTGATTTTCAAATGCTTGTGAGTATTTCATAGCAGGTTATGTTGATATCACCCACGGGCAACGGGCAACCAATTTTTAGACTGCTGATGAATGTATGTTTAGATCTTTATCTAGTGAAAGCCAAAATTATTAGATGTGCTAGGGTTGGTCTTGCTTCTAGCTAGTTTCCTTTTATATTTATTCAAAATGAAATAATAGATTAACCTTGCCAAAACAGATGTAAAAAAGTTTGAGGGGAAAAATATTTTTGAGAATTCTTAGTTTTTCTTGTTTGTGTTTGGGCACTAACCACTATTTCATCTGATTTTTTAAAATGTGTAGTTTTGTGTAGAAACAACAATGTGAATAATATAATACATTAAATACAATTTAAAAGAGGCCTCTTCTAAGCTCAGTGATGACTAGTTGCCTTTTTCCATATTCCGTGCCAAATGTTTATATTAAGAGCAGCTTCAGCACTGACTTGCTGTCTTTTTATAATCTCTGCTGTTTTACATAAATAGTAGTGCTACAAAAGCTGACTTGACAGTTTGATATCAAGAGGCTGCAGAGGAGCAAAAGTTTGTCCTATAACAACTAAAGTAGTATGAGTGACACTGCAATGAGTCTATCAATGGCAAGAAGTTCTATCTGCTCTGCCTCCTCCCTTCTCTGCCATCTACTTCTACTCACCTTATAAGGTGGTCCTGCCTTGATGGCATGATGCAGTTGAGAAACTGGTCTAAAGACCCAAGGGTGAGTTTTTTTAGCTTGCTCAGCCTGCAGTCTTCGTAACTATCTACTGGCTAGAATGAATTCTTGCAGGGATAATACATTCAATCGTTGAAACTCACTCTCTTCCCAGCAAAACTGCCTGGCCTGAGAGAAACTTTCACCAAGTGGAAGGCTGGGAAACACTTCCGCTCCCCGTCTACTTACACTGTAGAGACAAGAGATGGAAGGTGCCGTTTCTATGAGGATGCACATACTAATACAAAAACTATGTGATGTTATATCATTTCAAAAAAGCCTCAAAACAGCTTCCATTTCAGTTCATTAGCGTAGTTGTGCCCCAGTGTGTAAATGAAGAAAAAATCTTCAATATAAAACAAGGACAGGAAGTAATTGCAAGTGGAGCCACTGAAAGGTATTCGTGTCTGTAAGTGACTTCGTGTTTGTTACCAGACCGATTCAAGGACCACTTTCTCCTTTACAAATACATGTAAACATTAAGGAAATCTGAATGTTTCCTCCTAGTATTTCCTCAGACTCCTGAGGTCCGCTCATCAGAGGAGAATTCTGCTTTCCTCTCTAATGTCAGATTTGCTGCAACAATTCTTATTTGTACCAAAATCCAAATTTTGCCCTTAAAAAAATCTTCAAGTTCTGAGCTGGCCACTGTGACAAGTAGGATGCTACATGAAATGAACCTTTAGTTTGATCTAGAATTACTCTTCAGTGCTTTTAAGTACTGTACCTAAGTAAGCTTAGGGCACTTTGAAATAATTGTACATGAGTGGGTAGTTTAATACTCACATACTGAAAACTTTCTGGAAAAGATTCCTGCCCCTACTCTTGGTCATTTCACAAGTCCAGCATTCAGTCACAAGACAGCGAGAATCCTACCAGTGTTTGTTTAAGGTTTATGTAACTTGATGCAGTTAACTGGGGCTAACCAATAAGATTCAGAGGCATATTTTGGTTGCACAATTGGGCATATGACCAGGCAACCAAGATGCACTCCAGCACCTGGTTAAATAGCGGCAATTAGCAGGGCAGGTTAAATAAATGTTATGTGAACAGCAATAGAATTCTGTCCAGCAAGTTACAATAAATATATATCGTGCACATAGGTTAAGGTAAAGGTTCCCCAGTCGTGTCCGACTCTAGGGTGTGGTGCTCATCCCCATTTCCAAGCCATAGAGCCAGCGTTTGTCTGTAGACAGTTTCCATGGTCACGTGGCCAGCGTGACTAGACATGGAACACTATTACCTTCCCACCGTGGTGGTACCTATTTATCTACTCACATTTTTACATGCTTTTGAACTGCTAGGATGGCAGGAGCTGGGAAAAGCAACAGGAGCTCACTCCGTCGTGTGGATCTTACGACGGCTGGTCTTCTGACCTTGCAGCACAGAGGCTTCTATGGTTTAACCCGCAAGTGCATAAAGGGTGTTAAATCATCCCTTCATTGTCATGTGACTACTCTAAAACTTACAGGACTATCTTTATTCCTTGGTCAGAATAACAGTGCTTATATTCCAATAAAAATGGGTGTAAAATGACTTCAGCATTATCTACATTTCAATATTAATATACATTGACCCTCAAAAAGTGTACAAAATCACAGCGTACCAAATTTTGGTGGCAAATTATTGGTATAAGATCACTGGACACTCAAAAGAAGCAAAAATAAATAGTAACCATGTGTGGCTCATGGACATGGACTGCCTACATCTGGTGTAGATAGTACTGAGATACATCTGCACTTGCCTCTCCTTATATCAAAGCTTGATATATAAGGTAGCTTCTGTATTTTTCGTCTGAGTTGCTATGCTCCAAAAGTTAGCAATATGGTTTATGTTAAGAAAGCAATTGTTATTCTATTGCTTGATAGGATAATATCTGGCTTACAGCCACTTTTTTTATACAGATGTAAAAATAAACTTAAAACACTTTTAACAAAAAAAGAAAAAAAAAGAAAGTGAAATGTAAAAATAAGCTCTGGACATTTTAATCAAAAAGAAAGAAACTCAAAAGCAATGCAGCTGTCATAGAATATACAATAATAAATTACCATTGCTTGAATTGTTTGACAAAAATAAAGGAAAACACATGTTGAGGTTAAGGACAAGTGTCACCTAATGCAATACAGATGATAAATGTAGAATTGATTAAAGCTAACCACACAAATAGCTAGTGATTTGTAATGAATAGGAGGCTGGCAAGAAGTCAGAGGAAGGTGTGCCTTCCAAGTTTGGAGACTGGCACAAGGACTGCATTTGTCTGCAACAGTGAAACAACTTTGCCACAGCATTTACAGTAGGAAAGACTATGTGTCAGGAAAATTTCCTAACACACTCTGAATGCCCCAATAAAAATGTTGAATTGGATAATATAGGATACCATTATTTCAGTAAGGAATCCATCTTCTAATTCCTTCTTAATTATATGACCATATCTTACCATTAATGTGATTCCTTCAGTTTAACCAAAATTAATTATGCTGTGAGTCAGAGTTAGGAATCACATACATCCTTATTATAAATACACTTGTACAGCAAAGGTGTGCTCAAAAGGTACTTTGCACATTTAGGAATTCCACTGTTCCGGAATTCTCAAATGAAGTCTTCTGTGAAGAACCATCTATGCACATGGTTGTTTTTGTGTATTTATATCTTTTTATAAAACTGTATTCTGAATGCATATATATTAGGTGGAAGAGTCTATGTCAGCCATCGATGAAAAATGTTTGTTATTTATACAGACAAGATATGGAAGGATCAAAAATTATGTCTAATGTAGATTTCCATCAGTATTTGTACCCACATGAATACCTGCATAATCAACTTGTAAACTGTCCAGAAAATGTTTTAAGTGCTATGGGGTGGCATATAAGCAGCACATTTTACTTTTTTATATTATTTCACATTACCCTTCAAAATGGATATGAAACAACAAGAAAAACATGAAAGAAAAGATAATGAAATAGCTGGTCATCTGTTGTTAATTCTAAAATGCTGGCTGGTTATATTCACTTGGGAAAGTTAAGAAAAAGTTGACCTACATTTTGTTGCCTGAGTTCCAGTTCTAACATGACTAATTTTCAGTGCACTTTAAGATAGCATCCTGGCCTCTTCACAATCCATCCACAATACAAAGGGAAGGAATACCCATAAATTTATAATGAAATGCCAGAAAAATAAAGACATCATACTTTCTTTACCAGCATTGAAGAACAATGCCTAGGAATAAAATGTACAAGTCTGTTGTGCACTACAACAGTGGTCTCCAACCTTGGGCCTCCAGATGTTCTTAGACTTCGCCTCCCAGAAATCCTAGCCAGCAGAGGTGGTGGTGAAGGCTTCTGGGAATCGTAGTACAATAACATCTGGAAGCCCAAGGTTGGAGACCACTGCACTACAATACATAAAATGTATTCTACAATGCAACTTTTTTAGTCTCGCTGTTACCTGATCTCTCTCTCTCTCTTTGTAGCTATGTACTGTTTATTTTGCAAAATTTACCAAGCTGAGACATGTAACTTGGTATATGAGACAATGGTATATGAGACAAATTCATATGGCCTTGAATGCATAATTGTTTTTGTCAGATAAAGCTCAATCTGTCATCTGATATATTTTGCTGGATCATTTTGTCATAGAGAAGACACATTCTAAGCAAGGTGAGTTAATGTTGCATGAGTTCCAGGTGGCTTCTTTGTAAGAATAGCCTGAGGATTAACAAGCATATGAAGCACGGTGGAGAAACCTGAACATTTCTTTTTATATCAATTGCTTATGGTCATGTTTTTGTATATAGAAGAATATATAATAACAAACGTTTTTCTGTTGCACTTTGGCCCCATAATCAGATTGCTCTTTTTGTCTGGCACCATTTCTGGATTGCTGTTGATAGCTTTGCCACCTAGGAGAGTTTTAAGGCTTTACAACAGAATTGATGCCTTAAGAAAACAACAAAAAACAAAGTATTATTTTACAAACCTATTTATGGCAGACCATATTTCTAATTCAGAAGATAAGCTTTCTATAAAATAAATATTTAGGTAAAATTAAATAAAATGCTATGTACTGAGGAAACTATTTCCCATTGTAATTATCGCACAATTCTGCCTAACAAGTCATTACTAGCTTGGTACAGCTAACCAAAAACCAAATGGAGCAAAGCTTGTATATTTGTACAGTACTGTACTGCTTAGTATAAACAATACAGTTCCTTTTTCCTAAAGTACTCAAGAGGGGTGGGGCTACAAAATCAGGGCATATAAACAGAACATTATCGAGAAAAATACAAGAAACTGAATGGTAAATGAAAGGTATCTCATAAAGAGAAAGGAGCAAGAAAGGGTGTAAAATGAGTGGCACAGTATGGGCCTTGTTTCTGACTAGAGATGGGCCTGAACCATCATTTTGGCAGTTTGTGCAGGTAAATCCTTTGGACAAACAGCATTTCCTAGCCGCACATCCTCTGGTAGGCACCGACTACCATCTTCCTTACCATCTTCCTCTGGGTGCTGCCTCTGAGAGGATGCCCACAAGAGGGAGAAGGGCTGGGAAGTGCCAAAAACATATTCATCTGAAATATGAGCCAGCATGACCACTAGACTAGTAGTCTGTACCCATTTCTACTTCTGACACAAAGAAGAAAGGGGGGATAGCAGTAGAATTCAGAAAAAAGTGTGTGTCTACACAGCAAGGGAAATAAAAATTCTCTCGCTGTGAAGGCATTTGGTTTTCTTTGATTTAAGTGATCACACAGACTGAGGAGAAAAATCCCTTCTATCTGCAGTTTAATTTGAAGCACCTGTGGATGGTATGGTTCAAAATAGTTGCCTTATGATGAAATAAGTGCTTGGTTCTTTCTTCATTCACTCATTTCCTCACCTTATCTTGATGGCAGTAGAACAAATTAAGTTGTAAAAAAATAAATAAACAGAAGCTGTGCTGAGGAAGAGTTATTTAAAAAGAAGAAGAGTCTTGGGAGAGACACTTTGCAGAGAGAGATGAGTCCTGGTGCTGCTTGTGTGGATATGCCTCCTAGTCCTTTCTCCTGAGGCAAGAAGAGAGTGGAACATGTTCTGCCAGAGGGCTGCTTTGCTCGTGTATGTGTGTTTGTGTGCATGTGCTGGTTGGTGTTTCATTTTTTTCCATCTGTTCAAAGTGATCACATTCTTTGAACCAAAGTGAAAGGATTCCACTTGTAAAAAGGAGAAGGGGTTGTGGTGTGAAAGAAAACTATGAATTGGGGCTGTGGGACTCTGGGTTTATTTGCATTTCTGGTTGCATCATGTGATCATCAGGAAAAAATGTGTATCAACCTGACTCAAACATGTAATATTAGAGATGGAGATGAATATTAAAACGGATCAGTTTTTTTGACGAAAATAGGCAATTGGTTAAATATTTGTTGATCTGTATTTGTCAGATTTTAAGTCCCGACGAATACAGATAGACCATTTCCCCATTTTTATTCGTCCTTTGTAATTTTTTTTTTTTAAAAAAATTCTGCCTACCAGCCACCGATCAGCTGATCGGCAGGAGAATAGGCAGGCACCAACCCCCACAGTCTACCCCCACCACCTTCCTCTCCCTACCTTAGCCCCCCACGCCTGCTGACACCCCCTTACTGTAATCGCCCCTGCTGCTCAGGTCTCCATCTGGTCTCTGCAGTCATGGCTTGTAAAAAGGGAGACCGGCTGTCCTTTGCAAAGATGGTGGATGCGGATTCCCTACCCTAAATGAAACCGCAGCCACCATCTTTGTGGAGGCCAGATGAAGACCTCGGTGGCAGCGATTACGGTAAGAGGGTGTCGGTGTCGGTGGTGGTGGGGCGGTGGCAGTGGGGGTGGGGGTGTTTTTCAATCCCCCCCATGAATTGATGAATAACTTCCTTATTTGTTGCTTCATGGGGGCAACTTCGTGCTTTGTGAGTCAACTTTTGACGACTCACGAAGCAGGACAACTTGCCAAAATGGTGTCATCCCCATCTCTATGTAATATTTCCCACCTTTAAAAAAAAAAAATCAATGTAGTTGGGCTCTAAAAGAAAGTGAAAAGGAGAATATTAATGTGGCATTTCCAATGTATGGTGCTAAATAACCAATCATAAGGAGTATATAATGATTAGACTGGAAGTATCACGTGGTTCCACACTAACTGAACAGCAGGTCAATCCACCCCCTTCTCAACAGTGGTACAGTTTTTAGCAGGAAATTTTAATTTGGTTTGTGCAGATGCTTTTTCATTTAAGGAATGAAAAACAATTTTACAGTTTTTGCTTTCTGGGAACAGTACAGTTTCCCCCTTCAGTCATCAAGAAAATCAACATATAACCCCACCACGATAAGTGGCATTAGTTGCCCAGCTCTTTTTCAGTTATACTTGAAATATCAGCTAGTAACGTGAGGCAAGTATGATAGCACCAGCACTGCTAGTGGTGAGATAAGTGTGAATGCTGAGAGAATAGCACTTTCAGGAATATATTACTGGTGGTCATGAATGCAATGCTGGCAGTCAGGTGAACATAAACACAGCCGGCACTATTGCCTACGTTTTGCAAGGTGTTAAACAAATGGCACATCCCGTTCAACACTGAACATAATGTCATGCCATTCAAGTTCAAATGTAACTGGGCTTTTTGTTGCTGTTGTTATATGAAGTAATGACACTATCAATGATAGTCTCTTTGATAATATATTTCTGAAGATATGTACATTGAACAGTGAAGATCGTTTTATCTCAGGATCAAGATAATAGTTTGTAAGATTTCATTCACTTAGAGGGGCAACTGTGGGTATTTTCACAGTTCACTAAAAGTCAAGGTGACTCTGATGAAGAAACAGGCAAAGAGGGAATCCATAGTCATTTCTCCTTGATGTTACAAAGGGGTAAACTCCACACTATGTTTAATAAACCCTTAATGGAACAGAAAGGATAGTGTATTTGTTGGTGGTCATATAAACTAATTAGGTAATAGGGAAACATGTAAAAGGCTGCATTTGTTACTGAGTGTTTATATTGCTACATATAGCTCAAGTCAAATAGAAACATAGAATCATGGAATTGGAAGAGGTCAATAATACTATTGAACCCAACTCCCTACTCAGTGCAGGGATCCAAATCTGACAGATAACTCTCCAACTTTCTCTTGAATGCCTTCAGTGTTGAAGTCACCACCTCCTGAGATAATTTGTTCCATTGTCATAGAACTTGAACAGTGAGGAAATTTTTCCTGATATATTCAACCAATATCTGGCTTCCTGTAACTTGAGTGCATTATTACATGTGCTGCGCTCTGGAATGATTAATACAGAGTAAACCACACTGAACACTACGGGCAAAATCCTGTTGAAATAAAGTGACACCACATAAACCAGCACCAGAAGAATTTAAATTGAAAGCTTCTTTTCAGGTTCCAAGGCTTCCTAGGGATTTGTTTTGCCCTGAGGAAGCCTTTGGGAACCTTGGGATGGGGTGTGGAAACACCCCATCTTTACTTTTAATAGTAAAAAAAAAATCACTGTTAGATCACTGCCAGCATTCCCAATCCCACAGCAACTTTGAGAAAGGCTCCCTCCCTGCTATCCTGAAGCTCCCAAAGTCTTCCCCAGGGGAAAATGGAGTCCTAGGGAGCCTTGGATCCTGAAAGGAGGGGAAGGGAACTTTTAATTAGTTTAAATTATATATTTTGGTAATCTCTACATTGATTTTTAAAAAATGTGTTCTAAAGCCAAAAGATGAATGAAAAACACATTTTAGTCTTTCACAATAAGGAAGGCTATAAGATCAATGTGCACAGTTGCGTGCCTGCCACAGAACTTGAACAGAGTTCTGTTGCTGTTTCAAACATCCAGACATTATGAGCACCACACACGCACATTCATCTGCAAGTAACCAAAGTTCAGTCAAAACTGACAAAGCTGAAAAGGTAATGCTAATGATGGCATTGTAGCTTTTGCTGATTGTTATGCCCATTTTGTTTTTTTAATGGAAACCACCTTATTTTAATGTGTAGCCTGCATAATTAACTTGTAAACTGCCCAGAGAGTGCTTGAAGTGCTATGGGGCGGTATATAAGCAGCACGCTTTGCTTTTTGCTTTATTTCTCAGGCAACGTACTATGACATATCTACCATTACTTCTAGGAAGCAGCTAAGGGGTTAATTGCATTACTTTTAAAAACCCTATTGAAATAAAGTTTAGGTAAAGGTTCCCCTTGACAATTTGTCCAGTCGTGTCCGACTCTAGGGGGCGGTGCTCATCTCCGTTTCCAACCCATAGAGCTAGTGTTTGTCCAAAGACAATCTTCCGTGGTCACATGGCCAGTGCGACTTAGACATGCAATGCCATTACCTTCCCACTGTTGTGGTACCTATTTATCTACTCGCATTTTTACATCCTTTTGAACTGCTAGGTTGGCAGCAGCTGGGACAAGCGAAGGGGGCTCAGTAAATAAAGTTTAGCCTGCCTTAAATCACTGTAAAAATGGGTGAATAAATGACACATGTATACACATGGATTAATTTGATGGGGACTCTAGTTTTTTGAAGTGGCTGCAAGTTTTTATACTTCTTGCCAGAGGTCCATTTATTTTAATGTGGATGTGGAATCAATTCATTTAAATCAATTGTACATATATGAACACCTCTGTCTGTGTTAATTTTTAAATGGCCCTCCCTCTGGCTGACTCTCATAGCCACTTGCCCCTGCTGTTGTTGTGTTAAAAGCATGGGATGGGGGAGAAGCCCAGCTGCCAAGCAGCTTGCAGGAGCCCCCTGCAGCTTGCTCACTCACTCGCCCAAATCTTCTTCCAGTTCTAGGGTGGGAGGTCGGGGAACGGGTAAGGCAAGTTCAGCCCAAGGAGGCATCTCTTCATTGAGCCAGTGTGCACAACCCAAAATCAGGCAGGTAAGCAGGCAGGCAAAATGCCACCTTTCTTTCCCCCTCTCCAGCCAGTTTTAGCCTGTGTCTCCTCCTTCATCCCAGCTGTGTTTTGTTGTGTGTTTGCGGTGTATGTGTCACTCTCCTGTTGCTTCCCAGGCTCCCTTGCGCATGTCAGCATTCACCAAGCACCACTGTGCATGCAAAGGCTTTTATAACACTGGCTTGCTTGGCTGTTTCCTATTGTACTTCCTCCAGGCACACTCACATGGAGGATACAAACATACACACACACACATGCCTTCCTCTCTGAATTCCAGCCTTGGGTTGGAGAGAGAGAGCGCATGCATCTGTCAAGGGTGTTCCTTCAGAAACACTGGATTAAACATTTGTTCCAAGGGAATGCAAACTGTGATTCAAACACCACGTGACTGCTATGTGACTTGAAGTTGGTTTAACTTGATTTCACTTACACCAACACATATTCTAAACTATTACTTTACTGTAAACAAGCCCTGAACTTGCTTTTTCTTTTATCTGTGTACTCTCATGTGCTTTCTGAGAAATTAAGGAGCAGTCAAACTGTTTTCACAATCAACACAGCAACATAGACATAGTTTGTGTGTCTATGGGGCATTAGGGCATTCACACATGTGGTGAGAGGCTGATATGGCAAGCGCAGTTTGCCTATACATCAAATGTTACATAATGACTTGATGAACAGGATTTCAGCCATCGACTTTGACGGTCCAAGGTTAGCATTGCCATAGAGAAATATTTATGCACAGTAGAGTGATTTCATGTGTACATTTTTGAGACACGAGTACCACCAGTGAACAAAAATGCTGGAGAAGATGTGGATGATGCCCAATGCCATGTGCTTTTTCTGTTTTGGATGGAAGTGGAAATGTATTTTTTCCCATAGCACATTTGTTGCAAGGAATTGTAGTTTCCCTGTATTCACCCTACAAACTGCTATCACTGAGAAAGTGCCATTTTCTCCCCACCTGCATTTTTAAAAAATAGCCCTGATTACTCGTGATAGTTGGCTGGTGCTTGTTGATAGCACTGTTATACACTCCCTCCTCTCACACTCTGAGACACCTTGTTTTGCTTTGGTTCATTCTCTGGGAGGCAGTGGAAGACAGGAAGGCCTGGCATGCTCTGGTCCATGGGGTCACGAAGAGTCGGACACGACTAAACGACTAAACAACATTACATTCTTTTTCATACTCATTCAAATGTTCATGTAGTTGATTCATTCCCATTGACTGAAATCCTGTTGTGCAGCTACGCAAGTGTAACTCAATATTGCAGCTACAATTCCACCACAGCAGAAGTCCTATCCATGAAGCACTTCTGCCAGTACATTATGTAATTTGTTCAAATGGGAACTACACGACCGATCACGCAATTGCTGGGATGGAACACGTGACATGTTCATGACAGCATAATATCAGATGATGTCTTGACAAACAGGATTCCAACTGTTAATTTTGATGGTGCTAAATTAGGTTTTCTATTGGGAAATACGTATGCACATCAGCATGATTTCATGTGTGTATTTTTTGAGACATGAGTACAATCAAGGAAAAAAAGAGAAAACAAACAAGAAAGATATGGTTATTTTAAAAAATAGTGGTAGGGGTATAAAATGGCACAGTTGAATGAAAACTAGGTGCTATTGTACCCATGAATGCACTGCCATGTTTGCCATTCTGACAGCATACCATGGGTGATCATACAGGTAACTAACGTGAGAACCACTTTTCACTTGAAAACACATCTAATTGCTTAATGCTGGAAAATCAAAATTCTCCAAGAATTCACTTTAGGAATCATGTTATCTGGCTACTGATAGAGCCTTTGTGCCCAAGAAAGCCATAAACAATTTAATTAAACAAAAGTTCAGTTGAAAATCCTATGTATAAAATAATACTTAAATTCCACAAAATGACAAATCACTTATTTAATAGGAGTATTTTACACTTCAGCACACAGGATAAAACAAAAGAAGCTTTAACAATGTCCTTACATTTAAAATGAAATTGGGAAAAAAGGGGGACTAATCAAAATGTCTTCCAATTACAAATAATGTCACAAACCATAAATATGGTACTAAAATAGGCTATCAAAATAACTCACATGCAAAAATAATGTTCCAACTTTTGCACACCTGCTTTTGCAGTCATGAAATTTGTTTTTCCATAATTTGTTTTGCATATAATGACTTGACTGTATTCATTAATTTTCTTTCCACTGCACTTCTCTAACTATCAAATCAACCTTCCAAGAACTCCTACAGAAAGTAGTATTTTCCCTGCTGACAATTCCAAAACTGACATTGAAAACAGATGTTTCCCATCATGATATCCAGTCAGGTGCCTGTGGAAGTGGCAGCACCTCAAAAATACAAAGCCTTAATGTGTGATGCTTCAAGAATAGCTTATTTGTATGAACAGCTCCATGAGTAATTGGCATCCAAAATCCTATTGGCTTTCTTTCCCAGAGTTGGAGGAAGCAATTTTTCTTCCCTTACTTATACCAGGGAAAGGAAATCCACTTTCATGACATAAGGCCAGGAATAAGATTTCACATCCTAGAGAGAAAAACAGAGTACTGGATTCAAGGAACATAATAAGAATTAGAAGGTTCAAACACTGAAATTGTTGGTCTCAGAAATATATCTGGCAGAAGGATCTAATAGAAATTCGTCCCTGTGGAATCATTTTATGTGATGCTGAATTGGATTAGATAACATTTATTAAAGCATTTCACTGACCTTTCTATCCAACAAGATAGTGGATCAAAAAGCCATATCTTTCTAACACACTTCTCATCAAACTACAGTGCTTTTAGACAATAGTCATTCAGAATATGTTCACATAATCAGCACACACACACACACACAATGTGCCCTATGTCCAACCCAATAAAATATTTTCATATTACAACAATATACAGTATACTGAAATAATTGCTTTTGTTTATTCAAGCAAATAGAAGAATAATATGAAACCAATTGAAAGACAATACATAGGCTTTTGAGCTGCAAGATAATTTGAAAAGCAGGCTTGTGGCTTTGCTTTACAATGCTCAGGAAATATTCCTAGCGATTAAGGGATAAAATGTAAAGCATTTATCCTTGCCAACATTTTATCCTTAAAGGATAGTTATGGCTATTGCACCACAAAAATAAAGACAAAATCATCTGCAAAGTTTGTGCTTTGGAAAAGGTCCATATTCCAAGGCAAAGAAATCAGTGGAAGCTCATGACCAGCACAAGGGGTATCACCCCCACAAATTCTTGAGGTGAGGCACCCCTGCTGTTCCCATTTATGAGTTGCCCAAAACAGGCAATTTATACAGTTTAAACACAGAGTGTAATGACACTTAAAGCTGCTGGATTATGTGCATGGATTTATGTGAATCTGAAATATGGGAGAAAGCCTATGGTCCATGATAGGAGGAGTCCCTGTCCAATCCCAAGCCGCCTATACAGTCCCATCTGAAAATAATACAATTCACAGAAATACTGGAAAATATGCTCAACACAGCTGCTCTATATATTTCATTATAAAGGATGAGGAGCATAATTTACATTATAGGAAAAGAGAGAAAAACACTTCAAAAGGGGGTCTGTGTGACCCTCCTTATGACACAGAGACATGTTCTTAGCATGCCTCTAAAGCAGCTTAACACTGAAAGAAAAAAAATCTGCATTTCTATAAGGTGCCTGCTAGAAACACTCTGGACACACAGTTTGCATGTAAAAAACATAATAAGTATTTTTAAAACGCTTGAGCAAAGTCAGCAGTAGAATGTGAAGCACACATATGGTTGTAAAGCACTCCTTTAGTGCCAGGGTGCTGCAAAGCACTTACTTGTCTTGATTCAAAACTGTGGAATTAATTTTAACTTACAGCTATACTTTTTGAAGCGATAACTTTATAAATGCCAGAACATCACAGATCAGATTGAAAGACTGGAGGTAACAGAGGAAAGTACCCCAGACTTTGCACACTTTTTCTCACACTAAAGAAAAGTATATTCTCTGAAATGTTTGTGAGCCCTTGTTGTTTTACAGTCATGCAAACATGGATTTTAATCAACTATCTGGATGAGTAAACAAGAAAAGCATAGTATCCTAAAGCATTAAAATGTAATTTGAAAAACTGGAGAAAACTCCTCTACATTTCCTAATGGATAAATCACACATTGGCATAAGAAGTAAATGCTGAAGAAACAGTAAAATTCTTTCCCCTTATTTGTAGTATGTATTATCTCACTTGAATCCTGCAACAAAAAGGCTATTTTAATTCTTTGTTTATGCAATGTTTTAAACCGCTCATCTCTCATATGTGCTTTGCCCCATTACATTTATGCCATTAACTGGTACATACTGAAAGAAAGGATGTTTCATTAATCCAAACATTTCCCAAAAAAGAAAAGCATAAAAATGTCACGACTACTTGCCTCTTGGCAGTTTCTGAGCATTTCCAAGGAGCAGTGAAATATTTCCAAAGAAAAGTAGAAAGATCAGCCTTGATATCATGTTTTCAAACATGCACAGTGAAAGAAGCTGAGGAGTGTCATGCAAGGTAATGCAGCTGCAGTAAAGTGAACTGTTCTCTCTGTCACAGAGGCAGCAAAAGTTTGACAGTTCAGTTTACACTGTGGGAGGAGACAATATGACATCACACCATCTCCCTGGAAAGTAGAAGAGAATTAAAATTTAAGTGGTATCATCAATCTCTTCCATGAAACAGATTTGTTATCTCTAAAACATTTAGAATGTTTACCTACATACAGTCACCTGCATTCATTGTTTATTTTAAAATATGATACAAAAATACTAGGAAGAAATAAATTATCTCTCCAAAGTGGAAATAGGCTACAGCAACACATAAGTGACATAGAAAAATGCCCAATAGTGTTAACAGGAAAAAGAGAAATCAGATGTGAAGAAGAAACTGATCCAAATATGTAACAATTGCAATTATGTGTAACTGGTAAAACAGGGAAACAACCGGTATCCACAAAATATGTCTCATGTAATTAATGCTAAACACAAATTATATAGCCAAGTTTAATAGATTCAATGATTACAATCCAAAACACAGCAAAATAAAGCTCCTTTCATTTCAGTTAGATTTAAGTACAGGTAACTGCATTGAGTTGTGAGCTATTTTTATCTCTTAACTCAATAATTTTATGAAGAAAAGAGACATGCCACTTGCCTATAACTGTGGATCTTTGAGTGGTCATATGGAAATTCACACACATGGGTACCTTGGGGCTTCTGCAGACAACCTCAAGAATATTCTAGCACCTTAACCCATCACCCTTAGCTTATATATCTCTCCACACAACAGTTGCTCCTCAATTCCCTTTAGCTGATGCCACAGCCAAAGTGGAGGTATCATGATAGACAGAGGAGAGTTTGGATGAGTTGTGTGAATTCACAGATGACAACTCAAAGAACCCTGAGTGTTCACTGGAAGGACATATCCTGAAGCTGAGGCTCCAATATTCTGGCCATCTCATGAGAAGAGGAGACTCCCTGGAAAAGACCCTGATGTTAGGAAAGTGTGAAGGCAAGAGGAGAAGGGGACGACAGAGGACGAGATGGATGGACAGTGTCATTGAAACTACCAACATGAATTTGACCCAACTCCGGGAGGCAGTGGCGTGCTCTGGTCCATGGGATCCATGGGATCACAAAGAGCCTTAAAGAAACTCCCATTTCTTTAAGGACTTGATCTTGTTTGCTGTGGTTCACACATCAAACGCTTTTCCGTAGTCAATGAAGCAGAAGTAGATGTTTTTCTGGAACTCTCTGGCTTTCTCCATAATCCAGCGTATATTAGCAATTTGGTCTCTAGTTCCTCCGCCCCTTCCAAATTCTCTAACTACCGTACAATTGCACTCATTTCACATGCTAGCAAGGTTATGCTCAAAATCCTACAAGGTAGGCTTCAGCAGTATTGGTATCGAGAACTCCCAGAAGTACAAGCTGGATTATGAAGGGGCAGAAGAACTAGAGACCAAATTGCTGGCATGCACTGGATTATGGAGAAAGCCAGAGAGTTCCAGATAAACATCTACTTCTGCTTCACTGAATACGCAAAAGCCTTTGACTGTGTGGACCACATCAAAGTACAGTGGAACCTCTACTTACAGAAGTAATCCGCATTGGAACGGTGGCTGCAGGTCGAAAAGTCTGTAGGTCGAGTCTCCATTGACCTACAATGCATTTAAAACCGATTAATCCCATAACCGGCCGTTTTTGTTCCACTTTTTTTCCTGGTCTGTAGGTTGATTCTCCGACTTCAAGTCGAACCTAAATTCTGTGGCCAGAGAATTCTGTAACTAGAAAAGTCTGTAAGTCAAGCCGTCTGTAAGTCGAGGGTCCACTGCATGGCAAGTTCTTAAAGAAATGGGAGTGACCACCTTATCTATTTCCTGAGAAATCTCTATGTGGGACAGGAAGCAACAATTAGAACTGGATATGGAACAATTGATTGGTTCAACATTGGGAAAGCAGTACGACTGTATATTGTCTCCCTGCTTATTTAACTTATATGCAGAATACATGATGCGAAAGGCAGGATTGGATGAATCCCAAACTGGAATTAAGATTGCTGGAAGAAATATCAACTATCTCCAATATGCAGATGATACCACTCTTATGGCAGAAAGTGAGGAAGAATTAAAGAACCTCTTAATGAGGGTGAAACATAATGGTAAAGGTAAAGGTTCCCCTTGACATTTAGTCCAGTCTAGGGTGCGGTGCTCATGCCCGTTTCCAAGCCATAGAGCCAGGGTTTGTCTGTAGACAGTTTCCGTTGTCACATGGCCAGTGTGACTAGACACGGAAATCTGTTACCTTCCCACTGTGGTGGTACCTATTTATTCACATTTTTACAGTCGTGCCTCACTTTACGATTGCCCCATATAACAATGAATCCGCTTAACAATGCCTTGTTTGCGATCGCAAAACGATGCTTCCTATGGGCAAAATCCGCTGTGCGATTATAGGTTCCCTGCTTCGGGAACCAATTTTTTGCATTACGATGATCAGCGAACAGCTGATCGTTGGATTTCAAAATGGCCACCGGCTGAAGAAAATGCCCCCCCCCTGCTGTTTTCTAGGACGGATTCCTCGCTAGACAGACACCGAAAATAGCTGCCGTATGGAGAATCTTTGCTGGACAGTGAGTTTTTAGCCCATTGGAAGGCATTAACCGAGTTTTAATGTGTTTTAATGGGTTTTTTATTTTCGCTTTATGATGTTTTCGCTCTACAGTGATTTCATTAGAACAAATTAACATCGTTAAGCGAGGCAGCACTTTACATGCTTTCGAACTGCTAGGTTGGCATTAGCTGGGACAAGTGACGGAAGCTCACTCCATCACGTGGATTCAATCTTACGATGTCTGGTCTTCTGACCTTGCAGCACGACCACGTCCCTTGGGAGGGTTAAAGAGGAGAGCGCAAAAATGGTCTAAAGCTCAACATAAAAAAAACCTCTAAGGTCATGGCCACTGGTCCCATCACCTCCTGGCAAATAGAATGGGAAGATATGGAGGCAGTGACAGATTTTACTTTCTTGGGCTCCATGAAAACTGAAGATGGTGACAGCAGATCCTGAAACTGAGGCTCCAAAATTTTGGCCATCTCATGAGAACAGAAGACTCCCTGGAAAAGACCCTGAGATGCTGGGAAAGTGTGAAAGCAAGAGGAGAAGGGGATGACAGAGGGCGAGATGATTGGACAGTGTCATGGAATCTACCAAGATGAATTTGACCCTACTCCAGGAGGCAGTGAAAGACAGGAGGGCCTGGCGTGCTCTAGTCCATGGGGTCATGAAGAGTCAGACACGACTTAATAACTAAACAACAAGAGATGAGCACAAACCTCATGCCAGTTCATTGGTGTGGCACCATGGGTGTCAAGTGTCCCCCCCCCCGGCCAGGTCCCCTACTCACCAACTGCTCTTCTCCTTCTCTTTGAGTGATTGTCCAGTCACCACAGCTCATGCTTTTCTCCTCCACCTTCCCCAGCAGCTGCCTATTCAAAGGGTGCACTGCAAGAATCCCTGCCCAGCCTCCTTGTCTGACTGGGTGGCTGCTGGAGAAGAAAGAAATAAGAAATCAGCGAAAGGAAGCATGAGCTTCTGCTGAACAGGATGATTGTGTGAAGAGCAGGAGAAGAGTAGCACTAGCGGGCTGGTGAGTGGGGGAGCTGGCTGGGGGGGGAAGAGAACCTTCAAACAGAGGTTCATGCCCATCTTTAGTTGAGGGATATTAGGATATTGGAATAATAAAATTTGAGGTAAAATAAGGTCCCAAGATGGAGACTGATACCATTGTTGTATGTATGTATGTATGTATGTATGTATGTATGTATGTATGTATGTATGTATGTATGTATGTATGTATGTATGTATGTATGTATGTATTTATTTATTTATTTATTTATTTATTTATTTATTTATTTATTTATTTATTTATTTATTTATTTATTTATATCCCTATCTAGTTAAAAGTCTACTCTGGGCTACTAAGAACAAGTTCAACAAATTCATAAAACAATAGCAATATAAAATAACAACACCAACATAATATGGTACAAGATGGCAAGGTCAACTAAGCAGTGACAGGAAGGAAGGCCTGCCTAAAGATCCAGCTCTTGAGCTTGCTCTTAAAAACGTCCAGCGAGGGAGCCAAGCAAATTTCTGGGGGCAGATTGTTCCAGATAAAAGGGGCCACCACTGAGAAGGCACAGTTTCTTGTTCTTTCTCTCTTGACCTCCCTTGGTGTCAGGCCCCTCAGCCATCCCTCCTGGCTAGAACGAGTAATACGGGTAGATCTAGGTGGCAGAAGGCATTCCACCAGATATTGAGGTCCTAAACCATTTAGGGCTTTATATGTCATTGTTAATACTTTAAAATCAATGTGGAATCAGACGGGCAGCCAATACAGAGCAGCCAGAGTGGGGGAGATATGCTGATGTTTTCTCACCCCTGTGAGAAGTCTGGCTGCTGCGTTCTGCACCATCTGTAATTTCCGCATCAATCTCAAAGGCAGACCCATGTAGAGTGCATTGCAGTAGTCTAATCTCGAGAGTACAAGCGCATGGACCAGAATGGTGAGCAACCCAGCATCAAGATAGGGACGCAGCTGGGCAATCTGCCTGAGATGGAAGTAGGCAGTGGGGACCACTGACACCACCTGTGTTTCCACAGTAAGCGCTAGATACAGATGGACACCCAAATGTACCATACCTCAAGTTATTGCAACAAACTTGCTATTTGTACCTTGGATTCTTGGATCATTTTTGAACAAATTAAAGTAAAATAATTTTCTTTTTAAAGGCACTGAATAAATTCATAAAGCAAATACTCAACAATTGGCTCTCTAGTCAACATTAGTGTAACACCTTAACTCAGTAACATTTCCCATATCGTTGGCTTTGCAAAGGAAACTATACTCACCAACAAAATGAAAGGGATTGCCCTTTAAGCCTCTCTCTTAAGATAATAGGTCCTTCGGCTTAAGAAGCATTAACTCACAGTTAATCTACTGCTTAAAGTTTTTCCTCAGGAAACACAGTCCACTAAAATAATTATTTTAATCACGTATACAACATTTTATTAGATTTTTTTTAAAAAAAGACTGTGTTATTTCTCAACAATTAACCCATTTTAATCCCTAATGGAAATTCTTCAGAAATATGCATCTCAAATAAAATAAAACTTGTAAATTAAGTCCATGTTTTCCTGCCAATTACAACTGAGAAAACAATGCATGCCAAATGCAAGATATGTACGTGAGAAAAATCACATGTTTTAAGAATCAAAAGGACTGCCTCTTCTAAAAATGTGTTGAATGTTTCACCTATTACAGTGGACCCTCTACTTATGGAATTAATCCATACTGGAACGGTGGCTGCAGGTCGAAAAGTCTGTAGGTCGAATCTCCATTGACCTACAATGCATTGAAAACCAATTAATTCCGTAACTGGCCATTTTTGTTCCATTTTGGTTCCATTTTGGTTTTTTTCTAGTCTGTAGGTCGATTCTCTGGCTGCAAGTCAAACCTAAATTTTGCTGCCAGAGAAGTCTGTAACTCGAAAAGTCTGTAAGTCAAGCCATCTCTAAGTCGAGGGTCCACTGTATGGTTTTTATTATGCATGCAAACTGTGACACTGGCCTATTCCAATGACACAGAAGGTTTCCTAATACTGTATACTTTTCTTTGTTTTGTGTTTGCTGATCATGACGCGTATCAGCTGGCTGCCACTTTCCCACTAAAAAGGAATTGACTGTAGTTTCTGTTCCATGTATGCTATAAATTTCATATGCTGGATTTTTTTTGAGGTTTAAGTAAACATTAAATTGCTTGAGATTCCTATAATTTGTGACGTATTTATTGGAACTCATCTTTGCTGTAAGTCTGTAACAAGATCTGTTGAAAAACATCCCCACATAAAAAGCCTCTGATCCACTACCAAACCAAAATAAAGCATAGTACAGCAAAACAAACAGCATCCTTTAAAATGTTCACTATAGAATCTATGAATTATTGTTATTTTTATTTCCTGTTCCATGCAATTGCATGGCCACATCTGGCAGTAACGGAAGCAGAACTTCTGTAGAGCTCAGGCTTATTAGTTTTTCTTTAAAATATGTTGACTGTAATCCTATTAATATTCCTGTAAAATATGTGTACCTTCATGTAGTTAATTGAAGTTAATTAACATGCTCTGTCAATTAGCTGCAATCAGTTTCAGCAAATTTTGCAAACGATATACAAAAAGTGAAAAGATTCTGGTTGTTGATGGTTACTAGGGAAGGCCTTTTTAAAACAACTCTCCATGCTTCCACCATCTAAAGACATTATTTCTTTAAAATGATCAGCATACCACAGCACAACCAGATATGCACACACATTTTCTCTAATGGTGCAAGTAGTAACGAGAAGAGAAGAGAAGAGAAGGGGAGGCACATGAGAGAGGAATTAAGCTCTTGCTATATGGCACCATGATCCAGATGGCTATATTTCCACTTTCATGGCTAATTTTTAAGAAGACATAAAGAGATAGCAATCCAAGCATGGATCTCTAATGTCTAGTCTAGATCTTGGTTCAACAATAATCGGCTTTTAAAATGTTTTGGGATAATAGATAAAAAAATAAGCCCAAGCATTAAACTGAGAATTTAAAAAAATCCTCTCAAAATATGTAATATCTTTAAATACATATTATAAACACACATTTAATAAAGGTGGTCATCCACCCTTCTCTTCATATTGTGGATAAGGGCCACACGGCTTTTTTCTCTTTCACATTTAAATGCACTTCCCACCAAAATATCTATTTACATTTGTAACTTGGTAAACCTAAACGGCCAAGAACTGCACTATTAAATTCAAAGAAAACAGAACTGTAATGAACATATTGCATGAATGAACACTTCCAAAGAACATATTCCTGATTGTTGAAGCATTCCTAAAGCTGTGGTTGCAGCTGAGGTAAGAAGAGGAAATTGTTGAACAATGTGGCAGACTCGATCCTTTCTTCAGATGCCAGTGTTTATAGTGCTGCTGTGCTAGGACAGAACAATGTAAATTATTCCAGCCCCATATTTTTCCTTGTATGCAAGTTCTGATTTTAAAACATCAAAAATTTGGGAGCTTTGAGACAAACCAAGAGTTCAAATTAATAATCTGGCAATATACCTCACACAACCCATTGCTTTTCAAGTGTCTGGCATATTCAGATTTCCTAAAGCTATGAAATGGAATCAAAACCATATGTGACTATGGACTGGAGATATATTTTATATATTACACCTAAGCGTTGCAGGAGAGAAATGAAAGCACCAAATCTATTACAGATTATGGCATTACCTGAAGATATATGATGCAGCTACTTTGCTGAAGATAGGCAGGGTCAGTACTGAAAATCCTAGACAGAAGGCAGGCAGATGGACATTTAACAAAAGTGCAACATACATTATGAAGTCTGCCATGGCCACATTGTTCACTGGGGCCACTTATAAAGAACATTGTTGCAACAGCTTCCCCTGCTTTCTGGGCAGAATTCAGTGTGTTGGTTATTATGAGCTATTAATACTATACAACTTGAGTGCAAGCTGAAGGAACATGTCTCACACATAGCCTGCCCACACTTTGAGATATTTGAGGGGAGGCCCTCTTTTCATCCCACCATCCTCAGCAGCTTGTTTTATAGGAACATGAGAGAGCTCTTTTTTGGCTGCTGTCACAAGACTCTGGAATGCCTTTACAAGGAAGGCTATGGTGGCCCCTCCTCACTGCCCTCCTACCAACTGGCAAAGACCTTTTTAGTTCAGCAAGGAACTGGCTGCTCAGGAGGGAGCTTTTCCTGATGTGCTCTTAAAATCACTTTGAATTCCATTCTGTTTTAATATTATTATTTGTTTTATGCGTGTTTTTTAACTCTGGTTTTCTGTATCTGTTTTTTGCTCTGTTGTAAGTCATGCTGGGTCCCAATTTGGGGAGATAAGTGATCTATAAATCAAATAAACAAAATAATGGGGAGGGAATAAAAAGCAAAAGCAAAGTGTGCTGCTTATATACCACCCCATAGTGCTTCAAGCACTCTCTGGACGGTTTACAAGTTAATTATGCAGGCTACACATTGCCCCTCCCCCAAGTGAGCTGGGTACTCATTTTACCAACCTCGGAAGGATAGAAGGCTGAGTCAACCTTGAGCCGGCTACCTGGGATTCAACCCCAGGTCGTCGTGAGCACAGTTTTGGCTGCAGTACAGCGGTTTAACCACTGCGTCACGAGGCTCTTAGTCTCGTGGTGCAGAACAATGTAAGTGTTTTACATAAGTAGAACAATGTAAAACAGGCCAATGATATTATATATTGTCTTCTTCTGTTCTTTCAAAGTTAGGTAACACTAAGGGTCCTGGCAGAAAAAAACATTAATTGTGCAATCACCTGAACTCATTCACAGAATTTTACAGGACGCCCAGTGGCATCATCTTCCATTTTAAACCCTCCCACATTTTCCCATGATTTCTTCCATCTTTTTTCTTTATCTGAAAAAAATGGTTGAAGGCTAGAGAGAAGAGCTGCATCATGTTTGTTTTTTAAAACCAGTAGATGTATGACTACTCACTCTGTCTGGAAGCAGCCTAAAAGCCACCCAGGAAGTGTCAAAAATATTGTGAAATGAGGTATTATCAAAGGTACTGGGCAGTAGATATGATACTAAACATTAAAAAAGGGATGAAGCATTTATGATAAATAATTTCAAATAAACCAAATCTTATTCTGAATCCTGTTTTTAATACCAGTTGGAATCACTTTACACCATGACTGCCTGTGTACCTTAACATTGGATCCTGATGTTCTTTCACACTCTTGGCTTGATGATTCCAAAAGATTACTACCCCTTGTTTTTGGGGACTAGTCTACCTAATATTATTCCCTTTACAGTATATTCTCATGACACCATCATTTACCTTTTTTACAATGCTGTTGTTCACTAATTTTTTCCTTAATTTTTTAGAATTCTGTATATATGTAGGTCTTTCCCACTTTTCCTTGTGATGCACACACAATGTGTTCCCACAAAGTTTTGTTTCTAATATCATAGCAATGTAAAAGACAAAAAAGTCTTCTACTCATATCTTCTATACTGAAGCACAGGGCAAAATTAAGAGACCTTTCCCTTTGCTTATTTGGCTCCTTATCAAAAATACTAAAGCATGCTTTGCCCAGCTTTTAAAAATGATTCTACAATACTGTGCCTAACTACTACCTGAAAAATAGCTAGAGACACTTACTTTAGGCATAAAACAGATCAGAGAAATGTCTATATTAGTTCTTTTGTCCACGTGGCAATTTTCTTATGTTCCAAAACATGTTTGTTGAATCTTGGCTCCAATATTACAATTAAAAGTATCCAGCCCATCTAACAAAGCATGCCATGACCTCCTTCTGCAATGAATTCCACTGCCTCACAACATACTGTGTAAAACATTTCCTTTAACATCTCCTAAACAAAACAGAACTTTTTGCAGGATGCTTATACAATTCCTTGGCACATCAGTGTAATAAAGCCTAAGGTGCATGTTTTTAATTTAACTTCTGAGATGCTAATCTCTTGGTAGAGTACATAGTATCTGATCATTCCACAGCTTAATTCAGCTCTTAATTTTGCAAGAAGCAAATAATTGCTTGAAGATAAGGAACTATCTGTTATCTTTCCATATGCCAGATACCTGATATACTATAATACATCAGTTTTCATCGTGGCACATGAAGGAAAAAAACAGTCGTTCTTTTCAGATTAGTTTTATCAGACCTACACTTTTTATAGTTTTCTGTCCAGTTTTTGTACCTGTCTTATCTTGCATGACATTCACCGCTCTAACTAAACAGCAAGATGTTCTAGGAAGCAACCTTAAAGGAGCTGGATTTAAAAATACTGTGGAATGGAAATTCTAAGAATTTATGATTGCTTAATACGTTTATTAAAAACAAACAGCAAACAGGGCGAAACAGGTGGACAAACAGAGAGGCCTGGATTAAATATTGAATTGTCACCCCACCACAAGTGGAAAAACAACATTTCATCCAACTCAGCCATCCTTGGCATCTCAAAATTCAGTTCCAGGGGGTTCCACTCTTTTTACTTCTATCACTGCAATTAAACTACCTTATTCCTGCGCTATAGCTGGCTGGATAGCTCAGTGGTTTTATATCTAGCTGCAGAGCCAGTTTGGAAGTTTTACTTCCCACTATGCCTCCTGTGAGGAGAGTCTGCCTGTGTGGTCTTGGGCAAGTTGCACAGACCCATGACACCCCCAAAAGAAGGAAATGCTAAACCACTTCTGAGGGTTCTTTAACTGGAAAACCCTGAAAAAGGGTCATCGTAAGTCAGAATTGACTTGACAGCACATGATGATTCCCACACTGAATGTTTTTCAAACAATCTAATATAACAACATCTAAGTAACATGCAAATTATGCCCAGTTCTACCATATATTTATTCTGTAAGTTCGTTTGACCTGCATTCCTAAATCTAGGAATGTTAATTACCTAGTAACTACACATAATTTGCTACAAAAGAACCTTGAGAACTGGTAATCCTCCCATTTTACAGATTTAAAACATTTGAGGGTGGAAAAACATTTACTGGAAAACCACATGAAAATAATGCATGCAAGTCTTATCTGGTATAAATGCTTAGTGGTTTCGAAGAGTCGCTAAGTGAGTCGATCTTGAATTTTTTTAAAAAAAGTGATGGTTAATATCGTTGGAATCTTGCTGCTTTGGAAAATACATTTGAAAGAAAAACCAAGTGTCTCTTGAGATCGTCAATAAAATAATCAGTGTCCATTAGTGCAGGAAAGAAGACCTGCTGAATGCTACAGCTGGAAACATGGGTGTGGTTCCCCCAGCCATGCAGGAATACTGAGTCACTATACTCTTGGGATGGGTAAAGAAGAGGATTTCATTCAGTGCATTGCCTTTACAAGAATTTGCCAAAGTTAATATATTCCTCAATAATACAGAAAAATAACTGACATTTAAAAAAAAAATATATGGGAAGCAAAATAGATATCCTCATCTGTTTCTGCTTTTTTATTTATTTATTTATTTATTTCGGACTTTGAATTGTATTTAGTAAGTTAATTGTTCATTGACCAGTTAAATATAGTACAACCTCCAGACAAGAAGACCAGTAAAAATTGAAAGTAGAAGACTGAATGTGAGCATGTGACCCCCACAGAAGTTTGTCCTGGGTTAATGCAAACGTCTCTATATTACTCCCTGATATTTAAATTGCTGCTAGCGTTCATCCAGAAATGTTTATATTTTTCCCTGGAAGGTGTGTTTTAAGTGTCCACACATCACACATACCTCTTCTCTCACACCCTTTCCTACCATCACCACTGTCTTTCTACCTACTCTTTTGTTGGCATTCAGGTCCCTTTACTTAAAAAAACAATACGTGATATAGCACTGAACTGACAAAACATGTGCATACATGTTGTATCAGTTTGTTACTATAGCCCTGAACTGGGATAAAGGTTTTTAAAGACAATTTAGAAATTTAATTGCACTTGTGCTTACCAATATGAGCAGAAGGCCAGCAAAAAGGATTAGGATTCCCTCCTGCACTGTGCCTCACTCAGTATGTCATCAGTGATGTCACCTGGACATGTCCAACAATAGCCCCAAAAGACTGGTATAGGTGATCACACAAGCCCAGGAAGGAAGGAAGGAAGGAAGGAAGGAAGGAAGGAAGGAAGGAAGGAAGGAAGGAAGGAAGGAAGGAAGGAAGGAAGGAAAGCAAGTGGAAACATTACTAAAAAAAAACCCAAGTCCTGTTGGAGGAACAAAATATATGCCTATTCATGGTGATAAAAATGAGATCATATAGACAACAGAATTAATATTGAGAGGAACAGTGAGAATCATAGCAGAAATAATGGACTCGTCTTCGTGAAACAGATTAATTTAATAAAGGAAGCCAAAGCCTTCAGTTGCAAGACCTAACTGGGGCTGTTAATGATAGGGCATTTCAGAAGTCATGAAGTCAGAGGATTACCATAGATCAGAAACAACTTGACAGCACAAAGTAACAACACAACAATCTCCAGTCTAGCTTAAAAATCTAGTCTAGATAAAAATCATAACATCACCAAGCCAGTAATCACCAGGAAAAGAATTCTGCAGTCAGTAAACTTTGCCCCTTGAATGTTTTTCCACCTTCAACCCCAAAATGGTCTTTCAGGGGGGAGAAAATTTAACTTCATTAAGTTTCAAGAGACAGTTTCCTGATTATTTATTTATATGTTTTATTTAAAATATTTGAATGCCACCTTTCTCCTAAAAAAGGATTCAAGCTGGCTAACAAACGGTTCCAGGCAGGTAAATCTGATAAAGTTATTAAAGTTTTGTTTGTGAATAAACTATCTTTTATACCAATGCCTAGAATCTCTTTATCTTCCCTAATAGCATTCACCAATAGTTCTACAACAAAGTGAACAATACAGGGGAAAGGGGGCATTCCTGTCTAGTAGCTCAGCGTAGAGGCATCTGTTCTGTTATCCCATCATTTATTAGTACTGGTCATTTCACAGAATCAGACGCCTTGAAAATATCTAATGAAATTATACCTGCCTTAACCTTTTGTTTATATATTCCATTTATTCCATTTTGCACTTTCCTAGTCAGATTTGTCATTTGCTTTCCCAGCATAAAACCACGTTGATGTTTTTTAATATATTTAGTACTGCTAATATTCTATCTCTTTGTTTATCACTGCAAATATCTTAGCATTCTGGTACGTCTATGAACTTCAGAGTCAATAGGGCTTTTAAAAAAAAATTAATATGATTACTGATTAGGTTAACAGGATTAAACTAAATACATTTCAGAGAAGATGCTGCTCAAATATGATACCGTACAGTAAATTACACACATTACTTCATATGAAATATACCAAGATCAAAAACATGATAGTGAAGAGGTTATAGAAGCAAAAAAACCCACAAAAAAACAGGAAGACGAATTTAACAACATCAACATCAACATCATCATCATCATCAACAACAACAACAACAACAAACAACAACAACAACAACAACAACAGGCACAGGCTTTGTTGAGGTGGAGGGGCCTGCACATTTCATTGAGGTTGACAGCTATGCAGAAGGGTCTCCCAAGCCAAACATGTCTCAGCTGAGAAGCCAGTCCAACTGTGTCCACCAACCATCAATTATGATGAGAGGAGCTAAACAGAAATCCATACCGGATTGCTTGTTGCCCAGGTCAACAATGACCACGTCAGTTGCTATAGCCCCTGGGCATCTAGCGACAAATGGGCTACAGGGAACAGCAGACCCTGTTGAGGAACCAGGACAGGTTGCTGCAAAGCTACTGAAACCATGTAAATACAAAATTTGGACTGTGGCCAAAAATTGAGATTATGATGATGTTTATTATTAATTAATTAATTAATTAAACTTGTTTTGTTAATAGTCATTGAACCAGCTTCCAGACTGGTAAGAAAAAATAAACAGCAAGTTATTTGGGACAGCGCTGGAAGTTTCTGTTCTGCAGTGGGCTCCTATGGGTCAGATTGGACTCACTCTTTTCCCCACAAATGCATGTTTTCCTTTGAGATGTTTAGACCTATTAAATGTGTGTAGGGATAAGTAATACATTATTTATATGTGATTTCCTGATTGTGAATTACTGTGGCTTAGGCAATGCCCTTAGCAGACATTTCAGCTTAAAGCCCTTTATTACAGTAGAGCCAAGGTAAGATTACATACAGAAAGAGGCAAATCCCCAATGTCTATATTCCAGCAAGGTCAATTGTACATAGGTATACACATACATGCATATGTACACAACACACACTACTTCTCTTCATGAAGAAAGTTTACACTTTAATCCAAAGGTGGGACTTTAAATTACCTTATTCCAAAGGTATGCAGCATACAGCCTCAAAACCTCTTTTGCTGTTTTTTCTGACCACATATTTTTCTCAAGAGATTGCCACAACTGTTTTACATTGTACATATTTAAGAGCTTGGATCAAAATGTTATCACATGAAATAACATGAAGTTTTATATTAAAATGTTTCCTACACCATTCTTAACTTTTAGCAGGTGAGCTAGAATTCTAATGTAGACTTGTTTGGAAGGTAATTAATATACATGATGAGTATGTTAATAAATCTCTGGAAAAATATATGAAATATTAATATAATAAAATACCACCCCTATAGATCTGGCAGTTATAATATTGTCCTTTGCATCCAAGAATCACAATCCATTGGAAGGTCTTTCAAGCATGATGGTTATATATTCTTGGCCAAGGGCAGACAACAAAACTAAATGTGACAAGGCTCTGAAATAAAGGCAAAAATGGTAACACATTATGCCAAGGTCTTCCCCCAGCTCACGAATACATGGCTGTTATTGTAAGAATATAACTATGCAAGAGTCATGATGATGGTTCAAACAAATAACAATCAAGTCCATCTTTCTGTTCTCACAAGGTCAACCGGATGCCTACAGGACATGAAGTGCAACAGCATTGTCTTTGTCTTGTTGCTCAATAATAACGATATACTGTAGAGTCAAACTGACTCTAATACAGGATACAGCATATAACCATGATGATTAGTAGATAATTGATAGCATTACTCTCAATTAATCAAAATTCAAGTCAGTTTTTAGCAGTACCCTACTCTTTTGTATGCTTTTAAAGATTAGACATAAGGTAGTAGCACAGTTGTGGCCCAATGATTCTGGGAGAAAATCCACCCATTTAAGATCCATTTAATGGTTTTTAAAAATACTATACCTCATACCTCATACAAATACATTTGAATACATCCAATAATGTGACCAAACTGCCTATTCTGAATGCCTGGCAAGCAAAGATGAATACTGATGTACTGGCCTCTACTGTACATAGTCTTCAATCCTAAATAAACATCATGGGAGTGAATTAAAGAACAACTGTCTGGATATCTCAGTGAGTTAGGTATATGGCAGTGCAGCCAGAGATAAAGAGTTCGATTCCCCACTGTGCATGCCAGCCTGTATGGCCTTGGGCAAGCTGCACAGTTCCCATGATGACCTCAGAAGAAGGGAATGGTAAACCACTTCTGAGTACTTCCTTACCTAGAAAACCCTGAAAAAAGAGGGTCACCATAAATCAGAACTGACTTGATGGCACACAATTATTATTAAGGTAATGAGCAAGTTTTATAACTTCTTTCTCTCACTTACCACAGGACAGAGGGGCCAAGGAGGATTTATTCTACACTAAATTATCTGACTTAGAATCATAGAAACACAGAGTTGGAAGAGACCACAGGGGCCATTGAGTAGAACCCCTGCCATGTGGGAACTCCATCAAAGCACTCCCGACAGATGGCCATCCAGCCTCTACTTAAAAACCGCCAAAGAAGGAGACTCCACTACACTCAGAGGTAGCATATTCCATGCTGACTAGCTCTGACTGTCAGGAAGTTCTTCCTGAGATTCAGGTGGAATGTCTTTTCCTGCAGTTTGAAACCATTGCTCTTTGTCTTAGTGTCTGGTGCCATGGAAAACAAACCTGCCCCGTCCTCGACATGACATCCCTTCAAATATTTAAACATGGCTATCATGTCTCCTCTTAACCTTCTTTTTAAAAGGCTAAACATTCCCAGCTCCCTAGCCATGGCTTCCAGACCTTTGACGATATTGGTCGCCCTCCTCTGGACACGTTCCAGATTCTCAACATCCTTCTTGAATTGAGGTGCCCAAAACTGGACACCACCAAAACTGGTGATGTCTGACGAAAGCAGAATAGAGTGGCACTATCACTTCCCTTGATCTAGACACTATACTCCTATTGATGCAACCAAGAATTGCATTGGCTTTTTTGGCAGTATCACACTGCTGACTCATGTTCAGTTTGTGGTCTACCAATACTCCCAGATCCCTTTCACAGGTACTATTGTGTAGCCTGGTGTCCCCCATCCTATATCTGTGAAGTTCATTTTTTCTGCCTAGGCGCAGGACCTTACATTTCTCCCTGTTGAAATTCATTTTGTTAGTTTTGGCCCAGGACTCTAATCTGTCATGGTCATTTTGAATTTTAATTCTGTCCTCTGGGGAATTAGCAGCCCCTCCCAATTTGGTATCATCTGCAAATTTAATCAGCATACTCTCTATTCCTTCATCCAAGTCATTGATAAATATGTTGAATAGCACAGGGCCCAGAACAGAACCCTGAGGCACCCCACTCTCCAGGATGAAGAGAAGCCATTGATGAGCACCCTTTGGGTTCAGTCAGTCAACTGAACAGGATGGAAACAAATCAAAGAGGTGGTGCTTTGCTGGGATTGCATCTTAAAAGAAATAAATTACAAATCAAAGATCCTTTTTTCCTAAGCTGCTCCCACTATAAGGAGCAATTGGACAGCATGCACTGCCATGTGGCTTATCCATGGAACTCTAGGGTTCATGCAGAGCCCTTGCTTATTATTATCTTAAAACATGATGTATGTTTTAATACCTACACTTGGAAATGGAAAGGAAAAAAATATTGCTAATCTTTCTCCCCAAGGAAATAGCAAATGATCCTTAATTATAGAAATAGATTTGTAGACTCCCCCCCCCCCAGTGTTCAGCTCCTCTCACACAGATGGCAGCAATTGGTGAATTTTTTAAAAGGTAGTAATTTATTTCAAAAATATTCAGACATGTTATTATGACATGCAGTCTATGGCAAATAGCAGTTCATGCAGTTTAAAGCAATGTTTGGTTGTTGTACAATTCTGATAGTATTCTGAAAATTATGCGAAGTAGGGGGGAAAAGAATGTAACACAGGGACTTTCCAGAAGAATTTATAGTGAATGTTTCCAAAAATTATGCAGTTCTATTTTTGATCTAAAGAAGTATCTAGAGACTGAAAAAGATTTCTCCTAGATCTGAAACAGCAATTAAATCTCCAGTGTTTTTAACTCCCTGCTTTCCATGGTTCTAGAAATATATGCTTTGTTGGTACCAATTAGCAGAAAACAGTTAATATTTCTTAGAAATAAAATGCTCCTCTACAAAGTAAAGTAAATGACATTAACACAGGAAAACTGAAGTTAATGGCATGATATTTCACATTCTAAACTGGCATTCATAGAATGAAAAAGAGTTTAAAAGGTGATAAGTGATTTGAAATGAGGAAAGGGGAAATTTGGTGGTGCCAAAGGGGAGGTGAGCAACAACTCAACCCTCCAATAAAAGACCAAGATCTCCTGTGGATTCTCCAACCATATACATGTCCAGGGAAGGCTCAGGCTGAGGACTTCATGTGGTACATATATATCTCCTTAGAGTCAGTCTGCCAGCCATTTTACAGAACTCTGGGACAACGGAAAAAAACTTGCAAAGCTATTTACTGTAGGTAGCCTTCTTGCATCCTGGAATATTTTTGATGTCTCACTCAACTTAGAGCCTGATCCTGCTGACAAATAAAAACCTGCTGTTGTACTGTATTCTCCTTAAAAAAATACGATACAAATTTTAGCATACACATGAGGCATGTGCACATGAGCTCTACTGTGTCAGGGGAGTGAACTTTTCTGCTCCTCTGGAAGCAATCTACTTATTTTGCAGTGGATGTGGAATCAATTTGGAATGCCAAAGAATCAATTCCACATATGTGAATGCCTCTGCCACTTTTTTTTAAAAAAAATCCTGCTCTCTGACATAGCGCAATACCAGATAGCATGAATTTAAAAATAAAATAAAATAAAAGCACAGCTTCCCTCACCACCACCCATCTGATTGCTGGTTCGCCCGCCCACCCCCTCAGTCACTTCTCCTCATGTCCTCCCCCCTCACCTTGTGTCCCCTCTTCGCCTTTCTAGCCCTGTCCCTCTCGTCCTCTTCCCCCTCCATTCCCTCTGCCCCCTGCTGCCCGATCGCCCACTGCTCGCCACCTGTTTTGAGGGTGGCAGCAGAGGGGGCCTCCTCACAGCTGGATTCCCTGCTGCAGCTCCTTCCAAGTGAACTCAGCTGTTTGGTGCTGCCTGGGAAGCTGCAAGAAGCTGTGGAACCAAATCCTTCAGCTGGGATTGTTGAGGATGCCTCCTCCCAGCTGGGGGGGTTTCAGCTCCACTGCTTCTTGCAGCTTTCTGGGCAGCATTGATGGTTGGCCCTGATTGTGGGAAGACATACTGTGGTTCCAAATCACATGACTGACGTGCAGTTTTGAATCACCCTCATTTGTATGGCTGTGTTTGTAGAAGGATAATTTCTCTTTGGGCTTTGAATGGATGGATCTCACGGTCAGGGCACTGTATAGCCTTCCCATCTTCACTCTGGTAATAGCTGTTGTTCCCCCATGCCTGCATCTCCCATTAGCAGTCATGTTTGTTTCTATGTTTTTCAGTGTCAGATCTGGCAATGTTATGGAACAGAATAGCATCAAACTTAGAATCATAGAATTATGGAGGTGTAGATTATAGAGGTGGGAGAGTCCTGAAGGGTCAATGGGTTCAGTCCCCTGCTCAAGCAGGAAATTTCAGCTAAAGCTTCTTTGACAGGTGGCACTCTAACTTATTGTACCTAAGTAACTTAGATGTTACTTATTATACCTAAAAAGTGACTTGATTATTAATAACTACATTACTCAGTGCCTCCCAATAACTACTGATTGTGACTAGCAACTTCTAAGATCTATCTTCTACTCTCCATCTCTGTCTGAAAGTTTATTCTGCTTCTGCATGTTTATTAAAAACTTTTTAGCCGCATTATTCAAAAGTCAAGACTCTCAAAAGCACTTATTCTGTGTAAATACAGCATGCTATTTTTCTATATTGATAATGCAGACAATCTTGCATCTGTGTTCTAGTTAGCTATACATCCCTGTGCCAGTATCATACAGTGACAAAGCACAGTTTCCAAATGTTTCTTAAAGCAATTCTTCACAATATTTTTGTGACTTTTGGCCGTTTTAAAACAATACATGTGTGTTGCTATATAAGTTGCACAAGAAGAAAGTGCACCATTTCCAAAAGATTGAAAGAGGACAGAGAGGGGGAATTCAGCAGAATAATAATAAATAATAAAGAATAATAAACTCATGTTGTTCAGGGAAGTTGTATCACTTCTTATACACATATTCAATATTAGCCCATACTGCTTACTCAGTTACTTCCCACATAGTGATCACAATATCAGTGAATGTGCTGCCTGGAAAAAGTATTGTATTTTCCCAGAACCACTACAGCATTGGGATTGACACCAGCTGGGAGATTCCCTTTTTCTTTTTATGTGTTTTTGGTCAAAGTCCTCTAGCTGTGCAACAGAAGTGCAGGGATTCGCATAGCAGAATACCTTCAAATTATTCGGAGCAGACCACCCCTTTCTTATTAGCTGGCACTTACAGCAAATGTTTCTGTAACATTTGTAAAAGAAAGAATAAAAATCATTTTCTTTACTTACGGTTGTGAACAGGTCAAATAGCAAACTGGCAAACATGACTATTTTCAGCAACAGACTTCAACAGACTTACTGACTACTTCCAACAGACAAAACAGAGGGAAAGAGACACAGAGGAGAGAGGCAGGGCTCTTTTTGGATTCAAAGGCAGGAGGGAACAATTGGTTACTGCTGCCTAGACTGAAAATCATCCCAGTCTGATAGCCACAGTCTCCAGTCAGCATGTAAGGTTTTAAAAACTTCAACATGATCTTCCTTCATTAAGATAGCTGGGTAGCAGTGCTCAGACGCAAAGGATCAAAAAGCATCTTTCATTGCCTTCCATTTTTAGCTTCCCCAGAATGCCTTTGTAGAGCCCTGAGGCCTCCTTAGAAAACCAAAATAGTGATTAACTGCAGTTTCACTCTGTATTTTGCTCTGAGCATTGTCAGCCTTGCTGCGATAGCAAGAAAAAATTACATAATGTGTGTGCATGGCAGGGGATAAATCACCGTCCCTGATCAGTTGCTTGGTATGCTCAAAGCTTGGAAATGTTACTTTTTCAGGCTACAGGTCCCACAGTCATCTGTCAACATGGACACTGGACAATCTGGTGTGGGGAATATGAGAACTGTAATAAAAAAAGAGTAACATTTTCATGTTCTTGGTAAACTTATTGTGTGATTCACAAACATGGTCATGGGCTTAAAGGCAGACCCCTCTCAAACTTGGTGCTGACCACAATCAAAAGAAGCACCAACAAAAGAAAAGACAAGGAGTCCTGTCTCATCAAAACAGGAAACAAATCTGTATTTATTACATAAACAGGATATACCAAAATGATAGTATTATCTTACTACTTTTCCTAGAGATATAATATAGATCCTTGTATGGCTGACCAAACTGACATCTTGCTTAACTAGGCATATTTTTGAGTAAATTTAAATGGGCAGCAAAATTTCACTGATCTATAGAACTATCCTCCCAAGAAATGTTGTTCTTGTTTAGTCATTAAGTCGTGTCCAACTCTTCGTGACCCCCATGGACCAGAGCACGCCAGGCCCTCCTGTCTTCCACTGCCTCCCGGAGTTGGGTCAAATTCATGTTGGTAGCTTCAATGACACTGTCCATCCATCTCGTCCTCTGTTGTCCCCTTCTCCTCTTGCCTTCACACTTTCCCAACATCAGGGTCTTTTCCAGGGAGTCTTCTCTTCTCATGAGATGGCCAGAGTATTGGCGCCTCAGCTTCAGGATCTGTCCTTCCAGTGAACACTCAGGGTTCTTTGAGTTGTCATCTGTGAATTCACACAACTCATCCAAACTCTCCTCTATCTATCATGATACCTCCACTTTGGCTGTGGCATCAGATAAAGGGAATTGAGGAGCAACTGTTGCGTGGAGAGATATATAAGCTGAGGGTGATGGGTTAAGGTGCTAGAATATTCTTGAGGTTGTCTGCAGAAGCCCCAAGGTACCCATGTGTGTGAATTCACATATGACCACTCAAAGATCCACAGTTATAGGCAAGTGGCATGTCTCTTTTCTTCATAAAATTATTGAGTTAAGAGATAAAAATAGCTCACAACTCAATGCAGTTACCTGTACTTAAATCTAACTGAAATCAAAGGAGCTTTATTTTGCTGTGTTTTGGATTGTAATCATTGAATCTATTAAACTTGGCTATATAATTTGTGTTTAGCATTAATTACAGGAGACATATTTTGTGGATTCCGGTTGTTTCTCTGTTTTACCAGTTACACATAATTGCAATTGTTACATATCTGGATCAGTTTCTTCTTCACATCTGATTTCTCTTTTTCCTGTTAACACTATTGGGCATTTTTCTATGTCACTTATGTGTTGCTGTAGCCTATTTCCACTTTGGGGAGATAATTTATTTCTTCCTAGTATTTTTGTATCATATTTTAAAATAAACAATGAATGCAGGTGACTGTATGTAGGTAAACATTCTAAATGTTTTAGAGATAACAAATCTGTTTCATGGAAGAGATTGATGATACCACTTAAATTTTCATTCTCTTCTATTTTCCAGGGAGATGGTGTGATGTCATATTGTCTCCTCCCACAGTGTAAACTGAACTGTCAAACTTTTGCTGCCTCTGTGACAGAGAGAACAGTTCACTTTACCAATCCTGTCGAGGCTCTGGTCGACAGCTGGTTTACCGCTGCGACTAGTGCTGTAGACACGATCGCTCCTGAACGCCCTCTCCGCCGCAGAGATCGCCCGGCGTCCTGGTATAACCAGGATCTCCGGACATCGAAGCGGGTCAGGAGACGGCTAGAGCGCAAGTGGAGAAAGGCACCGACGGATTTCAATTGTATAGCTGTCAAGGTCGCTACTAACCTTTACCTAGCGAAGGTAAAGGCTGCTAGTCGAACATATCTCGCTAACCGGATAAGCGAGGCTGCTAATCAGCAGGCGGAATTATTCCGTATAGTACGCGACCTATCCGGAATTGGCCCGAGTGACGGGCCTCCCCCTAGTTTTTCACCGGACCAATTTGCAGCATTTTTTAAATCAAAAGTGGAGGCCATCCGCCGGGACCTCTCTCCTTTTTTGAATACAGTGAGTCGAGCAGAGATGTCCAGCGCTCCGTCTTGCCCGGTGACCTTTGACTCTTTTCAGCCTGTCACGCCCGATACTGTGGCCAGGGCACTTGACCGCTGCCGTGCCACCACCTCCTCTTTGGACCCTTGCCCGGCCTGGCTAATCAAGGCAGCCAGGCCTTCAACAACGGAATGGGCCACTGTAATAATTAATGGGTCTTTCCTTGAGGGCAGATTTCCATCTGCCCTCAAGGACACACTCATTAGGCCCATTAGAAAGAAACCTAGCTTGGCGGCGGATGAAATTGGCAACTATAGGCCCGTCGCCAATGTTTCCTTCTTAAGCAAGGTAGTCGAGAGGGTGGTGGCCGATCAGCTTCAGGCGCTCCTGGATGAAACAGATGCCCTGGATCCGTTCCAGTCGGGCTTCAGGCCGCGCCACGGTACAGAAACGGCATTGGTCGCCCTGTGCGATGACCTATTGAGGGAGGCCGACAGGGGCAAAATGTCTCTGCTGGTCCTCCTCGATATCTCAGCGGCCTTTGATACCATTGACCACGGTATCCTCCTGGGGAGGCTCTCTGAGTTAGGAATAGGAGGCCGGGCTCTGGCCTGGCTCCGTTCCTTCTTGGAGGACCGCCCCCAGAGAGTACAGCTTGGGGAGAGTGTCTCGGCCCCGTGGAGTCTCAATTGTGGGGTTCCACAGGGGTCGATCATCTCCCCAATGCTGTTTAATATCTATATGAGGCCGCTGGGTGGGGTCATCAGGGGGTCTGGAGCACAGTGCCATCAGTATGCGGATGACACGCAGCTCTACATCTCCTTTTCACCTACCGCAGGAGATGCCGTTCTGTCCCTCCAGCGCTGCCTGGAGACCGTACTGGAATGGATGCAGGAGAACGGGCTGAGGCTGAACCCGGACAAGACGGAGGTACTAAGGGTGGGCGCCCCCACAATAGGGGATCTGGGAAACTCCCTCACTTTTGGGGGGGTGACCCTGCCCGCCAGGGACGGGGTCTGCAGCTTGGGGATCCATCTAGACCCGGCGCTCACTATGGAATCCCAGGTGGCGTCCGTGGTCCGCACCGCCTTTTTCCACCTTAGGCGGATAGCCCAGCTGCGATCCTACCTTGATGTTGGGGCCCTCACCACCTTGGTGCATGCGCTCGTAATCTCAAGATTAGACCACTGTAATGCGCTCTACGTGGGGCTACCTTTGGGACTGCTGCGGAAACTACAGGTGGTGCAGAATGCGGCGGCCAGATTACTCAGTGGAGTGAGAAGATACCAACATATCTCCCCCACCCTGGCCGCTTTGCATTGGCTGCCCATCCGTTTCCGCATCAACTTCAAAGTGTTGATGCTTGCGTATAAAGCCCTAAACGGTTTAGGACCTCGATACTTGGCGGAACGCCTCCTCCCACCAAGATCTACCCGTGTCACTCGTGCGAGCCAGGAGGTGAGACTGAGGAGCCTAACGCCGAGGGAGGCCCGGAAGGAAAAGACTAGAAATCGGGCCTTCTCGGCGGTGGCTCCTCGTCTCTGGAACGACTTACCCCCTGAGATTCGCGCGGCTCCCTCGCTGGGTATTTTTAAGAAACAATTAAAAACTTGGATGTTTAGGCAGGCCTTCCCAACAGATAATTCCTGACGATTTTTCCCTACCCTATAGCTCTCCTATCTTGTTTAATAATTTTTTTTCTTTCTTTTTATTTTTGTTAAGTAATATGGCTATATGTATTTTATTGTTCTATTCTTATGTTGTTAGCCGCCTAGAGTGGTCCTCACACGACCAGATAGGCGGGATATAAATAAAATAAATAAATAAATAAATAAATCAGTTGTTCCATATCCAGTTCTAACTGTTGCTTCCTGTCCCACATAAAGATTTTTCAGGAAATATATAAGGTGGTCAGGCACTCCCATTTCTTTAAGAACTTGCCATAGCTTGTTGTGGTGCACCCATTCAAAGGCTTTTGCGTAGTCAATGAAGCAGAAGTAGATGTTTTTCTGGAACTCTCTGGCTTTCTCCATAATCCAGTGCAAGTTAGCAATTTGGTCTCTAGTTCCTCTGCCCCTTCAAAATCCAGCTTGTGCTTCTGGGAGTTCTCAGTCCACATACTGCTGAAGCCTGCCTTGGAGGATTTTGAGTATAACCTGCTAGCGTGTGAAATGAGTGCAATTGTGTGGTAGTTGGAGCATTCTTTGGCACTGCCCTTCTTTAGGATTGGGATGTAGACTGATCTTTTCCAATCCGATGGCCACTGTTGAGTTTTCCAAACTTGCTGGCATATTGAGCGTAGCACCTTAACAGCATCTTTTTTAAAGATTTTAAATAGTTCAACTGGAATGCCATCACCTCCACTGACCTTGTTGTTAGCCATGCTTTCTAAAGCCCACCTGACTTCACTCTCCAGGATGTCTGGCTCAAGGTCAGCAAGCACACTATCTGGGTTGTCCAGGACATCCAGATCTTTCTGTTATAATTCCTCTGTGTATTCCTGCCACCTCTTCTTGATGTCTTCTGCTTCTGTGAGGTCCCTTCCATTTTCCTCCTTTATTATGTCCATCTTTGCACAAAATGTTCCTTTAATATCTCCAATTTTCTTGAAAAGATCTCTGGTTTTTAATTTTTTGTTATTTCCTCTATTTCTTTGCATTGTTCATTTAACAAGGCCCTCTTGTCTCTCCTTGCTATTCTTTGGAAGTCTATGTTTAGTTTTCTGTAACTTTCCCTATCTCCCTTGCATTTTGTTTCCCTTTTCTTCTCTGCTATTTGTAAGGCCTCATTGGACAGCCACTTTGCTTTCTTGCATTTCCTTTTCTTTGGCATGGTTTTTGTTGCTGTCTCCTGTAAAATGTTACATGCCTCCATCCATAGTTCTTCAGGCACTTTGTCCACCAAATCTAGTCCCACTGTGTATTCATAAAGGATTTGATTTAGATTATACCTGAGTAGCCCAGGGGTTTTTCCTACTGTCTTCAGTTTAAGCTTGAATTTTGCTATAAGAAGGTGATCATCAGAGCCACAATCAGCTCCAGGTTTTGTTTTTGCTGACTGTATAGAGCTTCTCCTTCTCTGGCTGCAGAGAACGTAATCAATCTGATAACGGTATTGCCCATCTGGTGATGTCCATGTGTAGAGTCGCCTCTTGTGTTGTTGGAAAAGAGTGTTTATGATGACGAGCTTGTTCTCTTGACAAAACTCTATTAGCCTTTGCCCTGCTTCGTTTTGAACTCCAAGACCAAACTTACCTGTTGTTCCTTTTATCAATTGACTCCTTTCCTTAGCATTCCAGTCCCCTAGAATGAGAACATCTTTCTTTGGTGTCAGTTCTAGAAGGTGTTGTAAATTGGTCAATTTCAGCCTCTTCAGTATTGGTGGTTGGTGCATAAACTTGGATTACTGTGATGTTGAAAGGTCTGCCTTGGATTTGTATTGAAATCTTTCTATCATTTTTGAGATTGTATCCCAGTACAGCTTTTCCTACTATTTTGTTGACTATGAGGGCTACTCCATTTTTTCTATGGGATTATTGCCCATAGTAGTAGATATGATAACTGTCTGAATAGAATTAGCCCATTCCCGTCCATTTTAGTTCAGTGATGCCCTCGATGTCAATGTCTATTCTTGCCAACTCCTGTTTGACCACATCCAGCTTACCAAGGTTCATAGATCTCACATTCCAGATTCCTATGCAGTATTTTTCTTTGCAGCATCACACTTTCCTTTCACTTCCAGGTGCATCCACAGCTGAGCGTCCTTTCAGTTTTGGCCCAACCTCTTCCTTAGCTCTGCAGCTGCTTGTACTTGTCCTCCTCTCTTCCTCAGTAGCATGTTGAGCACCTTCCGACCTGAGAGGCTCATCTTTCAGCATCATATCTTTTAGCCTTTTGTTTCTGTTCATGGGGTTTTCTTGGCATAGATTCTGGAGTGACTTGCCAATTCCTGCTCCAGGTGGATCGCATTTAGTCAGAACTCTTCACTATGACCTGTCCGTCTTGGGTGTCCCTGCATGGCATAGCCCATAGTTTCTCTGAATTACTCAAGCCCATTCGCCATGACAAGGCAGCACAGGCACCAATTCAGCTAAAGGCAGTTACATCTAGTATCCATGGACATGACAGGTCAAAGGGCAAGAGTCATGAGAAGCAGAGCTAAGGAATTACCAGAGACCATAACATCTACATTTACTTTGTTAATCACCATCTTTCCTTGTACACTAAGTACATTTAAGCAATGCATTACTGAAGAACAGTGTCTTACCTTGGTTCAGAAGGGCTATATTTTGTCACACCTCTTTCTATGTTGAGATAAAAGGTGTGTAACCTTCACCATCCCTTAAGGATCACATGGAACTTCATGTTAGATATACCACTCCTTCATGTTAGGAGTGGTATATCTAACATGAAGTTCCATGTGATCCTTAATAGAAGAGTCTATTCACAGGACAATAGATTTAACTGTAGGCTTGCAATCCTATGCATTTCAGAACTAATTTGGATAACGCTTGGAGCATGGTGGTGATATGACGATACAGGTGAGTTATGCCCTCCACATTCCCACCCCACCTAGAAGACAAACAGACCCTTTTCGTGCTTACAGCAAAGGTATGCAGTGGTGCTTGAAAGCACATTCTGCTGAATAAGCTTGTCAGCATTTTGATGGGCACAAACCTTGCTTTATCGTAAACATACTGAGCAGAATGCACTTGTAAGCCTTATATCCCAGTTCTTCACTGGGATATAAGGGAATGACTTAGGTACATAGCCCTATCCATTTCTGAGTTAAATGCACAGGAATAAAAAAAACAAAAAGATTAAAAACATTCCAAAGATTGTTCCACAATTAAACCATTCCATAGCATGGAAAGTCCATCGTTTCATATCATCCCACATCATTCTTCTCAGAAGTAACACTGAGTGGCAGGACAGTTGAACCCCACCCCCTTCATATTCTTAGAAATGAAGACTAATTACTCAGGTGTAGGTTCTGGGTATCCAAAATTTACCTCTACAGTATAGATAATATTATAGAAGTGTGAAAAGGTACAGAAGAGTAACAAAGCTTTAGTTACAATAATTAAATGATTCACAGTGGAAAATCAATAAAAATGAGCCTGATTTTTCAACTGCTTCTGATACTGTTTCCACCAAGACTATAATGTCCAATACATCAGGGGTCCCCAACCCCTGGTCCACAGCCTGGTGTCGGTCTGTGGGCTTCCCAGTATTGGGCCGCGGAGACAGGTCTCTGCCCCACCGCATGCACACACAGTGGGCGTGTCGCACTGGCAGTGTGTGTGTCACACTTGTGGGCATGAGCACAAGTGCAACATGCCCACCCATGAACACGACACGCCCACCCATGAACACGACACGCCCACCCGAGTGTGGGGGTGCCCCTGCCCCCCTGCACACAGAGCCCACCCACCCCCCACAATGGTCCGCTGTTCCAAAAAGGTTGGGGAACTGCTGCAATACATCATCCCAGCTGAAAACTAACAATGTGCATGCTTATACACATAGAGTAATTTAAAACAATTACTGGGAAGATACATTTCTACTTCCCCACTTCAAGATGTGGGAAAGTGAAAATGTATCTCATCCTATAAACTGGGATGGATAAAAAACAAAATAAAATCCCTATTTTAACAAGTTATGAACTCCTCATGAATAAGTGTCATGAATTTTCCTATACATTTCAAGAACTCAAGTGCCAAAAATGAAAAACGAAATGTTAGACTCTGAGATCTCACCTACTTTGAGAAGAATGTTTTCCCCTTCTTAATAAGTACAACTGGAGTTCACTAATTCACAGGTCACCATAAGTCAGAAACAACCTGATGATACATAACAACAGCAACAGTAAGTACAACAAAATATAGCACAACATTCGTGGTCTTGCTATGACAACACCCCACTAAGCCAGAATTATTACTGCAAATAATTATGCCCAAACAAAACAGCCCTAAACCTGTCAGTTTTTAAAGTCCTGTTAACATTTAACAGGATTTATATCAATTGTATTCTGACTAATGACTCCCATATGTCTCAACGGAATTTAAAGCCAGCTATCTTCCTTTGGACAGAGACCAATGTGTTGAGGAAAAAATGGTTTCAAAATGTTGCAAAGATTATCCAGCTTGATCAACCTTTCCACCTTCTTCAATGAAATTTTTAACACTGGACTAAAAATAAGCTAGCTGAGGAGCATGTGTTGCTGATACTCAGATATACCAATGAATTATCATTTGTGACAGCCAAAAATCTTGTATATAACATTAAGGGGGGAAAGTGTGATGGAGATTGTTTTGGTTTTACAAGCTCTTCTTGGAAAATGTTTGCCTTAATTCTGCTGTTGTTGTTCCTAGTAAATATTCAGAAACAATTTAGTTTTACACACACACACACACACACACACACACACACACACACACACACACACACACACACACACACACAGAGAGAGAGAGAGAGAGAGAGAGAGAGAGAGAGAGAGAGAGAGAGAGAGAACACATTTTTAACTAGTTTTCACAGAAATGTACTTTAATAATACTCACTATCCTATACAGTATACTCAGTTGATGTTTTTCAGCTCTCTTCCATTACTGATGTTTCATCTGTCCTGGTGGTGGAGTGGAGTTGGGGGAGTCCAGCATAACAGACCTTGTGTTCAGTGGATGAATTCCTTGCAAATGATGCTATTCTTTAACGTCAGTCACCTCACCACACATTTTTCAAAAAGATATGGACCTTCTTACTAGAACTGAAGCTTTTTGCATGCACATGTTCCAGAGTTACCTCAGAACATTCTGGATATCTGAGGCAATCAAGTCATTTAATCTACTATTTGCCTCAGCGTTCTGTCAGCTAAAGCTTTCTAATGTGCAGCCAAAAGCTGGCTTTTAAAGAAATACTTTGGGCTCATTTAATATGGACTGCGGAAATTTTCTGTTGCTTGTACTTGTTTTTTTGTGTTATTTTAAAAATCGTTATCTAAGAACCAGTGTGGTGCCATGGTTGAGGGGGTTGGAGATGAAGTTTACGAGGACTAGGCTCAACTCCCCACATATCCATGAAACTCAGTGTGTAACCCTGGAGCAGTCAATGTCTCTCAGAATGAGTAGGTTTCCAAAGTTGTTGTGAGTATGAAGTGAGGAGGAAGTGAGACACAAAAGTAACCTTGAGCTCACTGGAGGAAAGGTAGAATAAAAATGTAAATAAATAAGCAAATATTGATTGGTCCCATTCCAGCACTGTAAAGCATTTTCAAGCTCCACAGAAAACTGAGGTTTGATAATTTTAATAAACCAGTGAAAGAAGTCTGTCTCTAAATGAGGGTTTCTTCTCTTCCTATACGTCATAATAATGTGAAACACTGAACTAACACATATTTGATAAATGACTATAGATGTGTATGTCAAAATGTCAAATTGCTCAAGGACAGTCCCTGCAGCCCACTGCCTTTCCTTAGAAAATCATTGTCCCTTCTTTTGTCCTTGCTGTGGTTTTGGGAAAGACTTTGCCGGTGCCTTCTTGAAAACAAGTTGCTAATTCATATTATGATAATTTATGGATGTGGTCAGTCAATTACAGACAGATTCCTTTTGCCATTATAGAATAATGGTAGAAGTCACCTGACTGCAACTGACTGACCACATCCATACCTGCATTTTGTAAGAAATTCAGTCGAGTCAGCTGCAGAATTAAACACGGCAAATACTGTTTTAAGCAGTAAAAAAAAAAAGGGGGGGGGGAGAAATGTATAGTTTAACTAGGATACCTGCCTCTGTAGCTTTTCCAGGAAATCACAGAATAAAGGAATATAACATATGGAAGGCAGCTGTGTGTTTGTGCTTGCACACTGATTCTTTGGGTGAGACTAGAGGTGCTGAAATATTATCCTGTTCCATTAGTAATATATTGAAGATAACAGCCCCGTCCAGTCACTGACCAGGGGTCGCCAAAGTGCAGTCCCCAAGGCCATTTCTGAGGCCTCTAGTAATTGAGGAACTTGTATTTGTGGGTGTAGGGCCCCACATCCCAAAACTGCCTCACCCAGAAACATCAACACTAGAAAAGGAATCTAATTCTATTTATTTTTACAGCACCCTCCCCCCCCCCCCCGTTTCTATGTCTGGTGTGGCCTATAGTGGGTCTTGGGGACAAACATTTTCTCCTCTGGCATACTGGAGTTGCACATCCCTGGCATAAGTGCACAAGGACAGAAAAGAGTAGAAGAGGCAGGAATGTGTAAGCAATCCCCATCACCCAACGACAGATTCTTCTTCAAGCCTCTGTATTTCTAAAGTGGGATAGTCTGAAGAGGGCCTCCCCCTGCACAGCACGACCCCTCCGACCCCAATTGTCAGCTCTCAGGCATTCAGACAAAGACCCAAACAGGGCTAACATGCTCTGCATTTTGCAGTGCCTCAGAACTCGACACATCTGTTGCATGAGAGAGACTAAGCCTTAAGATTCACCTGTAGGAGGAAGAGGCAGTGAATGTAGGGGAAAACAAACATGTTAATCTTACTTTTAAACAACACGCCTAACAGATTGTGGATGTGTAAGCATATGCTGCATGCCTTCAAGGTAAAGATAGTGTCTTTTTAAAGAGCATTATTGATATAACATATTTTGATTTCTAGACAATAAAACTGAGGAAGTTGACAGCTCTGTTCATTTAAAGCACAATGTGTGTCTGCTTAAAAGTGAGAAAGTTCAATTGAACTCAGTGGGTTTTACTTCTGAGTATACATGCATAGGACTGTGCAGCATCAGAACACAAGTTCAATTAAAAATGATTCAGTACATCTGTACTATTAATTGATTGGGGATTTATACCCTGTCCTTCAATAAAACTCCCACAGCACTTTATAACATTTGAAAACACACACATACATATGCACTTCCATACAGACATTTAAAACACATAGGTCAGAATCCTATCGTACAGCTATGCCCTCATAGCATGAATTATGTCCCTGATAACAGCAGATTGTTTCTAACTGAAGATTCTTTCCTTTAGTTTTCTTTTTTTTTTTGCAAGACTTGCATGCAATGAGACAGTCACACAGAACGAGAAATCAAAGTAATAATTCATTAATTAGTGGCAATTTGCCACGGCTGTTGACATCATTCTTGCAGTACCAGTGTAGTTACAGAACAGGATTTTAGCGAATAATCTGAAATATTCAGTTGAATACTCAGTGGTTTCATGAAGATGATCAAAAACTTGGGAACAAAACAAGACCTTATGCAAAATCATGACAAAATGCCAAAGCATCAAACAACTGTCCCCACAACTACCTTCTGGAAGTAAATACAGTAATCACATAGGAATGAAATAAATCATCATACAAGAGCACTTCCAATTCCCAAGCTGGTTAGTATATCCGGAAAACTACCATGGTCAGTGATTTGAAAACGTCTGCGAAAACATTGTATGAAAATAAACTGGGTTAAACTTCCCTTGTCTCTTTCCTGGCATATGCCAGGAAGCTATGTTGATAGCTGACAATGCTTTCAGCTTGTCTTATTAATATACCTTCAGTATCTAAAGTACAGGATTTCACACAATTGAGACATGGTGGCACTGCAGGTTAAACTGCAGAAGCCTCTGTGCTGCAAGGTCAAAAGACCAGCAGTCGTAACATCGAATCCGTGCTACGGAGTGAGCTCCTGTCGCTTGTCCCAGTTCCTGCCAACCTAGCAGTTCGAAAGCATATTTTAAAAATTGGAAGGTAACAGCGTTCCGTGTCTAGTCGCGCTGGCCACATGACCGCGGAAACCGTCTAGGGACAAACACTGGCTCTATGGCTTGGAAATGGGGATGAGTATCGCCCCCTAGAGTCAGACATGACTGGACTAAATGTCAAAGGGAACCTTTACTTTTACCTATTTCACACAATAAGCCAATTATAATATAATATACAGAAACTGATATCAAACTGTAGTATCACTGAGATCACAAGATGATTAAACCAAGGTTTTTGTAATTTGGACATACAAGAAGACAAAACTTTCTGGAAAAGATAGTAGTGCTAGGAAAAGTGGAATGTAGTAGGGAAATAGGCCTAATATGCATTGACTCAATAAAGGAAATTGTGGTTCTTAGTTTTGAAGAACTGAACAGGACTGTTGATGACAGAACATTTTGGAGGTAATAAATTTGTAGTCTGAAGTAGCTTGATGCTACATAGCAACATCAATCAATGCGACTGTTCATTAGCTATCAGTGATATACTTTCCAGTAATACTGATGACAATATTGTTCTTTGTCATTAAATCACATCTAACGTTTGGCAACTCTAATGGGGTTTCAAAGGTGTGCATGATATTTAATAAGTTGTTTTCCAGTGCCAGCACTTCCATGAGTTTCTGATGCTGATAGGGGATTCAAACCCAGGTCTAGTGAGTCCTGGCATGTCACTCTATCAATTTACTCCACACTGGCATCTTGCCAATGAAACATATTGCACAGCTGTATTCTATTTTTGATTCAGCCAATAAATACGTTAACTGAAGCAAATATGAAATAGCTGGTGTAAAATGTAATAAACATGCTATAGTTCAATATACTTTATAGATCACATTTGATTTATAGCATATGAGCTGCTGCAAAATACCACCAATCAGCACAAATCATATCAGGAACACATGGATACATGTCCCAAATCCAGATGCATATGGGCTGTGTGCTGCAAATTTAGGAAAGCAGTGATAGCATAACTGGTCTCAAATGTGTGTTTTTAAAGGATGAAAATGACAATGCCAGACCACATTAGTCTAGCTTTTACAGTGCTGGAGTTTATATGAGAGTGGTATTATTTAATTAAAAACATCAGTTTACATTTACTAAATTCAGAGTCTCATTTTTTTGTTTCAAAACAGATAAGAATGCATCTGGCAAATCACATGTATATCCATGAGAAGGAGTATGAGACGCTCACCTGGCCTGTATTACTTAGAAGTATACCTAGAAATTATCTGCTGCTGTGTCTTGGGAGAGAGGCTTTGTGGAGAGCGGTGTGTGCTGGTGATGTGTGTTAGTGTCAGTGCATGCTCTCTTCCCCCTCCTCCCTCATGAAACTAGAAGTGCAGTGGAAAGTGTTTTGGTCTTTCCTTTCTGCATATGTTCGCAAGATCTGAACAAAATCAAAAGGATTAAACTTTTTCAAAAGCAGAAGGGTCTGTGGCTGGGAGGGAAAAGTATGGATTAGGGTCGTGGGATTCCTAGCTGATTCGTATTTAATGAAAACTGGAGTTTAATGTTTTTATTTATTTATTTATTTGATGGTTGTTCTGGGTTTTTCGGGCTCTTTGGCCGTGTTCTGAAAGTTGTTCTTCCTGACGTTTCGCCAGTCTCTGTGGCCGGCATCTTCAGAGCACTCCCAAGCCAACTACACCAGAGTACAGGTTGCTGTCCTCTGAAGATGCTGGCCACAGAGACTGGCGAAACGTTAGGAAGAACAACCTTCAGAACACGGCCAAAGAGCCCGAAAAACCCAGAACAACCATTAGATCCTGGCCATGAAAGCCTTCGCGAGTATATTTATTTATTTATTTATTTATGTGTTTATTTATTCATTCATTCATTCATTCATTCATTTTATTTATTTATTTATTTATTTATTTAAAATATTTTTACTCCGCCTTTCTCTTGAAAAGGACCCAAGACTGCTTTCAACAATGAAAGAAGATGAAAACCTCTTTACCCCCATCTCTATTGTATACTAATTGTTTTCAACCTTAAGTATACAACAGAGAAGGGGGTACTTGTACAGTATATGAATATGAATATCCCTGTGCAGCTGGACTTAATGAGGGTCCAGACCCTGAGGCTGGATCATCCACTCACACATCCGGTAGTGGCGGCAGCCCCATTCATCCTTCCAATTGCACCCAGAGTGCCATTCTCTTCCTGTTCGGCTGGCCACTCAGCAGCCATGCAGGGAGACTCATCCTCCCTCCCCTTACCTGGACTGGCAAGCTGGGAGGAAGAGGGCGGAGTTCTGGGTGTGATTGGAAGGATGAGTGGGGCTGCTGCCACCGATGAGTGGACAATCTGGCCTCAGCGGCCAGACCCTTGTTAAGTCCAGCTGCATGGGGATTTTTGTATATGAATATGAATACCCTCATCTCTAGTATACAACAGAGGTTGACATCATTAAAAGACAATATTTAAAAACAATGAAGAATGAATCAAGAGGCATATTACATAATTAACAGGCAATATGATCACAACAGGGAAGAAATGTGAATCAGCGTGCCTCAAACCCATAATATTTCCCTCGTTTTTCCTGTTTAGTCAGTCTCTCCACTTGTATATCTGTAATTAAAAAACAAAACAGAACTACTATAGAGATATTAAATTATCTTTAAGCAAAACAAAAAGGGATTTGAAAAAGCTACATTGAATTTTGAAGTATCGTATCACATGTTGGGTGAAACTGGTTACAATCCTTTTATTTACTCCATAGTTTCATTGTGGCAATAGGCACGTATCAGGGAGTGAAACAACCCTATTGTTGGCCAACATCCTAGCTCCGAAGTATGTCAGGAATAATAGAGATAATGGGCCCAGTGAGACTTGTACCATTCACATGGGTGTGAGTTAGGTATACCAACCCCCAAAGCCTTAAAAATGTCCATTAGAGGACTTCTATCCTCTGTGAAACAGGACCAATGTCTGCACTGGCTGTCTGATCAAGCATGTATCAAGATGTGGAGAAAAGAATCAGTGTTAGAAAAGTAAAGGAGTAATAGAGAATGTCAACGTATCATACAAGTTATTTTTACAAAAAGAGAAGTCCATTGCTGTAAAGAAGGCAAAACTGCACCACTCCCAGTAAGAAAACATAAAATTCCATCCTAACTTACTCAACTGATGACCAGTATGCATGTGTTGCAAACAAACCCAAAGAACCAAAAGAGGGCTGACAGGAAAGCTTCTGGAAGGCAAAAAGGAGCCTGGTGGAGACTCCAACTAAATATCCTAGGAAAACACCTGATAGGAAACATCATCTCCCAAGTCTATTCCTCCTTAGACCTGCCACTCATTTGTCCCCAGCTGTGCCAACCAGAGCAGTGTGTCCAAGGAACTTTCCAAGTGGTGCTGATTACCTAATAAGCCACAGTGAGATCTCCTTTCCACTCCTATTCTCCCACAACTGCAATGGAACACCTAATGAGTGTGCATGACGGACATGTGATTAAAATGCTTTCGCCAAGATTGCCAACAAAGGGAAAGATTCAACACAGAATTTAAAAGATTCCAATACCTAAAATACTAATATCTAAATATTCTGCATCTCCGAGACATAACCAACAGGCTTTGGCTTTTGCCCCCAACGCCAAATCATCAAGCATCATGATATTCCACTAATGGAAGAATTGAACTGTTGTACCACCTTACAATGAAGTAAGGGAGAAATATTCTGGCAAACACTGGGGGCCTTCCAGTGTGGAAGTCTCATTATTTGGATTTAGAGATTTATTTCTTTTTTACCCTTGACATAAATACTGAGTTGACTTATCCCACATGTTTTACTTGGAGGTATTCCCAGTGATTTGCTCAGCAGGAGACAAGTGAAAGAGGATTCCAAGCTCACCCCAATCCAGTTCTGATACCATAGTGATAGTTTATTTTCTAAATAAAACAGTAATATCTATTTCTTCTCTTAAAGGTTTATGTATAGTTATTAAGATTCTAAATTCTTTCCTTCTCAGGCCTTTTATGTCTAGGTCTGTAGAGCTGCAATGATTCAGAGGGAAGTCATGAAGAAGTCTGCTTCATGATTTCCCTCTGAATAGGGAAATCATGAAGCAGATGCTCCATCTCGATAGACAGTAAGTTAACACCAGTATCACAGAGGTGAATTGTGCATCACTGCAATAGATCAATGATTAGGGCAAGTATAGAGTCCTGGCAAGCAACAGGATATGCCAGTGGCAAAGTACATGCAGTAATCAATACTCCTGACAAAATTATGATTTACAACACTGAACCTCTCTGGACAAAGAGAAGAGGGAGAAAGCATTTTCTTGGAATGGGCAATTGTGGGGATTGGGGGCAGGTTAGCTCATCATCTGAGCTACACCAGGTCAATTTCCATTCAACATCTGTGTTTCAGTTTCTTCCATGCATAAAAACTCTCCAGCAGTTTTTCCCCCTAAAGGAATATAGCTGCACATTGAAAGACACAAGTGAAATATTATTGGAGTTTACAGACTGTAATTAACTGAAGCACATGTTTATTTCCATTCCCCCTTGAACATTTTGAATAGTTTAATGTTATCATTCTGAAGCACCTGGAAAATTTTTACTGGGGAAATGCCACAGTTTGATCGCAAAAAATCTCTCTCTCTCTCTCTCTCTCTCTCTCTCTCTCTCTCTCTCTCTCTCTCTCTTTCTCTCTCTCTCTCTCTCCTTTTCAGCCAACACTTTTCCTTATAACCAATGGACCTGTGGAACACAGAATGCTACCAAAAAGACATGCCATTAAAAATGGACAGGTTTTGTGCCCAGGAGGTGCTTCAAAAAAGAGGAGAAGGCCATTTTCTTTGCATGATCTTGCATAATTGTTTGGTCCATCCGATTGCAAGGATCTCCACTAAGTGTAGTGTGAATTTTCCCCAAAGGAGTTAACACTAGTTTCTAATGAATTTCTACTTCTATGTGAAAAAATGTAGTTTTGCATCTGGGGCAGCACTTGTGGGGGAAGATAAACTATTTCCTCCCTCTTTTGCTCCCATACATTAAGAACAACGCCTGCTTTTATTCTGTATTCCATTTCTTTTGGTTTCCTGTCTCCTGACACCCATTCTCCTTCGCTTTCTCAGTATTTTTCTTCACTTTTCACTCTTTCTCCATTCTCTATCTCTAAATCTGTATGACACTACCTCATACATTCTCCTGCTTCTTTTAAGTTTCTGCTTCTCCTGCTAGTGTTACTAGTACAGCAGCTACTGCTGCAGTTTATAGACATTTCTGCCCACCTTGCAAGCCAACATCCATTTATTTATTTATTTATTTATTTATTTATTTATTTATTTATTTATTTATTTATTTATTTATTTATTTAATACATTTTTACACCACCCCGCTTAGTGAGAATCCACTACTCTGGGTGGTTTTATACAAAACCATAAACAACCAACCATCAGTGGTTCATGCCTATCTCTAAATAGAATTAAACCATGGGCCAAGCTGCTACCTGAGAAGAAAAATGTCTCTAAAGGTTTCTTCAAGCAAGTGCGGAATCAGCCTCTAAACTGACTTCTTCAAGCAAGAATACTGGCTCCACTACCAAGCACACTTTGGCAGCGCGGAGCTTCTTTGCCTCCCTCCCAGGATATTGCGAGACAGGAGAGCCTCGCAAATGTGACCTGGGATGGGAGGGGAAAGGAGCACCTACTTAAGCGTGCTCCCCCCTCGTTTCGGGGAAGATGGCTCGAGGTCCAGAGGTGGTCAACTTTGGGCTGGCTGGGGTCTCACTGTTTTCAGAACCGAGAGACCTCAGGGCTTGGGACTCGCCCATTTGTTTGGTAAGGGGTCCGGTGAGGCCCCAGTGCAAAACTTGATTCCGCACTACTTCAGGCCCCCTCTTTTATGGTTGGCTATAATGGTTATTTAATAAAGTGTGGCCCATATTTTTCCCATAAAACTTGTCTCGCCTCATTATTCCAGAGTAGCGGGGCAAAGGAGTTCACCTGCCATACCTTTGATGGGAGGCCATTTCAAAGTGAGGGAGGCACCACCAAGAAAGCCGATTCTTAGTCAAAGGCTTCCTCACCTCTCTCTCTTTTCTCATTATCAATAACAGGCACTGTTATGCGCCCTTTTCTAATGTGAACAGTGGAAGTATTAGAGAGTGAGCTGTGTGACTAGGGCAGACACCTACCACAAAAGCAGCCATTCTCAAATGCTTCCTTGCTTGCTTCCTTGCTTCCTTGCTTTCTCAGAAAGGATACAAAAACTGGTGCAGCTAGGCGCCAGAGAAATGAAGAAGGGAAGGAAGAAAAGAAGTAAATGCTTAAAGTATCCATATCCATGATTATTTTGATTCTTCATGAATATGTCTAATCATTTTAGCACTGTTGCACTGTTGCTTTTCATTTGTTGATCTTCATCTGGAAAACATGTTTAATGAAGAATTCAAAGAGGCTTCACATTACACTTGGCTTGTATTTAGCATTGGCCTGCCTCCAAAAAAACAAAGTCTGTGCACATCTACAAACGCTCAGCAAAATTCTAATGTTCTCATTTGCAATGTTAATCCCTGGAAGACAGAAGAGCTTTGAATGATGTACAATCCTAATGGGTTTAATCCAGTTCTTTAAAATATTCTGAAAAGAGGGGGAAGGGGGGAAGAAATAGAAAATCTGATTTCTCATTTAGAATGCCTCTCACAGTTGTATATTGTCAATACTTGACATTCAAATAATGGATAGTTCAGTTAATCTGGAAAGCCATCTCTCCAGTATTATTTTAGACAAATGAAAGAGAATGAAAACGTAGACCTGTATACAGTAGTTAGATTTAAAATTACATATAAAGGGCAGGAACAGACAAGTATGCTGTTCCAGCACAATACAATAGATTTTGGGAAAGCTTTTCAAGCTACATATATTATTGAAATCTATAAGAATGTCATGAGATGGGGAAGGAGGATTTGAGTCTCTAAAACAAGCAGGATTAAGAATGGGATACCACCTATCAGAATTGGGCAATTTCAAGATAATTTTTCCCAGGACAAGTACAATCTAGTAATGTGAGAAGGGTTTTAAATGGATTGTTGTGCTCTGTTGTTTTAAATCTGTTCTAATATTTGTTTTACTGTATTTACTAACTATTTTTAGCTTTTAAATACTGTTTTTTTAAATGATGTAAGCCACCTTGGGTACTTTTAAGGAGAAAGGTGGGATAAATAAGTAAGTAAGTAAGTAAGTAAGTAAGTAAGTAAGTAAGTAAGTAAGTAAGTAAGTAAGTAAGTAAGTAAGTAAGTAAGTAAGTAAGTAAGTAAGTAAGTAAGTTTGGTGATGAGCAACAAGCCACAATTTGGATATTCCGTGCATTTCCTCCCTACTTCATATTTATGCCTTCCTCACCTCTGTTGTATCATGTTATGCTTTTTTGTATATATCAAACACTTCTTTCATTCAAAGAGCACCCCAACACCCTTCCTCCTGACAACAAATGGAGCTCCCCACAGTTTTCTTGCAGAGAAGGGCAGTTGTGGTTCAATGGGAGGGAGAGCCAGCCTTCTAGAGCATGAAATCTTGCATATTAGCCGGTGAAGCCCAAACCTCATGAGTTACTGCTTCAGAATTTTTTGGGATGACTCTTCACCAAGGCTTTAAAAGGTTTTGGCATTAACCTTCCAGTTTCTTTGCTGGCCAGCAGGCCCATCCTTGGATTCAAAATCCTTTGGGGGCCCAGGAATGATTCCACCTCCCATACTAACTGGATAGCAGTCCAACGGTTGCCATGTTTGCTTCCTTCCTAGCAGTACAAAAATGCCACCTCCATATTATTTGTGGAGCCAGCATTTGTAAGTTCACACTGATGTTGCCATAACCCTTGTGTGTATATTTTCTTAGCAGGAATGTCATGGGTTGGGGGGAGGAAAACAGGGATTCAGATTAACTGTTGAAGGCAAAGATTAACAGCAAGGCATGACTCAGTCTGGGATGATGCTAGTAAGAACTGAAAAACTCTTGCATTGGTTACTTCAGGACAAACCTGCCCAGTAAAGCAGTGGTTTTGGTGATGACGAATAAGCTGCAATTTGAATGTTGAATACATTCTTCTCTTTCCTCATTTATTGTCTTTTTCCTACCTCAATGGATGTGTTACTTATATGTTTTCTGATTATTTGTTGTGTACCCACTTAGAGTGCGACTATACAATGGTAAAAATGGAAATAGATCCATAGTGATGCTATACCTAGAACCTTAGGTTTCCCTGGTTGAACTCAATTTAGCTGACTACACAGGAGAAGGAAATTGGCAATTAGCCTTGTTTGGAGCTTGTTAAGATAGCTCTGCTGTGGCTGTCCAGATCTGCCAGAGGCATGGCTGCAGCAGAGCTATCTTAACAAGCTGCAAAGAAGTGCTGCTTAACAATGTCCTCCTTGCTGTTCACTGACACATTGCTTTTCCCTTCCACCTTTGATCTTTGAGGTGCCCTAGCACAACAGCAACAAACCCTAAACGAAAGGAAGGAAGGAAGGAAGGAAGGAAGGAAGGAAGGAAGGAAGGAAGGAAGGAAGGAAGGAAGGAAGGAGGGAGGGAGGGAGGGAGGGAGGGAGGGAAGAAGGAAGGAAGGAAGGAAGGAAGGAAAATGAGAAGACCCAGGCAGCAAGTTTGAAGAGAAGCAAATTTATTGTTTGTTTGTTTGTTTTATTTATAGGCTACCATTTTCTTGATAAGGGGACTTAAGCCGGCTTATTGTAAGAAAGAAAAATCCCCAAATCTGCTACCCATTTTCTCAAATAGCCACTGATTCTTCTTTCCAAATCTATAATTTTTCATGACATTTACTTAGCATCTCCTTCTATATATTTTCAAGAATCAAAAATTCATGTTTGCTTTCTTAGTAAATTAAATTTCTTTAATAACTCCAGCACTACACAGTGGACCTAAAAATACTGAGACAAGGAGCTTCTGTACTGTTCCATGGAATCAAACAGTTATCTGTGTAATTGCACAGCTCCATCTAATATCACCTTTCCTGTTCATACCCTGAGATTACCTATCTTCAACATTTTCCATTCATCATTATAATAAAGAGATTTGGAGAAAATAAATCAAGACTAATGTTATTGTTGAATATAAACTAGGCAGTTTCTTACAAGAACATATACAGTTGTTGTCCCCACCCAGGCATGGAACTGTTTCTTTTTCACAGGTGTGTGTATGTCTTTTTGTGTGTTCTTTTAGAAGGGACTGAGTTTTCATATGGGCTGGTACTCTGGAGCAGGGGCAGTAAAATGAAATTACTATTATCATGCGGCAAGGCAATAGTATGCATGAGAGTAGCACCAGTCCCATCTGTGAATCAACATTAGGAGAATTGGGACAAACCCTTGGAAACAAATGAGCTTTTACTGAATGCTTGCTGAGGAAATGCTTGAATTCTGAAGCAATTCCAAATTGAGCAGGGAACAGCTCACTATCACTGATCTAAATTCTTGCCCATTTTAGAAAAACTTGAAACTGCCTAAGATTTACCTTCTTCTTATGCACTGAAAATACATAGTGACATTTTAATAGTTGCAATATAAGCAGCTAATTCTTTGGTTAATGGAGGAAAGTTAAAAGTACATGTAAGGATAAACAACTTTGTCAACTTCTTAGATGTTTATACTTCTTGAAATGTAGAGTTTCTAAATATAACCCCTGTGCTGTTACATTCTGTTCAACAGTCTGTACCGCGAGTTCTACTTTTACAATCCATGCATATTAATGAATACCAGGAACACAGCACATACAGGTTACTCTGTGAAGAAGAGGTGCTAATTTATATGAACAATGGAAACTAACAGTTTTGTTTAACAAGACCACATGTGACCTACTTAGACGCAATTGAATATATTTGATAGTACCTTCGTCTAATCTCCTTTACTGGTCCCTACTAGATCTCCAGAACAACAGTACTGTTTTTATTTATGACAAACATAATGAAGAAAGTGTGATCTGCTTGATGGTGATGGTGTGATAGTAAGATAGTTGATGGGGGACTGGTGACACCTGTGGAGACTGGGAATAACAATGTTATCCAGAGAGTCTAAGCCAGATTCCTGCTTTGTTTGGCAAGCAGAAAGCAGAATGCATAGCATTTGCTTGCTTCCAGCTGTCAGTTCATGAGTCCCCACTGGGATTCTTGAGCACATACTATGCCAGCATCTGAGAACTGCAGCAGCAACTTGTTAATTGCTGGTTAGAAGTGAATGAATGTTATGGCTTTTGGCTTCTACCAATGTAATAAAGCAACACTGACTGTTTTTTTTGGGGGGGGGAGGGGTTAGTTGAGCCCAATCTAGATCAAATGTACTTGAACTTATGATGTTGTTGCTACAACTGAGAAAAGGTGGAAGTGCTAGATGGTGATCTTGACCTTATTTAGGAAGAAGAACGTTAATACCGAGGAGGCAAAGAGAGTGAGACACCTGAGATTAGGCTCCTTCTTTGCTATTGTATGTGTCTTATAAAGATGAGCCATGGAATGATTTTATTTGCCCTTGAACCATTTCCTCTTTGTGATGTTTCTGGTGAGAGTAGCTTTGTTATCAATTAAAGCATTGGAGACCAACTTCTAAGAAAACGGCTACTGTATCTATCAGAAGGTAAGTACTGGAAACTGCAGTATTTGGAATCAATATATGACCATCCACCATGGTGTAGTGGTCCTCAGTCTCTGAAGAGACTGAGGAACAAAGGAAGGTAATATTTCCTTCCAGGGGCACTTCTAGTGAAATTGAGTTGACCATGCAGCAGGATCAGAGAACAGAGATGTCTCACATTAAGAATTTGCAGCATTAAGAGACTCTCTGTGCTGCAAAAGGCAGAGATTTTATCTTGATCCCTAGAGACATGGTCATCTGAAGTATTTGTTCACAATATGTGCTATATATATTGGCAGCAAAAGAGGCATATTGTCTCTAAGGTGAATTTCTTGAGGATGTAAACAGTGATGATGGCAGAATAAGGAATAGTCTGATTCATAGTCTTGATATGAGAAAGAGAATCATGGAGGTTGTGTATAGAATTCCTTAGTACTGTGGATGGCATTTGTCTGACGAAATAGACAGCATAGTATGAGAGAGAAAAGTGAGAGGTTGGTTCAAGTAAACAATACTTTATATCAACTCCCCCTAAGTTCTTACCTGTCACAGGATTGGGAGTTTGCTGTGGGATTTCACTGGTGACCACTTATGCAACTTTGAGTAAAAAGACAGAATAGATAGAAATCTCTTCTGCCAAATGATGTCCATTGCCACAGAAAGGAAAGACAGCACCTGCCCAGGAAGAAAAGGGAAAGAAGGAGGTGGCTAAAGTGGAAAGAAAAACAAATACAGAAGACTCAAAGCCATTAGAACAGATGGGAAAGAAGGTAGAAGGTGGAGAAGGGGTATAAAAGGAATCTGTGAAGAAGTGGTAGAGGCAGGTGAGGTTAAGGTGAGGAAGAAGAAAAAGATCCTCCAGGATGAGAGTGAATGTTATTAGAAAATCCATGGACTAGTAAATGATCAACTTCTTCTTTAGGGAAAGATGATCCTTAGAGAGGAAATTGATAGATGAAGAAGGGAAAGAACACCAGAAAATCCCTCAAACTGAGGAGAGAAAGAAGCAAGGGAGTGAGGGCATAAACAAAGAAAGAGCTAGAATTGAAAGGAAAAAGAGAGAAAGGCAGATGGAGGAGCCTGAGAGAGATGTCCACCCCCAGCCACTGGGACCCTGTGTTACACTTGACTGTAATGCCACTCTCAGTGATACTGAGGCCCTTCCTGAGCCTCAAGGAGCAGGCAGTGTCAGCAAAGCACTGGCAAGCCAAGTGCCATGGCTTCTCTGCATACCCCAGGGCCTGAGGATAGGAATGAGGGAAGGAGTCTGTCAAGAAAGAAGACTGAAGAGAGAGTCTGGACAGAAGCCAAGTACAGGCTCCAGTAGGCATCTGACCCAGGAGAGGGGATGCTTTCTACTCTTGGGTGTGGGTCATCATTTGTACCCCAGGGTGAAACAAACATAGAGTGGACACAAGGGAGTGGATTCTTTGCCAAGTTTGTAGCTTTGGATGGAGGTGGAAGGAAGAAGGCGCTCAAGCAAGGCCCCTCCAAACAGGGAACAAGGAACTTATCTGAACTTACCTAGACTGCCTTAGGTGAAGATGTGCTTGTACTGTCTTATTCCAATCAATAAACTTACCTTTAATCAATATTCTGTGTTGCTGTCATCAATAAATGTTGGATCCATCAGAGAAGACACAGGTTGGGGACATGGTTTCTCTCCTGTTGCTAGCTTTATTTTAGCTTTGTTTTGTGATCTGTGACAGATCTTTTACTCTTTACTATTCTTATTTTATGGACCTCTACTTTAAACATTTTTCAAAGAGTATAGTTAGTTCAATAAATAAATGCATTCCTTGGCAAGGACCAGTCTGGGCTTTAATTTGTATTTCTCTACAATCTAGAGAATTACTGTATGAACTCTGGAAAAAGATTTCTAAATGACGTAAAATATTTTTTTAAAAAACAAGAATCTGAAATGCCTCACATGCAGCAAGCCATGAAGTTCTAACTTTACAGTCAAATGTTTTGGGTGTCTAGCCCAATACACCAACAGCTGTTCACTTGCATTGCACATGACAGCATATTCAGCTAGCGTTGAAAGATTAAAGCCTTACTTGTTTTGTTTTAGCAGCAGGAGCAAGACAAAATCTTCCCTGGAAAGGCCAAGGGTTTAGCCCTTTTCTTGCTACAAGAATTCTTTCAGATCAGCCAAACCTATTGCTCATAGTGTTATCACAGTCAGTAAGCAGAATGCTACATAAACATCACTTGTGTTAAAGTACAGTATTGGTATAAAAGCACCTTTCCATATGGCAATAATTATTCATGTTGATTCTCATTGGCCAAATCTTCCACTTTGGTAACTTGCCGAAGCCCATTTTGTCAAATGGGACTGTGTCTAATCCCATGAATGAAGCTTTGATAAATCACCACAAAAGCCAGCCAAGCACCCTTTGTCTCTCTCTTTTAAAAAAAAACAACAACTTTTCTTGTCCCTCCATAGTAAAAAACTAGGCGTTTCGGATGAGACAGTGCTGGTTTGCATGTGATGAAACTGTGGATGTAAATTCTCACTTCTTTTGTTCTTACAAACAAGAAAATCCAATAATGTTTCTTCTTTCTGTGAGAAAATGTGAGGGGAACAATCCAAGCACCCCTAGCAGGCCGTCTACCATTGATTGTCCTGTGTCCCTTGATGGGCCTGATGGAAATTCCATCACCTGGGGCACAGGAGTGCATAGAAATGGAAAGGGGGCTGCAGGCAAGGTAAAAAAAGCTGGGGTGGATGAACCAAATTTAGTTGACCAGACAATGCTAAGTTCTAGGTGGCAAGAGGAAGAAAGAGAGGACCTGTCTACCCCTACAGGTTTCAAGGGAGAGGTGTGTTGGAGTATGCAGATCAATTGTGTTCCAGTATGCAGAGGGTGATTCTGCCAATCGTTCATTTCTTCTCTGCTGTTGGGGCACTACTGTGCATTGGTCACTTCCTACCCCTCCTCTCTCTTATGTCCCTTCTTCCTTGAAGAAGGGCCTTTTCCAAGACGGCATTTGCCTGAGTACATGCTATCTGATTGCTTCCACACTTGCATCCATGCCATCCAGCTTTAGGGGGTGGTTTACCCAGTTTAGAAACATTCTTCAAAGCTAAAGAAACTTACCTGGAATATTTAAGACAAATGCCTTCTTTGTTTTTCACTCAAATGCTATATTTTGACCTTTGCTACTGAAATACTAAAGTCTGTAGTCAATAAACCTTTTCTAAAGTTATCACAAGTTAACTCCATGTTTTTGACTCTGTACTTATATTAGCTCATTAAAGATAATTGGTCAGAACACATGATGATCTCTAACAAGATGGAGGAAGCACTGGACTTGGTGCTTGCACTTGAGGGACATGTTAACTCTCTAGTATCTCTGGACAGGTGTTGGGGTCCAAGCAGAGATGGCCAAGGCATGGTGGAGGCACACTAAACTTCAACCCATGATTGATTATGCCCCCCCATCAATCCCTTAGAGACCATACTGAGTGGCAGGATACCCAGCCCCTACCCTGAACCAACAAAGAAATTGGAAGAGGTGCGTAAAGGATCAGCAGGAGGAACATGAGGGGGGCCCTACACAGTGGTGAACAGTGAGCAGTACAAGCCCTCACCAAAGGGAGTTAGTTTGGCTTGGGGCTGTTTTGAAGACTCAACACCAACGGCAGATTGTGGCAGCCCTACTTCAGTGAGCAAAATTCAAGTTTGGGTGAAGACTGGATTGAATACCTCTGCAAACTTGTGTGGTGGATCCAACTGACACCCAGCTTCTTTCTGTACCCTTCTTCCTCGACATTAACAAAATCCAGTTCCAGCAGCTTCGTGAATCTTGCCTTTGCACCACTGCATAACTGGGGAAAACATGAAATTAGAGATGTATCGATTTGAGAAAATCCTCTATTCACACAGACACCGGAATCTTGTTCTGTAAATTATGAAAGTAAGTCTGAGGATATCATCAATCACTGAATTGTTTTGGAAATACAGTAAAGGCCCTGAGCCTCCCATGGAGTCCGTTTCTTTGCAGGGGAGCCATTGAGGGCTGCAGCCTTTAAGACCAGTCAAAGACTGGGAACACAGAGAAAAGAGGCAGCGTCAGGACTGAGCCTGTCTTCCAGAGAGTTATCGTAAGTGGTGCCCTTTCAGTTGTGCTAAACTGTAAATAAATGCAAACATTACAACATGCTATCAACTACATGCTGTTTTTCCATAATCAGTTCTTACTGCTCAGTTTTCATTCATGAATGGCACGTATTTTCTGTCTCATGGTGAACGTAACTAGGAAAGTCATTCTGTTGGTATTGTCTTTGTCAGTATTACTATTCGTATTATTATTGTAAATTTGAAAACAACGTTTGTAATTTTTAATGTAATTGGTCTTCGTTTAGAGTCATTTTGGAAGCTATACATTTCCAGAGACATGCTATGCATAGAACTGGCTGTTCAAGTTTTTTGTTAAGATTTTGCAAGTGTGTGATAATGGCTATTTAGTGACAGATTCTGAAAGGGGAGAAAAATAAATGATCATTTCAGTATTTATACAGGGGTCTGGTTTGGCTGAATTCATTTTAATTTGCCTGAGAAGCTTTAAACTAGGAATAGCTGAAGGTTTTACTTAGTGGAGAGAGGAAATGACCCTTCTGAAGTTAATAGGAAGCTCTGATTTTTCTATGTATACGCATTTCACCAGTTTCTGAACAGGGCTACTGTCTCAAGTTATATCCCATTTTAGGAGACATTTGGGAGAACAGGAAAGCAGTATTGTCCTACTAGATGTAATTATGGTAAGCTGATGCACACTTAATTCTGTTTCTGCATCTCAGCTGGAAAGCAGACAGATATTTTCAAGGCAAATATTTACCTCATGCAAAGTTGGTTTGTTCAAATAAAAATGTGCCTGTCCCATCACAAACTTGTTTTTAGTAACCATTGTGAAACTGAAATCCTCAAATGCTTGTGGGAAAGAAACAATAAAAATCCAATTAAATTTAAACGGGAAGGTCAACGGAAGGAGCTAATGGCTGTGTGAGCGAAGGAAGGAAAGTGAGCCGTCCTCACAAGGGTCAACAGAAGAAGGAGGCGGAGGATGCGCTGTGGGAGAATTGATAAAACTAGATGAGGAAGAAGGGGGCGTCAATAAAGCCATAGAGGTGTTCCTAGCGGAGAGGACGAGAGACTGGGGGGAGGAGTCAAGCGAGTGGAGAGGGGATGAGGTTATAAAGGAGGGGAAGGAAGAAAGGGGAACAGAGAGAGAAAAGGAGGAAAAGGGCACCCAAACGAGAGAGACAGGAGCAGAGAGGGAAAGAATCGCGACTCTGGTTAAGAACTTTCCCAACCTGATGAAAGAAGACGGCTTGCTGCCTCTGCCTAAAGAGTTGAGTCAGGCGGGAGTCCGTGAGTCCAAAGAGGGATGGAAACCGGGAGGGGGTATGGCTTTTCGCCCTACGATGGACAAGGCAACCCCTGGTGGTGTCAGCCCTTACCTACCCAGATTGGAGGGGTCGACCGTGGTCCATCCCTGTTGCAGGACTACCTGCTCAGTTCTGACTGCGTCGGTCGCGAACCCGAACGCAACCGTTCGTTTTGGGGTGAGGAAACAATGAAACATAAAGATGTGGCGCCTGGGACTAAACCCAAGAAGTATAACTTGTTAACAGACGAAGAGTTGCCGGACCCATTCGGTCCAGAGTTATCTGATGTTAAAGTTAATAAAACCAATCCGTTTTTGACTGTTACATCGACTCCGGCTATTATTCCCGCCGATTCCCTTGGTCCGCCCTCTTCAGGAAAAGAACCCAATCACAGTGGCGCCCAACGTGGGGCGGACCAATGGGGAGGCAGGGAAGAAATGACGAGGATGTTGAAGACCATAGAGAGGCAAGAGAAGATGATTGAAAGTTTGACGGAACAGCAAATGTTGGTTACCAGACACATGATGAAGCTGGGGATGGACGATGGAAGAACCCCAAAGAACAATGTGTTTATAAAGAATGGTCTAGTGGCCGGCCCTGCCCCCATCAGGATACAAAAAATGAGTGCTAGCGATGATCCGGAGGCGTATCTACATACATTTGAGCGCGTAGCGGTGGCTGCAGGGTGGCCTAAAGAACAATGGACTTTAATATTGGTACCTTGCCTAACGGGACTATTGCAAGAAGTGGTAGACACCCTGAGCCCCCAAGAAGCCGCACAATACGAATCCGTAAAGACAGCGATTCTAAGGACTCTTAATTTGACGGAGGAAGCGTACAGGAAAAGGTTCAGGGAGCTTAAGTGGAAACCTGGGGTGCATCCACGAACCTTAGTGCAAAGAATGAAAGCTAACATGACTAGATGGATTAAACCAGAAGACAAATCTAAAGAACAAGTCATGGAGGCGTTTGTGTTGGAACATTTGGTGACGACTTTGAGCGGGAATCTGAAAGGGTGGGTGCAGAAGAATAACCCGAAGCAGTTGGAAGAAGCCATCAAGCTGATCGAAGACTATTGCGCCTCAGAAGAAGCAATCAAAGAAGGTCCCGCCTTCTCAGGGGAACGCGGGAGACCTCGTGAGAAGGCGGGGACGCAGACACAAGGCGGCGGAGTGAAGAGAGGGATGGACGCGCCAGGAGGAGCTCGTCCTCGCGGGCGCCCCTTCGAACCTATGGGGCCGAAGCCAGTGCGCCCAGTTACAGTGGACGACCGCGTGTTTGGGGGGCTTGTGTGTTACGGCTGCGGGACCCCGGGCCACGTGCGTCGGGATTGCCCTGGGACAGACTGCTCTTGGGTAGGCGGATCGAATAATACCCAAGAGAAATCTGGGAAACAAGTAGGTTGGGAGGTGGTTGCATGGGTGAATGGGGAGAAGAAACAGGCGCTAATTGATACAGGATGCGGCAGAACCTTGGTACGGGACATAAAATTAGAAGGGGTGGAAGAAGGGTTTACAGTGAAGTGCATACACGGAGACTCTAAGACCTATAAGACGACGTGGGCCGAAGTTAAAGTTGGAGAGGAGAAACGGAAAATGAAAGTGGGGATTGTTCCAGGACTTTCGAGAGAAATGTTGTTGGGAAGAGACTGGGTGGGTGATAGAACATTAGCCGAATGTAAAGAAGTGATGCAAGGAGACTGTGTTAAAATTGAAGTGGGAGATGATTTCTTGCAGGGGACAACACGCGACCACATGCGTATGTTGCAACAAGATGACGCCACGCTACAAGAACACCTGCGAGCCGCGCGTGAGGTGGGCGAAGTAGCTGGGGGAAAAGAGGGGATGATTTTGGACAATGGGCTATTGTATAATGTGACAGAAAAAGGGGAAAGGAGGTTGGTGGTTCCACAGAAATGGCGTATGGCGATTTTACATTTGGCCCATGATATTCCTATGGCGGGGCATCTAGCATATGATAAGATGAAACCCAGGATTGAACAACGGTTTTGGTGGCCAGGAATGGGGAAAGAAATAGAAAGTTATTGCCAGACATGCCCAGAGTGCCAGAAAACTCAAGCCAAACCCAGACCAGGAGCTCCCTTAGTACCCATGCCCCTAGTGGATCAGCCCTTCCAGAGAATAGGGGTGGACATTGTAGGGCCCCTTCTCAAGTCGGCGGGGGGCCACACACACATTCTGGTTATTATAGACTATGCTACCAGGTATCCAGAAGCGGTGCCCTTGCGGTCCACAACATCTAAGGTGTTAGCTCGGGAATTGTTACAAGTCTTTACCCGGCTGGGCTTTCCAAAGGAGATCTTGACAGATCAAGGCACCAACTTCATGGGACAAACCTTGAAGGAAATGTGGGGATTATTGGGAGTAAAACCCCTCCATACAGCAGTCTATCATCCTCAGACTAATGGATTAGTGGAGAGATTTAATAAAACACTTAAAGGGATGCTGAGGAAGTTAGTGATGGAGAAACCGAAAAGGTGGCACCTGCTAGTAGCGCCATTAATGTTCGCAGTGAGGGAAGTTCCACAGGCATCCACGGGATTTACGCCTTTCGAGATGATGTATGGTTGGAACCCCAGAGGTATACTAGATTTGGTCAAAGAGAAATGGGAGAGTGGGAGAGATGAGGTACAAACGAACGTTAAACATGTCATAGAGATGAGAGAACATTTGAAGTTAGTAGCCTCCTTGGCGAGGGAAAATTTGGGAAAGGCCCAAGAAGGGCAGAAACGGAGATATGACGCCAAAGTTAAAGCAAGACAATTCGAACCGGGACAAAAGGTTTTGTTATTGATGCCAGCAGCTTCATCAAAGCTATTCGCCACTTGGCAAGGGCCTTATAAGGTGTTGAGAAAGATAGGAGAAGTGGATTATGAGATCTGGATGCCTGACAAAGTTAAAAAGAAAGGCATCTTTCATGTAAATTTGTTAAAGGAGTGGAAGGAGAGAGAAGCGTTATGGGGGGAAGTAAAGGACGAAGAATTTGGCCCGGAAACGAAGGATTTTTTGCGTCAAGGAGTAGAATTAGATTTGGGAGAAGAGTTAACTGCGGAGCAAGAGAGGCAGATGAGAGAGATAGAACACCGATACAAGGAAGTTTTCTCAGGAAAACCGGGTAACACCACGTTAGTCGAACATGCAATCAACACGCAACCACAGGTCATAGTCAGATCAGGAAGTAGGAGCTGGCCTAGACACCTGAGGGAAACTATTAATAAAGAGATAGAAGAGATGCTGCAGCTGGGCGTAATTGAACCATCTTATAGCCCTTGGAGGAGTTATCCGGTAGTGGTACCAAAACCAGATGGGAGTGTCAGGCTGTGCATCGATTATCGCAGGTTAAATGAAGTGTCCAAATTCGATGCTTACCCGATGCCAAGAATTGATGACTTACTAGAACGGTTGGGAGGGGCGGAGTACCTCACCTCATTAGACCTGACCAAGGGATATTGGCAGATACCCTTGAGGCCAGAAGATAAAGAAAAGACAGCATTTGTAACACCTAAGGGCCTTTACCAATTCTCGCGTATGCCCTTCGGGTTGCATGGGGCAGCGGCGACGTTTCAACGACTGATGGATAAAGTGTTAGCCCCCGTAAAAGATTTTGCCGGAGCTTATATTGATGACATACTCATATATAGTAAAAGCTGGGAGGAGCATTTAGAGCATCTGGAGAAGGTGCTACAGGTGTTGCAGGAGGCTCATCTGAAAGTTAATCCGACCAAGTGCAAAGTGGCGCGTAGAGGGGTGAAATTCTTGGGGTTTCAAGTAAAACAAGGTAGAATACAACCGGTGTCAGACAAAATCGACCAAGTGACTGCTTGGCCCGTGCCCAGGACAAAAAAGGAAGTACAGAGATTTTTAGGGCTAGCAGGTTATTACAGGCAGTTCGTTCCCAACTTTGCCCATATTGCGGCTCCTCTAAGCGATTTGACCAGAAAGAAGAAGGCAAAAATAGTTCATTGGGGAGAAAAGGAGACCGAAGCTTTTGAGGAATTGAAACAGATTCTAGCTGAATTACCCAGTAGATATGCTCCAGATTTTTCCAGGCCTTTCATAGTTCAGACTGATGCTTCAGACCGAGGAGTGGGAGCAGTGTTATCACAAGAGAAGGACGAGGTAGAATTTCCAGTAATGTATTTAAGTAAGAAACTTACCCCTAGAGAGCAGAAGTATTCAACTATTGAAAAGGAGGCTTTTGCGGTTAAATGGGCTATACAGGCTTTAAGGTATTACTTGTTAGGAGCACCCTTTACGCTCATCACAGACCATGCCCCATTACAATGGTTAAACAGGATGAAGGACGTGAATCCCAGGTTGACCAGGTGGTACCTAAGTTTACAACCATTTACCTTCACAGTGAAATATCGTAAGGGAAGTGCCCATGCTAATGCGGATTACTTTTCCCGACAGGGAGAGATGCTACAGCAAACCGAAGAGAGGACGGCCCACTCCTCAGGGGGGGCGTGTGAGCGAAGGAAGGAAAGTGAGCCGTCCTCACAAGGGTCAACAGAAGAAGGAGGCGGAGGATGCGCTGTGGGAGAATTGATAAAACTAGATGAGGAAGAAGGGGGCGTCAATAAAGCCATAGAGGTGTTCCTAGCGGAGAGGACGAGAGACTGGGGGGAGGAGTCAAGCGAGTGGAGAGGGGATGAGGTTATAAAGGAGGGGAAGGAAGAAAGGGGAACAGAGAGAGAAAAGGAGGAAAAGGGCACCCAAACGAGAGAGACAGGAGCAGAGAGGGAAAGAATCGCGACTCTGGTTAAGAACTTTCCCAACCTGATGAAAGAAGACGGCTTGCTGCCTCTGCCTAAAGAGTTGAGTCAGGCGGGAGTCCGTGAGTCCAAAGAGGGATGGAAACCGGGAGGGGGTATGGCTTTTCGCCCTACGATGGACAAGGCAACCCCTGGTGGTGTCAGCCCTTACCTACCCAGATTGGAGGGGTCGACCGTGGTCCATCCCTGTTGCAGGACTACCTGCTCAGTTCTGACTGCGTCGGTCGCGAACCCGAACGCAACCGTTCGTTTTGGGGTGAGGAAACAATGAAACATAAAGATGTGGCGCCTGGGACTAAACCCAAGAAGTATAACTTGTTAACAGACGAAGAGTTGCCGGACCCATTCGGTCCAGAGTTATCTGATGTTAAAGTTAATAAAACCAATCCGTTTTTGACTGTTACATCGACTCCGGCTATTATTCCCGCCGATTCCCTTGGTCCGCCCTCTTCAGGAAAAGAACCCAATCACAGGCTGTTTAATGCTTTGCTATCTGCAATGATGCCTATCCCTTATGGCACTCTCATTATAAAAGCTGGTGACAGGAAGATTCTCTAGATATAAACTATCCTCAATATATGGTGTTTACTTCCCTTATAAAGTGCCCTTCCCCATGTGGGGGAGAGAAATGTTTAAAAATAAAACACACACACACACACCAACAACACACACACACATACACACCCCAATCCTCTCAACCAAACCTCTTTTCTTATTCTCCGTGCTCTAAGTACCTCACCCCACCCTTCTGTTTATAACAGCCCTTCAGCATTTTCCCCCTATTTATGTGGTTTCAACTTCTTTCATAGAAAATAATGAGATGAAGTTGATATTTATTTATTTTATTTATTTATTTATTTGATTTGTATCCCGCTCATCTGGTAACTCGGTACCACTCTGAGCGGCTGATATTAGTTATGTATTTCCTCATCTCTGCTAAGTTGTGATATTGATCAAAACAAGAAGAGACACCATATAGCTATTCAATTAGAGACCCAATTGTGTGAGATATCCCATCCAAACTTCAAGCAGTTCACCCACCAGCTATCATTAACTTGTTCAGGTGTCCCTCTCAGGCTTTCAGAAGGGATGAGAATTCTTGCAGGCAAGAATGAGGAATCATATCATTCTTTTTCTCACCAACCAAGCCAAAGTTTCTAGTGCTCTGTAATGATCTCTGCAAGTGCAATGTCATTTATTTTATTTTATTTTGCAGTTGCAATTTCTGCAAAAGCACTTTGGTTCTTGACACTGTGGACAAGTTTAAAGCCTTGAACTGGGCTGTTCCCTTCCTTCTCTTAATCAGCCAGTCCTTCTATGCTGACTCTGTGTTCATGTTTTGTTCTATAAAGGTAAAGCACTTTGTCCAAAATATTTGGGGCATTAAAAAAAGGAAACAAAAGCCCTTTGTAGCTGTTTTCAAAGCGATAACCATGATAATCTGTTTCGTCATGAATAACAAAACCATGATGAAATCCACAAACACTCACATGGAAATAAATTTAACAAAAAAGAAAAAAAGCCCTGTAGTCTTTGTACAAAATGCATAAATGAGTGGATTTTGAGACGACTAATATCTCAAAAGCAGGTTGGCTTCTGACTCCTGCGGGAACCTTCCTCAGGCTGAGCATTGAAGCCTTTGGGTCTTTGAGGTGCCACAGTACATTTAGTTTTGTTTTGCTTTCGTTACACAAAGCTCTTTGTCTCAGTCTCAACAGGAGGTCAGGAATCTTAAGCCACTGTGAAATTCCTTGTCTGGTCAAGACAGCCAAAATCAATACCATGTTTGCAAGCATTCTTCACATCCCTGTGAATCAGTGGCAACACTATGGAGATGGTTGCCTGGGTATATTTTGGCTCCCTTCTTTTTAAATGTATTCATGGTTCTCTAAAACCACAGTGTTCAATCCACACAGTCTTTGTGTTCAGGGAACAAGATCATAATCATAATGGTTTCCAGTTCAGGTTCCACCTCAAATGAACTCACAAAGCCATTGTACTAAATTAGATTGTTGGTCTATTTAGTCCAGTGCGGTCTTTTCTAATAACTGTTTTCCAACTGCAGAGGGCTGACTATAGAGTTGGGGGCAAAATGAGGGAGCCTGCTCCTATGGATTGGTAAACTGATTTATTATTTACATGCACATACACAAATGCCTTGTGTTATAGTCGCACATGTGACGGCAGATGTTGCTGTACTTCCATGGAAGCTGTAGTTCAGTAACGTCTGGAGAACCATGAGTTCCCATCCTAGACTCATGATGTACTAAGGTGATGTAATTCACCTTAAAGTTTTTTTCAGCAAAGATAGAAAGTAAGCATTATCCAAGTGAACTTCTCATATGCTTAGTACGGTGCCATATGTCCTGACCATGAGAGAGCCTAAACAGGCTTCATTACAATAGCACCACACAGAACCTGATTCTTCTTCTCTTCAGCTGCTACAGAAAGTCAGAAGTTCCATGTTTCAACACGTTTGTATGTCAGCCAAGCATGCATTTGCAATACAAATTCTTACTTAGATTAGCTTGCATGGTTAGCCTTGAGAATACTGTACCTCTTCATTCTGCAAAGTAGGAGCTCTGTGGCAGTCCAGGCAAATATTATCTTAAAGGCTCAGAGGGAAAGCTTTAAGTAGCAGCTAAAATAAAATTGTGCCATTTTTCCCTAATACTACAGGTTTTGATACACAGTGCCTGCGATATATATCAAAGGAGACATAAATCAATAATTTAAACTATCCACCATACATGCATATTGCACTGCCAGTTTTTGAGATTCCAGCTAGCTTCCAAAACATTGTGCCAACAGAATAGTTTACACATATATTCAAGAAAGACACTAAACAGGCCTACAATGGATTGGTGCTGATGATAAATGATTTACACTATCCTGTTTAAAATAGCATCCAACACAGTTTCATACTGCAGCTTGCTTAAACATATATAATGGACCACTCATTTTCTTCTTATACTAAGAGCAAAAACAAAGAATCAACCAAAGATAGGGGTACTGCTGGCAAAAAAAATCCTGAACACAAAACTTTTCTGATGGGATCATTCATGGAATATCAACTACAGTATATATTCATTTATATGCAAAACTATTCTGAAGCAGAGAGAGTAGAAAGACTATCTGTCAAGGTAAGTAGAAGAAGAACAACAAGAACCATGCCAATAGCTGTAATTATCTAGCATCATGCTGTTTTATTATTCAGAAAAGGCAAAGAGCAGACTGGACTACTAAATCTAAATATAAAGTTTATACTGCAGAGGTATACAGCCTGCAAGGTCAGAAGACCAGCAGCAGTAAGATCGAATCCACGTGAGGGATTCGATCTTGAAAGCATGTCAACATGCGAGTACATAAATAGATACCACCTCGGTGAGAAGGTAATAGCATTCCGTGTCTAGTTGCGCTGGCCACGTGACCACAGAAACTGTCTACAGACAAAAGCTGGCTCTACGGCTTGGAAGCGGGGATGAGCACCGCGCCCTAGAGTCAGACATGACTGGACTAAATGTCAAGGGGAACCTTTACCTTTATACAGCCTGCAGCCACAGCTTGGAAAAATTACCTTTTTGTACTATAACTCTCAGAATCATCCAGTGAGCACAATCCAAAGAAATAACTTTTCTGAGTCTAGCTGCAATGCAAAAATTGTGTGTGCCTACTGAAAGCTCTAAAGCAGAGGTATAAGTAATTTTGTATCTCACAGGCCAGCCTGTGAGCAGCCCCAGAAGCCCCCAAAACTGAATAACCCCCTGCTACTAAATTAATCCCCTCCATAGGATTTCACACTGATTTTACACAGGTCATTCCTTCTCAACTGCTACTAAGAGTGACCCTGTACCAAGCTCACTAAGGGAGGGAATCAAGAGGCTCATCCTGTCTCCTTTCCCAAAGATACTCATATGGTTTCTCTCCACTGAAGGCAAGAGTGAGACAAGGAAAGAGAGTTATTGGTATGCGTGGATAAGCACGTGGCTGAGTGTACCCCTCAATCCCTGATCCCATGTAGCCCTTAGGGCCAAAAAGTTTGTGCACCCCAGGCTCCTTTTACGCAGCAGGCAAATGAAATCACCACAGTTCTGGAACCAGCTCATGTCAGGTTAATTACAGCTATTAAATAAAATGAAATCATGCCTCTCCCTGGAATTTTCTACTTTTCCAGTTTAGAACTCCCGAAATTTTCTTGGCATACATTGAAACAAATACTTTGCCCATATAATTCTGCTTTCTTGGAATATTCCTGCCTGTTTTGAAAAGCTTTCTGAAACACACACATTCAGTGTTGGTCTGTCTGATAACAATAAGCTCAGCATAATGACTTAGGTATTCATAGGAAAGCGTTTCCACCCACTATGATTGCCAATTCCTACCTCATTCTCATCTAAAATGTCTTTGTGAGGGTTACAGTTAAAAGGAGCTACTATGAGCTGGATTCAGTCACAGGGTCTGAATTGCACAAGGCACTGATTCCATGTGTAGAAGCAGTGCACACTTAAGAGGGGAACATACCTGTTAGTCTAAAAAAAGAACTTGCCACAAGCCATATTTGACAAATTAGCTTGCCTTCCAGCCTGCTGTCAGGATAGCTATGAAATAGCCAGGCCAGAGAAATGAGGTCTGTCAGGAATATTTTGTCAAATTTGGCAACAGAGAATCAGGAATAATCAGTTGCTAAGAGGTCTGTATCCAAAGAGCAACATCAGCCCTTCTCAGGTGTTCAGAAAAAGAGTTAAGATGCAAGCAGAGAGAAGTTTTAAACTCTACTCCTCCCTGCCTATTGCTGTTTCTGTGGATGGAGGGACCGCCTGAACAGGGAAGTCCCTGCGACATATGGAACCTCCCTTGTGCAATCAGGAACCTTCTCTGTTTGTGTAGTGAGGCTCTCTGCGTAGCAAACAGTCTCCTCTTTAGATGGTCCTTTACATGTGGAAACCGTGATGGATGGGGGGGAGGAGGAGTCAGGAGTAGATCACTTTCCCCGTTTAATGCTTTCAGATTATTTAACTAGCTGCAGTGTATCATACAAAGAAATTACCTATGTCACTTTTGCAGCATTACCGGGACTGGCTCCAAGACTCCAGGTGTCTGTCTTATGGGGTCTTAGGTCACTCAAGAATACAGTAGTTTCTTCACCTGGGGCAAGGAGAAAAGGCAAAGCTAGCCAGAACTGAACAGAGAGGAATAGTAAATAGAAATCACAACAGGGTTATCCTTTCATATATCAGTAGTACAATTACAGTTTGAACACTATGTACAATTCCAGAATGCAAGCATTCTGGAATTCTGAATGGACAGGAAATGAAAGTTTCACATCTTAGCATGTTTTCTTGGAGAAATTTCCACTGACTTCATTGGGATTTACTTCCAAGTATAAGTTTGAAAACAAGCCTCCTGATGACAGGACTAAATAATTCATTCTACTAAATTTTCCAATTTTCCAATTTTCATTCTACTAAATTTTCCAATTAAAAAAAAGTGTGTGGGGGATTATGACACATTATGCATCCATTCTAATACAGACTAGTTATGTGACAGGAGTTCAGACACAGTCCTAACAGAATTCAGCAGGTGGAAGTTAATTTGAGATGAATTCAACCTCAGAATAAAACATTAACTATGTAGCAGTAATCAAAGACTGGTATTAATCTCAAGAGACCTTGTAGACACATGACTTACGCAACTTAAAAGAAGAGTCTTGGCCTGAAGTACAAGCCATCAGATTTTGCAGGAAGCTGCTGTTACGTTTGAGGATCACACGTGTTGAAATAGGAGGAACCCACAAGATGACTGGCACTATGAGAAATGGCAGCACTTAGTTGTTGACATTGATTGGACTTTTCCCCAGAACTGGGACACACTGGTAAACTACTAACTTTGGAATGCTCCCTACAGAACTTGAATTCAGTAGATTGTGTCCTTCCCCATGTTATTTGCACAAATCATGTTTGTGACATTTGTTATTCCTGATCTATCTACACAGACAATCTCCATTCAGTACTCTGCATTCTTGAAACCTATTTGGACAATACTTCATAACAGTGTTCAACAGCTGAAACACGCATCATGCTTATGATTTCAAGGAAGTGGCTAACTGTAATTTTCAGGCTCTGGTAAAGTTTGAGATGGGGTGAAGAATCTTAAACAAAGAAACAAACAACAGCACACACCACTCCATGCTGTATTTTAGGGATAATCTCTATTCTTAAAAAAATTGAGCACTAAAATTCTTACGATTCTAACAAGTCACATGCTAAAGTACCTTGGGAGCTGCATGAGGCCGTCATGTCTCCTCCACAAATCCTACTAATCTCCAAGTCACTCCAGGGGATATGAACAGACCTCTTGTCTGTTAATAATAGCCTAACCTACAAAAATAACTGGCTACGTTCCTGAACAAATGCAATCTGACTTAAAAATAGCATTAAGGAAAACAATAAAATGTGGAAAGATAATTAAGGAAGCTGAAAGACAGTCATATGTTGTCATGCACTACCTCAACCCTGCAACTTTAGTAAACCACAATGACAACATTTTAGAAATTTTCTGTAATGACTGCCCTGCCCTACTGTACTATTGTGTTCAAAAGGGCTGGGCAGAATAGTAGTGCCAGTTATAAAATGGCAAAATCCCATGGGGAGGCAAAGCAGAAGGCACACTATGAATACAGGAGCAGCTGTTCAATCAAAGCCATGTCAAGTCACCAGCTGCTTAGTGTCTGTCAGTTAGAACTAGCTTGGTTGGACAGTGTACACATTCTCCTGCAGGAGTTGAATTAAATGAAAACTCCCTTGGAGTGAATTAGTTAGTTCATTTATGTATTTATGTTGTTTCCATTTTTTCTTTCTCATGAAGGATCCAAGGTAGCTCATTTCTTTTCTAAGAGGCTGATTTGAGCTAAAGATTCAGAAAGACTTAGCTCTATAACTTTCACAGTTTTAAGGGATATACAATAATAATAGGGATACAGGTCTGCTCAGTCTGTATGCAGAATATATCATGCAGAAGGCAAGACTAGTTTCAGATGCAGGAAACTTGGTGGAAGTGAAAATTGGTGGAAGAAGCATCAATAATCTTAAGATATTCAGATGACAAAATCTTTATGGCAGAAAGCATCAATGGCTTGAAATGACCTCTGATGAAAGTAAAACAATAAAGTGCCAAATGAGGACTGAAGTTGAGCATTAAGAAGACAAAAATCATTACTACAGAATAATTACAATACTTTAATGCTGAAAATGAAGAAATTGAAATTGTTAAAGATTTTGTGTACCTTAGCTCAGCTATCAATCCAAGTGGCGACTGCAGTCAAGAAATCAGAAGAAGGCTGAGACTCAGAAAGGCATCAATGAAGGAATTAGAAAAGATCATCAAGTGTAAGGATGTGTCACGGAACACCAAGACCATGAACATGCATATTATTGTATTCCCAATGACTATGTATAGGTGTGAAAGCCAATAGGAAAAAGTTGATTTGTTTTGTACAAGAACTTGAAGGAGAGCTTTGTGGATACTATGGACTGCCAGAAATATAAACAAGTGTGTCCTGGAGCAAATCAAGCTTGAACCATCTCTGGAGGCAAAAATGATTAAATTGAGGCTATCTCACTTTGTGCACGCCATGAGAAGGTCACTGGAAAAGAAAATAATGCTGGGGGAAATTGAGGGCAGCCGGAAAAGAGAAAGAACCAAATATGAAATGGATTGATTCCCTAAAGGAAGCCACAGGGTTGAGTTTACAAGAACTGAGCAAGGCTGTTGTGGATGGCATTTTGAAGATTTCTCAGTCATAGGGTTGCTGTAAGTCAGAAGAGACTTGACAGCATATAAGAAAAATAAACAGTAATAATAAAGAAAAGAAGTGCTTTGAGCATGTACAGAATGATTTCCCCTTACCTGCATAGTTAATTGTGCATCTAGGATCATGGGTAATCTAATCTATGATTCAGGGTAAATGATATATTTTACATACAAGCAAGCAGGCATTTCCACACAGTGTTCTAGAAAATGAATTCGAAAATGAATATATAAGGGTATGTATTGGGGAAACCTCTGTCCAAAGCAGAGATGAGGCTAAAACTTTGCTTCTCTTTGGGGCAGCAGCAGTTCTGGAGAGATTTCAAGAGCTGCTTCTCTGAACAGATCCCAAGCATATCCTGGAAATATATTGTATTAGAGGTATGTATGGGGTCTAGGACATCTCCAAGCTGTTGACATCTAGCACATTTCCACGGTGGTGCCAGTGCATTAGGTCCTTACAGAAGCCCAAGCCAGTATGGTCAGTCATTAGGAATAATGAGGACCAACAACATCTCAGATGGCTACAGTGTTCCCACCTCATGTCTTGAAGCAAACAAGGCAAGGTTTAGCAGGGTTTGGGATATGACAACCATCTGGTTACACTAGGCATCAATTTTTCTGTCCTTAGCCTTCTCATATGCTAGAGAATGATTGCCATATTTTTCCATGTATAAGACTATACTTTTGTCTAAAATCTTTAGACTAAAAATTGAAGGTCGTCTTATACTGTACATGGAAGAAAGCTGAGGCTAGAAAAAAACAAGTGGAGGGGAAAGCAGGGATCAAAGCGATCCTGCAGGGCTTTGATCCCTGCCTTCCCCTCCACTTGCTAAGCCTTAGCAAAAGGAAAGCACGGATCAAAGCCTTAGCAAAAGGAAAGCACGAATCAAAGCACTGCAGGATGGCTTTGATCCTTGCTTTCCCCTCTGCTTACTAAGTCCCATGAGCCTTAGCAAGTGTAGGGGGAAAGGATCAAAGCAGTCCCATGGCTGTATAAGGGGGAAAGGGGTCATGCAGTCGCGGGATTGCTTTGATCCCTTTCCTCCTCCTTTTGCTAAGCCCCGTGGGGCTTAGCACGAAGGGAGAAAGCAGGCATCAAAGTGATCCTGCAGTGCTTTGACCCCTTTCCCCCTACACTTGCTAAGCCCCACTTAGATTTCTTAATTTTGGGTTAGAAAAGTGGGGGGCATCTTATACATGGGGGCGTCTTATACATGGAATAATATGGTATTTCTGATTTGAGTTTCATCATCTCTCTGTCTTCCCTTCTGCAGGCTAAACACATCTATCTATCTCAACTGTTTCTGATAAGATTTGATTTTCAGGTCATTTATCTTTTTAGTTGCCTTCTTTTGGGCACATATCAGTCTATCAATATCCTTCCTAACTGTGCTGCCTAGAATAGTTGCCTACTCCATGTGGGATCTGTGAAAGTAGAACAGAATAGTGCTATAACTCCTTCCCTTGATCTGGGCGCTACTGTTAATGCATACTAGAATTTCAGTAGCTTTTTATCTATCTATCTATCTATCTATCTATCTATCTATCTATCTATCTATCTATCTATCTATCTATCTATCTATCTATCTATCTATCTATCTGTCTGTCTGTCTGTCTGTCTGTCTGTCTGTCTGTCTGTCTGTCTGTCTGTCTGTCTGTCTGTCTATCTATCTATCTATCTATCTATCTATCTATCTATCTATCTATCTATCTATCTATCTATCTATCTATCTATCTATCTATCTATTTATTTATTTGTTTCATATCCCGCCCATCTGGTCTGGTCAACCACTCTGGGCTCCTGCTGTATGACACTGCTAACTTATATTTATCTTGTAGTCTACTAAAACTCCGAGATCAAGCCAAATGTCGCTCACCCTATAATTATGCATCTGGTTTTATTTACCAAAATAGAGAGTTTTAGTGTTTCCCTTCTGAAACTTTTTTCTGCAATCTGTTATACAGTAGTTAAGATTCTCAGTCATCCAGGTGTGGTTATCTGGAAGTTGAGTCATGACAATTAGACTTCTTTCTTGTCAGGTTGAAACATTTAGCTACTTATCCAAGTAGCTTCTTCAGTCAAGACTGAAGAACCTACTTGGATGAGTAGCAAAATGTTTCAGCCTAACAAAAAAGAAGTCCAGTTGCCATGACTCAACTTCCAGATAATCTGTTATACTTAATGCTGAATCGTGATTCTGTCTTCTGAAGTGTTAGCTACCCCTCCTAGTTTGGTGTCATCTGTACATTTGATAAGAATCCTCTCTAATCTTTTATCCATGTCATTTACAAAGTTTACATACAGTGTACATGCAATCTTAATTCCTGTAGCTCAGTATTGGCCACAGTAGATATGGGCACGGACCTGAAAAGTGATGGTTTGTGATGGTTCGCAGTTCATGGGCACATGCTCAGAGGCAGCAAGCCAGGCTCCTGGAAGGGAAGCCAGGCTGATGTCTCTGAGGATGGGAGTGGTGGCAGCAGGTCCAGGTAGGGAGGCAACAGGAAGCAGTGGGAAGGAGTCGGACGGGCATCGATTTTGCTGAAGCAAAAATGAAGCGCTAAGGAGAAAAAGGTTTGGTGCTTCATTTTGCTTTGGCAAAACCAGATCCCCAAACTGGGTCACGAACCAAACTGTGAACAAGCCCAGTTCATCAGATGTTCTGCTTTGCAGTTTGGTTTGTGCCCATCTCTAGCTTACAGTAATGCTCCAGGTTGTCAGGTAGAGATGCTTTTAATGTATACCTGCCAGAAGGTAAACTTGGAAATTCTGTTTGCAAAGCATCTGTTCAATTACTGGGGAACAAACATAATTTTAAGAAGAAGGGCTATGTTTGTTGCCCAGCCAGAGCTTTCCATTATTGCCACCTTATTCAACTGAAGGAGTCCATGTCATAAACACCACATGATTAACGTCTAGGTTTGGCATGAGTTTGTCCAAATTCAGAACAGTCAGGCCAAAACCTTTGTTTGTAAGCAGTGGAATATTAAAAAACTTTTGTTATTATGGAGCAGGTTTCTTCCCCCACATACTTCAGATTTATTGTTGATTGTTCCATGCTTGGAAAGGATAGTGCTGAATATGGCAAAACCACAACTATGTGAAAAAGCTGGTCATAGAAAATAAAGGAGAGGTTTATTTCAAGTTCATAAATCCTGATATTTAGACAATTTTTTAAAAGTGTGTGCACAAGGTATAATATTAAACGGCTTGACTTTTGTGTCTAAAATCAGCAGGGGTTCACAAATTTTAATTGCCTAGCCTTGGTAGGCAGGCAGTGTTCATGGTCATTGCCACCTCTTCCCATCCTCTGATCCCCTAGGACTTGGGAAGGATTTGGGGAAAACATGCCAGAAAATGTTCAGAAGCAAGAAGAAAATTTCTTATTACTTGTGAGGCCAAAGTACATGAGAGGTAGTTCTGTCTTTCCCCACATCACCATCCAAAGCATCTTCAGGAGTTCATGATGTGAATCAGGGGCACGGTGTAAGAGGGAGATCTCAGATAGTCGAAAAGAGATTATTGGAATCAGGATCACATGCCTCTCTGTAGGAGAACTGGCCAGGCTTGAGAGCACTAGAAAGCTGATGACACAGAGAGACACCAGTGCTGATGGCAATGACTTATGGCCAGGGAACAGGACAGGCTGGTGTTAGCAAATGGAAGTTGTTAGAATGGGGGGGGGGATGCAAAAGGAAGGAAGGAAGGAAGGAAGGAAGGAAGGAAGGAAGGAAGGAAGGAAGGAAGGAAGGAAGGAAGGAAGGAAGGAAGGAAGGAAGGAAGGAAGGAAGGAAGGAAGGAAGGAAGGAAGGAAGGAAAGTGTTTAGGTATGAAAAGCAAAAACAACGGTTAATCTCCATCACAAAATGCTACAAAAGGAGGTAAAACAATCCAGGGACAAAATGATAATCTGGAAGAGCTCTCAGAGAAGCAATTAAAGGAACACTTAAGGGATTGTCATCATTGATTCTATACAGGAAGCAACACAATACAGAGAAAGAGACCTTGATTTTGGCCATGGAAAGGATGTTGCTGGACAATATTTATTAAGGCTATGTGAAACATCCATTTTAATCCCAACAACTGCTAACTGTGAAAAAGAAATGCCCCAGAAGTGCTAAAGGGCTTATAGTGGAAGCAAAAGGTGATTCTATAGGTTTCAAAACATAGGCAAGAAATTTATAAGTAATTGATAGGCTGATGCTTGCATTTCTAATCTATGGGGCAGTATATATATAAGCAGCACGCTTTAATCTATTCTGATTCTCATGGTCAAGGAATGGCTTACCATTACCACACCCAGTGAGTTTCCATGGCAGAGCAGGGATTTGGACCCAGGTTTGCTGACTCCTGCTCTGTTACTCTGAGTTTAAAATACTCATTACCTACTAGAATACTGCTAATTACTTCATCATATTTCCTGTCCAAGTAGAATGATGTTCCAGTAATCTGGTTGTTAAACTGATAAATGCTTTAGGTGAAAAGGAATCGTGATAATAATGAAGATGAGGATGATGAACACCCAGTTTGTGTGATTTAACAGCAAAATCATGTTTCTTTGGCAAACCATGTCTCTGCTGTAGAGTTGTATTGGCTAGGATGAGAACATAACAATTAATTTTGCTTAAGGAAGGTGGAATAAAGTTGCCTTTGTTATTAAAATACTTGCAGGACTTCTGGGTTTACACTTGTCTGTTTCAGTTTTGTCTTGTAAGCATTGCATTCTTCCACAAAAGATTGCACATGAATCTCCAATAAAAGGATTACAATCACAGAGGGGAGATACAATAGAGCTCCTAGATCCCTCTGTCCACAAAAATAAAAAATCCAGAGTGATAACATACTTCCAATTAAATTATTACACTTAAAATATAAAAGAATTTTACTTTTATGAAATGAACAGTTTTCAAGCATTCATTTACCTCTGTGTGCTCCTTGCCAATTTCTGCATCACCAGAGCATGGTGTTTCAATGTTTGCCCAATGAATGTGCCCTTGTGGGCATTATAGTAAACCAAATGGCTGAAATCCTTTTGCTTTGTATAATACAGTAAGTCATACTAAAGTAGTCCCATTGAATCCTATTTGCTAAATCAACTCATCCACAAGTTCCATGGATTCAAATGGGCCTAGCTGTGACTTGCTTTAGCATAGTGAAGTAGGCCTTTCTAAATCAATGGAACATATGGAGGAGCTGACTCACCAAATTTCCACAAATTCAATGGGCCTACTCTAGTATGGCTTGCTACACTAAGCAACAGGATTTGGGCAATGTGTTAGTGCTGAGTTGGCATGTAAGAAATCATCGATCAACAAATATTTTCCTCTGACAAAACAGAGGATCCTGCATGAAACAAGCAACGAGGAAAGTGCATTGTATGAAAGCTAAGCAAGCCAACAGAGTAAAAAGCAAGAAGCATAAAATGCCAAAGGATCAGGCACAGCCAGACCAAGCTGATCATTGTGTAGGGAAGGACAAGATTAACAAAGTGTAAGCAAAGGCCAAGCTTCTCTTGTCCCTAGCAAACCAGGGGAAATCAGTGGGCTGTCTGGAGCCCAGATGTGCCCTCAGGTGCTGAAGAACATCATAAAACTGGGAACCTGTCAATCTGTAACAGTTATTGGATTACCACAATGGCCATTGGAGCACAGATATAAAGGTTTTTGACTTCAATTCACAGTTCAGTGCATTTTCATGCAGGAAAGAAAACATGTCCCTTCCCAGATACTATTGAACTAAAAAAAAAATTACATTTAGCTGTTCTAGCTAACAGCTGATAGAAATTAGTAGTTCTTTTCCAACGGTTTAATAGTTGCAGTCCAAACTGCCTCACTTTAGAGTAACTGTTGCCATATTCCCAGTTGGTCCAAACAGCCCCGAGGCTTCCCAAACTCTAACAAAAAGATGTTCCGCTTTTTGAAGGCTGGAAAAAGACTTGATACGTATAAGGCTGCTCAGGACAAGATCTTGTGAGATGCAATAATCCAGCAGAGATACTATAATGTCAAATTTTGCATTGCTCTTGATACTTAGACATGCCGAAACTTACACTTCCTGGCTACTGTGGGGGGCAAAAAATCACATGATACCATGCTAGAGGTTAGGGGCTAGTGGCCAGATCTTCCCATTCTTGGCAGGCAATCTCCATAATGTGAAATGTTGTCATGAAACGAATAGCATTTTTACAAGTTGTTTGGTTACCAACTGCTAACATGAACTTCTATTAATTAACTATAAAGAATGTTTCTTTTCAGTGTTTCGACTGACATCATTTGTTCAGGATAAAAATTGGGACAACAAAACTATTACGTTTCTCAATTCTGCATGATGCACATTATAGGAAAATTATCATGGATTGGGACCATTAGAAATTCCTTCCCTCTAGTCAATACAAAGAGCAAATGAGCCCTTGTGCCACCTCATAACAGCTGTCTTAAAAATATAAGAAGAAATAGAATTCTGGAATAGCTGCTGGAAATATGGTCATTACAGAAACATATCTTGGCAACAGACCTTTGTTAGGGTCATCTCGTAGGTAAACCATTTCTAACAGTGCCTTCTTTCAGACCTTTCCCAGACAATGTTATTTCAGCTGGTTCATTTGGACTCATTCTCCTTCAGTACCTTTAATCATTATTGCTTATTAGACACAAGGTCACTTTTCTTTAAAATAAACCAAACTGACTTTTTTCAGTGGCAAGAAGTCTTACCTCAGTGCCTACGTGACCCAAAAAGCAAGACATACATATACTGTACTGGGATTTTTTTTTAAAATCCTTTTAATATTTAAAAATGTTTAGAGTATTATTGATGCTATTTTTTACTATTATGGCAAAACCATCATGATCTAGATGATTCCTATACAAAGCAAACTTCTGAGGAATTAAATGTTGGGTTTGAAGTGTTTTAAAGCATCGATCGATTTACATATTTTCCAGATCTGTGTGCGACAGCATAGTCTCAATTTTTGGAAAAGGCACCAATTCCAATTTTTCCTTCACAACTTTCTTTTTCTTGCTAAAGATGAAAGCCCCTTCCCTTCTCTTCAAAAACTATTTCATAAACAGTGGATGGAATCCTGTTGCACTGCTATGCAAAAGTCTTAAGTTTTTGAAACAAATTCCCTCAAGTTAAGAAATCTGTATTGATATTATTGGTTGTGTACGGCAGTGGTTCTTAACCTTGGGTAATCCAGGTGTTCTTGGACTGCAATTCCCAGAAGCCTTCACCACCAGCTATGCTGGTTGGGGCTTCTGGGACTTGCAGTCCAAGAACACCTGGGTTACCCAAGGTTAAGAACCACTGGTGTACGGAGTCTCATAATCCACTATGCAACAGATAATGTTGACCGAGATTTCTTAACTTGGGGCAATTTACCGTCAAAAGTTATGCCTTCTGTGTAGCAGCACAACAGGATTTCCACCAATAGTATCAAATTATGAAAAGGCACAAGTTGTATAGCAAGAAATGCCCTGCTCAGAGTCCTCTTCTATGTAAATAAAGGGTGGAAGTGGGGTCTCCTCAGTTGTTATCCATGTTTTCTGGACCTTTCTGCTCATGAAAACCAGCTGAAGCTGAAGATTCCCAGCTCACAGAAATTTTATGTACTTCACATATTCAGAAAGGCCAGCTCTGCTTTTCCCTTGATGCAGATGGTCAAAGCAGGAAACATTGTATTCTGCAAAACCTTAGGAAAGACATTGTGAAGTTTTCCTTGTTGAAGCCTGAATGATGCAATCTACCATGAATTTACATGCCTGAATGTACCCTGATGTTAGCTCTTTATTCTGTGCAAGTTATCTGAACTTTGCTTATTATACCTAGTCATGGGAAGCAAATTGTTTGGATGTCAGTGCTTTTGTAGATGTTGGGGCACCATCCATGCACAAGCATGGTATGAACTGAGTTGAAGGACAGTATTTGCGTAAGTATTTTTTAAAAAAAAAACTAAAGAAGGAAACCGCTTAAAGGGTGGAACTCCAAAACAGAGCAAAAAGGACTGAATATACAGTGGACCCTCTACTTACGGAATTAATCCGTATTGGAACAGTGGCTGCAGGTCGAAAAGTTTGTAGGTCGAGTCTCCATTGACCTACAATGCATTGAAAACGGATTAATCCTGTAACCGGCTGTTTTTGTTCCATTTTGGTTCCATTTTGGTTCTTTTCTGGTCTGTAGGTCGATTCTCTGGCTGCAAGTCGAACCTAAATTTTGTGGCCAGAGAAGTCTGTAGCTCGAAAAGTCTGTAAGTCGAGCCGTCTGTAAGTTGAGGGTCCACTGTACTGAGTGGCCAGGGAGTGCACAGCATCTGTTGTATGTATGTGAGTGTTAAACTGCAGGGAAGCAGACTGGAATATCCTTCCAATCTCTTTGAGTGCATCTCCACACACAGTTAAAGCATTTCAAGGCCTCTTAAATCACCATGGTTCCACCCTATAGAGTCGTGGGATTCGTCATTTCCTGAGTACTTACAATTTTCAGTGAAAGAACACTTGTAGACACCTCTGAACTACAGCAAAGAAACTGCTTGCCAAACTACATATTCCAGGAATCCTTTGGAAGAAGCCATGGCAATTAAAGTGGTGTAAAATTGCTGCAATTCTGCAGCTCAGATAGATTTCACTGGAACCCTGAAAGTTATATCACACTGTAATACTTTGGGGCTGTGACAGCAATGACGATAGCAGCAACCTTTCGAAGGAGAGTGATGACAAACTTTTATAGAAGAATATTGTTGTTGTTGTTTAGTCGTTAAGTAGTGTCTGACTCTTCGTGACTCCATAGACCAGAGCATGCCAGGCCCTCCTGTAACCTTTCAGTGCTCTTTCACCTTTATTTGTCAAATTGCCTGACAAATTTTTCACCCAATAGCTTTGCAAGGGCTGTCAGCACCCAACCAGTCAGAATGCCAAAGATAGGAAGCAGAAGTTATGAATCTCTAAAACATCCTTGAACAAAGTGGAGAATGCTCTTTTTTTCAGGCATTCTTTTTAGTATCACTGTGTACTAAACTTCTGGCTCCCGCTCTCTTGGATTGCTGTCTGCTGTGCGTCCATATTGAATTTTACCTTTTTTGAATCCGCCCCCTTCATAATGGGGGATTTCCCTCTTCCATTTCTTTGGGTGGTTTTTGGTGATGCCAGGCAACCTGCCTTTGCCAGCATGACACCTTGGCATTATTTTTAGATTATTTCCCCTCTGCTTTTGGGATGGGTGGCACTTTTTTGCCTTGTTTCCCCCTTTCTTAGATTATATTTGTTGTTGCCTGGTCTGTCTGCTGCAGCCTAAAGAAGAGAAAAAGGCATCAAGTCAAACCAGAGCGGTGGGGGGGGGGGAAAGAAAGAGAAATCTCCTGCTAATTTTGGTTGGAGGAGCTTTGAATGAATGTTTTTACCTTTATTTGCTTGCCTGCTTGCTTACTTATCTGCTTGCTTGCTTTAATTGGTTTTGGGAGAAGAGGCTGTATGAGAGTGCTGGTTTTATCTTGCTGTGTATGACTGGTTTGTAAAATAGTCATTTGGTTAATTTGATGTGTTGTATTTATTTGTTTGTTTTATTTATAAGCTGCCTTTCTCCAGATGAGGGGACAACATACCTAACGTGTGTTATGTATGGCCCATCAAGCTGGAACTGATTTATAGCGACCCTAATAGCATTTTCAAGATAGGCAAGATATTTAAGGAGTGGTTTCACCAGTTCTGCCTCCACCTTATGCCACCCCCATCTCCTGCATCCTAGTCTCTCATATTATCCACTGCACCACATGTACTCTGTATTTTACTCAGTTAAATGTGTATGTTTTAATTGAAGTTTTGGACTGTTTTGTTCGCTTCTGTGCAGGTACGTGGGCCAGGTGATGGACTTTGTGACCGGGCCACTGGGCTGTGTGAGTGGTTGGTTCTTTTTGTTTTGCACAACTTTTCTCCCTTGTTGTTCTTTATGTTGTATTGTTCCTGGTTGGTTCTTGAGTGAATATCTCTGTGTGCCAGGCAACCAGTGCCTACTTGGCTAGCAACTTCCTTGCCTCTTTTCTATTCCAATTCCTATAGGTCCTGTTGTCCTGAGCGGGTGGCACTAAATTCATACTGTTGTTTT